>NC_060210.1:107145000-107808750 GCF_021130785.1 Homalodisca vitripennis
ATCTAGGTGAGTTTACAATGAACAATATGATGTTTGACTTATCCATTTTAAGAATATTCCAGCCAGAACACCTCAGAGGCCTAGCAGTGGCGCAGGATCACAGGTCCGAAGAAGAGCGAAGGTAAACGCTGCTAACATCGTCTGTATGAACTTGAAACAAAATTAATGAAGATGCCTCTGTATTGAAACATATTAAATATTATTAGGTTTTAAAATGGCGTTTTCATGGTAACGAGCTATAAGTAATTGTTGTCAGTTAAGAAATAGATTACTCTTAAGGCTTAAGTCACAGTTATATAAATTTTAAGAAAGATTAATAAACTATATTTTTACACTAGGGTGTTAAATGTTAGATGAAAGATTGTTACGAATTGTGCATTTTGCTCTGTTAGAGCCAAAGCTTCAATATGGAGTTGTTTTTCTGGGGAGGGACGTATAAATATTTAATAGAGAGGTTAAGAGTCATACAAAATCATTTCATGAGAATTGTGCACAAAAGAATACGTGACAGCCCCTTTCCTATTTTCATTCAATTAAAAATTCTACCATTGCAACATCTGTTTATTTTTAAAACCCCTAATCTGTTTTACACTAGAAGTGGTAATTTAGGAACAACGGGTCTAAATTATCCTACCAGAAGCAAAGAACTGCGAATGTTCAGAACACCTATTGACTATAGTATTGAATGCTATAGTATTGACTTGTTGACTACAAGTCAATACTTTTATAGCATTCATTTCTTTACGATGGCCCAGATATTTTTAATAAATTGCCTTATAACGTTGTAATATCTATGAATGTTAGAGAATTTTTTAGTAAATTATGAACGTTGTTGTTATTACATGAGAATTGTAACTCATTTTACAATTAATAATTTCCCCTATAGTATTATTTTTAGTTATTATATAAATCATGTGTATAAATAAATTAGGATTAAATTAACATGAAGAAATATGTAAATAGCAAATAATCATGTATTTTTCTTTTATATAATTAGCATAAATTCTTAGTTTCTGGTTGAGAAGGAAGGGTTATTGAGACATGTGTTTTAGTTTGTAAGTTAAAGATTGTAACAAGGAAAATATTTTAGTTGTGTTGGTGACTCATGCAGTGTTATCTATTATTAATCTGTAGTTCAGGCGCCACGGCTTATAACTTTAAGAATTAAAAGACTGGACTCGGATAAGAAATATGTTTTTTTTTTGTATCCACTGACCACACTACTTGCAAATGTGGTCAGTCAATTCCGAGTTATTATAATTTTTTATTGATGTACATTTGATGTTGGAATAAATTCATTTCAATCAAATGTTATAGGCGTATTTAAATAATGATATGGAGTATAAATATAAAACCATAACTTACCAATGATTGGGTCATCAAGAACATAGGATAAAAGTATTATTCTGCTTTGGAAGCAGAATTTGTTGTACAAAATCTGTGGAAATAAGCTGTTTCCCTATAATATGTTAAAGACAAACTGGTTTGCATCTAAACACGTTTTTAATGCATGTTTTAAACAGTTTCATCCAGCAGCGTAGGAAGGTTTGAATTATATTGAATAAAAGTTCGTCTAAACATAAAGACGAATTTAAACATGCTTTATATTTTACTTTACATAGGGTTAATAACAAAATACAAACGGGTTACTTCTATCTGAGGAAATATTATCATTTTATATTTCTGACCTTTCCATTTCAACTTGTACCAAAATTACCAAGGCTGTTGCTCGATTTCTTTCTTAGGAAAATTCACCAGGCATATTGTGTAGCTATATAATTGGCTCGCGGCTCTTAGAATTATTCTGATTATATTTATCTATTATTTTATCGACTATACATTTCAGTGTTTTTCTCTCATAAGGGTTGGAATTAATGTATGTGAATTATATGTAACGCCACATTCTGTCACTTGTTAATATGTTGTACACTTTGACAAAATAGAGCAAATACTAGTTCTTTAAATGTCGTCTATAAGTTCCTTTAACATTAGAGAACGACCGCAGTCTTGTTATTTTTTTTATGTAAATCTACTGTTCTATTAATTTCTGTGTACTTTACTTAATAACGGATTTATTATTGTTAAAAACCCGAGTTTTAAATGTGTATTTGTTTAAAATATTGGTAATCGCAATCATATAAAATAAGTTTATACACATTGCGCATCGTTATTTCCAATAAATATTAAAGTGTTGGTATTTTATTCTCTGATGATAATAAAATGTTATTGGTAAAACTTCAATTTGTTAATTTCAACTTTATTTTAAATTAATATTCATATGTTATGTGTTACAGGTAGAGATGGAACGGACCTTATGGATTTATAAACCATAAAATACGATAGAGAGTGACAGGGAACGAAATAATGGAAACCACTGGAGGTGTTTGGTAGACTATCACTATCTCTTTTCTTGAGATACAGCAGGCGTCTTATTGTTATAAATAAATATAACAAACCTTAAGTTACTACTAAATGGATGTTAGACTACATGCTTTCTTAATGTATATTTTGTTGCAAATTATCATAATAAAATACTTAATTTAACAATACCGGAGCTTATTGGATCCCTACACTACATCATGAGATATACAGCTATGTCAGAAAATGTTAAATTGAATTGCCAATATTAATATCTTAATAACAGGTTAAAGCACATAGACATGCATAATTACAAATAAACTACCATGATAGAAAGTGGATATTCATTACAAATCAAATATAAAAATGTACTAAAGTCGAATGTCCTGTCATGCGTCTTAGAGCTAACGCAGCTCCTGAATGTCACTTTTCATCAAATACTGAAAATTTTTATCTTTAACTTCTTATTAATCATTCCCTTTGATATGCTTGACAACCAAAAAAGTGTTTGGGGTCTAATCTTTAACAAAACAATTATCGAGTAGAACAGACTGAATGACTCTCAAGTGAAGACCGGCCTCTCCAGAAAAATTAACTATATATATATATATATATATATATATATATATATATATATATATATCCTAATAATCCTAAATTTAAGGTGGCCGAATAGGTTACATAGAGACATGTTGTCAGTGACTTGATAAACAGGTATGACCTCTCCGATTAATATAGTAATTAATCTGTAGAAAATAAAGTAGATATGAAGTAATATTTTTGTATGAGTTATCGTGGATAGTACAGAATATTCTTAAAGAATAATACTTATGTTTAAAGACCCAATGTAAAAAATTCAATAACACAGAAACAAAAAGTCAATAAAATATAAATCACAAACACAACACGATCGTGTGCGATACAGCATGTAGGCTGTGGATCAGCACTGGCATTTGGATGACTATAGGATATTCTCGAGGACATGACACATTCTCTATAGGAGACATGAAGCAACTGTATTTTTCTTGGTTTGAGAGTATATTAACATTTGGATTAATACACTACGGTGGAACATTTAAAACAATTATAAATCCAATAATAATGACGCAAAGACACGCATTGCGCATAATGTTTGGTTTACAAAGAACAAACCGAATCAGCTATATTTTTAAAGAACATAATATATTAAATTTTTACCAGCTGTATAAGTTTTGCTTGTTAATGCATGTACATAAATATTTAGATCACCATAAACTCAAAGCCGTAAATAGAATAACACGCAGTTCCAGGTTTTATCAACTTGAATTGCCTCTTTTTGGTTCAGTTTCCTCTAGATGTCAGTTCTGCTACATGGGCCCAACACTTTTTAACAAGTTCATAGCCTATTAGGCAATGAATTATTTTTTGAGAAAACGCCTAAAGTAAAAATGAAAGCATTAACTTATGTCACTGAAAGCGTGCCAGATTGAGAGCAGAGTTGCTTAAATCGCCCCATTTATTTATTTATTTTTTATCTTTTCTATCATATACATTTGTATTTCTATTGCATTTATTATTGAATAAAGCATACGTGTTCTGTAAGTCACTTTTACTGTACTTGTTATAAATTTATTGCTATAAATTTATAGTTTTATATCGTTGTTATTATTTATTTGTTATAAATTTATAGTTTTATCTCGTTGTTATTGTTTATTTGTTATAATATCTATAGATTTATCATAATGTTTATTATTTATTGTTAAACATTGTATTCATAAATTTATTATATTGTTACTGTTCATTTGTTATGTATTTATGGATTCATATGTTGCTTATTTATTGTTATACATTGTTAAAATTAAAGTTATTGTATAGCGTAATTGTGCGGAATCGGTGCGGGGTAATTGATTAATCAATTTCATGTGTAGTTTCAATGTATCTTTGTTGAATATTTAGCGTTGTTAATGCATAGCACGATGGATTATACAGTAGATACCTCAATTCTTACAGTAAAAGTTTAAATTTCAGTCTGCAAAATATCAACTAATTTATACTTGTAATATAGAATGGACTGTTGCATGAGGACTGCCAGCATCAAACAGTAATGAACAATAATATAGATTAAGATGTTCCCACGCGCACCTTGCATGGTGCATTGGGAAAATGCATTGTGAAATTATGAATTTTTTTGAATAAATATGGTTGTGAACTGTGAACTGTGAACTGTGAACACACACACACACACACACACACACACACACACACACACACACACACACACACACACACACACACACACACACACACACGCGTTGAACAATTAAGTTGAAGTAGATATATTGATTTACAAAAAGGAGAAACTTACCGAGAATAGATTAGTATAGCCTATGTATTGGACTAGGTTTGTTAGGTGACCGTATTTGTACAAAAATGGGAAATGTATCAGGGGTAAGCAGGTGCGTGAGTTTAGTTAAAATACAAGTTATCAGTCAAAGGGAAATGGGAAAAACACGTTAGGAAGTTAATTTATTGTAATATTAAAGGTTTGGGATAACAAAACATACACTAAAATTAGGAACTCACCAGGGGTACAGATGTAGAGTATAAACTAGAAATAAACGTGAATAGACTATTTGCTAGTTATACTCCAAAAGAGGGACAGTGTGAACAGGTTAGATAGTAATGTAACTAGAGTAATTTGAAGGCCAGACATACCCAAATGAATGATCAGCCCGAGGAAAGGCAGCTAAGAATCACAGAATGAAGGATATTGTAGAGATTAAGAGTGTCGATATTAAGCAGATAAGAGTGGCGATATTTAAGACATTACTTCAGTGATAATTGTGCTGAGAAAGTTTACTTGGTGTTATGCGTTTCTCTACGAGTGATTTAAAAAAAAGGCTAAGACAGCACGCCAGGGCGTTTGCAGCAAAGTTGTGAAAATACTGTACACTTACTGTCCAGCTATAACACCGTATTGTTAAGGTGAAAACATCTATTTTGTAACGTATTCTTAGTCTCATTATGATCAGTTTGTCAACAATGTTTTAATACAAATTAATTTGACCACTCCACTAAACCACTCTATGATGTCTCATTATAATGTATACAATGATTGAAAATGCGCAATATTTATAGATTTCCCAGTTAGTTATTTTATGTTGTATTAACTAGTCACCCACTTATTTTTTATATTGTTCAATGTGCTTTCATCATACTTCATAATCTAAGAAAATTACTGGGTAATATCTTATTCATTAACAAAATATTTATTAATTATAATTATGCATTTTCAATCCTGAATATTATAAGTATCCTTTTATTGTGTTGGGACAATATTAGACTATTTTCAATAAATAAGTATTTAAGTTGTTTTATTATTTTGTAGCACAATGAGTGTTTGTTTTTTTCACTTTTTCTAGGTTAATTGAAACATGGACTTAATAATGTAAATAACGACAGAGGCAACAAATGAAATGTTTTGATTTACCAGTTCGGAGAGATATCAGGCTGAACCTCTATGTTTCTTTGTCGGAGTCTCTGATTTGATGATTTGGCGAGGATTCCAAATGGTAGTAAACGACTTATTAAACTATTACTGACCGTTGTAAACTTTAGATTGCATGCACGCTATGTACAAGTTACTTTATTTTAAGCTCTTTCGCTCCCATATCTAAGATATTAAAATGTAGAAGTTGGTTTTCATAGAGACAACGATATACATTGTTAGATAAAAAAGTGTTTCACCCTAGATCATTCAAAAAAAATTATATCTCCGAGGTTAGGTTATTGGACACAATTTTTAATTCACTATTACTTTTCTTGATGGACACTACAAAAATTAATTTACTACAAGAAATAATCATTACGTAAACGCTAATTAAATGTAAACACTGCTCATCACATTTGAAAAAGTTTCATTGGTGTTACAATTTTCAAATAAATCTTTGTAGTCCAGTGTGTTTTATATAATAAAAATATGATAGCTTTGTTAATTTAATACTAATTCAATTAGCACTTTTAAGCCGATAAAAATTTCTGCAAATAACAAAAATATATTGTACATTGAGTATATCCATTCGACATAATTTAATAAGCTATCTCCATTTATCTACTACATTTAATCTATTATGATTTTCGACAGGGTGTGCTGGTATTTTATTAATTCCTTTTATTGTAAAACACTGTTCAAATCTTTCCTTATCAATTTCAATACAACATATTGCCAACGGTCCTTGTTTGTCTTGGTGAAAACCTGCAAACTATAATTCAAATTGTTAAATAGTTAGAGATTTGGTGTATATTGTTTGGATCAAAACTTAATATTTAATTTCGTAATGTTAGAGTCACCGTCAATGTTGCCAGCTAGTTACAGGATAGTATAAAATAGTCCAGTATTTCAGGTTGTAAATATTTTAAAACTATTAGCATTTATTGTGAAAACTAGATCAAGGCAGCTTTTTGGAAATCACAATGAATTATCATATTGGGGCTCTTTGAAGAAAACAAACATAGCCCAAATTTAGCAAAGCCTGCAACGTGAAACGTGTTCTGGAGTTATTCTTCCTTGTATATGAAAATATATGTCAGTATGAAATAAATCGAAAGAAAAGTTATGTATCTCGAAGGGATTTTCGAAATTAGAATAGGCCAATATTCACCCCAGGGACCCTAAAGATGTCCATGTCAAATTTCAGCGAAATCGGTTGAATACAGTAGTTTATGCGTGAAAACAAAACAAACAAACAAAGGCACTTTTGCATTAGGATTAGGATTTGTGGATGCAATTTTCAGTAATTGTAACAAAAATAAAATTATCTGTTGTGACAGTTCATTATGTAAGGTATGGCAAAAAATCGAATTAATTTTACTAACATCACAACTCAAGTGACGGTTAATAAATAATGAAATTTACTTCATGACGGACATTACTGCTCATATTTATAAATTGAATTAGGGACAATTTAAAATTTTTTGTTGATTGAGATGTCCTGCGAACCACAGCCAATTATGACAAGGCGCATGCTACACGTAAATGTACTGTATTATAAATTAAATAAATGATAAATAAATATCTTTATTCTCCTCGTGAAGTCATACTTTACAAAACATATTTAACATTTTTATATCTCAAAACAATGGAATAGTAAAATTATACATATTCTAAGACCCAGGCTGACCCCAAAAGGAAAATAATAGGGCCCCTAAGGCTACTAATTAGCCCCTCTAGGGGTTCCATCATAATAATTATAACTATTAAAAATTAATGAGTTCAGGAGCATTAGTTTATAATTAACAACTCTACTGTGGTATAACAAACAAAAAATAAAAACAAAAGATGTGAATATTGTGTCTCTTTTGTGTTGTGTTTTGTTACAGAGATTTGCATGTGAGTGTTTTGTAATATTTTAATATTCATTTGATTATTATGGCAGTGACAGTAACTGAACTTAAAGAACTTAGGTTTTCTAACTTATCTCTCGAAAGAAAGGTTGAAATTAAAGTAAGTGGAAAACCGACCCCCCAACTTAACACTGTTCACATAACTAAAGGTAAGAACAGAAACTTTAAGAGGGAATTCAATCAAAACGTATGTACCAGAACCCCGTGGATTTGTGGATGTGAACAAAGCAATAGATTTTATTGCTTCCCCTGTTTACTTTTTTCGAAGCAAACTGGTGAATATAACTGGGTAAAATATGGGGTTGCTGATCTTTCCCATTTGCAATAAAAAATCAGAAAACATGAATGTTCTCAGTCACACTTAAACTCAGTTTTGGAATTTAATATTTTGGGCAAGTTAGACATTCGACAGCAGCTAGACTGTGCTTACAGGGAAAATATTAAAAAGCACAACAAACAGGTTACTAAAAATCGTTATGTGCTTTCCAAACTAATTGATTGTATTAATTTTTGTGGGGCGTTTGAGTTAGCACTCAGAGGCCATCGTGAGCAAGATGATTCTTCAAATCCTGGCGTTTTTAGGGGACTAGTAAATTTCTCAGCAGAATTTGATGCTTCATTGAAAGAAAATCTGGACAATGCAACAGTGTTTAAAGGTACATCTAAAAGTATCCAAAACGAATTGCTTGATTGCATGCTTGCCGTTTGCCAGGACAACATAAAACAAGAGATAAAAACTACTAGGTTTTTATCGTTGATCGCTGATGAAACTACTGACATTTCATCAACATTTCAATTAGTCATAGTTTTCCGCTATGTCTTGCCTGATGGCCAACCTGTAGAACGATTTTGGCAGTTTGTTCAACCCACTGGTCACGATGCTGACTCAATAGCTAGATGTATTAAAAGTGCAATACAAAGTGTTGTAGACGATCCAAGCAAACATATCACAAAGCTTTGATGGCGCTAGTGTAATGAGTGGACATCATGCAGGGGTACAGACTCTTGTTAAGCAAATGTATCCCCACGCATTTTAGGTTCATTGCTATGCACACCAACTGAATTTGGTAGTTGGACAGGCTACAAGCCAAAACCAACAAGTGAGAATTTTTTTTCAAATTTGAGTGATTTGACCAACTTCTTTAGCAATTCTCCACAAAGAGTTGCAGACACAATAGTTGGCAGAATAATCCCTCGTGCTTCCGCAACTAGATGGAACTTCAAGAGCCGTACGGTCAACACTGTGTATGAATACAGAGAAGATTTAATTGCTTGCATGGAGGAAATAGAGGCCTCATCACATCAAGCAATCACTATCACCAAAGCAGGGGCAATCAGACGTATGTTAGAGGATCCCAACTTTATTTTTTGGCTCGCAGTGTTCCACAAAATCATGCCCCATGTTGACATTTTGTATAATCAACTACAGCTTACATACACCGATGCTGTGCGAACAAAGAAAAATGTCGAAACATTTATTGAATGCGTCGAAAAAGAAAGGCAAAACATGGATAGTGTCAAAATTGATGTTGATCAACTACCTATGCCTGTGAAAAGAGCCCGACGTGATGAAAATATTCATGTGGCGAGGACAATTTTATTGCCGCAAAAGAGGTGTGTGATGTTATTTCCAATCAAATAAAAGAGAGATACTCTTTTTTGACACACCATTCGGCGGTTTCTCTGTTTGATTCATAAAAGTTCACGCACTATGAGAAAACGTTTCCCATTCAACTTTTGGAAGAATCAGTGCAGGTGTATTCATTTTTAGACAAAGAACGATTGAAAACAGAACTGTCAGTGATATAAACGAAAAGATTTTCAAGTCATGTGCCGTTGTTACAGTTCGTTATTGAGAATGGCTTACAGACTTCATTTTCAGAAACTCACAAACTTTTGGCCATTGTTTCTACCATCCCTATGACTACTGCGGAGGCGGAACGGTGCTTTTCGACCTTAAAACGCATCAAGACATTTTTGAGAAGTACCATGGGGCAAGAAAGACTAACAGCATTGGCTATGATGTCTGTGGAAAAGGGTATGATCAGGAGTATACCTAACTTTAATGAGCGTGTAATCGATGTTTTTGCTAGGCAAAAAGAAAGAAGGATGGACTTCAACTTTAAAAACTGTACATGAACTAATCATCTTACAAAGAGTGTTTTTGGAGAAAAACTGTGTATAAAATGCTGAACTATGATTTCATGAAACATTTAGTTAATTTTCAATTAGCCTATTTAACCTATTTTCAAAGTTACTTATAACCTTACATTTTTCTTTGTATCAATAAAAATAAGATTGTATTCACATTCTCTTTCTTTTATTTGCATTTTCATAAACATTTTGTTAGCCAAATAAACCAATAAATCAGTTATATTTGCTAATTACTTTCTGGGCTATAAGCAATTATTAAAATGCAAGTAGTCAAATATCGTTGCAAATTTTAAGGAGTTTCTTTTTACGAACTATTCATTCCACAGCACGAAATAACTCACAGTCTTGTACACCTTTTACAAACAAATCAATTTGGTGTTATAAAGAGCCTAAAAGGACTGAAATATTTTGTTTACTATTATATTGAGACGATAACTATGTTGGCGACGTAAGTTAATTATCTAATCCTACTGTTATTTTATTGTTTGCACCCCCGTGACCACTTATCAGGAGCCGCCACTGGGTCTAGTACTCAAGCTTTAAGTTCAACCAGAAATTTATTTTAAAAACAATTATACATCATAATTTAGCGCCTTCAAATCGTGTTTTGCTATTTAATGTACGTAACTTGCAGTTTATAATGTGCAGGAGCTTTGAAAACTTTTTATCTTTCAAATTTGAAATGAAATTAAAAATGTCTTTATTGAGTACAAAGAAAAACCTTCAATTGGTGAGATTAGGACTATTAAGTCCTCTCTTACACCTGACCATACATTTATAAACTATACTATTAGTGTAAAACAAGAGCCACAGTGTAGTCAAAACTGTTTACATTCAAAAATTATAATATATATTTATATAAAATAATGAAATGAAAAGTAGGTTTTTCAAGAAACTAAATTTGTAACTGCTTACATTTTCAAATCTGAACCATTCTGAATCTACCTGAAGACAAACAAAAGATTAAATTAAAATCGGCCGTTTAGAAGAATTTCAGTGACATACACAAGCACACAAGATAGATATAATATATATATATATATATATATATATATATATATATATATATATATATACCGTATATATATACAAACAAGGAAACATGTTCAAAAGTTGTTTAATAGGGACGATGCCTGGGCCAAAATACTTTTACATCTAAGATACGATTTTCGGGTTTTCTTAAATATCAACGTATTAATATTATTATTGTATTCAAATTATTAACATTGTAAGCTTCCTGTAGTTATTATTTGTATAATTTGGTAAAATAATAATTCTATTTTGGTAAAATCATTAACATGACAATTGTGTATTAAAAGACAATGCACTGAATGAGTGCAAAATTAATCAGAAAAGCTTCTTGGACGAAGTGATGTCGTATTTTTGTATAGTGCAAACATGTACTAGCAAAAACTTAGAGACTACCGTCATTAAATATTGCGTTCAGAAATAAGAAAAATACAGCATAGTATATTCGAAATTAAATTAAAATTATATTACATCTAAAGTATCAAGATCACACATTCAAATAATGAGTTTAAATGGCTATTATTCAAAAGTATTAATTTATAGTTATTATTTAAAAAGCCATTCTTTTTTGATTATTTGTATTTATCTTTGTGAATAACTGTTTTCTACATGTACCTATATTATAATATTCTATGAGCAGTCACAATCAATACGAAATAAAAAGAGACAGACTTTCAATCACACTAGCAGTCTAGCAGTTAAGAGACAGGGGAAACACAAAGTTGTTATGTTAAATCATAACTATTTAATAGAATTTAAAATTACACTGAGAGGGTAAAGATGGAGTGATTTCACTAGATTGGTGTTAATAAAAATATGAAGCATTTACTAAGACCTTACTGAACCATTCATTGAACCTTATCATTCAATTAAGAATACTCATGAAAAGAAAACATCAAAAATAAAATCAACAAATGGTGAGATAATACATATAAAGAATGGAATGATATGTTACTTTACACTTATGTGGAAAAAAAATCTGATCTGTTGAGAACAAGATCAGCAGTTATTTAATTAGAGCGTAGCAGTTATAAAAAAGTACAGACAAATTGAGGACCACCTAAGTTATATTATAATTGAATCAAGGAATCAGAAATAAAAATAATTATATATAATCATGTGTTGTCTCTGTAAGGGGGTTTTCGGGCTGTAACTAATTTAAAATCTGTCAAACCTGGTTGAACGGTAGCTCTACTCCGGTATTTTTTCCTCAGTCAAAAATAAGATGGCTCTGGCTATTTACCGCTTAAATCCGTCCCTTCGATTTAGATTTAAAACTGTTTGTAGTTGAGGGCCCAGATTCTATAGATGAAACAGAAATGTATTCTAAGACCATGTTCATCGTAGCCACTCACCTATTTGCCTCAATGCTCGAGGATTTATTGTGTCCCCATTCCTAGCCCTGTTCGTTTACGATATCCGTGTAGTGTATTTCTCTAAAACAAACGACCGCAAACCGTAAATACCAACGTTAAGGGCTCGCCGACCCAAAAACTCAGTGTGCAGTACCGATTCCAAGAAATATAATACTTACGGCCTTAGCTTTACTTCTGGTGAACGCTTGCTGCTAAATTGGGGCTTATAACCATGTAAGGAACTTGTAACTTTCAGAGTGAATCTGTTTAACAAATTAAACATCTTGAAGTCCTGCACAATGACATTCCAGCATTACAAGTGGGAAAATCAGTCCAGAAGAGTTTAAAAGAAGTTTTTGGCCTTATATGCTGATGGATAATTTACAATTCCATCCATACTACATTATATGTTGGCTCAATTATTTTATAAATACCCAATATTTTGTATCAAACAATTTCCAGGAACAGCAATTATGCACCGTCTTTGATGATGAACAAACTGATTCAATTATGCATAAACATCGCAAATTAGATAAGGTTTTATACCATCGAAAACGTATACTGCATCTATGAAGTGGCCATGATACTATGAATGAGGAAGGTGGCCTTTTAGGAAAAATTTAAAGAAGAAATGACAAATGTTATATGAACTATATATGTATATATCTAAGGTAGATTGATTTGAAATATTCTGGGACACACAAAGAATTGATGTTGTAATGCAGCCAAGCCCGTATTCAGACCGATTTTTTCGTACTAATTCACCGGGGCCCGAGTCTAGCCACACGTCTATTTGAAGGGGTAGTGTTGACTTACGAGATAGCTTAAACTAATAACTGTAACGCTATTACAGGATAAATTTGTAATATCGTTCATTACAATTTAAAAAATACTGTGACTATTAGTTTTTAAATCATTACAGTCACGTTCAAATCCTGAGCGACAGATGGCTGGATAATGGTTTTGTACAAGAGCAGTACAGCGTGTCGATTTGAAGAAATGGGGATATTGCCTAGCTTCTAGAGCAGCTGTGACGTGAGCCGTGTCTTCTTTTATAACCGGTGGCTCAAGATATCGAGCGGACAACCGAACAAGTACAACTATTGATAATACTGTTGAAGAATAGGGCTAAATTTTAGCGGTTAATGATCAGAGTTCTGCTATGTTCAAGCGTCAGTCGCCGTTAAATCCAAAGCTACCGCCCATAGGCATCTGTCGCCCTAAACCCGGGCCTAGTCCAATAATTTCTGGTCGGCAAAATTCACAAACTACTATCATTGGAGTATGAAGTTTTATTTGTTGTTACATTTATTTTCCTAACTAAAAATTAGACCTACATCCACTCTCTTTCAGGTTTTCCTTCTAGAAATAATACAGGAGTATATTTGTTTGCTAAGTTATCTGGTAATGGCGTGTGTTTATAGTTTCAAATTGGCGGTGATATCCTTAATTATATTAATGCAGTAATGAATAAGAAAAAACCATTATATTCATATAATCAAGGGTGGCATGATTCTTCTTATTTTGAATACTTTATTACTATATTGTTATTTATAAAAGTATTTACACTCAACCTCTTTGAACTTTGTCTGATTTAATGTCAACAATTATATGTTGTTTTATGAGTATATTGAAATAAACTATTAGAAGAAAATAAAGTAGTAACTGCAATGATAAAATCGTAGATAATACATGACATAAAAATTGCTTTCGTTTTGGTTAACCTGTAGTTATATCGGTAAAACACTTTTTGTTATTCTTTACGTTCATGTAATTTTAGCCATGAAGTTATTCTCTACAACCTTTGTTTAGATATGATCCAGGTTCCTATTCCTCTATTCATTAGGAACCCCCTCCTGAGATGTATTGGACATAAGTAGTGTCAGTCCGGTCTCCCTCTGACTTTTATTTTAGTTCCTCCTAGCCCGGTCCGGGTGGTGGTAGTGTTTGTTTATTATTGGAATTTGGTTTAGGTTAGGAAGGACTTGAGAGTCGCGTGAACTTTTTCAAAATATGTGAGTATTTTCAAAGAATTAAAATAGTGAGGAGTTTTTATTTTGCTAAGAACAATAAATTATAAAAATACCAATTAAAATAGTTTATACCGTTTATAATTTTCTTTGAATAAAACATCTAGGTATAACTTCGTGTAAATCTATCTTTTACTTAAGGTACCTGATTTTACCGAGTTTTGTTTAGTTTTGTATATTAACCCCCAAATTGATAGTATTCATGTACTAGCACACATTGTTCAGTCATTTGTAAGCTTTTCCATAACCTCTTCTTACAACTAAAAGGTCCGTCTGTCATTATTATCAGAAAATCTAAATCAAATATATTATCCTTGTTTTTTGTAATTTTGTTAAGAATTGTAGGGCTTTGAGAATGTAATCAAATGTAATTTTTTATGAAATTTCTAAATATAAAGAAAGACAGAATTTTTATAAGTCTACTGGCTCTAATATATGTGAATTGGTTAACCATTTTGAGGAGTAATCACATTTACATCCCTACATCAATAAGGAAGTAGTAGCTTAAAAGATAATTTTACAATAAAATGCCTAGAGTACAATAATTTGTTGAATAAAATCAATTTCATAATACAGTATTATTATCATCATCATCAAAATCTGTATTTTTATCTTCAAAAGTTGAAAACAATCCATAATTTTTAGGTGAGTTATATGTGTGTCATTATATGATCTTATAACAACATTACATGTGTAATGTGGGGTTAGCAAAATAAATCAAAACCTTATAAATGTGTTATTAAAAGAAAATCTTGTTTTTAAGTTCAAACATGATTGTTATTGAATGAATTCTTCTTATTGTCATATCACAATTCGCTCAAGATAGTGCAGTAGTTTGTATGCAGTCAAAATGTTTTCTAAGTGCAGACTAGTTCAAATATAATTAACTATTAGTGTTTTGTGTCCAATTCCTTCACAAAAGCGTGTAGAATTCAATACCATTATTATTATAGGCTAAATTACTAAGGGAAAGGTTAAAATATCAATTGCTAATATTTAAATAGAAAATGGCTAAAGACATGATTATTCCTATAAAGTGTATTATCTAGAAACATGATGACTAATGATTACTATTTAAGTATAACATTAGATACTATTGAACAGGTTAAGAGGAGAAATAAGGCAGACTCAGTATGAGATACTCCTAAATAATTGATGGTACTTTGGTATTGTCCCTAAGCCACTATTTTTGAAAAAGTTTTTCTTAGTGGGGACCTTATAAAACATTATGAAAAAGAACAAACTTTAATTGATATACTCTGAAATTTGTTACATGTCATTATGGCGATTGATTCTTGTTTTCTGTCTCTCAAAAGGAAATGTCGGTCCAGTTGAAGAGACCAATCTGTCCCTATCTACTAATTGTTATTAGGCTATATAAATAGGTAAATACATATTTAAATATAAAAAATCTAATGAGTACTTACATGATCTATACTTGAATGTAGGTATTATCTCGAGGGTCGTTTTTCTCTTTTTGTCAGTAGGCAGGGTGATGCCTTCGAGGGTACCACTAAATCTCACACTGCTAGCCAGGCATTTCCGAACGGTACTTTCCCAACCCTAGATCACGAACCAGATTAGCCAACGTGATCAAATGTCTGAAAAGTTGGATGATCTACAACGTGATCTGAGGTCAGGAAAGTACTGATTGGAAATGCCCCGTCTGGTCATTAGTATGGGCTTCGACGGCACTCCGCACTTCTGACAAAAAACAAATAACACCCCTTGACATAATGCCCAAGTTCATTTTCAGATCACGTGAAGTCTCATAAAGGTGATGTTTAACTTTTGTACTCTAGTAACATATTTATGATAACCAAAAATAAACCTAATTATCTAAAAACAAATTGTAGATAGGGGCAGAGTGGCCCCCCTTCTTGTTGACATCGCTTCCTTTTGAAAGGCACAAAACAGGAACTGATTGTCATAATAACATACTTAATTTTCACATTAAGCCAGATATTCTCCATTCTTTCGAATAATGTAGTTTTCTTAGGTCCCTGGTATGAAAAACTCTTCTAAATCATAATGGCCTCTGCATGATACCAAAGTACATAATTGATTTCCTCAATCGGCAGTTATATTATCATTCTGTAATGGGTACATACAAATAATCAATTTTATAAATTGACCAATTAATACATTGATA
This sequence comes from Homalodisca vitripennis, assembly GCF_021130785.1. Lineage (NCBI taxonomy): Eukaryota > Metazoa > Arthropoda > Insecta > Hemiptera > Cicadellidae > Homalodisca > Homalodisca vitripennis. The sequence goes on from NC_060210.1 coordinate 107,161,461, forward strand.
ATTCGTAGTCAAATTCTTTTACACTAGCCTATATTTAATAATTCAAAATAACAAGTACGGTTACTAAAAACAATAACGAGAAACAACCTTAGATTTGGCAAAGGTGAACCTCTATACTGAAAAGGCGTTTTTATTGTCTTTGCAAGCTATATTTAAATATTCATAAAAAGTGTTGTTATTTTTTTTACAACAATATGCTCTTTTATATTATTTCATAATCATAATTTTTTTAATAGTTTAGGTCCACTATGTGTTGAGTGCAAAAGGTTTGTCGTTTAACTAAAATTCCAAGTATAGCCCATTAAAAAAAATCTTAACTATTTTGTATTTAAAATGTATTATATACAAACGATAACAAAAAACTATATTTATATGAATCACAAATAAATTGTAGCTTATGTAGTTTTATCTAATAAAAGTAAAATTTCAAAATTAATAAAAGCCTCCAAATTACTAAAAAATATAAGTTTTCTTTTAAAATAAAAATATCAATTACTATCATAATTATTACCATAATTATTATTGATATATTACAGTCTGAAGAAAATGGGTTGGTCCATAGGAATTATGATGGCTTACTGAATAAATTCTTGTTTTATTTTATTTTCACTGTTGAGTCAGGAATTTGATTGTTCTAAATGAATAACAATGAAATTGTAATAATATTCTATACTATATCATTCTAACAAATTTCCAAATTTATAAAACACAACAAAAAGTCGTCAGTTCTATGTAAATAGTTTCCCTGTAATATTTGGTCTCAAAATATTTACTAAATATAAAAATTAATCGCTAAATGTTTAGTGGTAAGTGCTAATCTCAGGAATGGCTGGATCAGTTTGGCTAACTCTTTTTTTGATACACCTGTTGAAGTCCAAGGAAGGTTTTGATGAAGATATAAATTGGAAAATTTTACTGGAATATTTAATAATTTGGGAAAGTAATTTAAATATTTACGACGTATAATCCAAATGAAATTAACACTAAGCAGCTGTTGACACTTTAAGCTGAAGGTGCAGAGAGGCAGAAACATTGGTGTACATTTAAATTTTAGAAAATATTAAATAATGTACAGTTTTTGATCAGTAGTGGTATATATTGCAAAGATGAAGATACTAATTTTTACTTTAAATTACACCAGTGCCGAATAAACCATCTGATGCATTGGAAATACTATTTAAACACTGTTATAAAACCAAATTAATGAATAAAGGTGTGAATGTTTGCATATATGGTAATCAAAACTGGTTGGCTTTTTTTACATTGTGTATGGCATGTATACTGTAGTTAAAGAAAACGCAAAGGGATAATACACTCTTCCCTGTATACCAGAAGCGGAACACAAATAATGGAAGTAGATGTCTTTTTAAGCTTATGTATGAACATATTATCTTGATCTTGGGTACAAAATCAATTATAGCACAAGAAACATTTTTGATTAGAAATAGACGCTTTTTAATCTAAATCGGATTCCAAATCCCACATATGTGTTTATTTTCTTGGTCAGTGCAATAACATAAACTCAACTGTGGAATCATAAATAAATTTGACCGGGATTGAGTTTAAACAGCCGGTACTGACACTTTTTGGCTGACGTAACTTTTCAATCATACGTCAATATAAATATAGTTCTTTTTTCATCGAAATAAATAAGCAAACTTCAACTATGGCACTTGAAATATCTTAGACCGGAAGTAGATTACAAGCGCTGGTAGTAGATATTTTTTTACCCAAGTAGGTCTTAAAAACCAACATATGAATATGTTTTTTTGATCAGGACAACAAGGCATACTCAATTGTATAACCATAAATAAATTAGACTGGAATTTACACTTTTTTAACTGTGTAACTTTTTAGTCATACAATATATTCTTTTCATTGGGACAGTATGGTAAACTCCAACTATGGCACTCGAAATATTTTAGACCAGAAGTCGTTTACAAGTGCTGGTAGTAGACGGGTTTTCACTCACGAAGGTCTTGAAAACCAACATATGTATATAATTATGAGAATATATTTATGAGGTAGGCCTATATATATATTCAAAAAGTAACAGCGTTTAGCTCTTTCAGCGATGCAGTTTTCATGTCATCTAAGTTTGTAAAACAACGGCATAAAAAAAGTACACACTGAGTCATGTCTGGAGAATATAGAGACTAGGGCATCGTTACAGTACTGTTTTTGGCCAAAAATTCACAAACATGCAGATTTGAATTCATGAAGTGATCATGGTGAAAAGCCATGAATTGTTTTACCACAAATCAGGGCTTTTTTTATTGCTTCATGCAAACGGTGTTGAACTTGCAACTGGTACTGCTTATTGACTGTTTGACTTTGTGCCATGAATTCATGATACACTATGCTCTTAAAAAAGAAATCAAAGTAGTTCTTTCCTTAACTCTCGCCCAGTTCTGGTAAAATTTTATGCAGTAGTGTTGCTCCAATTTTACTATCATATTCTTTACAGTAAAAAGAATTATGGTACTACACTCTACCTAAACACTCCCAGCCATCCACAGGTTGGAAGAGATATATACATGCGCACAAAGGTTCAAGTCTGGCTTATGCAAGCCCCCTTTTTTTGAATCAATGAATTCCATAGGAACAAAATTGTTCTAACTTAAACAGCTCTTGTATTACTATTCCATGAAAAATTGTGTAAATTTAAAATTATATATAATAAATTTCAATGTTTTGGTCTTATTGGCATATAAGTTATTTGAACTTTTCTTATAAAATGTACCTATATACATGTACACCAAAATTCCAACTCAAAAATTCTAGAGGTTGCATATACTGATATTAGAACATGTAGTTTTTCCACAAAGTTAATAACATTTTATATTAGTTCATGAATAATATAAACCGACTTAACTTAACAAACCAGTTTGTATGTTTCAAGGAAAAATTGGCCTAATTGCAAGCAACATACAAGAACATTAATTTTATTTTCTCTGGCATACCTAATAATTAACCAAAATTTCCTTGTCAAACTTTTTTTATAAATCACCAGGTGGCCTTCAGACACATAGTTTACTAGTCAATGTATATATAAGTTGATAAATAAATGTATGTATAAACATTATGTTGAAGTTTTAGTGGTTATATAACCAAATTCAACTCACTTGGATTGAATCATGCTGAATGGTGGAGAGCTTTTATAAATTTAAATTACTTAGTTTAAAAAAAGCTGTAAATACTTGCTTTTACATTTGAAGTTTTTCAGTTTTGTATCTTTTTTAAAGTGAACATAATCCTGTAAACCACATCCTCTAACAAAATTGGGACCATGAATCTAATGAAACTTTAATTTAGAAGTTTTATTTTTTGTGAGCTGTATGAAAACATGCATAATACATTTTAAAAATTTATACAACACACATTTTATAAACAGAATTCAAATTCAGAGCTATAAAATAAATATAAGCATTTATTTACATTTCTTGTTCAATATATCTGGACAAGGCTTTAAATTATTTTTCATGGTATAAGGTATTTAGTTTATTCACATAACAAATTAGTTTCTATTCACATTACTGGTTATTTTTTATTACTAATAGATGTGTAGTATAAACAAAATAATTAAATACGGAGGGTATAAAATAATGTTTATATATTAACCATATATAAGTTGATAAATAAATGTATGTATAAACATTATGTTGAAGTTTTAGTGGTTATATAACCAAATTCAACTCACTTGGATTGAATCATGCTGAATGGTGGAGAGCTTTTATAAATTTAAATTACTTAGTTTTAAAAAAAGCTGTAAATACTTGCTTTTACATTTGAAGTTTTTCAGTTTTGTATCTTTTTTAAAGTGAACATAATCCTGTAAACCACATCCTCTAACAAAATTGGGACCATGAATCTAATGAAACTTTAATTTAGAAGTTTTATTTTTTGTGAGCTGTATGAAAACATGCATAATACATTTTAAAAATTTATACAACACACATTTTATAAACAGAATTCAAATTCAGAGCTATAAAATAAATATAAGCATTTATTTACATTTCTTGTTCAATATATCTGGACAAGGCTTTAAATTATTTTTCATGGTATAAGGTATTTAGTTTATTCACATAACAAATTAGTGTCTATTCACATTACTGGTTATTTTTTATTACTAATATATGTGTATTATAAACAAAATAATTAAATACGGAGGGTATAAAATAATGTTTATATAAAAAATAAAACCTATTTGATCAATGAACAGATTATGAAAAGAGCTATACACTAAACTGTTTAGTCTATAGACTTAGTACAATCAATCCAAGAAAATTGTTCTACCTACTTCTGTTTTGCAATATAATTATTAAACCATTAAACTTACCACATAGAAAGAGCCAGACCTCAATAATTACGAACAGCCCTAAATGGGAACAATCTTGGCAAAATAATATTGGCTTGGTGTACCATATTAATCTTAATTCAGACTTACAATTGATATTACTATAATGTTCATCAGACCTTCATTTAGGAATTTGTGATATTTCAGCTCTCAAGTTGTGATAAGCTTTTAGACTTTGGAAGTAGCTAGTTAATTGACACCAATTAACAAACAAAGTTTTTTAAATTAATGAGATCACTTAACTTGTATAGTATCTGACTATCTGTCTGTCTTGCTAGAAAAATGCTTTTTATAATCTTTACTAATACATTGTTTTTTATTTCATTAATGTATTTCTGTTTTAGTTTAGGAACACGATTTTATCATTCTATTAATTATTATTGCTTGCTTGAATTGAATATGTTCTATTCACAATTAATAGAATGTGGGTAATGGTCCTAGTATAATTCCAATTTAATCTCCGGTATAATGAATTACAATATTCTACAGTTCTTTAAGTGAATTTTAGTATGATTATCTGAAAATCTTGGGTTAAATATACACTTTTAAAGTTGTAAAAAATGTTATTGAAGTGCTAATAAAAAGTTTAACATAATGCAAGTAACTATTTCAGAGGACAACCTTCTCCATAAAATTGGTTCTGAAATACTCTGTATCTTTTGTTTGATAGAACATAAAATTAATTCACTGCAGTATTAAATGATTTACAAGTATTCTCTATAGCTGCTAAAAATATATCAACATTGTATTATTAGTGAGAAAAGTTCTTAATTTTTGTTATTGCATATTTTGTTTATTTGTATTTCTCACTATTGAGGTGTTATGTGTTGACTGGTTACTAAAATTTTATGTTTAAACTTTTCTAGCAGGTAGGCTAATTTATGCATGAATGCATTAGCTGTTAAAATTTTAAGATTTATTAGCTAACAAAAATTTGCTGTTAATTTTAAATCATTATTTCCTTTCATTTGTTTCTAACAAAATTGGATTGATTACTTTTTCACAGTGTAGACTGCAGTTTGTATAATAAGTTTAATATAGTCCTTGAACAAAGATACACTCAACACTTGTGTACATCATGACACATTGGTTCATGTACATTCACAACCACATTCGTATGTGTTTGGTTATGTGTGTAAATATTCATTATACTGAGAATAACAGACCACCTGGGCTACTACCCAGGAATTGAAATAAATACATGTTTTATTTCTAACAGCACTACACAATAAAAATTACAATTTACAAAACTTGGAAATTGGCTGACCTCGAAATCAGTAATGTGGCCAGTCTTTTATGGAATAGAACTGAAAATAAAATTTTACTTTGAGTCTAGCATAAACATTTAACAGAACAAAAAAGATGCTCTCTACAATGTTTGTTTTTATCAAAACTTCTTATAAAAATTTGATACATACTATTTGCAACAAACGTTTGGAAATTTGAAAAGTGTGTGTCAAATAAACACAATGTGATTGATTGTAGCCATAATTTTTGTAAAGTTAGAAAATATTTTAGAGATATTAACTGATTACCTGATTTAAATATTCTACATAATATAGAGTCACAGTCTAATTTTTTTAAACTTTACAAAATTCATTAAATGTATACTGTACTTTGCTTTATATTATAAGGTAGCGGATTAAAATATTTAGGTGCAAGGTATTACAACTTTTGTTTCAACTGTAACCCACATATTTTACCCCAAAGGACTTAGGGAATTATTTTCAAGTCTGTTACATGCCTCAAAATAACCTTTTTATGAGGTATATGAATACCGGTTTCAATTTATTAAAAAAAAAAATAAACATAGGTCTTGTTTCAAAAGTTCTTGAAGCCTATGTCTTTAATAGTCTTATGGTTTAGTCATACCCAATACCCACTTGGTACTAAAAAGTTTAGAAATACTGTTTTTATGCTTTATTTTAATTACTCTTTTGTACAGTTTAGAGAAACATCTTTTTAAAACTCCTAATGACATTCCCTTTCTGGAAATATATAAAAGTAAGGCACTATTTTATTTTTCAAACCAACAACTTCTGGAAATAATAGAAATTGCATTAAAAATCTTGTTAAGATTTCATATTTGCAGATTCTTAATCTGTTATATTAGATAAAAATGAACAAACCTTTGTGTTCCTAATGCATTTTATAAGAGCAGATGCAATACTTTTTAAGTATTATTTTAATGAATTGTACATTGTAATGAATAAAATTATAGATCAAAACTGTCAAATAAACATCATATAACAATTAACAACACATTTAAACCATCCATATAATATAAAATTAAACAATAACATATATCAAGGTTCAATTAAGAAGGAGGTTAGTCTGGTATAATGTAATTCAGTAATATTCACATTTTATAAAAACATAAGTGGGCATGTTCTCAAACCACCAGCAAGCAAAATTCAAGTTCTTTCTTCCTTTTCATTTTCAACTCTTGTGCTATCAAAACCTAATCTTGCAGTAACTAGAATACAGCTGTATCAACGTGTGTTAGTGAGTAGAAGTCTACGGAAACAATTAGATCAAACTAGAAAAATATAATAATTACAAACAAATTTTATGTTGAGTGATTATACATATACTGTATTATTTAATTTGCTAGTGCATGCAGTTGAGAAATCAGATTTCACCTATAACAACATCTGAAATTGAAAATATTTTAAATAAATGTTGAATGTACTTACAGAAAAGATGGGCCGTGGTACCTTGTTGGGCCAAAGGGGAGTGTTACGCTTGCTGAGGAAACGTTTCTCAGTATGCCATGTTCCACGCAAGGATGCCCAAGCCACCACGCAAGCGCTGGGCCGTCCGTACAAGGAGCTTTCTATTGGTGTCCCTAAGGAGGTGTGGCAGAATGAGAAGAGGTTTGTTTATTTGTGGAAAGAAACACATTTATGTATATAATATTTGTTTTGAAACTCCAATGTTACGCTATGGGGTAGACTAATAGATCAGAATGTGTCCAAAATTTATATTCAAAAATTCTGTTCGCTTGGTTTCGCCCTCACATTTTAGTATCTCAGAAAAATTGCCAAAAAAAATCTTTGGGAAATTTTTACTGTATAGGGTTTATTATTAATTGATTATACTACTAGATGAAGTATTATTATATAAATGGTTAGAAAAGGTTGTGTACTGATTGGAGAACAAAGAAACTGAATCAAAGCAACAAGATAAATAACTGCTCTGGGTTGAGAATAACATCAATAATATTGTAGTGCTTTCCAGTATTTATAGACATGCCGAACACACTCTCAGCTATATCTACCTAGTTTACATCATCAGTGTTCGGTTCTGTCTGAAAGGTGTATTTACTGGCTATGATTAATTCTTCTAGAAAAATGATATATTTCATTTTGTTAATACTTGGTATTTATGAAAAACAACAATATAAAACAACCAAACAATTGTATCTGCAGCAATTACAGTAATTTTCGTGCGCCATTCTAGGTGTTTTTTGATGTTGTATTTTTTTATGTTTAATTTCAACACCAATTACCACTTCATGTCGCCCATACTAGGTGTGTTTTGCTGTATAATTTTTCAATATGAAATCTTCAATACTGTAAACCAAAGTTGCAACAGTATTTATTGTTACTGTTTTCCTGTTGGATTGTTAACCCTTTTAGTGCTAAGGGGTCTGGCACATTGCCATACCCAAGAGTGCTAAGCATTTTAGTGCATAAATGCAGAGTTTTAGTAAATTCCTTACTATTTCCTTATTAGAGGTCATAACTTGTTACTTATTTTGTATTGAAGATAAATAACCCATAAACAGAAATAAATACAAAAAAATATATTTGTAAATATTTGGATTGTTATAAAAAAATTTGTAAATTTTTTTATATATATATTTTTTCACTTTGGCATACAATTTTAGTTTGTAAACAATTTTATATTATTTTTCTGATGCTATCATTGGAAAGAGCAACTAAAACTAAACAAATTTCATTTATTTAATTTTATTTTTACATAAAAAATACAAATTCTGAATCTGATGATTGGGATGGTTCATAGTCTTTGTCTTCGTCAGAATCATCAATTTCACTTCATCAGATGTTGGGATTTCGTCACTTTCCACATCACTCTGCTCATAAAAACCAAATGGTTCACTTATAAATAAAGAATCATTGATAATTCTGCTGCTTTCATTGTCCAGAACATCTTCAACAACATTCCGTAATAACTCATCATCACCTGCAATGTTCTTATTAGACATAGTTTGTAACTTAGTAAAATATAATACACACGGAAAACTCAAATGAAAAATGAAGTAATGCAATGATTTGGAATACTAATGAAGTAGTATTTCACAATTATAACACAATTTAATGGATAAACTAAGATAAAACAGAGTAAACAAAGCACAGCGTCAGTTCGCTTGCAACGTAAACATCCGAACTGACCTTTTTATTTCACGTCCAAGACGTATAAACAGCTGGTCGTCGGCAATCAAATATACAAATATCGTTACTACATGGCTTTTGGATGAACTGTCATCATTTGCAGCCAGTAAATTGCTTAAACTGAACCAATATATATATATATATATATATATAAATACGCTGTGTCTACGATGTAGACGCTGTAGCACTAAAAAGGTTAAAGTATTAAAACATTTATTTATATTCTTGTTATATTATGCTCTGCCATAGTTTATTATGTTAGTGTTATTTTTCAGTCATCCACATGTTTTGTTTAGGTTAAGTTGTTTGTAAGTTAATTATATGAATCTTAAATATCAAATGGAGAAGTATGTCCGTTGGAAATAAATAAATAAATCATAACTTGTTTAACACATTATAATAGAATTGTATAGAATATTTATTCAGCCACAAGATATTCCACAGAAATACATAGGCAAGTCAATATCAATATGTTTATCAAATATATGCAATATAGGCTGTTAATATTGCTCCTAGCATGCTTGTCAAATTGATATAACCAATATTCAATTTCAATAATGATTCAACAAATTATATAAATAAACAACAAATAAATAGTTTTTAAGTATTCAATAAATAACCAAATAAATAAAAAAAAATATAAAAATACTCATTACATAAGAAAGATTAAAAACTACTAACAATTAAACACAGAAACATTGTGAAATTTACCTACATTTTGTTAAATATACTCTTATAATTAAGCTTCTTACAGACTACAAAATCTTACAGCCCAACTCTTTGATAAAAACTCCTCAACTTTATATAAAAGATGTTTCAATAAAACGTTTCTTAAGCAATTTTTAAAGCCATTTTGCTCCAGTTTCTTTACTTTGTCAGGTATTTTATTTACTAAGTGGCTTGATATAGCTATTGGATTTTTGTCACTTATTTGTAGCCTATGTTGTTGTAAGTTAATTAAGAATGCAGGCCAAGTATAATGGAAATGTATGGCATAATAATACTAAAGAACGTTTATCAATTTTTAAAACATCATTGGGAAAATGGTAGCTAGTAAGACAATTTTCCAGTTTTCTACATAGTGAATAGCTGTCCCAAATGATCACTTATATGACAGTTAATAACTTTAGCAGAATAGTGTTGAGAAGTCAAAGATGTAAAACAGTTTCCACCTGGCATAGGGTCACGGATAGTCATTTGTAGGCCATATCAAAGACACAAGTTAACAAATTGTTTAGCATCATTATCATCTTTTAAAAATTGAAGATTAAAAGCCCCAAGAATAGAATCTTTGTTCAGCCTATTAATGTGAGATAAAACTTGCTCTATAGTACTAGGAAAACATTAATTTCTCCATTAGTGCTTCTGTAGACAGCTACAAGCACCAAGTTCATGTCAACAAGTTCTACACTCCAAAGTTCACAGTCAAATTCAGCTGACAACTTATTAATTTAACTATTTACCTTGATTTGATTTGAAGGGAAACTATAGTAGATGGCATTTCCTCCATGACTAATTCGCTTCCGACAAAAACTAGTTGGCATCATTAATGACTGCATTTTGATTGAATTCTTCTTCTAACATCCAGTGTTCCATGACACACATAAAATCAATATTACAATAATTTTACACTTGACCAACTGTTATATTTTATTTGATAAAGATTGAACATTCTGGTGAAAAACTGTCACTGAGGTTACACTAGATTTGTTCGGGACAGCTGGCATATCATCTCTTATTACATCACTGGACTTCTGAGAGGGTGAATGGAGTTTTCTGAAGAGATAACTGCTGCAGAATTATTGAAAGACACAATGCTACGGATTGCACAACGTTCCCCAAGCAATGCTAGCTGATGCAATAATGGTAGTCCGGCAAAAGCGTAGGATTTCCTGCACGTTCCACTGACGTGTTAACATAAAGTTGTATGATTGACAGGGTGGCGATTACACCTCAAGTGACTGCGACCCTGGTCAAGAAAGGGTTCACAGTGCAGGTAGAGGCCGGGGCCGGTAAAGAAGCCAAGTTCCGGGACAGCTCGTACGAGCAGTCGGGAGCTCGTATCGTGGATAACAAGACTGCCTTTGGCTCAGGTACATCAATTTGTTCAGTTATTACATTGTAGGACTATGTATAATGCCGTTAAAAAGTCATAAATAATAGTTGTTTTGTTGAATTGGATTATGAATTAATGTTAAAACACTTGTTTGATTCTAGACTTAATCCTAAAAGTGCGACCTCCCAAAGACACTGAGGTTGATCTCTTCAAACCAGATTCTACTCTCATCTCCTTCCTCTACCCGGGACAGAATAAGGCTCTCGTGGAGGCTTTGGGCAAGAAGAACATTAATGCTTTTGGTAAGTTCTACCACCACAGAGTTGCAGATTTCTCAGTTGGATCATCCAGTTTTAACTGTTTAGTAATATTACTAAACACTATAATATCCAGATCACATTTTTTCAGCCAAATAATTGTATCTTATTGTGAGTGAAAATTTATTATATTTACAAACACTGCTTTTATTGGTTTGGATTAGTATTTCTTTTGTTAAAAATGTAGTACTGGATTAATCCAAATTATTCAGGTAATTAAAAAAAAAAAAAACAAAATAAAAATAATTTATTATTAGAATATTTTAACCATTTTGGTGAGTGATTCTTACAGCTATGCAGGAACTCTTATAATGTGCATTTATTTGTCTGAATGCATATGTGATCTAGTGAGTTGTCAAAAAGCATGTTCATGTAGTTTCCATTGTTCCCAATAGATCACAATTTCTTGTTTTTCCATTGTGTGTTTAAGATGTACTATGACTGTGACTTTCATTGTGATGCAGTATACTTAAAAGTATTTCATACTGCTAAAACTTTTGAAGAAATCTGTGTAGTCTTACTTCAACCTTAGAGTTTTGATTAACAAAATATGAGTATTTTTACAGTATATTGTAATAGTGTAAATATTTTAAATATTTGCATGAATAAAATATCTGCCAAAATATAATTTTAAAAATTTCATTTTTGAATTTGTTATGATTTAGCAAACCAACATAAATAAACTATAATAAAACAAATGAGCTCACTTTTTAGGAAACTATTATTGTAAAAAAATCTCACAGCCAGTCAAATAGTTACTAAGAGGTTACTCTGCGCTGCTTAATTATTATACTATACTAGTAATGGAGTGGTAAACACAACAATGATGGTTACAAGATGTAAAAAATATCCAGATGGCGTAAAATCAGCTCACATATGTTTTACTGATAAGAAAGATTCTAACATTTTATTGAAGATCCTTAGCAATGTATCCAAACAAGAAATGTTACAGTTACCTTACGCTTTCAGTTGGATTCATCCAAAAGAGAACAAAAACCAAGATAATTAAGATTAATTCAGTTTAGTTGTTCAACTGTTTAAACCTTAATGTTAAGAGGAATGAATTTATTGTACTTAAGAGTTGATTACTTTCGTATTTGCTTCATAAGTATTTTTTAATGTAGTATCAACCGATTCATTCTTTAACAACCACGTCTAATGAGCCTATTCAATCTATTAATGACCCAACAATTTTAAATTTTAGCAGTGGCTCTAGGTAATGCTTCTTTGTATAATAAATAAGTATCATATGTGCAGTGCATATGCAGCTGAATGCTTTAATTGAAAATATAATGTATGTATACATATTGATTTGTAGCATATGGTGGATTATAAAGGAGTTAAAGAAAGAAACATATTTTTGTCTGAACCACTTGTAAATACAATGTCTTAAATCTTTAGAAAGCTGTGGTCTCATTTTAGTTAAAGCTACTGTGACATAAGCTGTCTATAAGTTCTAAAATTCTTGTAATAATGTCTTATTATGGTTACATAGTAAATCACCAATAGAGATAAGACAGGTCAATGACCGTAAAGACAAGATTGAATACAGTGATTTCTCATGAACAATCCTCTCTATTCAGTTAATGAATTTTTGGACTCTTCAAATAATCTATTGCAAACTGTTAGATCAATCCTTGTTTGCCACCAACCAGTAAGATTAATACCGGTAACCAGTAAATATTATGCGCATGTTGAAAGTAACAAAGCTGAATGTGATGTTCTAGTTTTTCTATATATTTTATAATTTTTTTTTAGAAATTTAAGTGTATATGATGAGAACTGAAGTCATCTTTAGTTATCTACAATATAGGAGAGACGTAATATGATCTTTATAGCTTCATATACAAAATACTCAGTGGAAATATGGTTAAGAATCCAAGGCCTTCTTAAAATCTTGCATTTGTCTGGTTGCCTTTCTTTCTCTGTCCAAACGATAACTATTGATAGAAAGTCTTGGAGATTTGAAACTTTGTATGTAGGTTCCTATTCGTCCAAGGAAGAACTCAATTGAGTTCTTCCTTGAATAAAAGTAATAAGTAATAATTATTACTTTTATTCAGTTGTGTGAGTCCGAAGATGTTCTCATTGAGTACGAAAGGCCTCACAAAAATAAAAACTTTATATTATTGGAGAGTTTGTTTAAATTAATATATAATTTCCAATAAGAAAAGAGCTTCAAGAATGTAATATAATTAAAAACTAACAAACAGTAACAGAAAATATTTTGATGCCAAATTTAAAAATACAGATATTATTAACAAGAGAATTATAAATAAAGAAGCAAAAAAATATCAGTAAATGTGAAGAGTATCTTGTCGTAAAATCCAAAGATTCATCTATTACCGATCCACCTCTCATTGCTAACTCTTTTAACACATTCACTGCTAAGCATTTGAGTATTAGCGAATTTGTTTAATTAGAAGTTATAACTTGCAGAAGTGACATAAAAGCATAAAAGATTATTTTTAACCTATATTTACATTTTTTTTGACATCATTATACTGCGGGACCGATGGGTCCCGTCAGCATGGACCAATGCCCATTGAACCTGAAAATGACATTTATTACAAGAACTATTGTATTATTTAGGGGTGTACACGTAACCTTATGCCTGTTGATGGTAGTAAAGACAAGAAATTAGGCATTATGTTCCCAAGACTCCTAAAATTATGTAATATGTTGCGGGACCGATGGGTCCCGTTGTCCTGGCTACAGGACTTCGTTGATTTATACATGAGTGCACACTCTAAAACAAGAAAATTTTCACTGAAAGGCACTAATAGTATATCATTTTATTATTTACAACCATCCCCTCCCTTCTTTGTAGTTTTTAACACGTCTTATTTACAATATGTACATCATACCAAACACTTTTTGTTATTGTGCATCTTATTGTCATGGCACTTGTTATATCATCACGAATCATTGGTAATGTATTATACAAACTACTTTGGGGTCTCTAGATGTCCCAGCCATTGTTTATTTCGCTAACAAGAATCACGAAATAATAGCAAACACAGCACTAGATGAAAACAACTATAGTTAGCTGAACCGTGAAACTATGCACACTAGAACAAAGAACGAAACCGGCCCAACACGCTCACGCTATCAGAAAGGACCTCTTTGCAGTGCTGCCTAAACAATGCAGAGAGCAAAACAACAATGTCCAGCGGGACCGATAGGTCCCGCGCGCACCCGTGAATGGTGCCGAGACGCTCAGGCGGGACCGAACGGTCCCGCTTAGCACCAAATGTGTTAATGAATATTTTAAAAATGTAACTGATGATTATTTTAAAAGACCTTCCTTCAGTCCCTTTGGCTGAAACCGAATTGAAACAAATTTTTGACTTGCTTAAAATAAATCATAATCTGGCTATGATGGAATTCCAGTGAAATTTATACAATTTTTAAAGCATTCCTTAATTAATCCACTACTGCATCTAGTAAATTCTTCTTTTGCTACAGGTATATTTCCTGATAAATTAAAAATTTCAAAGGTTGTCTCATTCTTCAAAAAAGGCTTAAGCATAAATGATAACTATTTGGATCAAGTTCGAAATTTCTAGGTTTCATCATAGACAAGAACTTTAGTTTGCACATTGAGCGGGTAATTAATGGTATAAAATTCCCATACCCATGTTCAATGCCATATTGCATATTAAATAGGTGTGTATGGAGGGTCTACAAACAAAACAAAAAATTCATTTATTTCAAAAAGAAACACTGTGAATAATGTTAAAATTAGGAAGGAGGATCAGGATCCTTGATTCTTAAACATGGAGAAAAGTGATATTCTGTAATCAATAGACTTCAAGTTGGCCTACTGAGACTAACAGGGTCATATTGATCTTCCCAAGAAGTGGGAAGTACTGATCTGTACTATCTTCTTGGAAAGATCAATATGCCCCTGTTAGTCTCAGATGTATTGTCTACATATTTATATAATAATGTCTAATACAATTGTGTTTCTGTTCTCAGCAATGGATTGTATCCCCAGGATATCTCGAGCCCAGGTGTTTGATGCTCTCAGTTCTATGGCTAACATTTCTGGCTACCGTGCTGTTGTTGAAGCAGCCAACCACTTCACCCGATTCTTTGCAGGTACAAGCAATAGCTTGTTGTTGTTACAATATTAAATTAGTATTAATGTCAAACATATTGTAAAATTAACTTCTGATAAACCAATCTAAGAGGCAAGTTTAAATATTTTTTAAAATAAATATAACACGAATCCATGCTAACAAAAATAAAACATTGCTATAGATTTAACAATAATAGTGAGTAACAATAACATCTGATAGTAAGAATAAACTTTTTATAAGTAAAATAAGAACATTAAGAATCAATACAAACACAAAATAAAAATGTTTGCACTCTTACTTAGTAAATTTCATGTTATAAAAATCATCATTTGATTACAATTAATCACTTGATATATTCATTAGCGAAAACAATATTGTAAGTAAATAAATGCTAGTGACTGCACAATACAAAAACTGTTTATTGTCAGTCTAAAATACTAAAATGGTGTACAGATAAGCAGACTGAAGCCTAGATACAGTGTAGATAAAATAGACATGTCATGTAGATACAATGCAATTTTAAATAAAGACATAAATAAATAGACATATGAAATTTGATATTGTAATAATCTTCAATTAGGTCTTTGTCAATTTTTCTAATAGACAATTGATACTGTATTTTGTTATATTACTGTATTATTTTATTTTAAACTTATCACACCATATTTCATAGGCTCATGATCTCACAGAAAATTGTAGAAGCTGTGAAATTGATTGTAGATGTTATTCCACTTGGTCAATAATTTGGAATATTAAAACATACAAACGTATTAGGTTTGGGTTTAGAAATGAGTATATTTTGCATTGATTTGTGCTCAAATAATGAGTTTATTTCATAACTTTATTATTTATATCTGTGTAAAAAACGTTCGCAGCTGCTACATCAGTTTTATAATTGTTTTGTTTAAAATTTGAATAAAATATGAGCTTAAATATTATTAGTTAGTTGAATAATTCACTTCTATTTAAATGTCTATTTACTTGAATAGAAATAAATTTTAAAATTTAGCAATAAAATGAGGAATATAAATATTTATTACTTGAATTGTGAATCTTTGATCTTGCCTATACATTTACCTGATGGAACATATCAAGGTTAAAAAACTTAAAAGTTGTAAGTTGGCATAATAGTGGATGGAATCAAAGGTTTATTCCAATGAAGCATGATGTATTCTGTATTGCACCAGAAAGTATATTCAATGCTTGTAGTCATAACAGTTCTTTAAGCGGTTGTTTCTGTTATCTTCTGTTCCATTCAACAGTTATAAAAAATATTAGTTGTATGGAATATATAAGACTATATAATATAAAAATGACTAATTATCGACACTTCTTTCTTTAATTTGAAATATTAGAACCAACAAGACTATTTATTTATGAGGTAAAAATGGACGCTTATTTAGTTTTCTCGATACACTAGTTTTATCTGCACAAATTAAGTAAGTGAGTGGTTGGTTGATTGATTGATACAAAAAGTTACACAGATTGTGTAAGCCCCCCAGTTTAATAAGTTTAATGCAAGAAAAAGATCGAGATTGTAATAGTCATACCAAAATTAATTCAGTTGAATACATATATTGTTTATGGACCTACAACAATTTAGCTTATTGTTAGTCTTTTATTTCCTGTTTATCCTGTATTTTGTAGGTTTTGTCATATAAGTTACATAATTCTAAGGAAATAAAAGGTTTACAAAATGATTACAAGTGTAATTGCTAAGTATAAAATATTATTAATAATTTCTAATAATAAATTGAAAAAATTTAAAATATGTTTATATGGTCCATTTTAGCTAATTAGGTTATATAATTTATTGATTAAATGCTGTTTCTCACAATTTTTACTGTCCTATGTTTAAACCAATAACAATTTCATTTAAAAAAAAAACTTAAACGGATCATATTGTGTTCGCATTAATTTTAAAATAATTAAGTATTTCATAATATTGAAAAAGTAAATTTTAAAAATAAGTACTTGAATAGTACTTCTAAATTTTTTGGATTACCACATTTCTCACACTGCTTTATATTGTAAAATAAACTAGTTCTTATAAATCTATAAGTTTCTTTAACAATATTAGCAACACCAAAATAGATGGTTTTGGTATTGGTAAACTTATTCATCCAGATAGACAATTACTTTTTTAGTTGATTACGTTCATTAGATAAACTTGTGTAAGGTAATATGGGCATTTTACTAAATATTCGTATTCTAACATTGTTTATGAAAAATCTGAATAAAGTAGTTTATCTCAAGTTTTCAGCACAATCTTCAGTAAACATCTTCAAATAAGTGTTTTGTGATAAGAATAATTGTTCATTTTATCTTGTATAAAGAAATGTCTCTAGATACCAAAACTGCACTCAATAATTTTGAATGTTATGGATGATAGAATTTGTTATTTGCTATTAATCCTTGCCTGTACACTTTGTATTCATTTTTTATTTAAACTAAGAGGACTGAAGTATCCATCAACATCATAAACGTCATCTTGCTATATTACTAACAGTGTCAGGAAATTTTATACACTGCTTATTATCCGGGAGAGAGCTCAATAAATTATTAATAAAATAAACCACTCTAGAGTCACACACAGAGCACTGGGTGGCTAAAGATGATATATGTAAAAGACATCAATCTGTTATAACAATAATTTGTTGTTACTGTTTTAAGAAGGACTATTTGCAAGTCTCTCTTATAAATGGTAAAACATAGCTTCTTCAGTTTATTTTACTGTTTTTACTATTAGTTTTTAGATACATTTCCTTATATTAAAGGAATTTTCATTCAAATAGCTTATTATAAATATTTTAAAATGTTATTATTAAAAAACTCAATTTATATATCTACCATAGGCGATGAATCTATATTTAGTATTCTATAACTGTCTTGTATTATTAGTTTAACCCATTAGCCACTCAATATTCCTGCACCTAACCTCCTTGTACAAATCCAAATAAATATGTAAAAAATGCAAAACTTCAGCAAAATTTTCACCAAAAGTTAAATTTTATAGCTATTTTGTTGACTCAGTTATTATTGTTTTTTTAGCTAACGAAACAGGCTATAATAAAATATAATTACATAATTTTATATACTTCACATGCTTATAAATTTATAAGCATACTAGCAGTTGCCCGCGGCTTCACTCACAATTTCCTGTTGAAAAACAGTACATTATATTCACGTATTCTTTTTCTATCACATTCTAAATACTCCTGACATAATTGATAGTCGTTCCTTAGTGAGCCTCTTGGGCACATTATGAATGTAGGTACCATATTTGCTGCCTCTATCTTTCGTGGTTTTTGCTAGGTGTTGATAAGTTATTCAGGTACAATTAATTTATATGGATGAATTTCGATAAACTAATTAGGTTATAAAGAATCAAATTCAGTCTGTTAAAATTAATTTTCTGTCTAAGATATTTTCAGTATTATAGTGGTGTTTGCCTTGTGCTCTGATCAAGAAAATGTAACAACGAAAACCAATTTCGATCATAAAGCGTCTTTTTTCGGCTCTTTTCATTTACCTTCGATCTAACCAAATTCGATTACCTTATGTGCAGACATTTACGGCTTTTTGAGGTGGTTTTTATAACAACGTTTAATAGTATTTTCATTGCATTAGATAGTTTATTGATCATTGGTGTAATCTAAATTTGAAATTAGACAATAACTTCTTCTATGCAATCTGCATTACATTACTGACCAAGCACGTTACAATGATAATTTTCTAAATTTTAAATGTAAACAAATGTTTCTGCCTCTTTGATGGACTTCAGCTGAAAGTATTAAGAGCTGTTAAGTATCAGTTTACTTTGAATTACGTGTGGTAGTGCAGTCTGCCGGATCGAAGGTAAAACATTAAAAAATCAATAACAGTTTATAAAATAAATATTAATTAAATAAACAATTTAAATTGGACCAAATTGTGAATCTAAACCATTCTTGAATTCCATTGAAAACACACACAAAATTTCATCCAAATCGGTCTAGTCGTTTAGGAAGAGTTCAGTCACATACACACGAACACAAGAAATATATATATATATGTATATATCAACACCTAGCAAAAACCACGAAAGATAGAGGCAAGCAATATATATATATATATATATACAGGGGTGCTGAAAAGTCCCGGGACGGTCTAATAACTTTTGAACTAATTACAATATAAGAACCAAAATTTACATCAAGCTTTTGCTCATATAAAACTATTATTTTATGTATTTCACCATGATATCCTGCTTATGGGGGACGTCCCGCTAGGGGTTGGTGAAAATTCTTAAATAGAAGCATAGGTCGAGTCGTACATCAAATTAAAGCTCTTTTTAATTAGAATTTTTCAAATGCAAACATTCTGGTTGTTAGAGAAAACTGAGACACTTAATCTTTTATTTTACTTCTTTTACTTCAAATCACTTACCAAAACAGTTATAACAAATGTTCAAAGTGTTTGCCTTCAGTTTGCTGACAATATCCCAATCGATTGTAGAACGCTGATATCGCATTGTTTAAAGCTTGGATAGGAACTCCCTGAGCTTCCCTTACAATACGGTTTCTCAACTCATCCAAATTTTGAGGTTTTGTTTTAAACACTTTTTCTTTGAGGTAGCCCCGAAAGAAGTAGTCTAAAGGGGACAAATCTGGAGAACGGGCAGGCCATTCTATTGTTCCCCTTCTACCAATCCACTTATGTGGAAAGACATTGTCTAAAAAATGTCTTACATGTACGCCATAATGTGGAGGGGCTCCATCTTGCTGAAACCAGATATTTTCAAAATTATCACCGGAAACACGTTGAATTTCAGGAATTATCTGGTTTTGGAGTAATGCTAAATACACTGCAGAGTTTAAATTTCCCTCTACAAAGAATGGCCCTACCACATGCCGCCCCACAATACCGGCCCAAACATTTAACTTTTCTGGATGCTGAGCATGTGTTTGTATCATCCAATATGGGTTTGTATCGCTCCAATAGCGTCAGTTGTGGCGGTTTACTGTTCCATTCAAGCAAAATGTTGACTCATCAGTAAATACAATGTTTGCTAAAAATCCCAAGTTTTCATTGATTTTATTCATCATAACTTCGCAAAACTCGATTCTACGATCAAAGTCGTCTTCGCTTAGTTCCTGCACCAATTTAGCTTTATATCCTTTGTAACTATTAGTTTTTAAAATATCTGAGACTGAATATCGACTAATTCCTTGTTGTTGTGCTATTGAGACAATCGATTCATGTGGGTTCTCAACAAAACACTGTAAAACGTCTAAAGCTTTGTCCTCATTGGTCGCGGTCTTGGGCCTTCCGGATCTAGGGAGATCTGCAATGTTTCCTGTCTGTTCAAACCGCTGCATTGTCCTTCCCACAGTAGATTTTGAAATTGGAGGTCTATTGGGAAAAGTATCATTAAACAGATGCCTTACCTCATCACATGATCTAATACGGTCACCAAACCCGCGCATCATTAATAAAGTTATTCTTTCTCTCTCGGAAAGCGCCATAACAAAATAAACTAGCACTACTGAAACTACTTGCAAAATTAGGGCTTGAAGACTTCTAAGTGACTGAGTTGATAAAACAACTGTATCTGTCAGCTGGCAATTTCATTGTTGTCTTTTTGGTCTTGTTTGCTCCAGCTGATTACCTTCCAGATAAGGAAGGTAATAACCTTACCTGCTGATAAGGAATTTCCAGATAAACAATGCGATATATCAGCGTTCTACAATCGATTGGGATATTGTCAGCAAACTGAAGGCAAACACTTGTTATAACTGTTTTGGTAAGTGATTTGAAGTAAAAGAAGTAAAATAAAAGATTAAGTGTCTCAGTTTTCTCTAACAACCAGAATGTTTGCATTTGAAAAATTCTGTATTTTATAATCTTTGAGTGTCCGCCATTTTGTAATGCGTCAACTGTTTTACGTCAGATTTTCGCCAAAATGTTTCTAATTAAAAAGAGCTTTAATTTGATGTACGACTCGACCTATGCTTCTATTTAAGATTTTCACCAACCCCTAGCGGGACGTCCCCCATAAGCAGGATATCATGGTGAAATACATAAAATAATAGTTTTATATGAGCAAAAGCTTGATGTAAATTTTGGTTCTTATATTGTAATTAGTTCAAAAGTTATTAGACCGTCCCGGGACTTTTCAGCACCCCTGTATATGTATATATATATAAAGATGAAGTATATTTTTTTAATTTCCAGAATATGTATATTTTTATTTGAATTTCTTTTGTAAGTTTTCAAAGTAATCTAAAGTTTAATTCTTTATGTTGAAAATTTTATTTAATCTGTTTATCTTTATTTTTTTATTTTACATAGGTTTTTGTAAAACCCAATATTTGTGTTCTCTTAGATAAATCTAAGCTAATACACAAAAGGTGCAAGGGTTTGGTAAACCTCACTAAAAATTCAATGTTATTGTGATTTGGTTAGACTAAGCTACTGTATTTTAGCTAACGAAACAGGCTAGAATATAATCTCATGTTTGAGAAAACACAATCAAATTCATTAGAAGGTTCTGCCATGTTCGCAAAATTCAAACTACACCACTGTAATAGCAATAAAACAGAAAGGGCGTTAAGCAGTACCGTATTTGTTTACTTAAAACATAGATTATACTGCAGAACATGTGTCAGAGACATCCAAAAATAAAATACTAAGTATTACAAAATAAAGACACCGATAGGTTGTTTGACTGAAATATAACATAACCGACAATTCAATTACATAACTGGTTAGAAAAAGTTCAAAAATATAGTATTATTCCTTGATTCAAGTTGTTTTTCTGTTGTTAATACATATTTATATATTCTTTTGTTTAATTGTAATACATCAAGTTTATTATTTGAGCCCATAGCAATGTTTACAAATATATTTAATAACGTGTGTCGTCATCACAGTACAGTCTCGTAATGGGTGTTTTGGTATTGCGTTGGACAAAAATTTGTTTGTCTAATAAAATTCAAGTTTGTGGAATTATGTGCTACTCTCTGATTAATTATTATTGTTTACAAGCCAAATTGGAATATTTTATTAACAGTATCTACAATTGGAAAATTACTTTTTTTGTTGAAAGTGCCATCGGTTGATGGCATTTTTCAGGTTTCTGAGTTTTTAGCCCTGTCCATTCTTTTACACTCTTGGTTATATGCTGGGTAATTTTTTGCAATATTGTAAGCTTAGTGTTGTGAAATTCAGAAGTTTCCAAACATAAACAATATATACCATAAAACACTTTCAGTGATTTAATATCAAGTTGTTATTGCAAAGTCTTGATCTGATAAAATGGTGTAATAATATACAATGATGACTGCAGGTCAGATCACAGCTGCAGGCAAGGTGCCGCCAGCCAAGGTACTGGTTATTGGTGGCGGAGTGGCCGGACTGGCAGCTATTGGACAGGCTCGCAACATGGGAGCTATTGTCCGAGCTTTCGACACCCGCTCCGCTGTCAAGGAACAAGTGGAGAGTCTAGGTGCTGAATTTTTGGAGATCAATATTAAAGTAAGTTTAAACCAGTAAGATTAACACACAAATTATTTTCTACTAGTTAGTAATTCTAGAATAACTGTTTAGTCAGGGAGGTAATTTCTTGAATTAGATGTTGAGAGAGATGGGGGAGGGAAGGAGAGAGAGAGAGAGAAAAAAAAGAAAGAGAGGGAGAAGTGATTCGTAGTGTGACCAAAGATTAAATTGTCTCCAGTAGAGTTAGGCAAAGTTTTGGGGCCATTTGTTGGCCAGCTATCATTCTTGTTTACAGCTGTCTTGGAGGTTTGATCTTCCTTCCTCTCATGTAAACTGTGAGGATGTGTTCATCACTAAAATCCCTCTCCTTTGTAACTGGGCTTGATGATGTCATAAAGACAGGAGAGTACAGTTCCAGGAACTGTTGTAGATCTCATTCTTACAGACCAAACCATTAAGCAGGAAGCACTGTGTGACCAGGATGCCATTGTCCCCCATACCCGTAAATTGCCTACCCTTCTTGTTACTCCACTGAGTACAGTCCACTCCAAAATCCATGTGCTACTGTAAATACCAGTTGCCCCTACTCGTAAAAGCACTAATTTTGGTTTGAACTGTACCAATTGCTTTTGTGTGAACTGGAGGGGGATGGGTGGCTCATGTACTTATGCTGGCGACACTTCTTCGACTACATGGTTTGGTCTGTAACTATAGTGGCTTCTCTGACGATTTTAATGTTTAGTAGCTATTCATTTATGAAATATTTAATTCAGCAGACTTTTAACCATTTACCGTAACTTCAGTTGCAGTCAGGAATCATCATGAAATCTTGGCTCAATATCAACAGAAGCAAAATTTAATCGATTTGAGCCAAACATATTTTACGATACTTATGTTGAAAATGTTACATTCTAAATGGGTCTTGTTGAAGGTACAGTTGAAGTTATATCAACTTCACAGACTGCAAGGGTATTTGAAAGCATAAATCACTCCTGACATAGGTTGAGTTAGGAGTGCTTATGAGTTTTAAGAGTAGTAAGTATGAATTCTCCAAGAATAGAGTTCAATGATGTTTGAATGATGGGTTTTTTATGTTAAGAATTAATACTAATTATGCATTAGTATTATATGTTTTAAGTTTACATTAATGAAATCTGAATGTGTGTGTGTGTGCGCACGCGCACATGTGTGTGTCCGTTAAGATTAAATTTGTGAAACACTACAGCTATGTAATATAATGTATTTACAGACAAGATAATTACCTGTTGTAGGAGGAGGGATCTACAGCTGGTGGTTACAGTAAAGAGATGTCCAAGGAGTTCATCGATGCAGAGATGGCTCTATTTGCCAAACAAGCCAAAGATGTTGATATTATTATCACAACAGCATTAATCCCAGGCAGAAAAGCTCCAGTGTTGATTCTCAAGGTTAACAAATTATCTGCTTGAAGTAGTGTTTTAGCTTAAATTCATGGTTGTTAAGACTCGCACACGTTGAATATTCAAGTAGCACATACTATACAATGATTTTTTCTGATATTTTTTGATGCAATATGAAGTGATTAATCCTATTACAGTCCACTGATAGAGATTCTAAAATGTTAAAAGTTGTCTCTTAATGATTTGTTAGTTTTGTTTAATATCAATACATCCAACATTAGTTTTTTCTATACATATATTTCATTCATTGAACCAGAAATGATTTTAGACCAAATTTTATGGAGTCCACAGATTGAGATGACAATATGAGGAAATATTTGCGTGTCATCTGAATGTTTTTTAAATAATTTTGCGCAATGATTGTCTCCTAATTTTTGAATAGTTGTTTGATATCAGTACATAAACCATTTTTTCTACAGATTTTGATAATTTAAAGTGAAATGATATCAAAAGAAATTTGTGGCAGTCCACAGATTGGGATGACAAAATAAGGAAATATGTGCGTGTCATCTGAATGTTTTGTTGATAATTTTGCGCACTGATTGTCTCATAATTTTTGAATGATTGTTTGATATCACTATATAAGCCTTTATTTTTTCTACAGATATTTGATAATTTAAAGTGAAATGATATCAAAAGAAATCTGTGGCAGTCCACAGATTGGGATGACAAAATAAGGAATTATGTGCGTGTCATCTGAATGTTTTGTTGATAATTTTGCGCACTGATTGTCTCATAATTTTTGAATGATTGTTTGATATCACTATATAAGCCTTTATTTTTTCTACAGATATTTGATAATTTAAAATGAAATGATTTCAAAAGAAATCTGTGGCAGTCCACAGATTGGGATGACAAAATGAGGAAATATTTGCGTGTCATCTGAATGTTTTTTTAATAATTTTGCGCAATGATTGTCTCCTAATTTTTGAATAGTTGTTTGATATCAGTACATAAAACCTTTATTTTTTCTACAGATTTTGATAATTTAAAGTGAAATGATATCAAAAGAAATCTGTGGCAGTCCACAGATTGGGATGACAAAATAAGGAAATATGTGCGTGACATCTGAATGTTTTTTTAATAATTTTGCGCAATGATTGTCTCCTAATTTTTGAATAGTTGTTTGATATCAATACATAAACCATTTTTTCTACAGATTTTGATAATTTAAAGTGAAATGATATCAAAAGAAATCTGTGGCAGTCCACAGATTGGGATGACAAAATGAGGAAATATTTGCGTGTCATCTGAATGTTTTTTTAATAATTTTGCGCAATGATTGTCTCCTAATTTTTGAATAGTTGTTTGATATCAATACATAAACCATTTTTTCTACAGATTTTGATAATTTAAAGTGAAATGATATCAAAAGAAATCTGTGGCAGTCCACAGATTGGGATGACAAAATGAGGAAATATTTGCGTGTCATCTGAATGTTTTGTTGATAATGTTGCGCACTGATTGTCTCCTAATTTTTTAATAGTTATTTGATATCACTACATAAGCCTTTATTTTTTCTACAGACATTTGATAATTTAAAATGAAATGATTTCAAAAGAAATCTGTGGCAGTCCACAGATTGGGATGACAAAATGAGGAAATATTTGCGTGTCATCTGAATGTTTTGTTGATAATGTTGCGCACTGATTGTCTCCTAATTTTTTAATAATTGTTTGATATCACTACATAAGCCTTTATTTTTTCTACAGATATTTGATAATTTAAAATGAAATGATTTCAAAAGAAATCTGTGGCAGTCCACAGATTGGGATGACAAAATGAGGAAATATTTGTGTGTCATCTGAATGTTTTGTTGATAATGTTGCGCACTGATTGTCTCCTAATTTTTTAATAGTTATTTGATATCACTACATAAGCCTTTATTTTTTCTACAGACATTTGATAATTTAAAATGAAATGATTTCAAAAGAAATCTGTGGCAGTTCACAGATTGGGATGACAAAATGAGGAAATATTTGCGTGTCATCTGAATGTTTTGTTGATAATGTTGCGCTCTTATTGTCTCCTAATTTTTTAATAATTGTTTGATATCACTACATAAGCCTTTATTTTTTCTACAGATATTTGATAATTTAAAATGAAATGATTTCAAAAGAAATCTGTGGCAGTCCACAGATTGGGATGACAAAATGAGGAAATATTTGCGTGTCATCTGAATGTTTTGTTGATAATGTTGCAAACTGATTGTCTCCTAATTTTTTAATAATTATTTGATATCACTATATAAACCTTTATTTTCCTACAGATATTTGATAATTTAAAATGAAATAATTTCAAAAGGAATCTGTGGCAGTCCACAGATTGGGATGACAAAATGAGGAAATATTTGCTTGTCATCTGAATGTTTTGTTGATAATGTTGCGCATTGATTGTCTCCTAATTTTTTAATAATTGTTTGATATCACTACATAAGCCTTTATTTTTTCTACAGATATTTGATAATTTAAAATGAAATGATTTCAAAAGAAATCTGTGGCAGTCCACAGATTGGGATGTCAAAATGAGGAAATATTTGCGTGTCATCTGAATGTTTTGTTGATAATGTTGCGCACTGATTGTCTCCTAATTTTTTAATAATTGTTTGATATCACTACATAAGCCTTTATTTTTTCTACAGATATTTGATAATTTAAAATGAAATGATTTCAAAAGAAATCTGTGGCAGTCCACAGATTGGGATGTCAAAATGAGGAAATATTTGCGTGTCATCTGAATGTTTTGTTGATAATGTTGCGCACTGATTGTCTCCTAATTTTTTAATAATTATTTGATATCACTATATAAACCTTTATTTTCCTACAGATATTTGATAATTTAAAATGAAATGATTTCAAAAGAAATCTGTGGCAGTCCACAGATTGGGATGACAAAATGAGGAAATATTTGCGTGTCATCTGAATGTTTTGTTGATAATGTTGCGCACTGATTGTCACCTAATTTTTAAATTATATATTTGGTCCCACTTCATAAAACATTACTTTTTTGTACAGATGTTATTTAATTAAATATAAAATAATTTTAGAAGAAATCTACTGCAGGCTAACACATTTAGACGCGGAGCTGCTGATGCTTTAAACGCGTAAGTAGATATGAATGTGGGGTTCCTGGCTCACTTTTGGGACAGTCAGAAAATCAATGTAAAATACTGTCCATTGAACAATAAAAAAATCTAAGAAATCTAACAGGAAACCACGAATGTAAAATACTGTCCATTGAACCATAAACAAATCTAAGAAATCTAACAGGAAACCACGAATGGAAAATAACCGAATCTTTAGCTGTTTTACTGTTCATTGTAGGCTTCTAATTTCTTAAGCTATTTTAATGAAAAAATCCAGAAATCTTAATAAAAAATCTTTATTCTACAAAGTTAATTGTAACACAGTCTTTATCTTTAATAGTCTTCTTTCCAGTAACAACCAAGTGTAATTTTTCATTTTTGTTCAATTCTTTAATCTTTTTTTCATCCAAAACAGTCAAAAATCTGTTTGGCAAGTGTACTTTACAATCTTCCAACTCGGCAATTATTGTAAACCCGAATTTATCTTTCATTTTCTCCAAATTCACAATTTTGTATTTCTTATTTTCTTCTAATTCTATTAATTTCTTGTATTCTTTGAATGTTAAATCACCAACCTTATTCAACTCTTGTAACAGTGCCATTTACATAGAAAAAAATTAATACTTCTACACTTTTAAGGTGAAAAATCAACACTATACTTCCAAAATACACAAAAAACCGGGGTTTTGACCCTAAAAACGTGTTTTTAGGGTCAAAACCACAGCTCTTAAGGTGCATACATACTAGAGTTTTTTAAAAAATCCTGAAATATCTCTAATTATTGCGGATTTTTAGCTTAAAAGTTGATAATTTGAACGAAATTTCTCGAAAAATCACTACAAAATTGAAATTTAAAAAATCTCTAAATAAAATTTTTTCTATATAAATAGAAGAATCTACAGCTGTTTTACTACAATTTGTGCTGATTTGTGTAAAATTCTCCACTTTTCAAAGTGTTAGTTAAACAAATTTTTCTTCTTTAAATAGAAGAATCAAAGGCTGTTTAACCATAAATTGTGCTGATTTGTATCAAATTTTAGTAAAAATCTGTACTTTTCAAAGTGTTAGTTAAACAAATTTTTCTTCTTTAAATAGAAGAATCAAAGGCTGTTCAACCATAAATTGTGCTGATTTTTATCAAATTTTGATAAAAATCCTTAGAAATCTACTGAATTATTGCTATTTTTCAGCTTAATAAAAAGATATTTTACTAAATAGTAAAACTTGGCACATTCAAATTTTCCCTATTTAAATGGAGAGGAAAAAGATATCCTGCCCGTACTGCAAAAAAGACATTTTCGAACATC
This sequence comes from Homalodisca vitripennis, assembly GCF_021130785.1. NCBI lineage: Eukaryota > Metazoa > Arthropoda > Insecta > Hemiptera > Cicadellidae > Homalodisca > Homalodisca vitripennis. The sequence continues at coordinate 107,190,004 of NC_060210.1, forward strand.
ACTTTACTCGACATTACAATTCGAAAAATCATCTAAAAAACAAAGAAATTTATAATAAAGAATTGAATTATTTGAGGACTTGGGCTAAAGATAATCAAATCGATGGTCACGAGAAGATGTACAATATAGAAAAATTGCGTGAACTAAAGAAAAATTTTAAGCAAAGTAAAAAAGATCTCAATCTATTTAAAGATGAAAAAATTCAATCAATCGCTGAGAAATTGTCCATTGAAACAAACGATAAAACTAAGTCTGAAATGATCGAAGAAATTGACAAAACTCTTAATGAGAAACCCGAAAATATCATTGATGTAGAAGTTTTATCCTCAATACACGGTCTTTTCAAGCAATACATTTTAACAAATTTAAACGATAATTCCATGTCAATTTACAAATATCTATCAATTATGCGGTCAGAAATTAAAAGTTTAATCGAAAAATTTCAAGAAACCGTTAAAAATATGAAGGGCTATCTCTCTTTAGAATGCGAATACGAACGAACTTTAGTGAACGGTGAAACACAAACTTGCCCAATGTACTTTACTATAAAAGCAGACGAGATCTTCGATATAAACGACTTTATTACTAAGCAATTTAATAAATTAACACATCGAGAACAAACGAATCATCCAAATAAAGGTTCTGGATGGACATTAAAACGCTGCAAACAACTAGTTTTGAGCCTTAACAAACACGAATTTATGAACGCAGGATCATATATCGATTTACCAAAGAAAATCAAAGATAAAAAAGCTTGTATAAATATAAAAAATAAAGATGATTATTGCTTTATTTATTCTATCCGATGTGCTATTGAAAAACCTGAAAAGAATGCTGATAGAGCAAAACAATACGAACAATTTGTAAATGACGAGATATTTTCAGGTTTCGAGTATCCAATGTCCTTAAAAGATATACAATCATTTGAAAAACGAAGTTACAATTCTAAGTACAAGTATCCGAAAATGTCAATAAATATCTACAGTTATGATGAGAAATTTAACATTGTTCCGTTGCAAATTTCAGAAATGTATGACGCCGAGTTAGAAGTTGATTTATTGTATGTAAAACAAGAAGATAAATCTCATTATGTTTTAATAACCGATCTAAATAGATTAGTGAGTTCACAGTTATCCAAGCATAAAGAAAGGAAATTTCTATGTAGGAGATGTTTAAGCCATTTCTACAAATCTAGAGATTTAGCAGACCATTTAGAAATTTGTAAAAATCACGAAGTTTGTAAGCCAATTATGCCATTTCCAGGTCAAACAACTAAATTTACTAATTATCAAAAGAAGTTTAGCCATCCGTACGTTATTTATATGGATTTTGAAAGCATATTAGAGAAGATTCCCACATGCAAAAACAATCCGCAAAAATCGATCACAACCAAGATTCAGAAGCACATTCCTTATGGTTTTACTCTATACTTAGTGTCTAATGTGACCAATCGTATGTACAAGCCGATATGTTATCGAGCCAAAAATGAAGAAGATTTGCCAAATGTTCCTGCAAAATTGTTTGAAGAACTCAATAAATTATCGAAATACATAGCTAAAAAGTATAATTCTAAGAATAAAATACCTATGAAATTGACCGAAGAAGAAGAATTAGCGTACCAAAATTCTAGTCTTTGTCATATTTGTGAATGTGAGGGTTTTGATAATCAAACAAGAAAAAAAGTACGAGATCATTGTCATTTAACAGGTAAATTTAGAGGTTCAGCTCATTTATCTTGTAACTTGAATCTCAAATTTCCTCAGAATATTCCAGTTTTCTGTCACAATATGTCAAGTTATGATACTCATTTGTACGTAAAAGAGTTGGCAAAACAGTATGGTAATGTTGATTTGATTGCAAACACCGATGAGAAATATATAAATTATTCAGTAAATTCAGGATATGGATATGAGTTTGAAGATGATAAACCTAGAAAATTCATCAAGTTTTCTTTCGTAGACACGTTCAGATTTATGGCATCGTCTATAGAAAAGTTAGCTAAAAACCTCAAAAAAGATGATTTCAAACATACAAATCATTTTATACAAGATGGTCTGAACGCAATTCTAGATAGACAACCAAATGACGAAGAAGAAATCTTTAAAATTCTATCTGGAAAAGGCATATTTCCTTACGAATTTATCGATAGTATTGAAAAACTTGATTACACAGAAGAATTGAGAATTCAAGATTTCTATTCACTTTTGACAGATGAGAGCATATCTGAGAAAGATTTTCAACACTACTTAAATGTATGGAACAAATTAAAAGTAAAAAATCTAGGAAATTACTCCGATCTCTATAACATTCAAGATGTTCTATTGCTCGCTGATATCTTTGAAAATTTCAGAAACATTTGTTTGAATTGCTATAAACTTGATCCAGCACACTATCTAACAGCTCCCAGTCTTGCATGGGATGCTATGTTAAAATTAACGAATATAGAATTACAATTAATTAGTGATTATAATATGTATTTGATGATCGAAAAAGGTATTCGCGGAGGCATTTCTCAATGTATTAAACGATATGTGAAAGCAAATAACAAATATTTAAAAGATTTTGATAAGACAAAGCCCGAAAACTATTTGTTGTACGTCGATGCAAACAACCTTTATGGGTATGGACTTATGCAAAATTTACCATATAACGAAATCAAGTGGATGGATCCTAAAACGTATACAACAGCAGAATGGAAAGAAACAATTTTGGAACTCACTGGCGACGAAGATTATGGATATATTTTAGAAGTTGATCTTGAATATCCAACAAATTTGCATGAACATCACAAAGATTTACCTCTTGCTCCAGAACATTTTAAAAACAAACTTTGCACAACTCTTTTAAACAAAACAGAATATGTTGTTCATTCTAGAAATTTGAAATTCTATCTAGAACAAGGTATGATTTTAAAACATGTGAATAGGGTTATTGCGTTTGATCAGAAACCTTTCATGAAAGAATATATCGATTTTAATACTAGTATGAGAACCAAGGCTATAAGTGACTTTGAGAAGGACTTTTATAAGCTTATGAACAACTCGGTTTTTGGAAAATCGATGGAAAATGTAAGAAATAGATGTGATATTAAACTAGGAAACGAAGAATTTTCAATGAAACAAGCTAAGAAAACGAATTTCAAATGTTTCAATATCTTTGACGACAACTGTATAGCGAGTCACATGTACAAACAAAAGGTTAAATTTAACAAACCGATTTACATAGGATTTTCAGTTCTCGACCTCTCAAAATTGCTAATGTACGAGTTTTATTACAACAAATTAAAGAAGTTTGATCCAGATTTGAATCTGTGTTACATGGATACAGACAGTTATTTTCTAGAATTGAAACGAGATCCTTTTAAAATTATTAAAGAAAATATAGATGACTTTGATACAAGTGATTATCCAAAAGATCATGAATGTTTCACTACTAAAAATAAGAAAGTCATAGGAAAATTCAAAGACGAACTAAATAGCGAAGTTTTAGAAGAATTTTGTGGTTTAAGATCAAAGATGTACTCGTACAAATATCTAGACAAAAATCCAGTTAGGTGTAAAGGAATTAAGAGAAGCGTTGTAAATAAAACAATAAATATCGAAAACTTGAAGAGATGTTTGTTCGAAAATAAAGAAGAATTTAGGGAGATGACTGTAATAAAAAGCTATAAACATGAATTGTATACCATCACTATAAACAAGTTAGCACTGAACGCTAAAGATGATAAGAGAATTGTCCTAGAAAATAAGATCGATACAGTACCTTATGGCTATAAAAATGAAGCAAAATCTGATATATTAGATGAGTTAAATAAACTTGGAAACTTTGACATGTAAATGGAAGATGATTTGATTCACTGCCACAAATGCAAGAAAAAAACGAAAAATATAGATTCTAAAATCGTTCAAACTCAAAACGGATTGTATAGAATTGCAGCAAAATGTTCAAAATGTAAGACAAATAAGAGTAAATTTATAAAGAATCCAAATGAAAAACAAGTAAAGAAAGAATCTAAGAATAAGGAAGAAATCGAGATTGAAGCTAGAGAAATTCATGCACCAGTACGAAAAAAGTTTAAAAAGAGAAAAATTATAACTTTAGGAATTGACGATTTATGGGCAGCAGATTTAGTTATAATGTCTAACTATTCGGATCAAAATGATGGATTCAAGTATATGTTAAATGTTATTGATACTTTCTCAAAATATGCTTGGTCAAGAGCTATCAAAAGAAAAAACGGCAAGGATGTTTCAAAAGCTTTCGAAGATATAGTAAAAGATGCCATAAGGATCAATCACAAACCTCCTAACCTACTTCATACAGATAAGGGTTTAGAGTTTAAAAATAAAGAATTTAACGATGTTTTGAGGAAATACAACATTAAGATTTATCATACTGAAAACGAAGAGAAATCAAGTATTGTAGAGAGATATAACAGAACTCAAAATGAGAGAATGAAAGTAATTTTTGAGATTAATAAAAACTTTAAATGGATCGATATTCTTCAAGAAATCGTAAAGAAATATAACGATACAGTTCACAGCACAATCAAAATGAAACCGAAAGACGTAGATAAGGATGCAGAAAAGGAGTTATTAGAGACCGTTTTCAAGTATGTTCCACCTGAAATTCACACGAAAACTAAATTTAAAGTCAATGATCATGTAAGAATTGTTAGTAAAAAACAAACATTTTCGAACAAATATAAGAACAATTGGTCAAGAGAAATCTTTGTGATTTATCAAATTAATAACACAGATCCTGTAACTTATAGTATAAAAGATTTAAATAATGAAGAAATAACCGGAAAGTTTTATGAATATGAATTGAGAAAGTCAAAGATTTTTTCTATATAAATGGAGGCTCAAAAGAAATGTTCAAGGTGCAAAGAATTTAAAGATTTTGAAGCTTTTCATAAAAATAAGAATACCAAAGATGGATTATACTATTATTGTAAGGATTGTCATAAAAAATATGCAAGAGAATTATACGATAAATTAGAAAAAATTAACGTTAGAAGAGAAAAAATGTTGCGTTTGTAAAGAAATTAAGGATATTTCCAAATTTTACGATTGGCATTATAGTAAAGATAACAAGAAGGCTTTTTGTAGAGATTGTGCTAGAAGAATTAAACGAGAAAGTCAAAAGAAACCGACTCTTTGCGAGTGTGGACGAATCATTCAATGGTTACCTTATCTTCAAAAACATTTACAAACAAAATATCATAATTCGAGAGTTTAATAAAATTTATTAACATTTTCATCGTGTAATTTAGATATTCTATAAATCAGTCGAGATTCTGCCATATTTGTAGTAAAATGATTTCCGTTGTATAAAATATTCAAAGATTCTTTCATTTGGTTATACAGATTGATAGAATTTGGTTCGTCATCAATGAACAAAATCTCTAATTCAGGATAATTTATTTTTAGATGTTTTAATCGGTTTGGTATTTCTCGTTTCTGAGCTCTGATAACGTAATAAGGATATTCCCACATGTGATTCTTCTTAATTAATACAAAAACATGGTGTTTTTTCTTAGCAAAATCTTTACAAACAAGATCTGGTTTCATTAAGTCAATTTTTACACTTTGTTTTGCAATTATTTCCGTTTTGATTTCATCTTTAATTTGCAAGTGCTTAACTTTGTCCTCTAAATATTTAATCTTGTTTTCAAGTTTGTACACACCAAATTTACGAATGCTTGGTAAAACATCTCTCGTAACCCATTGTTGAAAGCTTTTTGCTTCTATTTTATGAGATCTTAAAATTAACGAATAAAGTCCTGATTCATTAATGAAAATAGTATCTTTGTGAATATTTGCGAGGTGGCCCTCGAGGGCTACCTTATCTTTTAGATAAAAGTATTGAGATTTGTCACCTTCATCGACATTATTTCTAATCGCTTTTTCTGTATTGTTATATTCCAATATTTCTGCAACATCTTTAGCCTTAAACCAAAATTCATTATTTTCGTCAACAATTGTTAAAATTTCTTTATTATTGAATTTTAGTTGATTATTTCTTAGATCTATGACTGACTCCATTTAGATAGAAAAAATTTAACAAGCAATTTTTATTTTGAGAGACCTGGTTCATTAATAAAAACAGTACAGGGATGAAGTTTGAAGGTAAGCTATTTATAGCCCCCCCTTATATTTAGATTAAAATAGAAGTTTTTATCATCTTCGTCAACGTTTATTCTGATCGTTTGCATAGTATTTTCATATTCTAGAATTTTTGCTACGTCTTTAGCCTTAAACCAGATCACATTGTTTTCGTCAACAATCGTAAAGAAATGTTTGTTATTGAATTTTAGTTGATTATTGAGTAGGTCTACAACTGACTCCATTTAGATAGAAATAAAATTTAACTAGTAATTTTTATTTCGAGTGTTAGGTCCAGATTCATTAATAAAAATTGAACTAGGATGTAATGTTTGTAAGAGTCGCGATTCGATACCCTTGTCAGAACGTATGTTTTTGAATATTTTCTCGGGGTCTATGGGATAGACTCCAGTGATTTATACATTTAAGGGCTATTTTCTCGTCATTATCGTCATTTTAATCTAATCGCCTCTCATCAATCTTAAATATATTGTTGTTTTACTCTCATTATTTAATAAATTTCCCTCAGAGTCTTGTATAGTTAGAACGATTTTTTGAATTCTTTTAATATTTTTTCTAATTGGAATATAATCGATTTCATTCGGTTTTTCACTGATTTTTGATCCATAAGCAACATTTGGGAAAAAAGTGTACAAAATTTCAGATTCTTTGTGTAAATGTTCGGTATGATTTTCAAAACTAGGTTCAACGAGATTGCAGTGCACTTCAATTACATCGAACGGTCTAAATTTTGGCGTTTTATTTCCTAAATATACCTGATTTGGCTCAATAGTTTCTTGAACAAACCCTAACAAATCTACAATAATTGCTGAAAACATTATTCTTACTGGTGATTTTATTTGAATTTTATTAGAGAGATAATTTTTTTGCATTTCAAACTTGTTTTCGTCAAAGTTTAAAGATTTATCTGATTGTTTGAATGTTTTAAGATAATTTTTAAGGGAATTTTTTATTTGATCGAAAGTATAATATCCTTTGTTTAAACCATAGTATTTTGTTATGTTCTTTTCACTAAATCCTATGCAATAAGGAGAACTTTCACTAATATTTATTACAAAATTGTCAGAATAAAAACCGCTTAAACCGATGAAATAATTTGATTCTTCCTCTAAGTGTATAGGATGTTCCAAGTTTAAAACTAATTTAGAGCTTTCTGAAGTCAACTTGAACAGCTTCATTTTCGCAAGCGTTGCTTCAAGATGAAAATCTTCTATTTAAATGGAGAAATTTTTAAAGCAAAAAGATCAGATAAAACTTCAAACGTTTGAAGAAAATAAGAAAGATCAACCAATCAGATTGTTAATTGTTGGTTCAAGTGGATGTGGAAAAACAACTTTATTATTGAATTTTATCTACAATAGGTTGATTCCTTATTCCAATTTGTATGTTTTTAGTAAATCTTTAGAACAAGACGCCTATAAAAAATTACAAGAAAGATTTGAAAATATTGAGAAAAACTTAAACAAAAAAATATCACATTTTTATAATGCTTCTGAGGACATAGTTCCGTTAAGCGAATGTAAACCAAATTCTTTAATCGTTTTTGATGATTGTATTTTAGAAAATCAAGACGTTATTAAGGAATATTTCGTAATGTCTCGTCACAAAAACATATCTTGTATCTATCTTTCCCAATGCTTTTCAAAGGTTGATAAACAAGTTATTAGAAATAATTTGAATATGTTGTGTATTTTTAAGCAAGACGATCACTATTCGAGAAAGATTTATAACAATTATGTGGGATCTGATATGAGTTTTAACCACTTTATTGAGTTATGTGATAAAATTTGGAAGGAAGACTACGGATTTTTAACTATTAATCTAACTTTGAAGCCTAAAAATGGTAAATATCTGAATAAATTTTCTAATATAAATGCTGCTCAGTGGTCTCGATAAAATATTTGTTACAATTATTTTTACATTATCTTTACTTTTTATTTACATTATGAAAATAACAGAAAAAACGGTAAATCTGTTCACGTTCCACGTTCACGTTCATGTTTCACGTTCGTGTTTACGTTTCACGTTCATGTTTTACGTTCGTGTTTACGTTTCACGTTCGTGTTTCACGTTCATGTTTTACGTTCGTGTTTACGTTTCACGTTCATGTTTTACGTTCGTGTTCACGTTCACGTTTTACGTTCCACGTTCACGTTTTACGTTCCACGTTCACGTTTTACGTTCCACGTTCACGTTTTACGTTCCACGTTCACGTTTTTTACGTTCCACGTTCACGTTTTTACGTTCCACGTTCACGTTTTACGTTCCACGTTCACGTTTTACGTTCCACGTTCACGTTTTTACGTTCCACGTTTCAAAATTTTCCTAAATAAATGGCGAACATAACTTCTGAAGAAGCGAAAAAACTTGATCAAATCGAAAAGAAATTAATCAAAGAATTTAAAGAACAGATTCGAATGGATGAAGAAGAACAAGAATTTATTCAAAAAATTAATCAACCTGTAACATCTGCAATAAAAAATGTTGAGGGCAAAATTGAAAATGTTTTAAGCGATAATCAAAATTTAATGAATTTGGTTCCAGTTGTACGACAATTTGCCGATATTTCGATACCAGAATCTGAGTTTGAATTGCCAAAATTACCATCTTCAACACCATTTAGACCTCGAATCATTGAAGACTCTACCATAGTTGAACCAATAAGTCCTGGAACAACGGATATAATAATTGGTGAAATTGGTAAAAAATTCCTTCCTAGAGTAAAAGATGATAAATTTGGTTTGTATTGGGATAAAAAAAAGAAAAGTTTTATGTGTGGAAATTTGCCCGTGAATTTTGAACATAATGATATCATTATTAATGAAAAAACATATGAAGGAACTCAAGGTTTATGGAGATTATTAACAGACTATGACGCTCCAAAAGATAATTTATATTCTGAAGAAGATTTGAAAAAGTATACAGAAATTTTATGGGAATCTGACTCAATTTACAAAAATAATGATCCATCTACTAAGAAGCCTAAGTCAAGTAGAGGTAAAAAATATATCAATTTGATTAAACCAATTTGGGAAAAACGAATCGAAGGATCAGGTGTAAGAAAATACAATGATAATAAGATTGAGTACAGATATATCGACGATTTGACAAAACTCGATGGAATTATTAATTATATTTATGCTCAAGAGAAGGCTGGAAACAACAATTTTTTGAACGAAAAGAAAGCGATTAAAGATTTTATTTCGAACAAACTTGATGAATTGATTGAAAAACCTGATGGAATTAAATATTTAAAGCGAGTTTTGCCAGCAATAAGTTCATCTATGATTGAAGGTAGCGGACTTTTGAATGATTTTATCAACAATTTACCTTTTGAATTACACGTACCAACTTATCAGTATCTGGGGCCTGGCACAAAACTCGAAAAAAGACTACAAAGAGGAGATCCTGGTATAAATAAATTAGATCAAGCTGCTATGGAACACGATATTTTTTATGCAAAACATAGTGACACAAATTCCAGACATATAGCAGATAAAGTTTTGCAAGATAAGGCAATGGATAGATTTTTATCAAAAGATGCTAGTTTAGGTGAAAGATTTGTTGCACTTCCAACAGTTGGAGCAATGTTTTTGAAGAGAAAACTAGGAATGGGAATTGAAGAGAACTTGAAATTTTAACTATATAAATGGAGGTGAACGTAAATTTCAGCAAAAATCAGAAAGAAAAAATAAAATCCGCTTTTAAGAAAAAAATACCCGTTAGTATTCAATTTAAAATAGATCAACTAAAAAATGGCGAAGATAAGATATTTTTAACAAATAGACAATACAATAAACTCGAAAAACATAAGAAAAACAATAAAGGAACCAGAATAGAATTTTCTTATAATCAGTTGAAAGAACTTAAAAATGGTGGACTTTTGAAAGATTTATTAGATTTTGGAGAAAATATTCCAGTTGTTAAAAATGTTGTTCCTTATGTTCGTAAAGCTGCTCCAATCGTTAAAAAAGATGTGATTCCTATTGTTCGAAACATTTTAAATTGGTTAGATAAAGAGTTGGAAGATGTTACAGGATCTGGATTAGATGAAAAAACTTTGAATTACGTGAAAACAAACATTAAAAAAAATTTAAACCTTTAACATTCGGGGAATTGGAAGAACTCTGCAAAAACATTAAACATTTTAGAGGAATTTTCATGAGAGATACGTTACCTGAAAAAGTTAAGAAATTCGAATGTGGAATTGTGAATTTAGACTCGATTTTGGGGAGTGGAACGCATTGGGTTTGTTATTATAAAAATGATAAGAATGCATGTTATTTTGATTCGTATGGAAGAATTGAGGACAAACCACCTATAGAATTGATCAAATATTTGAAAAAATCAAGCGTCTACTACAATGACTCTCAGATTCAAGACTATAAAGATCCCCCAATTTGTGGTCATTTATGTGTTTTTGTTTTGAATGAACTGAGTAATGGTAAAGATTTTAAAGAAGTTGTTAACAAATTATTGCTTAATAAATATGGATTCACAAAATATTTTTGACGTATTTGGTACACAAATTATTCAAAATGTAGATAATAGTTTGAATTTTGATAGTTTGAGAAATGAGTTTGATAACAAGTTAGAAAATTTATTACAAAACCTTCCAGATTCAGATATGTTTGCTATCGAGATTGAAGATTTTAAAGCAGAATATGATAACAAACTTGCAAATTTCATGAGTTCAAATGAAGTTGCTGATAAAATAAAAACATTGGAAAAAGAAGTTGATGATGGTGTAAAAAAATTATTTACCAATTTAATGTCTCATATCGAAAAAGCTGATAAAATTACTGAAGCGATCAAAGTTGAAAAGAATTATGTTAGTTTGGCTAATAAAAAAAGAATTGTCGGTGTTCGACCTGGTATTGACAAACATGATGTTGTTGTTAAAGAACAAATTTTAAAACCTCTAAAATTATCAGAAAACATCGATATTGTTGATTTACATGATCCGAATGTTAAAAATGCCTTAGATTTTAAAGGAAAAAGAATTAGCGGTGTTAGTAAAGGAATTAATCCATTTGATGTTGTTGTAATGATTCAATTAGAAGATCCTATTAAAATGTTTAATGAACTAAAACAAAATTATGAGAATCATAAACAGCATGTTAAAGATTTTACAACAGAAGTCTATGACAAGTTAGAAGCCAGAAATAGAAGATCAGTAGACGATGTTGGTGAAATTAATGAAAAACTTACTAATTTTAAAGAGTCTTTTGATAAGTTTAGTTTAGATGCTACGAAAACTTTTGAGAATATTGGTCATAAATTTGTTGAATACAATGATTCTTATGCTGTCAAATTTCAAAAATTACAAGAAAAACTTAATAATATGGAGGAAGATCTTACTGAAATAGGTATTCGTGTAGGGTTTTATGCATGATAAAATTTCCTTATATAAATGGCGCTCATATACTGTGTGAGGTGTAAGGCAAAAACTGAAACAAATGATATAAAATACTATGCAAATATCAATGGAGTTAAGAGAATTTCTGGAAAATGTGCTGAATGTAACGCTAAAAAGAGCCAATTTATAAAAACTTGAAATTTTTTCTTAATAAATAGAGATGGCGGGACATTACAGTGCTTTCGATCTTTTTATAATGCAACACGAAAGAGATTTGAAAAAAGAACATTGGGATGATATTTCTCAAAAATATGAATTATCCGAAGATATGATGAGATTATACGTAAACAAATTGAATTGGTATAACATTGCAAAATATCAAAATCTGTCCCCAGAGTTCATTCAAGAAAATATACATTATCAATTAAAAGATCATATGTCTGTTCTTTGCCTCTATCAACACTTGAGTATAAAGTTTTTGGATGAAAATAAAGATACAGTTGATTGGAACAATATTATAGATAGCGGTTACTATCCTGTGCAGATTTTATTGAAATATGTGACCGAGATCGCAAAATTTAAGGAACAGAATCCTGAATATGACGAAGTAGATCATTAAAAAATGACTAAAATCTTTTCTTATCGACTTATACATGATGTTTAAAATTTCTAAATTTTATCTTATTAAATGGTGGACTACAAAAAGTATTCAGGCGATATTGAAAGGGCGGAGTTTAAAAATTTCTATCCAATTAGTAAACAACATTTGAATGAACCGAATAAAAGAACTGAGTTTAATATTGATTTTGGAGATAATTTTTGCTCGTCTAACTTCCAGTTTTATATTTCTGGAACTTTAACAAAACAAGATGGTCAAGCATATCTTGGAACTGATAATGTTAGATTAATCGATAATTTTATACCGTTTTTATTTTCTAAGATTGAAGTAAGAAAACACAATAAATTGATAGAAGAAGTCGAAAACTGTGGTCAATTAAGCACAATTAAAGGAACTATTTGTTATTCCAAAAGTGATGTATTTTCAAACAGTTTTGAATCAACTTTTAAATTTGGACAATTTGAAGCGGTCGGTGATTTAGCACATTTCGGCTTAGGATTTTTTGAAAATGTTACTATTCCGATCTATAAAGGAGGATTTTATCTAAGTTTTATAAGAGCAGAAGACGATGATGTGATTCTGAAGACTGCAACTGGAAATGTTATGCCTGTTGATGGCAAAATTACAATTAACGAGTTTTTCATTAGAGTTCCGATGATTGATTACAAAACCACGAGTAAAATTCAGTTGATTGATGAAATTATAAAATCTCAAAACATCACGTTTAATTTTCTAGATTGGCAATGTATTGAGCAAAAAGGTATTTCCGGAACAAGTTATTCGTTCGATATCACAAATATTTATAGAAATATCTTCAATCCCAAGTTCATTATCATTGGTTTTCAAACAGATAGACAGAATAATCAAGAAAAAAATCCTTCAAAGTTCGATAGTTTGAATGTGAAAAATATCAGAGTAAAATTGAATGGTTCTTATTATCCAGATGAATTACAAAATTTAAACATTTCCGGTGGTCTTTTCAGAATCATGTATCAGATGTATCAAGATTTTAAGAAAGTTTACTACAAAAATATGGAAATGTATTACAATCCTAAAGAATTTTTAGCGAATAGACCTATTTATGTCATTGATACAACAAAGAGTTTGACAAATATTTCTAGTTCAAAGAACGATATAATTATCAATATGGATTTTCAAAATGCTGTTACAAACGCGATTTGTTATGTGGTTGTGGTTTCTGAGAAATTTTTAGCCTATGATGTGATTAAGAACGATATTAGAGAAATTCAGTAGTTAATGATGTTCATATTGTTCTCTTTCATTCCTTCTAAAACTTTAAAAATATACTCTTTCGCTGATGAAAAATCTCGATTTCTTCCGTAATAATCTTTGTAATCATAGACAAAATATCCTAAATAGTTGAATAATAAAATAAAATCATTTCTTTTTATCTCGGTAGTTGAAATATAAACATAAACATTTGCGCTGAAAAATTTATATCTCGGCAGACTTAGTTCCATAGCTTCCATTTATTCTTTTTGTAAAAATGGAAGAGTATAATGCCAACTGTTACAAGTGTTATAATAGAGGAGAAATTATTGATAAAAGATTAGTTTGTAGAGATTGTAATTTAATTTTGTATGAAAGACCTAAACCTAAGAAATTTCGAAATAAGCTAACACATTTGAATAATCTGCTTAGAAAATTACAATATGGAGATAAGAAGCAAACAAAATTTGTCTCAGAATTTAGAAAAAAGAACAAAAATTTTTACTTATCTCTTGGAACCGTTGACAAAATTATTTTCCTTTTCAAAGAATACATTAGGTTTGTAGGTTTAAATACACACGTTTATTATGAGAAGATTTTACCTATAATCTTTCACTATTTAGACATTGAATTTAACTACGATTTTAATCCTGAAATCTTTGATGATTTTATAGTACATTTGGAGAAAGTAAATGAAGAACCTCGTGAAAAGAATGCGGTTTTACTCACATTCTCCCCGACTTCTCGAGTGATTGTTAGCAAATTTCATTATTTCCGTTTATAGATTTTTCATTGAGATTTCTGGATTTTTTCATTAAAATAGCTTATAAATGTAGAAGCCTACAATGAACAGTAAAACAGCTATAGATTCGGTTATTTTCCATTCGTGGTTTCCTGTTAGATTTCTTAGATTTGTTTATGGTTCAATGGACAGTATTTTACATTCGTGGTTTCCTGTTAGATTTCTTAGATTTTTTTATTGTTCAATGGACAGTATTTTACATTGATTTTCTGACTGTCCCAAAAGTGAGCCAGGAACCCCACATTCATATCTACTCGCGTATATACAAACGCAAAAGTTTTACTTTTGAAATGGCGAAGAATTAGTTGTTAAAACTTCCATAAGAAAGCAGTTCGATGTTCCTTTCGACTGTCGAGACTAGACAAAACGCTTTTGTCACCGTTGGTGTACGTTGTAATGGTATCTACTTGGGTTGAAAGCAATCACCGCCATTTTTTGTATGGCCTGTGACGCGGCATACACCTACAGACGCGTTCGTTTCATTCAGCTCTTTAACTTCGTGTGTGTTGGTCGTACGTTGGTTATATTGTTATGAGTTTTGAATCAGTCCATTGTTATTCTAATAGTGTTATAGTTTGTTTTTACATGAACTGATTTTCCAACTTTTATCACTTTACTACGAACAACGTAGTTTGAGCGCATTTTTGGTATTTTATGTCTAATTTTTTTTTCAATTATTTGTTTTGTATTTTATACCAGTTTTACCATACAAGTCCAGTTTATTTATTCTAAATAAATAAGATTTATAAGTACAATACTTGTTTCATTTCCCTTGTAGGCTATCGTATAAATAAGTTTGTGTTGAATTTCATATTATTACATTTCAAAATCTTATACTGAACTTATTTATTTTTATGTACTAATTAATTATACAGACACTTCAGTTACTATTTACTCATTATAAATAACCTGTATAAATGTAATGTAATCTGTCAAATAGTGTTCCTATGTACATTATCCTGCAATGTAGTTTATTCAAAGTTTCAAATGTTTTCGTGTGTATAAAATTCTCAAAAATAAGTAATATTACATGTTTATTATTTTTTCTTATAAAGGTAATACCAAGGAATATGAAACAAAAGTTAGCATTGGGAAATAAAAAAAAAAAAATTTTTTAATGTCTTAGCATTTTACAGTAATTTAAATTAGCGCTTTAAGGGTTAATATTATTTGCTATTTGTACTGTACAACATTAGTTTCTTTCTACAGATATTGGATTCATTCAACAAGAAATGATTTCAGACATTATCTATTACAGATTGAGATGACAAATTGATGAAATATTTTTGCGTGTCATCTGAATTTTCTGATGATACAGTTGCGCACTGATTGTCTCCTAATTTTTTATTTATATATACGAGGGGGTACCCAAAAGTAACCGGAATTGTGTTGCTGGCAGCCGGCAGCGTGTAGTACACATTCCTGCCGCTAGCCGTGTGTCGCACAACCCATTGCGAGCTCAGTGACCCCAGTTCTGTTGTCCTAGTGCATTCTGTTCGTTCGTAGTGACTGTTTTCGCTGACCCTGTTTTGTTCTTGTTTCGTTTTTTGTCATGGCAAGTTTAAGTGAACAACGTACAGCTGTGAAATTTTGTTTTTTACTTGGTAAAAATGCTGCAGAAACTATTTTAATGTTGAATACAGCTTACAAAGATGATGCTATGGGGAAAACTCAGGTCTACGAGTGGTTCGCTCGATTTAAAAATGGTGACATGTCGATTGAAGACAAACCTCGTTCTGGACGTCCATCAACCTCTCGAACGGACGAAAATGTTGAGAAAATTCGTGAACTTGTGCTCACCGACCGTCGACAGACAATTGAGGAACTATCAGAGAGTAGTGGGTTAACTTGGAGCTCGGTTCAGCGAATTTTAACAGGAGATTTAGGACTGAAAAGGGTTGCTGCCAAATTTGTTCCTCGACTTCTGACTGATCATCAAAAGGCACATCGAGTTGAAACTTGCCGCCTTCTGAAAGAACATCTCGAAAATGATCCCGATTTTCTGGAAAAGGTAATTACTGGTGATGAGTCATGGTGCTATGGTTATGACCCAGAAACGAAGCAACAGTCAAGCCAATGGAAGTCGCCATCTTCACCTCGTCCAAAAAAATGTCGGCAAGTCAAATCAAACATCAAAACCATGTTGATTTGCTTTTTTGATGCTAAAGGCATTGTTCATTCTGAGTTTGTTCCTCCAGGTCAGACTGTCAACCAAACATTTTATTTGAAGATTTTAAGAAGATTGCGCAACAGTGTTCGCCAGAAAAGACCCGATTTGTGGCAGACTGGAGACTGGTTCTTCCACCACGACAACGCACCGGCACACACAGCCATCTCAGTTAGGCAGTTTTTAGCCAAAAACGGCATGGTTCCGCTGCCCCACACACCTTACTCGCCTGACCTCGCTCCATGCGACTTTTTTTTATTTCCACACATGAAAAGAGGCTTGAAAGGTCAACGATTTGACAGCGTTGAAGAGGTTAAGAAAAAAACAAAGCTCGAGCTTGCAGCCATTTCTAAAGATGACTACAAAAAATGTTTTGATCAATGGAAATATCGTTGGGACAAGTGTATTAGTTGTAATGGAGATTATTTTGAAGGAGATAAGGTCGTATTGTAAAAAGTTTGATAATATATAATTTTTATAAAATAATTCCGGTTTTTTTTGGGTACCCCCTCGTATGGTACTACTACATAAAACATTACTGTTTTATACAGATATGATTTAATTAAATATAAATTAATTTTAGAAGTAATGTATTGCTGCAGTCCTATTGGTAGAGATGCTAAAATGTTAAAAGTTTTGGATTTTGTCAGAATTTGGATGTTAAAGTTGCCCATTTATTTTCTCTGAATTATTTGTTAATTTTATTTAGTATCTGTACGTACAACATTAGTTTCTACAGATGTTGGATTTATTCAACATGAAATGACTTTAGACATAATCTATTGCACTCCATATTGGATGACAAACAATATTGCTTTTTATGGTTACATCAAACAACAACATGTAAAAACATCCACCGAATAACATGAGGGGTGCAAACAGTATTGTAACTAAAAAGAAAGCTAACTTCCAAACAATATTCATGAGCAACTTTATCTGTTGGATCAAAATTATAGAATGTTCTATGAGATAGTTTAAGATCAATGCTGTGTATTCTAAATTCAAATTGGATTTTTCCTCTATATTATAAAGTAGATGTCTTTTTAGGATTATTGATGAATTAACAATTTTTTTTAATCTTAAGAAATTCTTTCATCAGCATTCTAAAGGGGTATTTTATTTTATTAATTTATTGCTTCTTTTAGAAAGCTTGAACGAATTGAAGGATTGCAATGCTCTAAAACCTGAAGCTTGTACTTATTTTAAAGCTTGCGGTTTGATTACTGACTCTTAGTTTGATTTTAGGTTGTCACACAGTACCACTGATGTCATTGGTGGCTTAGTTGCCAAAATTACGACATATTTGAAGACAAGGGTTTTGCTTGGGTCATCTTTTGTGATCTAAGCAAGACCTTTGATTGTGTCGATCACATTATACTCTTGAATACATTATTCACAATGACCTTGGCGGAGCTGTCTGCATCCTTTTCAAATCTTACTTGCATAATAGACGTTTTTGTTAAGGGTGAGCAGTCATCCATTCGAGAGGTGGTCTGTAGGGTACCTCAAGGCTCTGCCCTTGGTCCTTTTTTATTTCCATAAACGACATGCCTTGTAGCATTCAAACTGATTCTTATTTATATGCTGATGACTAATTTTTTTAATGCATGGTTTAGATCTTAATATATTAAATTTACAAGTAAAGGACACTCTAAATACTGTCTCAGATTGGTTTGCAGCCAACTGTTCCTGTCAAATCATGAGAAGACTAAAAGTGTTATTTATAGCTTTAGACATGTTTTACTGATTTTTCAGGGATTTATTAGATCAAATGTTTATATGGACTCCACACATCAACCACCTCACCACTAGGACACCCTTTATTTTATTTAGGCTTTCTCACTTTGTGCCTTTAGCATATGTTAGGACCACTTATTTTGCACTCTTTCAGTCTGTGATATCGTTTGGTTGATTTACTGGGGTTTTTTTCCTAAACTGAGTGAAGTATTATTAATACAGATGAAAGTAGTTAGATCAATCTCCAAAGCAGGTATATACAACAAAATTTAAAAATATGTCGATAATCTTGATTTTAGTAACTTTAAAATGAAAATGTATGTTTCTTTGTATGAATCCTTTTTACCATGTGTACATATACTTTAGCATGTCAGATTCACGTTTGAATACTTTTTTTAGTACTTCGTCATAGGGAGTTTTAATTGGGATTTGATGTTAATTGTTTTTTTTTTTATTTTCGTATTTAGTTATACTAGCTTGTTACTTAACTGTTGATTGTTTATTTATTATTAGTTATTGGTTGCATGTTTTAATACAATATTTACCTTAAACATTATTTATTATTCTAGGCACTAATGCCTATCATGTCACCCTTGACTGCTGCATTATAATACTTAGGCTCAGTACTAAGACTAACCACTTTTTTTTGGAGAATCAAGATCGTCTGAGTTCTGTTACAGCCCTCCCACAAAATCAAACCATATCTAAAAACAGACTGGAAGTAAGCAAAGTATGCTGTCATGACATAGTTTTGGAAAATACAACATTCAAACCTGTAAACAGTTATATAATTCGGGATAATCTAGAACTTTAATAATTCCTATGTTGGTACCAAAATAACTGGCTTATTACCTTTAGCTTTATTTAAAATGTTTTAAAATCATTTAAATTGTTTATTCAATTATTAACTACAAAATGGAACATTATATCTTATGTTGTAGAAGCTGTCTGGCAGGTTTTGGCAAAATTTATAATTATGTGACCTGTAAGTTAAATTCACGTTGAAGGATTTGCTTGATCCTGCAGTTCAAGCTTGCACAGTAATAATCATCAGGAAAGGCATACTACATTATGCAATAATTGATCTGATAATACAATCAATAATCAAGAACTTTATTGCATTGTGATATTACAAAAATATTGTTGCATAGTGTAATAACGACAATTCGTTAATATAATGGATCTGTTAATTAAGAATTCATTGTAATAAATAACTTGTAAAGAATGTAATTACTGAAGAAAGAATAAAGAAATATCTGTGTGTCTTGTCATTTAAGTAATTAGAAATACTTATATTATTTTTTAGTAGTTTATAAAGTTACTTAAACAATTAATAATCTTCAGTACATGCAAAATTAAGTAACTTTAATATTTTGTATTTAATTTGACTGGTAACTTTTTTAAACAGTAATTTGAAATGCCTTTATTTTAATACAGTTTTTAATGTCAAATGAAGAAGTTCAATATTAAACATATAGGGACAAATAGTATTTTTTAACAACTATCAAGTATTTGTGACAATGCATAGTACTAGCAGAAATTTGTGTGATTAAGAAGTTAGTTATAAGACCTTGGCGAGACAAGACTTTGCACTGTCATTTTTGGCTTATCACTGCTGTCTCTGTTATCCACAGCATAACCTTTGATAAGCTTTGGTTAGTTATAGAACACCTTTTATGTGTAGCGACTACTTTACAGTTTTGAATGGAAAAATATTTGTTTGCCTCTAATTCAAACATCTTATTTTAGAAACTCATAATAATACTTTACTAAATTTAATTAAAAATATTCACTGAAATAGAAGTGTATGTCTAATTAGAATTTCTGTACTTATCGATTTATTCCATTTTTAGATAGTTAATTCCTCTACTATTACCTTAAATTATAAAATAAACTTTAACATCTATACACCACTGTCACATATACATGAATCGTGAGTTTAAACTCTATGTTTAGTGCTTGTATATTTTGCTATTAGTGAAAATCGCTTTAAAATGTTCGGAGGCCAAGTAAAATGACAAATCAGTCTTAAAATCATTAAATATATGTCAGAGAGTGAGATCTTTTGCTCACAGAGTTTCTAAAATTCAAAATACTCACATGCATGAATGAGGTAACCACACGTTTTTTTCAGTAAAACAGTAACTGTAATAGCTGGAAATGGTAGAGAATCATAACTAAGCATTCACTACATGTAATGACTTTTATATTAAAAGTAATTTTTGTAGATTGCCAAAATTAAATTTTAAATTAATACAGTAAACAATAAATGACAGGACGTCAGTACTAGAATGACAGGCAGTGATCAGTCTGCCAGCTGTAGCTTTTAGTTGTATAAGTTACTTGCAGGGACAGGTCAAGTTCATGCCTGCTGGTCTACACTGTCTTCTGCTCTATAGGCTGTCTGCAATGTTTACATTCTGCTTGCGTTCATTCTTACTGGTTCAGCAGTTGGTAATTTAATTTATACAGGGCTACTGGATATAAATGATTACAATTAATCCACACAAAGATGGATGAAAATGTATTATAGCACCTCAAATTTCACCTCTGATTTTGGTATTTTACTCCACCCTGAATTAAATAAACTTATTGGACAAATTGGTAAAAGCAAATCAGTTAAAAACATTGTGTCTTCAATAGGTAACATCCTCCATCAATGGAATGGTGATATTCTTAGAAGAGATGAACTTCAGAAACAGTTAAAAACCCTAGAAGAAAAATATGACCTATGTATCTAAATGCAAAAATGAGTTTCCATAAATGTCTCTTCTAGTGGAAATCTAGTTGTTCGAAAACAGGTGTGACTTTTACCTTACAAAAATTCTGAAGAAAAATATAATGAAAACTATCATGATCTTAAATCTTAAAAAACAGATAAGATAAGTAAATTGCAGGGTGAAATAAAGAATCTAGAATTATGTTTAAGTCGAAGTGAAAGCAAGTACAAGGGGGTGGAAATACCACTGTAAATTAAAATCAAACCATGATGTTGCTACAAAACTGTGTCTCGAATAGAAGAAAGAACTAACAGATTGCATGGAGTGGCACTTATTTAAAAATATTAAATCAGGAACTCACACATGATAATTCTAGTATCTACCTAATGGATCCCAGTTTAGCACACTTTAAAAAAATGTCTGACTAGGATTATACAAGAGACCTGTTTGCAGAACTCAAACTTAACATTATTCATATGTTTATATCCCGTTGTATAATAGTCTAAGTGAAGAAGCGGACAGCAGCAGTCTTATCAAAAAAACTGGAATTGATAAGAATTTTCACTAATAAATGGAAAGATGTTGGTTAAATAATATAAATAAGACAAACGCTGATTGAAGCCCACCAATGGAGAAATTGTTAAATGATAAAAGTCACCTGGAAGGGAGAGAGGCTGAGTCAACTGATGCACATGATACAGAAAACAAAACAGACTGGACTTTAGTACAGAATGAACATCTGTCAGGTAGAATAAAATGTGTCAACTACAAATTTTAAATTATGACTTCCCGTTATATGAGAACCTTTAATGTAAACTTATTTTGTACGTGTACTTAAAATAAATTATTGAAATGTTGTGCAGGAACATGTGGACAGCATGAAGCCAGGTAGTGTGATTGTGGACCTGGCAGCAGAAACAGGTGGTAACGTTGCGACCACCCGACCAGGTGAGGTGTATATATACAACGAAGTCACCCATGTCGGTCTCACAGATCTGGCCAGTCGTTTACCCACACAAAGCTCCACACTATACGCCAACAACATATCCAAGTTCCTGCTCTCCATTGGTGAGTCTCTTCATCCATTGCCCTACGGAGTTTAAATGTTTGTTGCATCTATTGAAATAATACTAATGAAAAACTCTAGGCTTTTTTATCAAATTGTAAAATGCCCATCTAATTGATTCAAAATTCAGGGTTATAGGAAAGTTCAACTATTTGGAGGAAAGTATGGCCAAAACTTGCTGTGTTCACTTCTTTATAGAGCGAATGAAAGAAAATAATAAATTCATCAAAAGAAAGAAAATTTGACATTATTATTAATTATTTTGACATTAAACCAATTCACTTGACTGCAATTCTGCTTGATCCTAAAATTCAGCTATTTCAATTACCCTTTACTGTTGTTGAACTCCATACGTTTCTTTTGCAAATGTGTTCAGCATATGGGTTTGGATGTGATTAAGTTGAGGAAAAAAGCTGAGTTGCAAACTAAAAGATAATAAAGGACTTTTCTCTTTGAAGATTTTGTTGAAGTAGTTAGTGTTAAGGACATAATAATTAAACCAGTATTTTAACGACTGTGGTTATGCAAGAAAAATGTCAGAACCTCTTATATTTAAATAATTACTATTATAAGTAATAGTAGTAAGTAGTAGAATAAGTATAGTAATTATAGTATATTATATAATCTTACAAAAGCACTAAAAATCAGTACAATTATGCTTGCTATAATTATTTGACATTCAATGTTGTGTTTGTAATTTGTCAGGTACAAAGGATCACTTCCACATCAACACAGAGGACGACGTGGTGAGAGGCAGCCTGGTGCTGGAGGGAGGTCAGCTCGTCTGGCCCCCCAAGAACCCAGTTGTTGTCTCTCCACCACCCCCTCCAGCACCCAAGAAATCTGACAAGGTTACTGCTGTGGTTCCAGAGGATTACTTTAAGAGCACAATGCAAAATGCTCTTGTCTACACTGGAGGTACATGATTTGTTTAATATCACTCTTTAGTTTTCTTGTATCTTTATTTACGAACCACTCTCTGATTTATTGATCTCTGGGTTTCTAGGTCTGAGCAGTCTGGTAGCTCTAGGCACTGTTTCTCCCAACCCTCAGTTCACTCAGATGACAGCCACTCTGGCCCTGTCCACTATAGCAGGCTACCACACAGTGTGGGGGGTCACCCCTGCCCTCCATTCCCCCCTCATGTCTGTCACCAATGCCATCTCTGGCATCACAGCTGTGGGTGGGCTGCTCCTCATGGGTGGGGGCTACTACCCTACCAACACCGTACAGGTAACTCATTCAGTGTACTCTTAGTGTTGTAAAACTTGTTAAAATGGTTAGGTTGTTGGTGGTAATGGTACTTAAGTAATGCAGTAGATCTGTTTTTGAATTCTCGTTAATAATCCTTCACTGTTGTTAGTGTGGGCCGTGTTAATGTTTGTCAAACAATGTTCACTATTAATTCTAATAAAACTCACCCGTGCTTTCCCACTGCTGCAGTTCTCTTTTCATAACAGTGGACTTACTCCATGTATTGGTTTATTTTCAGCTAATTCATTTCATTCACTAGGAAATTAAATAATTTGGAATATATTCAAATCAGTATTCAATTGTTAATTTATTACATTTAGTTCACCATTACCAATGTTTCACAATATTTTATATGTATACACCCAGCATGTGCTCACCAAATTTAAATTCTGGAGTCTCAGTTAAAATCAAATAAAAATTTGGAATTCAAATTGCTTCTTCGTCATACTAGACATATTCCAATACAGTCAATCACCATTATATAGAATTCTATAAATCAGAACTCAATATCACATGTAGAGCAACAGTAAAAATCTAACACGTGCTTCCCTTATGGTGCCTAAATCAAGAAGAAGGAATCACGCTGAGATCTTTCTAAGAAAGTGCTGGGTTACACAACAGGGTTCACAAACCGGAAATGGAGGGAAACCGGCAGCTCTTAGGCTCGAACCCGAAACAATATGTTCGACTTGAATGACAAACATCCTTCTTGTATTTCTTTTCAATTTCCTCTTGCCGTTCTTGGCACAAACCGTTTGAATTTAAATTTAGCCCATATTGATCTGTTACAGTAACTGGCATTAGCCAAACATTTTCTGCAGAGTTAGGAAAAAAAAATCCTATAACCTATAAGAATTCTCTACCATCCTACTCTTCCCAAAGCTTATTTTTCATAGTTTCAGTTCCTATAATATTAGAAATTTACTCTTAGCTGTATTATTAAGTTGTCAAATGAATATTAAAAATAATTATTTAAAGTACATTTTTATTTTCTATGAGATAATATCTAATTAAGTACTTGTTATGAAAAGTTTGACATCACTTCCCTAAATCATGCTTAAGACCCATCATAATCTTAAATGCTGTCTTTTTTCTATATCTGAAACTAATTTAAGTGTATATTTTTAGGCATTAGCTGCATCGGCTGCTTTTATTTCCTTTATCAACGTTTATGGAGGGTTTCTGGTCACCAAGAGAATGTTGGATATGTTTAAGAGGTAATTAAATTTGGAAATATTTCTTCAGATTTTTTAAATATAAACATTAGCACAGTTGTTTTTTCAAGATATTTTGCTACAATAGTCTTTTAGCTTTTTTATATGGATACTTTTTTTTAGCCAGATACTTCCCATTAAGATTCCATTTTATTAGAAATTTAAAATACAATTTGTGATGTCCTAATATAATGAAGGATGTCTCAACAGACTCGTATACAATTATATTAGAGATAAGCAATGTATGTATTGACTCTGGTAACGAAGGCTATATATAGGCCCACGGATCCACCAGAGCACAACTACCTGTACGGTATCCCGGGAGCTGTGTTCCTGGGTGGCTATGGCTACGGGGTGATGCAGGGCTATCCTGAGATTCACCAGATGGCGTCACTCGCCTCGTCCTTGTGCTGTGTAGGTGCACTGGCAGGTCTCAGCTCGCAGCAGACCTCTCGTCTTGGCAACAATCTAGGCATTGTACGTCACTCCAAACTTGTGCAACATCAGATTATTATTGCTTATTACAAACTTAATAATAACGCTAAATAATATTTATTGCGTGTAAATATTGCTTTCACATCCTTTTATGAACAATATAAAAACTTATCTGTGTTGTTACCTGCAATGTTTCCTCACCCTTTCGCATAAGTTGAAGTCTGATTTAACTCAGAAAACATTTCTTGAAAATTTTCTATCTAATTCTTCGCTTTCCTGTCTAATTTATCTATACAGTAAAACCTGTCATATCTGGCCTAATGTGGTGACAGGTTACGCCAGATATTATTAAAGCTAGATTTGGAATTGTAGTAAGAAGAGCGTAAGTTATTTATAGCAAATGCACTACTGATGTTGTGATTTTCCTTTTTAAGGTACAACATATTTATAAAAACTGTTAATACTGTGGTATAACCACTTCCAGTGAAATTGTGTAAATTTATAATATACATCAAACATTTATTCTATTTGAAAGTTGAACACTAAACTGATGCACAGGATATTGTTAGTTTTTGTTGTCACACATGTAAAATAAAACACAATGCAAATGGGTATAAACAAACTTTTATTTTGGAGAAAATTAAATATTTAATTATTTACAGTATTTAAAATTCAGCTCCTAACTTTATGAAAAAGTAACCATCCCACCACTGCTACATGTCCCAATGCTCATTCAAACATTGACACATCAGCATTGATATCACAATGTTTCTGAACTAAAAGTAGTGCAGGCTCGGTCATTTTTAAGGAGAGAACAAAGTCTCCATCCCTGCTCCAATCCCACCCCACCAGCCGACGAGTGGAGAAAAGTAATCGAGCTTACCTGTATGACATTGAAAAGCTTATAGCAACAACGCATTTTATCATTATTTTTACTCAGGCTGGATATTGTGTTCAGGTTCAATTTAATTGTAGCAGAATGGACCCCTACTTTGTTGATAAGAAATCTTGAAGATCAGATTGATGTTAATATATACCCACGGTGGTGGTGCCACTGTTGAAGTTCAAATTTATATAATATATAGTGCCAGTTTGTTGGACGCCAAATGTTGTAGAAGTCGATAAAAATTGATTATACCCCACTTTGGTAGTAATTAAGTCTGGTTCGTTGGTGCTACCATTTTATGTTGATCAAATATGTAGGTCACTAGTTCGAAATATATAGGTCAGCTATGTTGAAAACAGCCTTCAAGTTGGTTGCAGTATTTTTTTATAGGCCAATTCATCAATATAAGCCCTACACGGTCTGTAGGGCTGATATTGAATGAATTTAAAATTAAATATACAATTTTTAAATTCAAATGTTTGTGATCCAAATTATTACACAAGTTCTGATTCAATTCTCTTAGATTTTGATGTGTAGGTTGTCTTATGTTTATTTCAGCTTATAAACTTCCATGTCGTCCTAGTATATGTAACTATCACTCAACTTATTTCCTTGATTTGGTTGATATTGTTCACTTTAGTTACTACTGTCTTCCTTTCAATTCATTTTGAATTATTTGATCATCATCTCTTCAATTTTTGTAGATTTTTTTTAGCAAGGAAAGAATTAATTATACAGATTTTCTTTTAATACTGATTTCACATCTCCAATTTATTGATCAATACACTGTTTTTAAATATTACACATTGATTCGAGTACATTTTCAATAAAAATTGACACTACACACATCAAATGAAAACTCCTTTTTACAATTCAATGTATCATCAAATCAGAACGTGGCATAGTTAATCATTTAAATTTGATTTATTAATTCATTTCAAAAGCACATGTTGATAAAGTTAAGGAAGTTAGCCTCATGTTCTTCTCGTTCTGTGTCTTATTGCAGAGGGAGCTTCTGTAACGTTTCATCTCTGTACCGAAACGTTTCTGCACCAACATGATAGGAATCCAATACACGTTATTATATAATAAAAATTTAGATTACAATGGCATTAATGTAATATTTTCAATATATTTTAATTAATTGTATATTTTAACTATTTTAAAATTTATTCTGATGTGTGCATGTAGTTCTGCTCTTAGAGACGAGGCTAGGGTCACATGATATGCTAGAACCGTGTGTACAGTATGCTGTGAATACCCTTCTATCCAAATATTGACCTTCCATATTACTAATCTGTTACAATCGGAGGTGCCGGATGTCCTAGGGTCGGATATGACAGGTTTTACTATATTGCTATCTTTTTCCTGAATGACTAGACAGCTTAACCATTCATTCTTATACTCTGAATTTGGTTTTTTTTCTATATATCTGGTATATAAGTTTGTTGTGGTCAGATGGGGGTGAGTGGAGGTATTGCAGCGACGTTGGGCTACATGGCTCCAAGCTACGAGGTGCTGGCACAGATGGGTGGGTGCATGGCAGTGGGTGGAAGCATCGGCACTGTAATCGCCAAGAAGATAGAGATCACCGATCTGCCACAGTTGGTGGCTGCCTTCCACAGGTCAGAGCGAGTGTCTTTAATGTGATTACAGGTATAGATAAGATATAAGATAAATTAACTGAAAGTTGCCATTTGCAGCCAAATATTCGGTCTTCATATTGTTAGCTGATGCTGATTTTATTTTTATTTTCATGACTAACTGATGGTTTTAAGTTGTAGAGTTAAAAAAATGTGATCTGATTAAAAAATATGAGTAAACCTCCATCAAAACTAGTGTATCTGATTATAAATTTATTTTTAGAAGAAACTCCTGTATGGATTAAAAAAAAATTAGATTGTGTGTTCATAGAATGCAAATTAGCTCTCGGCTCTTACTATACTGTTAGGTTTTCAATCTAGTAGTTATTATACGTTAATTAATGTATTGTCATAATTCAGTCTTACATGGATATTGCTGGATATCTAACTAAGGTGACAAGTTTAATTTTGAAATATACGCCACGCAGATCTGACACTAGTGACATGTAAAAGTAACAGAATTTGAGATATGTGCTATTTTTATATGTTACAACAAAAGGACACTTCCTCTGTCCCCTTTTCAAGTGTCAAAAGTACTTAAGACATAATGTTAAATGAGTACAAAAAATTACAAACTAAAGTGAGTACTGTATAGAGACGAACTCACCAATGTACAACTAACAACAGAAAAATTTGTTCGTCAAAAAATATAGTGATACAGCTAGAATGATCAGTTTGAGGATACACCATAACTATGCACCAAACAGGTGAACTGTACTCACATGTTACATGAACCACAGATGATAATAAACTGGGGAAATTACCATCTAGTAACATCGGTCATGAGACAACACAAATAAGTGAGCTGGTTTCTACTAAAACTGCCACACAGGGAGAGGGGAGAGCTTTTTTTAAATGACCTCTTGATGTGTTTAAATCACAGGATATATGTTCTGTTGTTTTGGTCAATTTAACAGTATTACTCAGTCCAATTAAACCTGTTATAATTGAGACAGTTTAATTGGTTTAAAGTTTTATCTATACTATGATCTAATTTAAAACAGAAATAAAAATAATTATGTACTCTTATAAAAAATATAGCCAACTTTATATAATGCAATGTTATTATGTCAATATTCTAAGATTCCAAGTTGTTGATGTTTGTCTTATTTTCTTTCAATACCAATGGCATTTTTAATTAATCATATGTATTATTTATAAAAGAAAACTGTCCAAACCCATTTGCAAATTTTTTTTGACCTCCCTAGGAATCAAACATGATTTCTCATCAAGAGAGCTGTAGCCCTTATCCTAGGTTTCTTCACCTAAAAGTATTGTAAGAGTTTTCTAAAATATGCAACTATTGAAATATTATTTTTCAAAAAAAATATTCTTTAAAATTTCAAATTAGAGCTGTATCAAATCACAAAAATTCATAATTAATTGAGCTTTTCATATGTAAAACAAATTTTAAGAATTCTCTTAGCAGCATATTTTTATAGGAAATAAAGGAACAATACCAACACTTTATATTAAAATGTCTTTATAATATAGAATATTAAGGGAACAGCGACACAAGAAATTTACTTTTCTGGTGACTGTTTTAATTGATTAGTTGTGTTCAATTGTGTTTATTGTATATATTGTTTGTTTTATGTATTATTTTATATATATTGTAAAATATGTGTATATCGCTGGTAGTCAAAATTAATTACAATAGGATTGATTTTCATAAAAAGTGAATAAATTCACAATACATATTAAGACTTGCTACATTAAAAGTTTGTTTAATTTTTACTTTTCAGCTTGGTGGGGTTGGCAGCAGTACTCACATGTTTAGCAACATTCATTGACGACTTCCCAAGATTTGTTAGTGATCCAGCAACAAACGTCATCAAAACATCCTTGTTCCTTGGAACTGTCATCGGAGGAGTCACTTTTAGGTATACTGTTTGAGTTTGTGTCTTAGACTAGGAACCAATTATGATGTAGAATTGATCTTTTACATTTAGTAAAAATAATCAACATTTAAGCTTTTAAGTGACCAATCAATAATGGAGGGCAGATGTGCAAGAGAAAGAACGTGATTAAACAGTTGAGATGAAATGTTAAAAGTGGTTATATAAAAGGACATATTTTCTATAACTTATTAAACCAATACGTTGGAAAAGTGTCACTCATCTTGTCAAGCACCTCTCAGATGTTGGTCTTAATTTCCTCCCAATCCCTCAAACCGATAATTGTGAGCAAATGATCTCTCTTTAATAAGAATATTTTAAAGTTATCTGAATCATTCCAAGTTCATTTCTAAGTCTCTTATTAATACTAAACTAATTTTCTTTTTTACACTTTTATTGTAAATGTTACGATACTCACTGTCCAACTTTTTATAGGTAAAAAAATATACTATTATAGTAATATAAAACTGAAGAGCTTCCATTCATCATATTCCTCAATGTAATTGATCAGAAAAAATATACTTTTATAGTAATATAAAACTGAAGAGCTTCCATTCATCATATTCCTCAATGTAATTGATCAGAAAAAATATACTTTTATAGTAATATAAAACTGAAGAGCTTCCATTCATCATATTCCTCAATGTAGTAATTGATCAGAAAAGATATACTTTTATAGTAACATAAAACTGAAGAGCTTCCATTCATCATATTCCTCAATGTAATTGATCAACTTGAACCAACAACTGATCCAAAAGGTAGGTTATATTCTCATCATAAAAAACATTTGATATTCAAAATCCCTTTCATGATCTAGAGGATTGTGTTGATATGTTCTAGTGGCTCTCTGGTGGCATATGGGAAACTTCAGGGTATTTTGAGTTCTAACCCTCTGCTGCTACCAGGACGACATCTGCTCAATTCATCTCTGCTAGCAGGCAACATGGCTGCCCTTGGCTATTTCTTCTATGACCCCTCACTGACTGCTGGTCTTATCACCCTTGGAGCTGCATCTGGTCTGTCCGCCACCATGGGTGTTACACTTACAGCTGCCATTGGAGGTACATTCCGTTCATTTAAAATGTCTTAAATTGGTTTGAAAGCAGTTTTACTTGTAACAACAGTTTATGAGAATATTCATTATAACAATCAGTTGGTCACACTCTGTAAGGTGCTGACATGCCTGTGGTGATCACTGTCCTGAACAGCTACTCAGGATGGGCTCTATGTGCAGAGGGCTTCATGCTAAACAACAACCTCATGACTATAGTGGGAGCC
Source organism: Homalodisca vitripennis (assembly GCF_021130785.1). Taxonomy (NCBI): domain Eukaryota; kingdom Metazoa; phylum Arthropoda; class Insecta; order Hemiptera; family Cicadellidae; genus Homalodisca; species Homalodisca vitripennis. The sequence goes on from NC_060210.1 coordinate 107,220,440, forward strand.
CTTATTGGTTCTTCAGGAGCCATCCTCTCCTACATCATGTGCAAGGTATGTCACATTCAAAGTTCACATATATTTTATAAATTTCTAATAGGTTCAAAGTTATTTTTCATTTGTGGGAATATAATAATTTGATGTTTTTCAATTTGAAATTCCATGTACATCATATGCATACGTGGCAGAATTGAAAAGTTCTTGAAACTTTTGCATATATTCAATTAGGAGTTCACAAAAAGGAAAATCATTTTCCTACAGTTGGTAGTATTGCTATTGCAAGCACCAGATCACGGTAGGTAGAATAGACCACGGTAGGGGTCGCGAGGAGGATGCGCAGTAGCATGTGACGTCAACGGGGCCCAGCGCCGACTTCACCGCTACCTGGTTACGTGGAACTACAAGCTACTGTCTGTTTCCGGCTGTCATTCGGCTGTATGTTTCCCCGCGTTTTTTTGTCATTGTGTCTGACAGTAGGCTGAGTGAAGTGTCTATAGTGCGTTTGATGTTGATATATTTAAGTTTTAAGTATATTTACAGTCTTAATTTTTTGTTAAAAGTACCGTATGTGACTATGTGTTGGCCTAGTGAAATGTAATAATAATAATAGCCCGTGTTGTGCAGTAGCTGGTTGTTCAAACCATTCAAGACATTCTAAAGAAACGGGAATATCTTTTTCATCGTTTCCCTACGGATATTGATTTAAGAAAACAATGGGTAAATGCATGCAAAAGGGCCGATGAATTTAACGTCGATAACGCCAAAGTATGCTCAGCCCATTTTGGGGGAACATGATTTCGAGCGAGACTTAAAATCTGAGTTTATTAAATACGGGAAAAGTAGAAGGATTTTAAAGAACACAGCAGTTCCTTTCTTTGGTCTGTCAAATTTAATGAACGTGCAATCTCACGATTAAAACGAGTTGAAAGTAGGGAAACAAAAAAACAAATTAGTAACATTTTTTGTGAGATCGCCAACATAGATGAACCGTCTGATGCGATTCCAGAATCAACCAATGATGAAAACCTTATAGTAAACGACAAAAGTGAATCAGAATATAATTTATTGTTGAATAAGCAATTAGCCGAAGCAATTGCAAAAATTTCCGTGTTGGAAAATAAACTTAAGTCATATGAATCTCTTTTTTACAAAATCACAACAACAGTATATTTTGCAAGGTCAGTGTAGGAGTTGGAGCCAAGAGGATGTCTCAAAGGCAATTACATTTAAGATGTATTTTCAAAAAAGGCATTTTTCATTTCGTTAGAGATGTGTTTAAAGCACCCACTGCCAAGTGAGACTACTATTAAACGTCGGCTAAGTCACTTTTCTATAAAACCAGGTTTTCATTGATATGAGTTTAAAAGTTATGGAAACTCAAGTTAACGTGTTTTTAGTGATTTTGAAAAGAACGTGGTTTTATGTTACGATGAAATGAAGGTCAACTCTGACTTATGTTATGATAATGTGGAAGATCGTAATTTTGGGTCCATATTCCATGGTACAAGTGATTGTGGTCAGAAGCATAGTAGGTAAGTGGAAGCAACCCGTTTTTTATGATTTTTTGACCGACCTGTTGATAAGGCACTTTTGTTTGAAACCATTGCAAAGGTGTGGAAGCTACAGGTTTTCGAGTAAGGGCCTTTGTAAGTGACATGGGACCATCTAACCAAAAGCTTATGAAAACCTTGGGTATTATACCTGGCAAAGTAACTAGTTTAAAAAATCCAATTGACGCCACTCGTCAAATTTGGGCGTTTTTTGATGTTCCACATTTGCTTAAACTTTGTAGGAACCATTTATTGGATCATGGTTTATCAAATTTGAAATCTGGCGAAGTAGTTTCAAAAGAAATTTTTTCTAAACTCGTTGAACTACAACATGAAAAGGATTTGAAGTTTGCTTACAAAATTTCCACCTCTCATATACTTTTGTCAGGTACCGAGAGGCAAAATGTAAGAAAAGCCGCAGAGCTACTCTCTGGGAACAGTTGCTACAGCAATTGAATTTAACTTTCCCGGAAATGAATCCATTGTGAAGTTTATTAGGATCATTAACAATGGCTTTGATGTTCTTAATTCGCGAATGCCTAATCACCCATGCAACAAACTAAAGGTAGCCTATTGGGCTACATTTAGCAGAGCAAAATCACGCTCTCAATGAGCTCTTTGATTTGTTCAGTTCTATGCGTGTCTTGGGAAAGTCCAACTTGTTACCATTTCAAAATGGCTTTCTTATTTCTATAATTGAGTATTCAGGGACTGTACAATGATTTGAGAGCTGAAGGCTTTACCTACATCATGGCAGCAAGGTGCAATCAGGACATCCTTGAAATCCTTGAATTGTATTTTTCCCTGATTCGTGGGCTTGGACGATTTTATGACCACCCTCTACCGATAGCTGTTTGGACAACGAATAAAAGCTTTACTTTTAGGCCACTTTGCAAGTTCTATTGTAGCTACTGGAAACTGTTCAAAGTGAAGAGACCATCCACCCTCAGCGTTGATTTATTGAACAGTTTTCGATTGTGTGCTGCTGAAAAAGGCTCTGAGGAAAAAGTTGAACAAAGTGAAACTAGTAGTTTTATAGAAGTTGACCCACAAGAAGAAGATGAGTTGATAGGAGTTATTGAGCCAGAAATTAGCAGGAGATATCGGAAACGTAGCTACTAATGAATATGATGTTTTGACTAAAGAAAAGACGGATTTGATTCAAATGCTGGCTGGATATATAGCCTATAGGGTAAAGAAGAAAAAACTGGAATCAAAATTTTATTTATGGTCATCCAACGAAAGATTTCCCATCACAAAACGATTGGCTCTCTGCTATATCACGTGGAGCTCTGATGAGACCGACCAGAGAATGGGAATGGACTGTGAAAAAATATGGAAATCGACTTTAACATTTCATGGTGTAAATAGCCTTAATAAAGACTGCAATGTAATGAAAACTCTGACTAGTGTTTTGAAAACCAAATATTGCAATATAGAATGAGTATGCAATTCTTTGCTTTGTGCGAAACACGCACATTCTTCAGGATAAAAGCAATGAACAAGAAGAAAAGTGACAAGAGGAAACATTATGGAAACAAAAAAACAAATTGTGGAAGAAAAGAGTCAAAAAAAAGCTAGCTAAACTTCAATAATTTCAAACCGAGTAAGTAATGCATAATAACTCTGCTAATGCATTATTTTGTCTATTTTGTGTTTTAACCTAACGTTTCCTTTAACGTATTTTTAAAATTGTATAAAAAAATCTATATTTGTGGGTAATATTGATACATTTATGCCAAGTCTCATTGCTTCACAAGAAATGGTAAAACAATAAAACCATTTCCGGGACTTTTCCAAGCACACTGTTTGACACGACAAACTATATGTTTAATTATAATATTATTATTGTAAGCATTTAGGATGGTAATATTTTAAATTTCCAATTCACTAACAATAATATTATTTCATGTGTAAAATATTATTCGGATCACCATATCAATGCAGCTATGTAGGCCCAAGTGTAGACCTAGTGTAATTTATTGTTACTATTCACAATGTGTATTGATAATATTATATTCGTTAAATTTAAAGCTTTTATTAACAATTAATAGCAGACAAAAACATCATTTCAGTTATAAAATACGACTTGCGGGAAATTTGTATTGGAGAGTATGGCAAGAACGCAATAAAACAATGCTGGGAAGGAGCACTAGTAACGTTGTTATGAGCTGGGCACCGCAGCGAGTGGGCCCCGTTGGACGTCGTCAGTGGGTGGGGGAACATGCGCGTGGCCCATACCGTTTCTATTCTACCTACCGTGCACCAGATCATCTGCTGCTTTTTTTGTACAAACATCAAGCTGCAGGTCATTTTTTTTTCGTAGGGCTGTATTTATTGCAGTGTTTTCTTCAGAACAGTGTTCCAACATCCAGTATGGGCAAAGTCTGTGTTTTGCTTGAAAATCCACTATCTGAACTTTAAATTCTAAAGTAAACATACAACAAAGATGCAACAAATTGCAACATTTTACTTACATTATGTTAGAAGTTTTATGAAGAGCGCACAATCATTGAAGATGGTTTTGGGAATAGGTGCCTCTTTAATTACACCAAAGGTGGCAATACCGATCACATTTAGGATATTGTGTGCACAGACAATCAATGGACAATCGTGATATCAATAAATTGTTCATACTATTGCATTTGAATATTTATTTCATCCATTACAAACATAGAATTTGAAACGGGATTCTTCACAGTATTCTTCATTGTTTATTTGAACATGCATCTTTTTTGTACATGGTTCCAACATGAATGAATAATATGTGAAAAGTAAGAGAGAGTAAACTATTTCAAGGGATATGAGGAATACGGCTGTTGACAACTTTTTGAAGAAAAATACGACAAATAGTGATGATACATATTCCCTTGCATAAAACATCAGTCACATTAGTCCTTACCTAAGATTTCATTTCAAAATTGGGTCACGAAACATAGCCTTTTGTCAGAAACAACTTGTCACACTATCTATTATTATTTCTATTGTTCTGTTTATCAAAGTGTTTAGACTGTTGATCACAGTCGTTGCTTTGACACCTTATTCTGAACATAATTGGAAGACTGATGAAAAATTAATATTGAATAAAGTCATATTTTACAAGAAAAAAAATTTTTTGTATCATTATTATTTCGTTGCTGAATCACATTTTTACTTTTTCAACGTTTGAAACAAATCATAGTTTTCTTGGCTCCATAACCAATGTGCAGCACCAATTAAACTTTCTAAATATATTCTATTTTTATAATTATTTTTTTACATAATTTGACAAATTTGCTTCCATCTTGAAAAACATTGTGAACTTCGCTGGGTTTAAACATGGTAACCGCCTTATGAATATTTGAAACAAGATGAATCAACAGACGCTGTGTTAAGATGATAATAAAGAATGATTTATTTACTTTTAGGTTAAATATGTTCTTGGTTTTAAAAGTTTCAAGATTCTAGTACTTTATAGTTTTTTCTATTTCTTTACACATCTAAAATACATCCTATGAACATTTGTTTTAAATAATCATCTTTGGGTTTATCATAACAATATTTGAAATAAAACTTCTTGCCAATTTCAACATGATAGAATTCACAAACTTGAAATGTTTTATTATAGTATACATAAACGTTGCATTCATGTTTAGCAATATTGATGTGATCTTGCTTGAACTAAAAAGTTGTTAGGACATTTAGAAGTTATCTTACTATATCATTTACATTTTTTTAAGTGGCGGTTAATCTTAATTGTACTTATCTAACAAAAATATTAGCCTCATCAATCATTCAGTCAACATCACTTCATTCATTATATTACAAGTGCTTTATACTATTTGTTAAGTTTTGTCAAAATTTGAAGTAAATAAGATAATAAAAATACGGTGATATTGTCCGTGTGTATAATATTATTTTATTAATTGATTAAATTTACAATAATTAAAAATGATAGAAAATCTGGCTTGTTTTAGTTTAAGGTATAATAATCAAATACTTACATCACCCATATATGATTACTTGCTAAATTTAGCTAATCACCAACATTCCACTTATAGAGGATCATTTAATAAATTATGAGTTAAATCCGCATCTTAAAAACTGTTCTTTATTCAATACAAAACTTGTTGACTTTTCAAACACCTCAGCAATTAGATATACTTGTTCCATAATTCTTCTGATTTGAGTGTGCTTGTAGCAAAACCTTCTTTCGGTTGATCTGAAAGCCACATGATTTTTAACCTCTTCTTTGGATCAATATGTTTTCCAGAGTTTCTAAGGGGAACAAATTATTATAAGTCTGATGTAGTGATTTTTGGCGCGGTAGGGTGTATATGGAGACCTCCCACACTAGATCTTGAAGTGTTTTCTAAGTTAACTGTTCCGTGTGTGAGCATGTGATCACATGGTTTATGATGAATAAATATATATATATATATTCATTTATTGGATATGTATATTATTATGACGCTATTAACTTAAAAACTTTTTATTTTTGAACACAATAGCTCATTGTGTCAGACTATATGCATATGTCTTCGGCAATAAAACTATTTCATAGAATATGATTGATTTTTCTCAGGCAATGAACAGATCTTTGCCCAATGTTATTCTGGGTGGGTACGGAACCTCTTCAACAGGATCAGGCAAACCCCTGGAGATCTCTGGAACCCACACTGAGGTCAATGTGGACAATGTAGCCGAGATGATTCAGTCTGCCAAGAACATCATCATCACTCCAGGTACTTGTTCTCACCACATGTACATTCTAATTAAAATTATTCTTTAATTCTCTGAGAATATGTGTATCAACAAGAAATCAAAACAATTTACACATTACTCCAAAAATAATTTAACAGTCGTTAATGGAAAACGCAAAAATGTAGTGAGGCATTCTGTCTTATAAAGTCCCTGTATCCTAATATTTCAGATGTGATAATTTTATTGTGTGGTAAAATACATAGTGTCTAATCAAATAACTTCTTCAATAAGTTTCTTGAGTGTGGTAGTTTTAACTCATTCATCAGTAGGTTCTCACTGAATGCAAGAATTCTAACTTAATACTAGTTTTGTTTGATGTAATGAAAGTAAACATTGCCTCTCGTTTAACCTTGTTGCCAAGGGTTTGTGTGTTATAAATGTTGTACAGATACATGACTTTCTGGCACTCAGGCAGGTTGTGGTTAGATTTAGCTTGTGATAGTTTGGTTTAGCTTGGTAGTTTTAACGCATTCATCAGTAGGTTCTCACTGAATGCAAGAATTCTAACTTAATACTAGTTTTGTTTGATGTAATGAAAGTAAACATTGCCTCTCGTTTAACCTTGTTGCCAAGGGTTTGTGTGTTATTAATGTTGTACAGATACATGACTTTCTGGCACTCAGGCAGGTTGTGGTTAGATTTAGCTTGTGATAGTTTGGTTTAGCTTGGTAGTTTTAACGCATTCATCAGTAGGTTCTCACTGAATGCAAGAATTCTAACTTAATACTAGTTTTGTTTGATGTAATGAAAGTAAACATTGCCTCTCGTTTAACCTTGTTGCCAAGGGTTTGTGTGTTATTAATGTTGTACAGATACATGACTTTCTGGCACTCAGGCAGGTTGTGGTTAGATTTAGCTTGTGATAGTTTGGTTTAGCTTGGTAGTTTTAACGCATTCATCAGTAGGTTCTCACTGAATGCAAGAATTCTAACTTAATACTAGTTTTGTTTGATGTAATGAAAGTAAACATTGCCTCTCGTTTAACCTTGTTGCCAAGGGTTTGTGTGTTATTAATGTTGTACAGATACATGACTTTCTGGCACTCAGGCAGGTTGTGGTTAGATTTAGCTTGTGATACTTAAACATTGAATCCTAGTCTTATAACAATGGATTTACTCATTATAATTACCGTTTTTTTTGTGATTTTTAAAAATTGTGAAAATTATGAAGACATTGTTAAACCTAACATATTATATATCAAATTAAAGAGGAGAAAACACACTTTTAGAAAATATGCCTGTTTATGATCAAATAATTAAAGTCTTAAAAATTGTAACATTGTATAAACGTTTTATTTTTCAACCACCTAATATTCTATAAATGTTTTTTTGATATAAAATTAACAAAAAAGAAAGAAAGTAATCATTTATTACTAATGGAAGGCATTCATAATCATACTCAGCATCACTTACGTCTTCATCACTAAGCCTAACCTTCAAATCTGGGTCAAGATCATTGTCATGTAGAAACTCACCCTCCGATCCAGAATCATAAATTTGGTCCAAGATTCTTTGAAACTAAATCACAGATGATCTTTTATTTTCATTACAAATAGGATCGTCCTCCTCCGAAACATCCTCAGAATCTGACGGGATATGATGTATCATACGCACTGTTTCTTTGTCTAAATGGTTACCCATTTTGCACAATGAACAAGAAAAATATACAATAAAAACTCGTATCACTATAAAAACTATCAGAAATAAACTAAACCAACATCTACCACATTATTTTATTCAATAATACTGGAACTTTGTTTACAAACATACTCCAGACAACAACAAGGCTCGCGTCAGTCAGTTCGGTAACTAAGCAGCTGTGCAATAGTTCAAAATACTATTTTTATAGCTGCACAACTGTTAGTTGTCATACAAAAACATATAAACAATATAACATAGGAAATGGTCTGAAACAACTAAACCCGATTTTTTACCAAATACCTAAATGTATTAAATTAAATACCGAAGCCCGACCTATACTCTGGCTCCGTATTCAATGTGTTAAGTGTTAATTTGCGAAATTCTAAGAGTAGTAAGCATTATAATCAATTCACACGGTTCTATTTGCAGGCTATGGACTGTGTGTGGCTAAGGCCCAGTACCCTCTGGCAGACATGGTCTCCCTGCTCAAGAAGAAAGGCAAGACTGTCAGATTCGGTATCCATCCAGTTGCAGGTATGTCAGTGTCTCCAGTTTTTATGTTAGTTAAAATTGTATTAAATTACAAGCATGGTAGTTAGTTATTTTATATTTAAATGAAGTCATTAGAAATTTTCCAAATTGTGATGAAGATTTGAAATGAATAATGCCTTGATTATGAAAAACGATATAAGAACTAGTAGTATAATCAACTAAATATTCAAAATTGTGATTGAACAGGCTACCAGAAAAGATGTGACCAAAGTGATTATACTGCTCTTTAATATTACAGGGAAAAAAATCACTACTACACTACCTTCTCAAATGGCACTAGTATAGTTAAATATCCATCATTCCTTTATAAGATAATTCAAAGTTTAAAAAGTATATTTATAACTTGTAGCTTTATTGGCTCAGCTAACTGAAAAAAAGTGGGGAACAGTTAGAGGGAAGGTTGTGTCTTATGTACTGAAGATGTCTTATCAGAATACTTCAACATTACTGGTATAAATATATTGCTTTTTTATGAGACCTAGTATGTTGAAAACTAAGATTTTAAAATCTGTATAAGCTTGTGTTTCTGTGGCAGTCTGAGGAATTTCTCCTAGTTCTAGTAAAAACTAATTGTGTTGTTAATTGTGCTCAAAATATATGTTCTAAATATGATGGTATTCAGGTCGCATGCCTGGACAACTGAATGTGCTGCTAGCTGAGGCAGGAGTGCCCTACAATAATGAGCTCAAAATATATGTTCTAATGTAATGGTATTCAGGTCGCATGCCTGGACAACTGAATGTGCTGCTAGCTAAGGCAGGAGTGCCCTACGATAATGAGCTCAAAATATATGTTCTAATGTAATGGTATTCAGGTCGCATGCCTGGACAACTGAATGTGCTGCTAGCTAAGGCAGGAGTGCCCTACGATAATGAGCTCAAAATATATGTTCTAATGTGATGGTATTCAGGTCGCATGCCTGGACAACTGAATGTGCTGCTAGCTGAGGCAGGAGTGCCCTGCAATAATGAGCTCAAAATATATGTTCTAATGTGATGGTATTCAGGTCGCATGCCTGGACAACTGAATGTGCTACTAGCTGAGGCAGGAGTGCCCTACGATGATGTGCTGGAAATGGATGAGATAAACGAAGACTTCAAGGAGACAGATCTCGTACTGGTCATCGGTGCCAATGACACTGTCAATTCTGCTGCTGAGGATGATCCCAATTCCATTATAGCTGGTATGCCTGTCTTAAGGGTCTGGAATGCTGAGCAGGTGAGTGTTACTTTATGTCAATGTCTTTGGAAAATTATATATTTTACTTGTACGTTCAAATTAATCCTAGAAGGTGTTGGATCTTTTTAGATTTTCGTTTGTATTACTTAAGTTATATATATTTTTATATTTTAGTCATGATAATGCTTTATAATTAAATACTTACTATTTTGATGCACACAAATCTAGTATTGTTCAATTTGTATAAAAATATGGGCACAGAAAGATACTTATTCCTCATATATGTAAAAGTTATGTAAAAACTGTATATGTAATTCACTCATTTTATTTTGAATTGCTTAGTTCCTTCAAGGTTGTTTTTCAATATCTTCCTAATATCTCTGCACACTTCTCTTTAACACCTTAGAACTCACATTATTTTTTAATGTGAGAGTTTGCAGAAATAAGTTACTTGCAGACAGGGATGCAGAATATGTTTGGCCACCCAAAATTTTCCCAGAACACTATTTTTGAGTGGTAAATTTTCCTGGTATTTTGTTTTATTTTCCTTTTCCTATAAGGTGTAACAGAGTTTTGATGAGAAATTTACAGGACTAAGAATTATCTGTGCAGGTAATCGTGATGAAACGGTCGTTGGGAGTAGGCTATGCCGCTGTGGACAACCCTGTGTTCTACAAGCCCAACACCTCCATGTTGTTGGGAGATGCCAAGAAGACCTGTGACCAACTGCTCAATAAGGTCAAGGCTCTGTATGGTGAAGCTGCTGCTGCGTAATTAAGTGGTCCTCACTCAAACAAATTACTTGGATATTACTTCATTTATCCCTAAATGAATTTTTTTATGGAAAGTTTTTGAAACTCTAAAGGTGACAGTGTTTTTTTATTGCTACATAATTTAACCCTTTGCATTCAAAGTTTTACAACTATGCTGACTTGAATCGGCAATTTGGCTTGGCTGACTTCAGCACTTTTCTTGCAGGTTGAATGATTCACATGTGACTGTGGCAGTCATCCAAGTACAGCTCAAACGGCTCTAATTTTCAACATCTTAAATTATAGTTATATTTAGTGTTTATTAAACCTAATTGATAAATTAATTACCTGTTCCTTCTTCATCTCGGAAAAAATTGTACACTTTGATGGTACAATGTTTCTGCCATTTCAGCATATATACTTCTGGACCACAAAAGAAATAAAGCAAGGGCACAATACGCATATTCTTAAATAGATGTGCTTATTTTTAATATTAAAACTGGACAATTTGATCATTTAATCAAATAATTGTATGATTGTGATTGTTTTTAATTTTTATAAGAATATCGTCAATTATTTAGTGGCTGAAAATGCCACGAGAGGCCAAATTAATTACTAAAAAATAAATTAGGTTCAGTAGGTAAGTCTTACATATAAAACTAATATTCAATACAGTGTAAATTTACATACAAATGTTCATTCATAATGGATAGTGCAATTAGACTTAACAATTAATTAAATCTGCTCAAACATCACTATATTCCACCAACAGAGAAAGAAAGATAGTGAGGTGACAAATCTATGGGGTGGGGGGTGGGGAGATATCAGGTGATCTGCTCGATCTGTAGGGGGTTGGTGACAGCACATCTCACGTATGTGATCATATCCAACCTAACCAAGAAAAGCTGTTGGTCCTCAAGTCCGTCTTGTTGAGTGCAAAGGGTTTGAAACGTATTTACAAGGTATTAGATAAGGATTTCAGACAATTTACAAGGTATTACATTAGGATATAAAAGTATTCTGTATGGTATTTTATCATAAGTCCAGGAAATGTTAGCTTAATAAGTATTTAGTTTTCAAAGTGTTAAATAGTACAGCTTGTTTTTGAGTCACCAATACAAATTTTAGCTTCATATAAAAACAATCTTGATAATTATCTTTCTGTTCTTGGATGATGTTATGATTGTACATACTGGAATAAGATTATTTTTAACATATAATCCATCGTAGTGTCAACATTATACCTGGATTGTTCACTAGCTTTAATTTATTTCAAATTATATTTTGTTTTATTTTAAAAATTTTATGTAAGTTTTTAACAAAATGTTATTTTATTTCGTACTAAAACAGATTTATTTTAAAGTTTTATATTTTATATTAAATATAATTTTATGTTAAATTTAGTGTTACAAAAGTTATATTTGTATTTATTTTATGATTTTAAACAGAATACATAAGTATGTATACTTATATATATATATATATATATATATATATATATATATTTAATTTGAGTCTTGGTTTTTATTTTCAGGAAGGAATTTATAGTTGTAGTGACAAATTTATAACTGATTATATCACATTTCTATTTAGTACTTTGTACAAACAAATGTATTAGAGTAAGAAGTAGCTTAATACGGTTCAGTGTGCATGATTGTTTTTAGCATCAACCTATCAGTATCATTTGTACGCATCATTAGTTTCCTCAAACGTTCAATGTGTCCTAACACATGAAAATATGGATACAGTACAGTTACACTTATCTGACTTCCTTGGCGAACATGGTGTTGTGAAAAGTTGTGTAACTGATTATAAAGACTGATAAATTAATTGATGATAACAAAACTTATCAACGTTATTATTCTAATTTATGTATTTTACTGCATCACACACACACACACACCACATTACTATGCACAAAAGAATATAAAAAAGAGAAAGAATGCTCAGCTTGATTGTACAGGAGAGGTTAGTTTAATTTTTATTATGCATGATGGTCTCCCTCTGCTCCTATGTTTTGCTAAGATAATCAACTCTGCTACCTCTGGTATGCCATGTCAGTTACGAAGTGTTAGAGTAGCAAATAATCAAAATGTCAACGGATTCAAGACACGTTTATGTATACAGATTAGCTAAGTTGTTTTTTATTAAACAAACTATATTATCACCTGTTATGATTCAGAAGTTAATAAAGTAGTAAGTCTAGTAACTTTCATGGCACGGTAGGCCTGTATAGGTCTACCTCATTCGTCAAAATTATCATTGTCTTGCACATACCTGAATAAAAATTTGTTTTTTTACTTAAATATATTTTAAAATCACAATCAACTTTAAAATGAACACATGCTTTGAAATGGTTATTATTTACAAACAATCACATTTAACACATTGGGGTCTGGCTTGCTATTTGCTGTTTTTATAGCCTGGTCTGCATAAATTAATTGGTTTTCAGATTTTTTTTTAGAAAACTGTTAAATATTATGTATATGATATTATATTTTCTTGAAAGTTCTATCTTTCCTCTTTAAATTGATATGCAAAACAGTATTCCTATAAAATCTAATTATTTTTTTTTTTTTTTTTCAAAACTTATCTTTTTTGAAGAAAAATAAAAACTCCCGCATGTCTTGTGTTACTTGAAAACTAACTTTTGAATAAATAAAACAACTAATTTCAATTTTTTTAAAGGCATTTACTATATACATATTTACAAATAATTTTAATTGCCAAAAACATTTCAAATGCTAAAAAAATTATTGTTGTCGTAGACAGACTGACGACGCGCCAGGCCACGTCAGTGGATAAACAAAAGCCTCAAGCGGGTATGACGTAGTAGCGCCTAGCGGAATTTTTCTGAACTAACCATCAAAGCTGGCTTTCTAATGCAGCAGACGGCACTCGAATATCACTCGAGCAACTCCGTATATCAATCGGCAAAGCTGTGCTCGAGTCACGCTCGAGTGCCGGCCGGGGGTTTAAACAATGGCGCTCGAGTCTAGCTCGTAGACTCGAATGTGTTAATACACATAGACTGTTGTAGGCCATATATTTAAAGTCAATATTTTTACATAAAACGTTATTTTCTATAGTTTGCAGGGTTCCAATTGTATTTTGTTTCTTACTGTCTGATATTCACTTATCGGACTTCATGGCTACTCACTTAGATTAGATATGTGAGACTGTACTGTATTATATGAACTGCGCAATCAGTAGTGCCTTAGTTTGGTTTTCTTCAGTTCTCCTACTGTATCAGTCCTAACTATGAATGAATGTAATGTAAAATAACATGTTTACACGTGGGTTTTAGATATAAGAGTACAAGTATATTTTACAATGTACAAAACATGTGCCATAATCAGTTTGTTGTGCTGTGAAGTAGATTATATAGCACGTCGGCTATTCCAATCTATCAATAGTTTCTGCACTTTAGACGTGTCTACAGTTTTCCTTGTTTTACGGATGTTGTTACTTACTGGATCAAAAGTGTGTTCCAAAAAACTGTAATTTATGTTGGAAAAACTAATATTTTCTTCACTTATATTTTATGTTGCTGAATCTTGATAACAGTTTTCTTATTGGCCAAGAAAAATTCAATAAGTTCTGAGGGGTAATGTTTTTCGTGTATTTATATCTGCTAGAAATGATTTTTGTTTTACTGGATAACATCAGTTACATTTCATATTCTTCTCTGTTTTAAGCCAATAAACTATATATTAATTCTTTCAAGTGTAATTAATCAAAAGATAACGGTATGATCTATTGCCGTAGCACTAAAGTTACAAGTATCAACATAATGTAATATCTGTCGTTACATCTTGAAATTCCAATTTTATTATAGTTACTGTACTTTAAATAAAAGTGTAGTATTCTCTGCATCACACTTATGTTCCAATCTGCATATTATCTAAAGCAATGTTTCTGAGACTATATAGTTTTCGATGATTTCCACCTGGGCATCACTGAGTGTTTGGATGATCAGTCAATCAGCCTCTGCGTAAGATTTGACAGTTATTTAATTCATTTCATGAACTTTCACATCTTAATTATTCTCCATTGGTGATGAGTGACCGACTTTTGTACTTGGAAAAGATCTTCACTAGCAATAATCTACATTTTGGCAAATTCAAGACATGTTTGTGGATACAAATTAGCCCAAGTTGTCTTTTGCACGCACTGTGTTTTCACCTGCATTAATGCAGATTTTCAAAAGTGAATTTATCAGGGATGAGCCAATTAAAAATAAATGTATTCCAAATTCATTGATTTGATTTTAAATAATTGCTGCGCCTAATGCAACCTTGCATTATTTGCATTGGCCACAGTTCCAATAATGGTTGTAATAATATAAAAACTCAACATTAGTATCATCACTAAACTTGAATTTCAGTTCCTTGTCCTGACTGGCTATTGTTCTCAGTGAGTTATGCTTTTGCTTGCGCTCCAATAATTCTTCAGTAAAAGAAATTAAACCTAATTTTAAAACTTTTGCATCTATTGTGTGTTTTAGCTGTCCGTGTGCCTCCTGTTGGCCTTTGTCCCATTTCTGCTTTATTACTGTAATGTGATAAATCTCATCTTCAATGTTATGCTGATTGGTACCCAATCTTAAAAAAAATTATCAAATCTCCCATTCAGTCTGCTGATTGGTTTAATTTTCTACTTGGTGATATTAGGGTGATTTACAGATAATTATTTTGTATTCACTATAATACTGTAAAGCGATATTAGACAGCACCAACTTGGTGTAATTAATGCTGGTTTCCTGATTAAAGAATCTCTGATACTTGGTACATACGGTTAAAGCTGGCAGTACAGAAAACTGAGAACTTTACAAATATGTATTTAGAAATCTGAAGTAACAATACAATGGAATAAAATAAAAAAATAAATGTAAAAAATCAATACCACTGAAAATTAAGAAAGCACGGAATCGCATATCTTAATCTGCCCATCTCTACAATTAATTGTTAGATCCTTTAATATAATATTAAGATAGTATACTCTTTTACAACATTAGGACCATACTGGAATGATATTAATATAGCTCTTAAGGAAGTCTTAGCCAGTACTTATTGGTGGTTTATGCGTATTGCATTGTGGCCACATATCATTACAATTTCTGTTATGATATACTACAATCTTAGTTACGGCAAAGAAATACATATCAGCGTGCAAATCCGTTTTTACTGTACTTAAATGACCAAACTAACATGTATATGATTAAAACCAGAATTAATATTCTGTACCAGTCACCAGTACAACACATATCATATGCGCTAACTTGACACTTAGGTTCTTTATAATATTTAACAAACTTATAAATGTCTTAATGAAATAATTAAGTTCCTGAGATCCAAATTCTCAATAACTAAGTTTTCTATACATTATTCTTGGATATGAAGTTATTTGAGATTCTAAACTTCTTATTTTTCCTTATTTATTTGACAGTATTCAATTTAATCAGATATTGTAATTATTACTAAAGTTTGCATTTACTTGAAATAAAATTACTTCGAAACCTTTCTTTAAAAATTTATATGTCTTCCATTTTCTTAACTACTCAAAATGTTAAACTAATTCCTAGTTCAGTTTGTATATATATAAACTCATTTTTATGTCCTTGTAATATACATATTTTATTTTGATGGTAGCTGGACTAGTTTTTTTCTTTGCTTTTTAGTTAGTTGAAGCAATTACATTCCGGATTTATTTATTATCAATTCCTTCTAATCTTCTTGATTCATGTTTTTTTGTTGCCAGACAATTAGTTCATTTTTGTGTGTGTTTTAATGTGATATGACTAAATTTTAGAATTATTTTGCTGTATAATTAAAACTCAGTTTCATTTTAGGCATTCTTTACAAAAAAAAACAGCAGTGATTTGCATATTTTTGTTTTAAGGTAAATGCAATAATTAACTGTTTTGTGATACAGCTTACATGTTTTGTACTTTGCTTGTAAACAAACAGTAATTTACTTTTTGTTATTAATTTCTGTAGTTTTTCTGATATATTTTGATTTCAAGTTCAGTTTTTCATAAAAACTTCTTTATCAAAGTATTGAAAATGTTTATGTGTTAAATTACTGAACTTAAGATAAATCCAACTATTATTATATGAATAACTAATATTTAATTTTATAACAAAAAAGCTAATTCATCCTTATAAATGGTTAATATCATTTAAAAACTAATCCGACTCTAAGAGAAAGGGTTTCCGATTTTGTTTGAAATTGTTAATACTAAATACAGCAAGGAACAAAAACACTTTTCAGAATCGAACTCAATTAGCAGGGTTTTAAAAATTTAAAATTTCTATAGCATGGGTTTGAAGTAGACTTTTCCAATGAAATTTAGAGTATTTTAAGAAGCAAATCTCTAGATCAAGATAGGCCATATGAAATTCTATATTGACTTTTTTCTATTATTAACTTTTAAACCAAAAACTATAGTCTTTAATTTTAAGAACAAATAATTTTTTACAAGATTTCACTTTAATACTTGCATGTTACAACATTATTATTATAATTTATTGTAATAACCTAAATTGTTTTTTAAAACCAGCCTTTTAAAAACTTTTAACATCAGAATAACTTAAGACCTGGCTGTTGTGGAATGACCTTGAAGTGCACTCTATAAGAGCAATGTTAAACTTCAAACACTTGTCTTATTTGAAATATATAATTTAATAAGCATCAAAACCCTTTTTAGTTTTTCTTGCAAAATTTACACTCACTAAATAAAAGGTGAGTGAAAAATTTGAAATAAAAAAAATAACAAGTTAATGTATTTTTAAAATACTGAGAAGTGTTTGAATGTGTGTTAATAATGCCTTTTAAATTAGACACCTCCCATAGTTGTATGATTAAAAATAAGGTGTAAAATTGAGGTTTATTATTGGTCTTATGATCAGAAAGCCATGATGACTTCCAGTACAGCCGTATCCTAGCAGAATTGTTGCTAATGTTCTAATAGCTAACTAACTATTCCCCTTCTGTAAGGGGCTAAAATGTTGTTTAATTTTTGGGGCAAAGTGCTTAATACACACTTAAGCTTTATTGATTAAAAATATTAATAACAGTTTGCATTATATTTTATAAGTGATTACAAACAATATGCACAAATATTAGACTGTTTGTTATTGAAGTGTTTTATACATGTATTTGTCAAGTTGTGTAATAAAATAAAACTACAGTATTTCCTCTGTATGTCTTCATTTAATATCTTGACCTTTGTTGTTGTAACATTGATGAACCAGGACTTCGCCTAACTTGCAGTGGTCTTAAAAGCAAAGATAAAGTAGAACATGTGTAATGATGCTTTCAAATACTTTTTACTAAGATTATAGGTTGAATAGCCATTTATTAAAATTTATCAACCATGTTGCAATCTACAAATCTAAAAACCTATTTATGTATACAGTGTTCCACAAGAGATTAGCACAACTTCAGAAAGTGATAGTATACACAAAAACGTTATGAATACATGACCTGTCTCGCATTTATGGTTTTCTGTCTCTCCACATGTGTTTTTTATTCAGTATGCTTGAAACATTGTATTTATTTTAAGCCAAATAAAGGGACACTGAAAAAATTAAATTAATTTTACCATTTTTGGTTTAAACATGGTTGCATTTTAAAGCTCTCAAAGTTAAATGAAAAGTGTAAATTCTACAGCAAATTTGTCACAGATTTAATGACAAATCCAACAGCAAGATATTTCTGTAAATTGGTTTAAAAATAATAGAGTTATGGCTATTCTAGAAACTTGAGGTGGAATTCGAAGTGTGTCTTTATAAGTGCATTAAATGGGAGGAACAAAGACAGTATATTAATGACAAAATATGGGGTCTGAGAAACAGAATCACCTTTGCTTAGATTTAGTAGTGACCAGACAGCTAGCCGAAATATTAGTTGTCCCTGTGAACAACTTAATTGATGTATAGTACCCAATACATCTGGCATCACTGTGGACCTTAGGTAGATTCCTCTTTTCACTGAGGTGAGGCTGTCAGAGGTGCCACAAGATGCCTGGCTGTCACATAGTTACCGTGGATGTACTCAAAGCAGCAGCACAGGCCTGCCCAAGGTTGTTGTGCTTGATCAAAGGCAACTTTCATACTAGATGGAGTGTTCATGCTCATGCTCATCACTAAGGGTAAGGGAGATCCCAAAACAACGTTTGCTTACAGATCGCTCTGTATGCAGCAGGGGTACTCCTGGCAAGGCAAGGCTCATAAAAGCAGTCAAGGCAGCCATGATAGACTTTCTGGCTGTCAATGTGATTTGTGAGCTGGCTGAATGGGGGAGTTGTGTAAGTGGTAAGTACCTTTGAGATGACTTGAGTTTGATAACTATCACTCTTGGTAGCTAGTCACATTGGCCATGTTCAACATGCAATAGGTCTTCAATTCAACTAGGTGGTTTGCCATCTACTCATCTCACTTGCAGTGAAGTAAAGCTACGTTTTCCTAGACGCGCATTATACAGCGCCGCGTATTATCCTGCGCCGCGCATCTAACTGCGTCGCGTAACCAAGCACTGGTTTGTACAGAATCAAGTGGAATTGTTTTTCCTAGGCGCGTTACTGCGTCGGCGCGATATACGGCGCCGCGCAAACGACGCTACACCACTGCTCCTGAGAGAGCAGTCAGTCACCTTCATTGCGCCGCGCAACACCATAGAGACCATCGCGTTCCAGTGCTAAATCGGCTGTTTTCGAGGAAAGAAGACGAACTTTTAGTGTTTGAAGTTCAAGAAAGACCTATATTGTGGAGTTTACAACAAAAAGAATACAAGAATGTGTTGAAGAAGGACAAGGGCGGGGTGCGAGTTAATAGGGAAGAAACTATCAAAGACAGGTGAGAAATATTTGTTTATAAGTTCTAAATACAGTTACTGTATTAATAATTATTATAAATTACAAACGAATGCACACATTCAAACTTCCAAGTTCGTTTTAAACAGAATAAATCTAAACAAATGGGCCCGCATTAAATAATTCGAGTTTAACATTGTACTTATCATGGGTTTGCAATTGCAATTTTTCGTTTTTTAAACACCAAGTTGCACCTTTCTTTAACATCAGTTATTTTGTTTTTCTTTTCTTCTTGGCAGACAGTACAGTACTTAATCTTTGTTTATAGAACTGAGAATTGAAATACTCTGTGAATCTGCTCCTTACTTGAAACCCTTAACTTTAGCAGAAAACCCACCAACCCAGGCTATAGGTATCATGTTCTTTTCAGGCATCTCCCACTTAAACATTGGCTACATCTTCAGAGTTAGGGGAATTATGGGGACCAGATGAAGATTTGGAAGCTGGACAGACTTTTGAGTTGGATGAAAACAGCTCTACCTCCGCCCCCAACAACAGGTGAAGAAAGATCAAACCAAAATCAAATCAATCATTTTATTTTTGCCAGAACATTACAAAAAATGTATAGCAATAGTCATTTTTCTATAATTTGGGACCAATCACTCCACATTGAGACCAGTCAAAAATACAGAAATTCAGTCGCCCCACATTCACTCATGCCAATTTTCCCATTTTCCAACGCCTGGTTGTCAGTGTTCCAATTGTGCGGTCACCCAGTCGGAATGCCATAAACTCGTCCGCACTATAAAATGCTTGAGACACTAAAAAGCGTTTTTAAACGAGCTTTTAATGCCTTTGGGGCGTTGGGGCGTTTTTGATTGAATTTGGCAACTTGTTGAGAAAACGAACTCCTGCTTGCGAAGGCAAGTGTTCGTAAACCCCCGTCCTGTGACTTCCAGTTCGGTAGGTATCTCTGCCTCTTGTCCCATACGAATGTATGTCTCGGCCACGTGTCATGGCACATTTAGACATACAAAAAAAGATTGTCTCTAGGATGTAGAGACACGGCAGAGTCAACAGTTGCAGTTTTTTAAAAGCTTCCTTGCATGTTTCTCTGAACCTTAGCTGTGCGAATTATGCGAATCGCTTGCTTCTGCAATTTGAATGCCCTGAAAAAAAATGATAGTTTGCGCTGGCTCCCCACAGCACCAAACCGTAGGTGAGGTGGGGGTAGATCAAGCCATAATAAGCCGTCATCAGTACCTGACTGGGGCAGTATTTGGCTAAAGACCTCAATACATAGATGCCCGAGGCCAGTTTTGAGCAAACATGATCAATGTGATAATTCCAAGTCAATCCCCGATCCAGGAATTATTCCGAGGAATTTTGAACAGTCGACTTCCTCCAGGAAAAAGTCATCCAATAAAACGGCTGGCCCGTCATTGGAGTTTCCTGATCGCAACGCGAAAGTCAAGAAATTTGATTTTGAAGAATTTGCTTTGAGGTTGAGGCTGTTAAAGTGTTGGACACAATTGTTGGTGTCAAGAAAAATTTGCTGTTCCAGAATAGTTTTTGATTTGTTGGTGAAAACAAAGTGTCGTGTCATCAGTCGTACTGCACAAGTTTTCCATGCAGTAGTGATGACTCCATGTCATTGACATAGATGAGGAAAAGAATCGGACTGAGTATTGATCCCTGAGGGACACCATAGCTCAGCTGAATCGGTTCAGAGGAATTTGTTTGAGATTTGGACGATTTGTGTTCTGTGGCCTAAAAATGAGCTAATCCATTGGAGCGGCCTCTGATGCATGAGATTCAAGTTTGTCAAGCAATTTCGAGTGGTCAACACAGTCAAATGCCTTAGATAAGTCGAGAAACACACTTAATGTGGAGTCTCGACTCCTCTAACCCCTCTACAACCATTTCGACAAGACTCACAACGGCGTCTGTAGTCGATTTCCCCTTCCTGAAACCAAATTGGTGTTCAGAAAGCAGGTTATGGTTGTTTATAAACTGAAGCATTCTAGTTAAAAAGAGTTTTTCAAAAATTTTGCTCAAATGCGGGCAAAATTGAGACAGGCCTATAATTATTGGTTGAGCTGGGATCATTTTTTTTTTTTAAAATTGAGTTACTTTCGCGATTTTAAGGAGCGAGGGAAAAAAAAAAAAACTCTTTGTTGAAAAGAATGATTGACTAATTGGGATAATGGGACTCACAATATGCTTTGAGCACCTTTTAATGAGCCACACAGACATTAAATTAATATCGTTTGATTTTTTTGCCGGGATCTTCACAAGAAGTGGGCAAGAAGACTAAAAACCAAACTACACTTGTGAATATGTTAAAAGAAAGAATGGATGGACAAAAGAAAAATTATTTGAATGTGTAGAAAAACTCATGACACGCAGGTTCCTCCAATTCCCGAAGATGAAGTTGATTTGTTTTTTAAAATCTATGGCAGGAACGGTGAAGAAATTCACACCTCAACAGATTGCCCAAGTGAAAGCGCAAGTTTTCAACATTGTCAATAAACTAGAACTAAGTAATTTATCTTTCTGTGATCAATCGTTTACACAGACCCCTCATACTTCCCGTCCAACTTCTGCGTATTCATCTCACACATCAACAACCTGGGGAGAGGGAACTGACGATTCTTGGTTGACACAGCTATTAAGTTTAAATGTATTTTGATTTTTGTATGTATATTTGAAGTTGTATCCAGAATTTGTAATAAATACACCCTTTTGAAAAAAATTTGGTGTTTGTTAACAACTTGTTTCACCTACCTCAATGTGACGGCAAGTTTCACCTCAGCAGTTTAAGGGACTTTTCACACGATTGTAAGGCTGCATGGTTACATCTTCACGTATGAGGTCAGTAATGTGTGAAAACTGTCCACGCGTAAGTCTAAAATATTCTTTAAGTTGAACGTCATCAGTAAGTAAATGTTCTTTTTAACTAAAATAGTGTAGGCTCCCTCGTGATCTCTTTCTTTGAACATTTCTCTGCATGATTCTCTGCTAGGTATTAACGTATGTAAAACTGCACAGTCTACTTCCATGTCTATAGCGGCACGCACATGTATATAGTCGACATGACTTGAGGTTGGGACCAGACTGCTGCACTGCGCCCCGATATTGCGCGTCTAGGAAGACACTTAATTCCCGCGATCACAGAATGTCGAAAACGCATTTAGATGCGCAGCACAGGAAAATACGCAGCAGCGTTGTATAATGCGCGTCTAGGAAAACGTAGCTTAACAATGTTTGAGGCAGAGATGGAGGTGTAGTTAATTTTTGTATTTTGGTGATTATTCCTTCCTTTCATGGTGATTATTTTATTGAAATTGCTAAATCTAAAAGTGTCAACTGATATTCAGGATGTATTACTAACATTCTTCTATAAATTAAACCTTTAGCTAAATTTGAAAAGCGTCATGAAAAAGTTATCCATACTTGCTTGGTGGTGATGGGATTCAATATTACTGTGAAGCAATATTTTAAAATTTCTGATCATTACCAAGATTACTTCATGGTAATTTAGATTTCACTCATACCTGGAAAATTCAGTATAAGTAATTAATTGTTGGATATCAGTAATTCCAGATAGTTATAAAGATTATTCATCAGGTGTCTTGCTGAAAACTTAAGGAAAGAAAACCAGAGTCTTCTTAAACTGTTTATGTAACTAATTGTAAATAGATCTAGACAACATGAAGGTTGGTTGGATTGAATGTAGCTAAATCATTTGGTGATGGCAATCATCTGTGATAATACCATGGATATGGTAATCGTTTTGATGGTAAAATCTGTTTTACTACCATAAGCTTTTCTTAGTCTGAAATGGTGTTTAAATTGTACAAATGTAATGTTCCATTCACAAATACAAAAACTGGTACATCTATTATGATATTGTGGTGAAAATGTTTAATCCTACATTAAATTACTTGACCATCTATGTTAAAAATCTGGCGTAAAAAGAATGAAACCATTTCCTAAAAATATTTATTATTTCATATCATTACACAACTGTCTAAACAAGCTTAAGTAGTCTATAAAACACACATTTATATAAAAACAATTTACAATCACATAAGGCACAAATGAACGCACATGTAAATGAGGTAAATGCAAAATCAGTATTAATTATATACAGCAGTCTACAACTCATGTATATACAGGCCAACATTACACATTTACAAACACCATACAAACAAATATAAAAGATTCAATACAACACATATTTAATAAAATAATATTTATTTTATTATTATTATATGGCACTCATTCACGAAATGAAAAAAAAACAAGAGGATGGGTACACAGGTAGAGATGATGTGGAAAATTATGGTCACCAGTATTAAAACTATTTTATTCTACCCATAAGTTGGTCTTTTAAGGACTTCTTAATTTAAAGCTCTTTATCACTATTGATTATTTAAGAGGACAGATGTTGCAAAAAAAGAACACTGTTTGGTGAACTATAACCTGTCCCTCTTCGTTATGTATGAAAACCTTAGTTATAACAAAAATAATTAACAAATAAAAAATATTCAAAATCCTGATTTCTTTAAATTTACAATCTCCTGCTTTAATGCTCTCGATTAAGTAATAGTCTTGTTTCTCCACTTTTCTTCTTTTATGAACTTTAATATTAAGAGATTTTAATATTATATTATCTTATGCTTTGTGATCTATCTTAATTTTTTTCATCACTTTTACAAAGGGTTATTAAACCTTTTTTTTATCATAACAAACATACTATTGATTCATACATGTAATTTTAGAAACAACCAAATCATGAAATACTTATTTGTTCCAATTCTGCCGTAAAGTTGTTTTTTTCAGGCTCCAGCTGGCACAAATAAAAATGAACAGTGATAAATTTATGAAACTATCAAACTTCAATTTCATGAACCTGAATCCATTAGCATCTCTTATTGTCACCCACATATAGTTGTTAATATTTAGCATGAAATATAGACTAATAAACAAATTCACACAATGTACACCAAAGGCTTTAATCCTGCATATTATTTTAAGTGTAGCTTGATAAAATATGTACAAAATTGGCTGAGAATGGTTTTTTGTACTCACATGATCTTAAAAATAATTAAGCTCCTACAGAAATCCAACTTCCAGTCTTGTTACGTAATGGTACTATAAAAAGTAGACAGCTGCCAGTAACAGTGTAGCTAAGATTTGAAAAAGGAGATTATTTTTCTGTAGTTTATAAATATAAACATGTATAATCATAATTATATACTCGCAAAAATCAATTATTGCGAGTTATAGTGTGGATTTTTTTTCTCTTTGATGATAAGTTGGATTTGACATACAGGAGTATATAACCTCCATCCTCCCCCTCCATATACTTCGGCTACACCACTGATTTGAAGCTTTTGCACTTTTAATATATTTTCAAACTGTAGTCAGATTGACTATAGTGCTATTGAAACCATATAAATCTTTTAAAATAGTTTATAGAATAACTACACAAAGTTAGTTTTTCTTGCATACAAAAAGCGTTACGCTTCACAATAAAATTACTCAGTCATAATTACATTAGCGTGATTTGATTAATCTAATACATCTTTAAATTGGAAGACTCTGTTTTGTTGCTCCCATTTTTCTGCAATTATATACATTATTTTACAATATTCTTATATCTACAATACATGTGAATATAAAAACCGGTAAATAGAATTCATAACAATAAAACATCTCAGAGAAAATTCATCTGACAACAAAAATTAATTAATTTTTGTACACCTTAAAATCACATGTTTAATTTACAATGTTAATGATTGCTTTTATATCTACATAATATCTATATATATTATATAGATTAGGATACTGCATGAAAACCACGTAAATAACAACTAGCTGTTTATCTTCTCAAGTTCTAGAATAATTTGTCTGAGTAGTAATTGATATTATTTGGGACCGAGTTCAGAGTTAATTCTGTTGTTAGCATCAAATTTATGAAGCTTTATATAAGTACTTTAAATTTTATATTATTTTCACATTTATTTTGTCTTTTATAAAAAATACTATTTCAATTAGATACACATAATGTATAGACACAATGTACATTTTAGTTTCATAAATATATTAAAAATATTGTTAGAGTATTTGTTAGCAGTAAATCCAACATAATTAAATTGTCTTTTACATAAAAAGGTTGTATGTACAATGTTAATTTCCAGTAAAAAGCAGTTGGTGGGTGATGTTTAAGAAAACAACAATGGACTCTGTGTCCGTCAGTATTTGCCGCGGGGAGGACACAGGCCCCGCTCTAGTCAGTTCATGAAGGGTGGCAGGGTGACGTAGCTCTGAGAGTCAGGTTCCAGCTTGATGCGACAGTCTCCCTTGTCTCCGGCCCCCACGTTGTAGCCACCGATGTTTGTGGTATCCTTGACCTCTGGATCCTCCTGAGGGTGGTACTGCTCCTGTTCTCCGTACTCAGGCTTGGGCTCCAGCTCCAGTGGGTGGGGGTAGTGTGGTGGCGGTGACTCCTCCCCTCCCAACATAAACTCTTGTGGATGTCGCATGTTTGATGGGAACATGCCTACTGAGTTATAGTTGCCATGTTGGGGTCCTGGAATGAACATAAATTAACAATTAAATCTTATATTTACTTCTAATTGAAACAATATGGCACACACATACAAAGTAGGATTACACCACACCAAGTCGCGTAATAGGCTTCACTGAGGTTGAATGCAAAATTTCAAACCTATAGCTTATGTTATTCTTGAGATTTCCTGTGAATATATAGCCAGACAGTCAATCATACAGAAAATATATTTTTACCTATCCTTGGCAGATTATAGATAAATTGTGCCAGCCTACTGTGTGATAAGCTTCAATTAAGCTCAGCCAACTTCCATGGTTGGATATGGAAGAGATCTTTCTCTAAATGTCTTGCCACATTCACATTTTTCTTCATTAAGTTAGGTTCCATAGTAGAGTTCATATAATGAAAGTTCCAGAGAGCTAAGGAAGATCTACTTCACAAGAGTCCGCTGAAATAAAATTT
The DNA here is from genome assembly GCF_021130785.1 of Homalodisca vitripennis. Taxonomy (NCBI): domain Eukaryota; kingdom Metazoa; phylum Arthropoda; class Insecta; order Hemiptera; family Cicadellidae; genus Homalodisca; species Homalodisca vitripennis. The sequence continues at coordinate 107,246,704 of NC_060210.1, forward strand.
TGTCTTTGACCTTTAACATTTACTTTACCCTCTATTATTTTTATTTTTACTCTATGAATAAAAATTTTATGATTTGTTACACGTTTTATGATTATGTGATTAGCTGTTTTCTCGTTGCCATTATGGTTACCCATAAGACCAATGTAAAAATATTTGATAATGTTCAGCCAAATCCCATGGAGTGGCATGCACCATCATCAAACTCATTGTTGTTTATACAAAAGTGAAGCTCTCAAATATTTTTTCTCCATTTCATAATCTGAATAAGTAAAAAGATAATGTTTTTTACAGTGACCTTTAGAATTAACTATGACCTGTGCAGACAACCTTACTCACCATATATTGCCTGTCCTTACTTTAAGGACTGAGTAGAAATAACATGCATCTTGGTTAAATTCATCTCAATGTCAATAACAAGTTGGGTTCCTTTAGAAACTAAGATTTTTCATGGAATCTCATAAATTAATCAAAATAAGTTAGTATAATATACTTATGATGAGACAATAAAATTAATAGTTCTTCATCAACCAATGAGAACTGAATTAGACGTTGATTGCTTCCTTTGTTGATGTATCTTAAGCTTAGGAACTTTCAACATGTAGAGCTAAGTCCGGAGGTATTTCAAGACACTAACACCACTCATATAAGACTGGGGAAAGTAAATATGTATGTAAGTTTGTGTTACCCATAGCAAAATTATAGATAGTGGTATAGCTTCATGGACTTAACAGCTTGTAGCAACCATTTTGTCACCAAAACTAAATAATTTATTGTGATCTTTTAGACAGGAAAAATTGTGGTCAATTTTTCAAGGTAAACTAAGTACAAATATTCTTTACAAAAGTTTTATCAGTAGTTTTTTTAAAGCAATGTTTTTCAATATGATTAATCAATTCAAAATATTTATTATAACAAATCCTATTTTGCCTTTTGAGATAAATTGAAAAATATAGTTTTTCTGGTTTGTATTGACTAATGAACATTATGAACCAGATTGGCATAAGTACGTTCAAAAATAGGTAAACAAATTATTTTTGTATGAAAAAAATCAAAGTTTTATTGTAAATAATATTTAATAGTAAAACATTATTATTATTTTGTTTATTTTATACTGAATTTTCTTTTCATTTTCAAATCCATTTATATATTTATACATATATTTTTATCGAGCAGCTGTCAAACATTTTATAGCTGTAGTGTTAATGGTTTTTGACGTATAAAAAGAGACTGTAATTAAAAAGCACATGTTTCAGAAAATAAAAAATATATTGCTTTTTATAAAAACTACAGTCAACATTTTTGATACTGTGTAGTGACCTTAGTTTACCCTGAAAAGATTGAACAAAAATATCTTTGTATAATATGACATTAAATTATTTAATTTTTGGTAACAAAACAGTTGTTACAAGCTGTACCAACCCCTTGAAGTGGGTGATGAAAACATTGTAGAAGATGAGTTTTTGGTTAGTTTCTGTGAAATCTATAAAATTACTCAATTTTCAAAGTTTCTTCTGCTTTTTTGAAACATTTTATATTCTTTGTTCATAATAATAAAAATAAGTGAGGTGATCTACACCCTTCTCATGAAATATGAGTGGAAGATTTGGTCCGCTCAAACTAAAATCCTAGGTACATCACTGTTTGGTGATTATTGCTCATTCATAATGATGGCTCTTAATTGAAATAGCCAATACTGAATTTATTTACATTCTTTAACTTTTAAATGTTTTAAGAAATATAATGCTGAACATACCCATCATCGGATAGTTGTTAGTGTAAACAGGTCCTGGAGAATTGCAGTATGGCGTGGTCTGGTAACCAGAATCATTGAGGATGTTGAGATGAGAGATCTCATAGGATGAGGGGTAGCCCCAAGGATCAGGTGTGGACGACGGCACAGCTGGAGGGTTGCTGGCAGGAGAATTGAAGGGACTGAGAGGGGTGAAACTGTTGGACCCCATGGAGGAGCTCGGAGATCCAGGTACTCCTGTAACAGTTATGTAAGTACAGAAGCTGCTAATCCCAAAATCCTCTACATGTACTCTAGAACTGAATTAATGAAAACATTGATAATTCAAAGCTAATAAATCTTTTTTTTAGTTTAAAGTTACAAGTAGATTATGCATTCTGCTATATCCATATAATCAAAAGTCAGCATAATTAACCCACCACTCTTCTTGGATTGATTTCTCGTCTATATAATGTGCTGTGTTTATATAAAATAAATTTCTATATATTATGATTGTGGTAATGATGCGAAAAGTATCTAAATGACAATGGGATCGGCATTCTACAAGTAAGTGTCAAGTTGAAGTTCGTCATTGAGACACATCTATATCCATGGGACAAATAAAATATTTCAGATATCTCATAGATGCAAGGATTCTAAAATCGGAATGAACATTCAATACAACTAATGTAAACACAGGGGAGTTAATAAATGTATTTTGATTTAAGGGTTGTCCTGAAGGGATATAATTTTTATGTCAGCTGGGTAAGGGCGTTTAACAAATGAATAAATATAAAATAATTTTACCATGTTCTACAACAAATATCAGAAACTCCTATCGATAAGAATTTATGGTTTTCGGATGGTCATAGAGAATTATGATAGTTTGTGACTTTAGTGACAATCTCTGTAGGTAAGCAAGTAATGGTATGTGTTTTCAGTGTCAAAAGTGTGTTTTCCAAAAACTGGGAGAGGAACAGGACCATGTGTTTAAGGAGATTATGTACTAGAATGCAAGTTCTCCTAGAAGTTTAGTTAATCATGAGGATGATCACAGAGGATTACTCCTAAAGAGAATGTTCCAAAAGGTGGATACCATCCCCATAGATCTATTTGGTAGATCCTGATACGATATTAAATACAGTTTGTCTCTCTAAACTAAGTTAAATGTAATTTCTGTATCAGATCTACAGTTAATAATTCAGGTTGTTTTTATTGATGTGTTCAGAAAAGATAATGTTTTATTATTGATATTTTGATTGTTCACTGACTCTGACATTGATGAAAAATAGTAGATGTTTAAGAACATTTAGCAGGTGCCCTCTTCTTCTATCTGTACTGGAACGGTAATATAATCCTTTGATAATCGCAATGAAATACTTTACTAATAATTTAAATATAGTGTTAAATTAAATTGTATAACCGCATTTCATGCATGGAGTTTCAATTCAGGAAAATCATACATATTGGAGTTATGAGAGATCAATTTAAATCAGTCACTCTTATCTCTCTTAGTGTTGTCCTGCCATCGAGTTCGTACTCGTACATTGCACAATGCCTAGGGATTGTTACATACCATCCAGCATTCAAAGACCTCACTCGATACAAACAAATATGGTGCTTATCTTGGCATAACAAAGAATTAAAATCTTTGAAACTATATCTAATATGGACTTAAGCAGTTGTTTCATATCCTTGGTATGCCCACGAGTAAATGAATGCCAGCTTGAATCCATACAGAAAACTAGTTTAAGATGCAACTTGATCTATCCTGTAAAGAAAATCAAGGCAAGTGAACCACCCTCTGGAATGTATATTAAATAGTAGTTGAGAAAGAAATGACTGCTAAAAGATTATGAAGTCAACAATTTTGATAATATACTTTTTCAAAAGAGTTGCATTCTACACATTACTAAAGGCTTGATCGTACCAACCTGAGGTGGGCAAGTATCCAGTCTTGCGCGGTGGCTCCCGCTTCCTCCACTTGGCGCGGCGATTCTGGAACCAGACCTGGACACGGGACTCGCTCAGGTTCAGCTTGAGGGCGAGTTCCTCCCGTGCGAACACGTCCGGATAGGGGGCGCGCTCGAACGCACGCTCCAGTTCCTCCAGCTGATAGGCCGTGAATGTCGTTCTGAGAAAATAAGGAAATTTAATCAAACGAATTGTTACTTTTAGATCAGTTGTGCAAGTAAAGATACAAGCCTTATCTAGACAAGTTATTGGAATCAATTAACAATTAAATAAATTAACAATAATTTTTAAATTTCTTTTTTTGCTTTATAAAAGTTGTAACATTGTATACATGCTTCAGTCATATAATATATATATATATATATATATATATATATATAATTTATATATATATATATATATATTTATTTATATATTTATAATTTATTTCAATAAACATTGAATCGCAAAAAGTACTTGCTCCGCCGGGACTCGAACCCGGATCTCTCACTTGCCGTCGGAGCAAGTACTTTTTGCGATTCAATGTTTATTGTAATAAATTAAATTCGGCTATTGCCATTTATACAAATTTAATGAATATATATATATATATAAAATATAGTACAATTATGTATATTAAGAATGAAAGTTCATTTGAATCAAGTTCTATAATTGCGTAACTCTTTTTAAAAATTGTCAACATTACAATTTGATTATTTAATCCTAGCGATTTGTCATGAACTCATCAACGAATAAAACGCATTCGACGCTAAAAGATCTCTTAATCGAGCTTTGAAACGATTTTTTGTTCCCAATTCCATGATACATTCCGGGAGTCTGTTGATCACTTGATCTGTTGACGCAAAGCTTTTATGAAAGTTATACATAAGCCGTCATTCTGTGAGACATAATTCCTAAGCTATCCCTCCGGGGACGTCACTACGCTAGCCCCACGTTACTGCCCTGTGTCAACTCATATTTGTATCGACAATAAAGTGCCACCTTCAGTATATAGAGGCAAGGTACAGTCAGTAATCCCAAGCAATTATGCACGATTCACAAAATTTTAAATTTGCAATGATTCTGACTACTTTCTTCTGGAGCACAAAAAGCTCTATCAAATTTATATTTCTAAGTAAAGTAAAGTTGTATTATTTTACCAGGCTAAGTTAGGGCTAAGAAGCTCTCTCCAACACTTAACCTGGGGTAAAACGCCTTAAAGGTGACTTCCTAACCACCACCAATGGCCGGGCAGGCGGGCAGATTGCAAGGACAGGGCGCTCAGCGGTCACCCATCCAAGTAGCAGCCACGCTCTACGTTGCTTGATCTGGTTATCTTGCGATATCCGTTGTACCCGCTACACAGCGCTATTGACAATTTTATGCAGCCACCCCAAAATCTTATTTCATAAGAAAGTGTGGATCACGATGTTCATGGATGTGTTTGCTATGTGTAATGGAGATGCTTTAAACGATTTAACTGTGTTATTTGATCCACTTAAAACCCTTCTGGATGAACGACCAGAAGGTAGCAGAACTGTGTTTTAAATATGATCTGCATCTAAATAACTTGTTGCCCCAGCTGTCGACGTTCACGGGTGAGCTGGCAGCCATGGCGGCGTGACGACATCTGGGTTCAGGGGCAGGAGCAGGGCACGCGCCAACACAGGGGTGCATACATGGAGGTATCATTAGTAACTGCGATGCCATGTAGTAGGCTATCGCCACTTTATCTGCAAGGCATGTGGTCTGGTTCTGGATCAAGTGTTAACTATTTACTGACCCAGTGACGCCAGAGGAAAATGATGAATGGACAAGAGGCTTGTGCTCTTGCTACTAGTATCAATTGTAGTAGATCTCCAAATGAATGACTTTCTATATGTGATGTTATAGGATATATATGCATTTAAACGTATACAAAGTAAATGTGTAGATGTTCTTTGATTGTATTAGTTACACAAGAGATATCTCACCCTATGACTAGGCCTAGCGCCTATAGATTGAGGCGTTCAGACTACCATCTGTGGAGTGAGAGGTCATGTAGAAACTTTTTTTTAAGGAGAGGCCGGTCCCCTTTTAAGCCTTAATCTGTCCGTCCTCATGGGCCACTGGCCTATGCGTAGATTTTTTTCTTCAGACTGAGGGAAGCTTATGTATCTAGTTTCAAGCCCTTAGGACCTTCCTATCGAGAGTTATCGCACAGACGGACAGATTTTCCTTTGAACCCAAGATCAGTAGATTTTTTTCTTCAGACTTTCAAGTCCTTAGGACCTTCCTCTCAAGAGTTATCGCACAGACGTACAAATTTCCCTTTGAATTTAAGATTAGTAGATTTTTTCTTCAGACTGAGGGGAACTTATGTGTCAAGTTTCAAGTCCTTAGGGCCTTCCTCTCGAGAGTTATCGCACAGACGGACAAATTTCCCTTGAATTTAAGATCAGTAGATTTTTTCTTCAGACTGAGGGAAACTTATGTGTCAAGTTTCAAGTCCTTAGGACCTTCCTCTCGAGAGTTACCACACAGACGGAAAGATTTCTCTTTGAATTGAAGATCAGTAGATTTTTTATTCAGACTGAGGGAAACTTATGTGTCAAGTTTCAAGTCCTTAGGACCTTCCTCTCGAGAGTTACCACATAGACGGAAAGATTTCTCTTTGAATTGAAGATCAGTAGATTTTTTATTCAGACTGAGGGAAACTTATGTGTCAAGTTTCAAGTCCTTAGGACCTTCCTCTCGAGAGTTACCATACAGACGGAAATATTTCTCTTTGAATTTAAGATCAGTAGATTGTTTCTTCAGACTTTCAAGTCCTTAGGACCTTCCTCTCGAGAGTTATCGCACAGACGGACAAATTTCCCTTTGAATTTAAGATCAGTAGATTTTTCTTCAGACTGAGGGAAACTTATGTATCAATTTCAAGTCTTTAGCATCTTTCTATCGAGAGTTATCGCACAGACTGACGGGTAAAGATGGGTTTTAAGAACTTTCTGTCGGCTCCTCGATAAACAACAGTGGGTTTATTGTTGAAATTTGGTTTCTCTAATAACAGAATTTTAATCAAGTACTCCAAATAGAAACTACGAGTATTTCATTTTTGTATTCTCTTACCACACGCGATTTTGCGCGTGATATTACTAACATTAATAAATAAATATATTGTTACCTGGTTTTTTTCTTTTTCACTCCATTGTTATCGCCTTTTTTGCTTTTCGACTCCGATTTCTTCGGTGGTGGCGGATCAGTTGTGCCTGAAACTATAATAAACCCTCGTTAGAATAATAATAAAAATAGGTGAAATTCTAATGAAGCATTAAACGTATTAATGTTTTGGAAAGTGTATGATATTTTTATGTACAGTTATAAATATTATGATTAAATGTAAAATATGTAAGAAACACTAACGTTTTAGCTTCAATGTTAATGCCGATGAGAGATTATAGCCCTTCTCTAGTTGACCTTTATAGTTAAAATACTTAGATATAATTTTTTTTAATTCAGTTAATATTACATCCAAGACAAACGTATAATACCTTTAATTTTACTTTTTACATGTGCTAACTAGTAAACTCAACAATAATAGCGGGGTAAGTTTGGTTTTAGCAAGTAGCCGCCTAATTTCCCATGCATGTGTATGATTTAAAGTTTAATAATTTACTAATTATTAGTAGTTTTAATATTAAATAACGTAAAACGTATTTTAACGCTTAACATTGTAATATCAAAGTGTCAAAAATTCGTTAATTGTTACTCTTCCGTTTCTTGATTTAAGAAGTGTATTGAACAATTTATATTTCAAAGATAAACAATTCGACTAACTGTTAACTGAATAACTTTAAACTCAACTTCATACAACGCGCACGCTAGCAGGCAGTTGACAGACAATTAGTTCCTTATTTTAATTTCCTTTCTTTAATTGAAAGTATTTATATCTAGTTGAAATTTTATTGTGTTAGATTGTTTTTAAAATGTTTAATGGACAGCTAATTTTTAATGTAGCCATATAATTCGTAGACATAGTCAGTTGCCTCGTGTTTGGATTTATTTCAATACGTAAAATATGAAAAAATCAGGATAGATAAAAACTATTAAAAAAGTAAAAAATGTATCTTTTATGTAACTTACACATTTAAACGCTGGTTCTTTCTGTACGTTTCGACCTCTCAGCGAATGGACAAATAGTCGTAAAAGATATACAGAGTTTGTTAGGAATCGAGAATGATCAAAGCTGAACTCTGTTGTGTGTATGTCAAGTGAAAAGAAACAATAATTACCTTGCTATGCTGAGTTTATAGAAGGTCTCTGATATATCAAATGTTTCGAATAGCTCATAATGTAAACCCCTTAGCATTCGTATAAATAAAAAATGCAACGGTCACTTTGGCAGTGTTGTATTTTTTTTAAGTGAAAACAAATTTGATATTGTCTAATATGAAACTAAACCTGCTAAATAAATTACATTAACATAGGCACTTGTTTCGCAGTTGGACTCAACATAATTCACAGTACAGACATGTTAACATTGATTAAAAGATAAGCACGTCACTTTTTAGTCGGTTATTTGATGCAGGAATTTTAGCGAAAGGGAGTAAATATCTCGTGCTACAAAGTACCTACGAATAGGCCACGGGAGATGTTATGAGCACATTTTGTTTCGTTTCCATGTTGTAATATTTTAATTGATTCTTTTTTCTTTGACGAATAGTTGATTTTAAAATAACCATGCAAAAAGAAAAATTCGTACGTAATACAAGTTTTAACATTTACATACCTAATTTTAAACAAGGATAGTAGACTATATATTATGCTTTTCATAAAACAAAATCTTCACGCAATCTAATTGAAGTTTAAGGCTCGCTTTGTAAAACTATGTATAAATCTGTCAATGGTAGCCTACTGCTCATTAGTACCAAATTGTTCATTTGTTATTTATTTATGTTTCATTGTTCATAAATTATTTATCCTTGTTATTTATTATAATGTTTAAAAGTTGTGTTTTTTTTTTCTCTCTTTCGATTGTTGATATTATAGGTTTTGTTTTTTTTTCTTCATAGTTGATCATTGTTAGCTCTTTCATATTTTATTGCCTTGTTGTCTATTAGTCATCATGTTATTTTTCATAGTTTATTATTGTTACCTCTTATTGTTTGCTAATTCATTTGGTCTTTTGCATCTTACATGTATTAATTCATCTTAGGTTGTTTTGTATCTATTATCATACTACAGTGCTTTGTTAATATTACTGTTTTGTGTTGCAGCTTATCTATATTAGCCTTTGTAACTTTGTACTATATTTTGTTAAAATGGGTTGTCCGTAAATAAATAAATAAATGGGTTTTATGGTGAAAATGTTGTGGAAAACCAATTACACGTATTTTTTTAACATTTACGATTAATCCGACACTACTATTACGAAACTTACTTAATAGTATTACGAACAAAGCTATCGGGATCTCCTATATGCCTCAAAAATACCCCTAAGAAATGCCATAGTTACCCTAATTTTGTAGCCTATTGCCCATGTCGTGTAATTATAATGATTGCAAACAGTGTAGACTGTAGAATGTCTAGCTAGACATCACCTGATATGAATTGAACTGTTATGACTGACCTTGCGGTATCATGGTGTCTTGCAGCTCGTCCTTGCGCCGAGGGTCGAGGGCATGGCCAGGGGGATGGAACATGACGGTGATGTCAGGGTGAGGCTGGTCGGGCGGCAGGTGCTCGTGCTGCAGACCCAACATCACCTGTATCGAGTGTACGCTCCTGGAGTCCGACTTGCAGAGGAGTGTGGACGGTCCGGGCAACTGTCCCCCGGGAAAATCGGAGAACAGAGACTCGTCGAACGGCCCGGACCCCTCCATCACGTCCAGGATGGGCTTGAAGAAGTCGGAAATGGTGCCGGTTTCTGAAGACGTCTTTAGGCCGGAAACTCCACCGAAGATGGAATAAACTCGCGGAACTCTCGGCCACGGGCGATAACTCGATGGCTACCGGAACCACCGGCAGAAAGTTACAAAATACCAAATATAAAAACGATAAGTGTTTACATATAAGTTCACAATTGTAAAACGATTCCTAAATAACAGTTTCCATAAAACAATTCCAAGTGTCAAAGTGAGCCCGAGTTAAGCGGAGAAATCAACCCCAATTAGCCGAGGAATGTATAAAATAAAATGATCAGGATTAAATAATACGCACTAATCAAATTCCTGCTAACAGGCTGACTCAAATTGAGTTAGACCCAATTCAGCTAACTACGTTCAATAAGCTATATTGTCACAATTGTGGTTCCTAACTCAGTCGAGATCTGGACTCTCCACTGCCACCACGCACTGATACCTGACACCGCCGCGGGTACTAAGCTACGTCGACCTTCTCTAACTACAATTTATATAATAATAATATTTTTTGCCGGTTCGGAACCCTGTTTGTGCGGGACGGGACGCGGGCCGGTGAGTACTGACGGCCAATGGGGGGGTGGGGCGGGGCCAGGCGCGCCAATGGGAGGGCGCCGTGAGTGGGGGGAGTGACGTGAGAGGTGACACCATGAGGAGCCCCAGGATCTCGAAAATAATGGTAAGTTTGCGAAGTACCAGAACAGTTAAAGATAGTAAAACGCACGATAAAATTGCGTCGAGCAATATTTCAACAATTGTGTTAAGTTTTACATTAAAGAAATAAAATGCTGGCAGAATGTAAAGGCAAAATACCTAGTTCTTTAGGAACCCGATTATAAATCAACCATTTGGGCTCTCTTGTCTCGATACAAAGCTCATCTATGTTGTAATCAAGTTTTCAGATATCAAAGTAATGTCCATCCTTTAAATAAATAGGTAACAGAGTCAGATGTATGGATAACCCCCTTCCGTACTAGCAGGGTTGCCCGGGGGGCCTCCCCCTGAACATTTTTGAAATACTAGGTTCCAAAATCATCAAAATTAGTACTTCTGAACTAATAAAAGGAAGATAAAAATGAAGTCAGACTGTAAACAGTTTTCAGCAAAACCACTCTTATATTAATCACCAGGAGAAACTTATAAATTATGGATAGTTAAAAGCTTCTCTAACAAATATTGTTTATATGAAGTGTATTTAATTTTAAAAAAAGGAATCATAACGTCAAAAAAATGTTGAACAAATAGTTAAGTTTAAATCACAAATCAAGACCAAACCTAAATCTTGATATCTACTGTCGAATCAAAAAGTACAGATATCCGAGTTTGAAAGTTGACCACAAACCAGCTAATAGAGTTACAATAACGGAAGTTGTATTAAAATTTAGCTTCCTTTTTTTATGCGTTTCTACGTAAGAAATTATTTAGTAACAATAATTTCCATTTTTTATATTGATAACAACGAAAAAATACCGGTCTTTTGGCTATTTTTAACCAAACTCCCACTTTGAATATTCATAACTCAGAAACTTGTTATCCAATTAAGACCAAAATTTTATACAACCTACCCATTTATGCACCGAAAATTTTCAAACTCTACACAATTCATTAAATAGGTTTTAAAAATATTCTGTGAAATTTCAGCTCTCTAGCAATTAATGAAACAAAATGGTGGCATTTTGAAAACCTACACTTTAAAAACGGTAAAGCAGTATTTTTGGTTTTGTAATATTATTTATTGTCATATTACCCTACAGAAATAAAGTATTTCAATCAGAAAATCAGAAAATAGCCTATTAAAAAAACCTACAATTACAGTCCACAATTATTTCAACTGTAATCCAACAATAGCGCCTAATAAATGAATCATAAACTCTTAAAAAGAAAATTCAGCGGTATCCTTTTTAAACATGTATACACGTGTACTGGAATTGTGCTATATAAATCTAAGAATAGTATGAAAAAGGTTGCCTTTAAATTACCATCCTAACAAAAGTTAGTATTCTTAACCGTGTGGTCCACAAAATTCTGTATTGGTCACGTTTTGGAACTTAATCATTATTTTGAGTCTGTAATTTTGTACTATATCACTAATTAAATCGTTTAATGTTTAACACATATTAAATTGAGCAAGTTTTGTCAATTCGCCGTAAATGGTAACTGTTCGTTTTAACGCGCAATCGCCAGACTGCCCAGGGGGTTTTGCCTCGTATTGAACGAATGACAACAAACCAACACAGTGCAGAATTATTCAGAGAACTATCCACAACTCCCTACTGTAGCAACTGATCACGTCGGGACTATTTCGAAGATACTTTTTGTACCGGTTACTCTTCTGCACAGAGAGTACAAGTTATACCAACAACCGAAAGCACCCGGTACAAGTTACTGTTACAGATACTGGTACAAAGTACTTAGACTCTTAGCAGTAACATAAACTGGAACTTGTACCTGCATTATTTTAGGAGCACTCTGTAACGTATGAGTTTAAATCAGTAAGAGTACATTTTGTACTCTATTACTGAAGCACCGGGTACAGGTAGAAGCCAGTAGAAATAGTAAGAACTAACCTAACTTTCGTGGTTGCTGCGTGACGGTGAAATTAAAATATTTAGGGTTTTGATGAAAATTGAATTATTATATGTGCAGTGCCGAGTATTTAGCAAATTAAATAGTTATAAAGGTTTGAATTTATATATTTTATTGTGTATAAAAAAGTTCCAACATAAATGTTATTTGTACTACTAGACGATGGATTATTTTAAAATGTTCTTGGGGGGGGATAGGTTCCGTTCGTCATCCCCCCTCACGTTGTTGCGCCCCTGAACGGATGTAATCATAACTGTGGAACTATAACATGCATGTTATCATACAAAAAATTACGATGTGTTTAGAATACATAAATCTAATGAGCCTAAGTATTCAATTTGCATGTTGCCAAACAATAACCAATTCCCTACTCGACAAAAACAACAGTAATCATTTAAAAAATTAGGATTATCGTAACAAAAGTTTTTAACATAGAGTACAAATTTTTGTTAAAGTTTTTAAATTTATTATTACATTCCAACGGCAAACAAGCCAAAGTACAAGCGGGTAGTATACATATATAAATATTTAAATATCAACTGAAAGAAAGAAACAACTGAGTTAAATAACAATAAAGTTGACAGTGATAACAATCTAACAAAAACAACAACATAAATGATTAAATACAATAATTAATAATACAAGTAAATAGTAACAACAAACGGCATAATACATAACAACAAAGCAGTAAATATTCAGGAACACAACAATCAATATGAGAGGTAACAAGCATAACAATGAAATAAATTACCATACAACGTGTGAAGATTAGAAATTGTGTATCTACACAGGACCGCGGAGGGATGCCAGCACTCTTCCCCGGATGGTCGAAGCACTGTCGTGAAAAAGATCGACAAGGTGGCAGAAGTTATTTCCCAGTCTCATCATTCGGGCGAGGGGACCACGAAAGTCATAATCACGCCGAGAGTGACGCCTGCCGAACAGATCACGCGACCGAGTAGCTGAAGGAATGCGGATATCCACTTGTGCGAGGAGAGAAGGACAATCAAGCAGACCATTCAGCAATTTGGCAAGGAACAGGACATCTGCAGCCTTTCGTCTGGCTAGGAGATCTGGTAGGAGTAGCTCGTTCTGCAGATCCGCGAGAGGAACTTCCCTGAATTGATGTCCCTGCCTCGTTCCCACCAGCCTTAAGAACCTCCTCTGGACAGCCTCGAGTTTTCAGATGAAAGTCAAGTGGTAGGGGCTAGCATATTCCAGTAGTTGCCGCACAAAGGAAGAATAAAGCGTTTTTAAAACAACAGGGCTCGTCATGCCACGAGTCGACCTTGAGATGAACCCCAACATCCTGTATGCCCGTCTGCACAGATCATCCACGTGAGCGTTAAAGGAGAAATCAGCAGAGAAGGTAACACCCAAGTCCCTCACCGTGAACACCCTATCCAGAGCTCGGCCATCCAAGGTGTACTGGAAATAGCGTGGATCGCGCAACCGGCCAAAGGTCATCACAGAGCACTTGGAAGAGTTCAACTTCATGTTGTTTGTATTGCACCAATCAATTCCCCTGTATATATTTTTACCTAATTTTTATTACTGATTGCACAAGTGACGAATTTATATCATCTAACACATTATAAATATTATTTCAACTCTGTTATAAACCTCACCTCAACGAACAAAGATGTGAATGTTTGCACACAAGACTACCCGCAATTGGGTTGAATTGCAATTTCAATTCCCCTGTAAATATTTTAATATATTTGTGAAAATATTTAATAAAACCTTCGTTACTTGTATTTCTTTTTTCTTTTTTGAATAGAAATTTTAACTCGTTGCGGAACCTTTCGAACCCATAGACTATAAGCTTCACGTTTTTGTAGTTAAAATGACAACTGTTTTTGCACAGCGACAAACGTTTGAATTCGTAGATATTTAATAAAAATATTGATAACCAAATAATTCAAAACTCGTTCAGACGCTGATAGTGAGTGATTAATGACTAATAAGTCATTATTTGTTAGTAATTTTGTACCATTGAGGTATGTTTATCGACTTGATTTGACACAATCAAAAGATTTTAGAAATTTATTTATGTACAAATAAATGGCACGTTATCTTGTCAACTATTTCAAAATGTGCTTCTGCTGAGTTGTCAGTACACATTACGGGTCGAAAGTCCCATCGTTAGATGGATAAAAACGCGGAAGTCATTTGAAGTTAAAACGCGTAAAAACTGCACATAATAAACTGCAAAATTCAGTATAAACGACATGAACACGATAAATAATCTAAGAAACACCTAGATGGTAAGCCTACAGCACATGTTCACCGGCCACTCAGACACTGAGGACTGAAGGATATGTCATTCCTCTTCCCCTACTTCCTGGCCCGTTCTTATCAATAGTTAGGCAGGTTCATATTAAAAATATAATGTGAAGTGAGTTGTAGCTTTTCACTTAGTATTGCATAATTTGGGTGTTCGTTATGAAAATCATTGTACATCTCATACTCTAGTATGAGATACTCATACTCTACTACTTTGGTCGAAAAGCATTAGCTTTCGTTAATTGTGTACTGCTGTCCGGTATAGGTGGAATAGTGGAAAATCATTGAAACAAAGTCCATTCAACATTGCAAAATAATAGTTTGTCATGTTTTGCGTGGTAGAGATATTGTTGATTTTCATACTGTAGTCTGGGAAAGAATGGCTCGTTGAGACATGTGTGTGTTTGTCTCCCTGTTTCTCATTAAATCTTAATAAAAATACCACACACAATCTCAACCAAGAGCCAACCAATTGCGGGTAGTCTTGTGTGCAAACATTCACATCTTTGTTCGTTGAGGTGAGGTTTATAATAGAGTTGAAATAATGTGTTAGATGATATAAATTCGTCACTTGCGCAATCAGTAATAAAAATTAGGTAGTAATTTTGTCTTTGAAATCTGCATTACACAACTAATTAATCATTGTATGTTTAATTATTCTTAAATTTAAGTGTAAAAAATATGTTTTTCCCTTTTGTGAACTTCAGCTGAAACTATCAACAGCTGTTCCATTTAACTTCCATTTCCATTTAACTTACGATTATGTATCGTAAATATTTTAATTATTTCTTCCAATTCGTAAATATTCTGAGACACTTTTGTAGTCAATCAATAAATCAATCAATTCATTTATTGCCAAAAACATAACATGCATAGGCATTCGTCAAGAAAATTATAATATCCCAACTTAAGGTATACACTACTGACAGATCAAACACAACAAGACCAAATCAATATAACAGGAGTGATCTACAATTTATTATCCTCAACGTATTCCCGGACACTGTAATATTCTCTCGAAATAAGAAATTTTTTCAGACGATTTTGAAATTCCCTATCGTTCACAACAATTTTCAAGCAGGATGGCAAAGAGTTAAAAAGGCGGATGCAGGAGTAAAGACTTTGTTTTTCAAAAAAAGATGTTTTATGGCAGGGTAGGATTAGGTTGTTTCTTTTTCTTAAGGAGTAATTATGGGCTGGATTAACGTTGACTGAAAAAAGGTGGGGATACTTTTTGTAAAAAGAAAGACACTGAAGGATATAAATGGATGGGAACGTAAGGATATTATTACTGCGAAAGAAACCTCTACAAGACTGGGAACGACTCAACTTGAAAATAATCCTTATAGCTCTTTTCTGGAGACGAAAAACATATTGAGTTTTTTACTCTCGTATCCCCATATAGAGACTCCATAGCAAAGGTAAGGATAAAAACAGCCATAGTAAGTAAGCAAAAGAATTTCCTCACTAGCAAAACAGGATAGTCTATACATCAAAAATATGCAGCTGCTTAGTTTTTTCGTGACTTTATCAATGTGACTAAAAAAGTTTAGCTGATCATCCAAAACCATTCCAAGATAATTAACATTCAAAGAAGGACACATTTCTGACTCTCCAATCATAATTTTTTGAGATTCAATCAACGTTTTAGCAGACTTTCTAATTCCAAAATCAAGAAAATTGGTTTTAGATGTATTTACAAACAGAGAGTTTTCACCCAACCACTGCAGCAAATTACTGGCCTGAACAAAGGTTTGGATTTCAAGCTCGGCTCGATTGCAACCAGAGATGACCAAGGAGGTATCATCAGCAAACAAAAACAACTTTGAACCTTTCACGCTTCGATGTATGTCATTTATGAATAGTAAAATTAATAAAGGACCAAGTACGGAGCCTTGGGGAACTCCAGTGTGTACTTCTCGCTCCTCAGAAAATTGTTTTCTCAAGCACCCTGTATCATCAATAAACGGAATGTCAACAATCTGTCTATATGAACGTATCAAATCGTTATATGAACGCGTTAAATCTTTGTAAAATGTGTACCCTACAGGTTGTACCCAACCAGACCGCAGTTGTGCTCTGAGTACCTCGATTGACTACCAAAAAAATGAAGGCGCAGTAAAACTCAGATTTTATTAAACTTTGAGAATTTCCACTAACAGCTGATTTGAACTTGCCTCCTTTACTATACGTATACTTTAAGTAGACAATATCATAAAAATTTTATTTTATTAATTTACTTAGAAAAATATTAATAGATTCAACAAAAAGTGTGATAGGGTTACGTGTCGTTAAATCGAAGAAATTTTAATAATACTTTTTCTGTAAAGCTTATTGAGTTGTTTGTAGATTGCTGTCATAATTTACATTGACTGAAGGTCAAAACATTATAAATATATGTAAAATAATAAATAGTTTATTATGACTTAGTTTAATTGACTTAGCGTTTACCGAATACAGTGTTATTCTTGTGTACAATTATTTGTACAACTAGAATAATAGTTTTGTTCAATTAATTGTCTTATTTGTTGCAGAATATTATTTTTTAAGTGTCTTAGTTTATCTCATTGTAACCGCTCAGAGGACTGATTGTTTTATGTTGACAATCCAAAATGTTAAGAATATGAACAGGTGACTCACTTAAAACCAACCTTAGTCTGAAATATATGTAAAATTGTGGTTAATTAATCATATATATACCAAATATTTGGCTTCAGATGGTGACTCAGTCTATTTATGTACTTGTAACCGATAGGGTTATAAATAACCGACAGGGTTATAAATAACCGACAGGGTTATTTATTGGTATTAATTTTTTATCATGTGTTTGGTGGTTAGTTTAAAATTTATGAAACTGAAATTCACGTGAAGGAAACAGGATTTTCTGGACATTTGCCATCGTTAAAAAAATCAGTAACACTTCGTTTTGAGATCTGAAATGTGATCTCTTCTTCAGGTAAATAACTAACCTCAAGCTCTCAAGGCCTTTGATTTGTTTACTGGTTCCGGGTCCGTACCGAGAATCAATTATTTGTTGGAAGTTTATTTTTGAAGATGGAAAGATTGTGAATTAAAATTCAAGGTGTGAAAAAATTATCGTTTGATTTTTTTAACCTTTTTGATAGCCCCCCATTTCGAAACCCACCAAAACTCGCGAGACTGACGATTAATTCTTTCTTTGGAAGAAATACCTTTATCGATTTCACAATGAACTAAGTGGAATGTTTATACATAGCAAACAGGCTCGTGACTCCTAGGTGTGGCTCCTAGGTGTGACTCCTAGGTGTGGCTCCTAGGTGTGGACTCCTAGGTGTGGCTCCTAGGTGTGGCTCCTAGGTGTGGCTCCTAGGTGTGGCTCCTAGGTGTGGCTCCTAGGTGTGGCTCCTAGGTGTGGCTCCTAGGTGTGGCTCCTAAGTGACCGCATCGTTCTCGGTGGCTCTGCAACCACGTTTCCGCCCGTACGTATGACAAAAGCGAACTTATAACTTACTGAATGATGTTAAAATTTGGAGATTATGATGCGAGTGTTCATGCCTTAGTAGTTTGTGATATTATATTAATCTTTTTTGAACATTTAAAGACAACTGGTTATTAGGGAGTGAATGTGAGTGAGAGAGGAACATTTTCTCAAGGAGCATAATTCCAAGATGGCTCAGGGTAATGGAGTGGAGTCTGAGGTAAGAAAGAAGCTTCCTTTAGCGCGCGTCTATGAGCTAACAATTCGTAGGAATTGCATAGAAATCTTCTGAGAGTGTAATGTTCTTTCATTAGTTCATATTAGACTCAAATATCAGAAGATCAAATATTCTCCAGAAAGCACACATATTAAGTATTGATATTGCACTGCAGAGAATAGCGGTCTATACAGGCAGAATATCGAGTGGTAAACTGGATTTGGCCAACACACCTCTTAAATAATGTATACGGGTAGGTCTGGCCTATTCATTCCAAATACACTCCCATACAAATGTCCCATAAACTCGATCCGTTCAATCTGTTCATTTCGAATTTAGCAGTTCTCCCAAAATTGATATGTGTATAAAATCCATATTAATAATTTTGGACTACTGCCCTCTATACTAGATAAAGAAAAATACATAAGATATAAGCGAAAACTATAGGTTTTCGCTATACCGTGCGTATTTAATACTCGTGTATTAATGTATAGTATAAAAATTAATGATAATCTAAATTGTATAATGGTAGCTTATGAAATTTGCAAATCAAATATAATCTAATACGTATATTTCCACAAATATATAAAGAAAAATAATGAACCACAAACGATGCAATAAAATAAAAAGCATAATTTTAAGCCAGCATAAATGATACAACTAAATAAAAATTTTCAATCTAATATTAAATAATAAAATGAAAATTGTCTGCATATTATCTAAATAAAAATTATTCAGTAATACAACATTTTAAGATAACTTAAAAATATAATTATATCTTCAGTTTAAAATTACATAAAACCACAATTTTCTAACTAAAATATTTATTGAATGATAAAACATATATAAAAAAACAATTACAGTAGTTCAAAAATTGTCCATAAATTGTTTTAGTGTTTTATTGAACCTTTCTTAAACTTTTTGAATTAAGAAATAAAACAAATGTATTATTTTAAAAATCATAAATTAAGGAAGTTTTGTTTGTACCTTGAGAGTAGTGTTTTGTAACTAAACGTAATTTGTGTATAATGTAGTGTTGAACTGAGAATAAATACAAATTTGGATTTCCATAATGGCATTATAACAGGTTGAAAATTAGCCTACATAGACCTGATTGTCTGTGGGTGTACCAGTCATGCTGGTGTTGTCTACCAAAGATCTTCATATTACTTTTTTTCTTGTGTAAATAGATACAAATCTGTACGCACATAAGTATGTAAAGATATATACAATTAAAAAATATAATAATAATAATAATCTAGTTTTCTAAAAGTATAAAATATTAGTGTTTTTATCTCAAAGCTAAATGTCACATTAGAGAATTAAATGAAAATAGTAGGTACTGGGTCAAAGTGAGAGATTGGAGGGAGGCTGGGGTTCATGCCTCATTTCAATTGAAATGTTCAAGTTCATGGCTCTCGCCAGTCTTGTATGTAGGCCTATGTGTGTCGGTACCTGTAGCCACGTTGCGTGCTCTTACATCTTAGCTAACGGTATTTCTAAATGTTCCGTAAAATAAAAAAAGTGAAACGTATCGCATCATTCAATCTCAGATTTCCCACTGTGCAGGTAAAAGGTTTTTTTACGGAAACTGAGAAGATTAGCCGGTATTCGTGGCAGAACTGAGGGTAGGAGGGGAATCCTGTGGAGAAACGGAGCTGAAGTGAAGTGGCTTTTGTGAGTTAGCGACGACAATCTGGGAAATCCCTGGCGGGAGAGTGGGAATGCGGGTTGCGTGAGGCGGCAGTGAGGGTTGTGTTGAGGGGCGCGTGCGGGGAGTGTGACCCGTAGTCAGCTGGGCGATACGGGCACCCGGGCCCACCACCCGTCGGCCGCGTCGTGGTCACTCGCTCACCCCCTCCCCTCACACCTACCACTTATGATACCTGAATATCTGAATACTTTATCATATCTGTGTGTATCATACGGTGTATTTAATTCGTAGGGAATAGCTTGGGTTATGATTTGATAGTTGAAAATAAACAACTATTTCTCTTAAACTACGGTCCATTTCACTTCGTTTTGCTTCTGTCTGTCTATCTGTGTTTTTAGTTTTAAAAGTTCTTACTCGGTTGTCACTTTTTCTTGAAATACTAACAATGTAATCATAATCATCAATAATTCATAAGTCGCGTCTTTTTATGATGTTAAAGCAAAATTTCATGAAAACTGACCAAAAGAGAAACAATTGACAAGAGGCAAAAAGATAGCTCGCAAACAGTAAACATATCTCATACCTTATTTATAGTGAACGAATGATAAATAAGGTATACTTGTGCAATCTACTTCAGTAAATAAAGAATACATAATAAACAAGAACAGTAATTACGCATTTATTATGTTATTTATCATCCGTTCACGACTATTAAGGTATCGTTTTTGTCCTGAAAAGAGTTTCTCTTCTCTTCAGTTTTTATGATGTATATAAGAGTTTGAAAAGGCCGCTTAATTGAAACTATTAGTGATTTGTATATTTTGTATAAAGTAGTGTCCTAATAAGCTATACACGTTGTAAATTAAATAGTTTCTGACTTATGATTTTTTTGCAATTAAAAACAGACACTCTACACAAAGTAAGCAAATCATTGCGCTAGAGTAACATTTTTAACTTATTGAACCGTATCTCAAAATATTTCCCCACGTTTTGAACACTCTGTATAAAGTCTGAAATAAATAACGTAATAAACACTTAATTATTTTGAAATAAATAACGTATTTAACTATTGTAATGAGTTCTTTCTGACTTCTTTAGGGGCGGACTGAGAGTCCACTGTTTTGTGGACATTTTGACAAGTGCTTCTTATTGCTAGTAGTTTACAAGGGATCACTCGCACACCATAGTACTTCAGTACTTCAACTGGTTGTTGTGTTT
The DNA here is from genome assembly GCF_021130785.1 of Homalodisca vitripennis. Lineage (NCBI taxonomy): Eukaryota > Metazoa > Arthropoda > Insecta > Hemiptera > Cicadellidae > Homalodisca > Homalodisca vitripennis. Next base: position 107,267,701 of record NC_060210.1, read on the forward strand.
CGAGATCTAACCTACAGTTACGAGGTATAAAATCATTTTCAATAATCGTAACCATAATCAATTTGATGTATTTTAGAATTGTAATGCATCGTATCAAAGTCGTTATTGAATAAAGAAAACATGTAATATCTTCACATTTAAATCCTTTATTATTTACTGACGAGGTTTAGCTAGTAGCTCTTGTGAACGTTTTGGTTTAAGAAATTTAGGCATTTCACACCACATTGAACAACTCCCATCAACACGTGTCAACTATGTGTATAACGTGTTTATAGTGTGTCAACTTTTGTAATGGAAGTAGTGATTGATTTAAAAAATTAATTATGTTAAGTGATAAGTTAGAACATTCGTGTCGGTATAGTTGTAATCTAAACATCGTAAGTATGGTTAAATATATAAAAAACAGTCCGAATATTCCTAAACATATAACAAATACTACTGTAATATTAATATATAGCGAAAAAAGGATGTTGACGTATATAATTTATTAATTACTAGGAATGCTCTGCTACTCTAATATGTGAATGTTGATTTAAAAATAATGACAAGTAACTAATATTGTACTTTACATGCAAGCCTTTCTTGTGACTTGACTTTGAATTTCAGTAAGTACGAGTACTTATTACCGTAGCAGTACACTAAACGAATGTCTTGGGCAAGCAGGATCGGTAACTCACTGACTAAACGCCAAGCTATATTGCTAATATCCGTTGTCACTCTCATAACTAACCCTTTCTCTCACGTGTTCCATAAGTCAATCAAATTTGCAAAGGCATTTTCGTATAGTTTTTGTTTTTAATTTAACGTCAAATGCTTTCTAGTCCCTGTTTACTATGTCCTACTACTTCCTCAGTCTTCAGCATAGGAATTATATACATTTATATCTGATCAGTACCGTAGTATCTCAGCACTGCAACACAGGTTTGCTACACTCGCTAGTCGCTAGTTCCCTATATACGGTTTTACGGAAAGAATGGCTCGTTCGTAGAGGAAATGGTTAAAGGGGGAATCTACTCCCTCCCAATACCCTTATCAATCACCCCCTCACTCTTCTCTCACCATCAAACATATTTTGTATATTTTCTTATGATTCCTATATAGGGTTTCTTAATATGTTATATTATTTTTTATATAAATATCTTTGGCTTGGTATCAGACTGATATTAGATGGTCTGTTAGTATACAACCGCAGTGGAAATATTAATTGGCTACAGTGTAGTTAGTCCTAACCTCGCCAATTGTACAATTTTGTGTTATTTACAATACAGACATTTTCAATTTCTTTAAACAACATACAATAATATAAAGTTATACGAACAGCAACTTCTTAAATTGCCTAACATTAGTAATACGCTTTTCTACCATATTGTATGAATCTAAACGCTATGCCTTTTATCACAAACTGAAATTGATTGGTAATTTATTTTAACTCTATGATTTTATTGTTGACATAATGAATATATAAATTACTAACCGATTTGATACTTCATAATTGAACATTTTCGGACAGAGTTGTCATCCAATCGCTAGTTTTAGTAGAGATATTAAAGCTAGCAGCTGATGACAACATCGACCCACCAGGTGACGCGTTTGTAAAAATAAGTAGCCACTGCCACAGCAACAAAGTTTTTGTTGCTGGACTATTACGTCACTTCCTCATTAAAGATCCTGTCCCGAGGTTTGGCCCCTCGCTTCGTTAATTGAGACCAAAACAGTTTCCTGTTGCATTTTCATCCGGTAAAAACCAAAACAATAGATTTTAAAACTCTACATTATCACCCTTTCCTCAAACAATAGACTAGAAATTAAATAAAAATGAAATGAAAACAGGTTTACGGACATTTACCACTGTTAATGTTCCAAAAATGTAAGACCTAAACACGTTTACGGTGTCAGCGTTTCCACAGACATTTTATTTGTAGTAGAATTTTTCAATAATAATGGCAAAAACTGTAATCGGGGGTTTACTTCGAAAGGCTAAGTATAACGAGAAAGGTATGTAGGCTTCGCAATTTTGAAAAATTACAATTACTTCATTATGTTTTTTTCCCCAATTTTTCACCGTGTACCAAAGGGGTGCCTAAACAATTAATTTACCTTAAAAATTAAACAAACGTGCCCCCGACGGGGTTATTTATTTAACAAGGGATCAAATTTAACAAACTACAAAGACAGATAAACAATAAAAACGCAATAATTAAATGCATAGCGACGTGTACCCCATCGGGTGCACGACGCACTTTACAAAAGCCCGGTGTGTAGGCCCTACCCAATCGGGTGAAATATCGCGTTTATCCGATGGGGGTACACGTCGTCGTGAACGTCTTAAGAAGGTTAACCATTACTTGTGCGAGTAAATTGCCACACATTTAATAATTTTCAATTTGTGTGTATGCTTAACCCTTAAGTTTTTATAACTCCTGACGAAGAATCAAATCAAATCAAATCAGATTTTTATTGCCGGAACATTATACAACGCATGGCAAAAGCCAGATATTTACCTTTTACTTGCTAAAATGTTTTTCACACACACCACAAGAAATCTCATTCAAACATACAATTTTGCAAACTTACCTACATCCATTCATCCGCCAATTAATCCCATTTCCAACGACAAATTTAGTCAGTCTTTTTAATTGGTGGTCTCCCAATCATAAGCAAAAACTCGTCAACATTATAAAATGTTTGTGATACTAAAAAGCGTTTCAAACGAGTTTTAACGACACCTTGACTGTTAGAGTGTTTTTAATTGAATCTGGTAACTTATTGACGAAATGAACACCCGCCTGTGAAGGCAAGCGTTCATAAACCACCGTTCTGTGTCTACCAGTTCGGTAGTTATCTCTGCCTCTAGTTTCATACACATGTATGTCTCGGCCATTCGTCATGGCACATTTAGACATACAAAACAGAGTTGTTTCCAAGATGTAAGAGACTGGGCAGCGTCAACAGTTGCAAATTTTTGAAGGCTTCTTTGCACGACTCTCTCAATTTCAACTTAGAGATAATGCGGATCGCTTGTTTTTGCAGCTAGAATACTCTCAGGAATTGATTGTTTGCACAAGCTCCCCACAACACCAGCCCGTAAGTGAGATGGGGGTAAATCAAGCCATAATACGCCATCATCAGAACCTGACTCGGGCAGTATTTGGCTAGAGACCTCGAAACATAAATACCTGAGGCCAATTTGGAGCAAACGTGGTTGATGTGATCGTTCCAAGTCAACCCTCGATCTAGGTATATTCCCAGGAATTTCGAACAATACACTTCTTCCAGCATGGTGTCAGCCAACATAACAGCTGGCTCGTAATGACTATCTGCTGATCGTAAAGAAAAATTTATAAAATTGGATTTTTCAGAATTTGTTTAGAGATTGAGGCTGTTACATTTTGGTCGCAGTTGTTGATTTCAACAAAATTCTGCTGTTTCAGAATCAATTTTGATTTGCTAGTGAAACAGAGAGTCGTGTCATCAGCGTACTGCACTAGTCTTCCGTGCAGAAGTGATGAACCTACATCATTGACATAGATCAGGAAGAGAATTGGACTGAGAATTGAGCCCTGTGGGACACCATAACTCAGGTAAATTGGTTCAGATAATTTGTTTGAGACCTGGACAATTTGAGTTCTGTGGCTTGGAAATGATCTGAGCCACTGGGGAGGCACGCCTCGGATGCCAAGAGATTCAAGTTTGTCAAGCATTGTAACATGGTCAACACAGTCGAATGCTTTCGATAAGTGTAGGGACACACTCAATGTGTGATCCCGACGTTCTTCTAGCCCCTCTACAGCCATGTCGACTTGCCCTTCCTGAAGCTAAACTGGTCTTCAGATAGCTGGTTGTGCTTATTCAAAAATTGAAGCATTCGTGTCAAGAAAAGCTTTTCGAATATTTTGCTCATAACTGGCAAAATTGAGACAGGCCGTTAACTTTGTGGGGATTGGGGATCGTCTTTCTTGAAAATAGGGATTACTTTCGCGGTTTTGAGGAGTGAGGAAAAAAGTCCTTGTTCAAAAGAAATAGGTTGGAATCTTCTAAATTTAGTGTTTTATAATTGTAGCACTAAATATGGAAATGTTCGAAAATAAATTATCTATTCTATTGTTTAGTATTCGAAGCCAATAATAATTCTAAAAAAAAATTAAATAATCCTAAAAGAATGTAGGCTTTTACACGTCAAAATGCATATAAGTGTGCACCAACAATATGTGTATTTTATTCGAGACGTTTATTTACATAGCAAAAACTTTTAAGCGAAAACTGTTATAAAGCAGAAGACCCAAGTAATTAGAAAGAAAAACAAACGTGACACAACAGTCCGGGACAGTTCTGAGCTTTGCACTCGTGAGGCTCACTTGATTACGTGCGTCGTAATAAAGTGACAATTTCCGCCCGTAAGTTACTCGTATAGCTGTTATTTGTGAGTCGAGTGTTATTTAATCAAGGTGAGGGAGAGTTGAGATTAGCATTTTCCATGAATATACACAATCCCCCTTCTTAAACCTATAGATTAATAAATAAATCCTATTTAGTTATACTGTGAATATCCCCCATTAGTAAGTCTATTTGCTCGAACTTGTGTAAATTCTTTTATTTTTAATTAGTTGTTAATTGCCATGATTAGGAAAAAGTGAAGATTTGGAATTAAAATACCATACGGTAAGTAAAAAATATTTAAGTATGATTTATTATTGTTATTGAAGAAATGTATTAACCGGTTATTTAGTATTTGCATAAACTTAAATAAGTGCAAACGAATGTCCAGTTTTAAAATGGTGTATTTTCCTATTATAAATAAAATTAAACGCTAATCTCGAGAATAGCTACGCCAATTTAGCTAACTCTTTTTGTAAATTATTAATTGAAATCCAAGGAAATGTATACGAATAGAAAGACCTGATAAGTTACTGGAATATTTTTAATTCAGAGAAAGAGTAATATTTACGTTTCAAACCCAAATTTAATTGACACTAACAGCTGTTGACATTTACAGTTGGTATTGTGATATGTAATTTTAACAGTGGCTTAAGGAATGAAAAGAAAATAACATGCTTCAAAGATACATTATTTTTCCAGACAACACTCCGAAAAACAAGACTTCTATAACGCAAACCCTTATAAACGATTATTTTGAAACGTTGCATGAACTTAATAAGGATTCTTTCCTTACACCTAAAATAGATAGAGGTTTCTTCTAGACGGTAATAATCTTCTCAGTCCACCTTATACATGTATATTTTGTTCATCAGGGCACCAAGGTAAACTACGGCAATGGAAATATCTTAGACTGAAAGTAAATTACAATAGCCGGTAGTAGACGCTTAGATAGCCGGTAGTTAAATACGATATAGTTTTTTTTACCAGGGCAATAAGGCAAACTAAACTGTAACACTGTTATTGGTTTTAAATTACCTGATGTAGAACCTTTTGACAGAGATAGTCTTCTCAGTCCTCTTTATGTAGGCTATATATGTTTCCTTTATCGGAACAAGGAAACCCCTATTATGGTGTTAGAAATAATACTGAACTAAAGTCGAAGCTTTTTGATCGGGGTAGATTTCCGAGTATTTATATAACTTATATGTTTTTCTTTATCGAGGCAATAAGACAAACTTATCTATGTCAACATTAGTGAATTTAAACGGCCCGAAGTAGACACATTTGACCGAGGTAGGCTTCTTACTTCTACGTATGCATATTGTATTTTCTTCATTGGGACTAAAAGACGAACTCAACAATGGCACCAGACATTCCTTATAGCGGAAGTATATTACAAGGGCTAAAAATAAACCGAAGTAGGTTACCAAGACCTATGTATTTGTGTTTTCTTGATCGAGGCTACAAGGAAAACCCCAGCTATGGCGTCGGAAATACTGTAGGATATAATTAATTAGAACTAGAAATGCTCCTTCATTGAGCAAAACATTATATAAGTGTCCGTTTAAACTCCAATCCTCTTAACCACAAGCACAGCAATAATATATAAATGATATATGCCTGCTTACGATTGGAAAATTTCATATGACTCAACCATTTTACATGACGAGTGCTTTTATTGTGTAGTATAAGGACTTCGGGTTTGAAAAATGCGTGCGAAGCAGCGTGTAACAGCTAGTTGGATATTAATTAATTACAATGTTGCTTTAACATTATAGTAATACAATTTTTCTAACGAAAGCAAAATATTATTATTGAACGGCTTCCAGAAACGCTTCAACAGACATTTTGTATTATAACACTTAAAGTTAAAATATTCTTATAAATAATATTTTATTTCATAGTTATTAATATTATACTATATTTTACTACTGTTATTTAAGTTTAAAAGTTGTTTCCTCACAATAGTTTTATGACATTTAACAATTTTAACAAGTTTGGTTTTTTTCTTATATTTGAAATACATACGTACCAATATCACGAAATAAAGACAAATAAAGACGAATTGATTTCACCTTCGAAACTATAAACATTCGCTGAATTTCTATGGACGGGTACCAATAGAGTAGGATTATTTTTATGCATTTAAATTTTAAGTTCAAACCTTCTAACGTGGCTTGTTAACTTATACCTATGGAAATATTTCAGTAATGGTTCTATCAGCTGATCTTGAAGAGAAATTTGGAATACAAGACACACAATAAACACATAAATATTTGAAAAGAGAAAAGAAGCAAAACGAGAAATCGATAATGAAAAAGTAAAAAAATAGTGAGTTTAATATATGACAGAAAAGACTTTTTCAGGATACCAACAAACTCCATATTTTAAAAGAGACAGTTGTGGATTCAGATACTGAATGAAGTTCATTCACTTAAGAATTATTCGGGATTTGCTACATTGAGACAATAGCTGAAAAGGGACAACAACAATAGTTAATGTTAATGTTATAATGTTAATAAATGCTTGATAAAACTTGTTGATTTTTAATTCATATAACATAACAATATAGAAATCTTATTTTTTTTAATTGACCTTGTGGAGGTTAGCGTAGACACATAAAAGTTGTTTTTATTTTATAAAGGATTCGTGGAAAATTAGCCCCAATTGGAAATTATAAAGTTAAAATATTGAATAACTGAATCTTTCTCCCGGTTACTTTCAAGCAACTCTGGTTAGAAAACTGTTCAACAAAAGCAAGAAATAAAGATAGACATCGCTAAGAAAATTCACTGGCTGTCGAAGAAGATAAGATAATATTCCTGACAAAATAAGAACTGGAATTACTTCGTCGCTGTAATATCTGCTTTGTTTTATGACGAAAAATGACTGAGGAAAGTAAATAAGTACAACCAATCTTTAAGTAAAAAGAAGAAGGATAAGTAAAGGATAATGTGGACGGATTTTGCTGCACCACTTTATTTTAAAATTGCCGTTAAAATGGAGTTGAAAAACTAAATTTTTGGATGAGACTGTTGTTTTAAATGATTTTTGAACATACTAAAATTTTTACCAATTTGGTCAATTTTATTTCATCTTGGATTCCTTGCCAACTTTCAGTTTGTCTTCAACTCTAAAACACGGAACCGACTCTGACATCCTGACATATTCAGCATTTATCACAACGGTATTTTTCTTAATTTTCTTTCTATTTTTGTAAATCTTCACCCTTAATTTTCACAATTTGTTTGGCATATTAATCAAACAATACTTGCACAGTAATTTCTAGAAGAAGTTCCATGTTAGTTTATGTTTGTTTGCAGTGTAATTCATATCGATTAATTAATCTTGTGCACTTTCCTATTTTGCTTTTTAAATGATTCTTTACGTATTAATTTACATAAAACTGTATTCATTAAATTACGTATCAATGACCTCTTCACCATAAATCATGACTGGTCGTTTTTGTAGTGTACATGCTTTAAAATATCTTCGAACTTTGTTTCTGTACTATATGCACTTTTTTGATACATGTTCCAATAACCATATATTCAAAATTATAGTCTCTAAGTTACTAAATTTTTGCACATTCACATTGTCGTTTGTCTTCTAAAACACGCTTGTAAATTTTTTTGTTTATATCTAAATTATCCTTATGATATCCATTCAACTGATTTCCCTTTATAATCAAAATACTTCTCCTTCCTACCTGTCCTCTTCTCGGCAATTTCCTTTGTTAGATTGTCTATATTTCTTCCTCTTATTCTTCTCTTATACTCGTGTAATCTAACGAACTAACGCAAACCAAATGTTAGTAAAGAGTGAATTACATTTTTTGTTAATTATTGCAAATGACACGAAATCCGACATCACAACAATCAATTTTGAGCATTATATACACACGGCTTATTAATGCGATGTAATCGGTTTCTTATTAATGGTTTGTATTTTCAAGAAAAGTTAAGGTACCCTTTATAAAGACAGGGAAGTAGAAAAAAATTGTTAACCATTCTAGGAGACTTTTGAAGTAGAATTAAAGTTAGTAGGAGGCATTTTCATTAAAGATTGGAGGCATTTGAAGTTAAAAGTAGGCGTATATTATAATCAAGCCGAAATTAAAACTGTTGAAGATAATATTATGAACTGTTAGCAGAGTCATGTGCATGGAAGATTACTGGAGGGAGTGATATAATTATATCTATAAACTATGTAATTTCCTCAAAAAAAGTTATTAAAACATTAAGTTTTGTTTATTTATTACATGTAACAAAACATTAAAAATTGTGATTGCCTTGAGTCCTAAATTAATAAACACCACGTCCCTCAATTTACCATGAATGTATAATATATATGCTTACTGTAAAAATTGTCCAGTTTTATATTCAACCGTGTGTATAACTGTATTTGGCTATAATTAAATAACTATAAATTATCGTCGAATGATCAGAACTTTTTTTAGTTTTTAACCCTTTACTTAGCTTACATCATTAATTTACATGACTATCCTGACTTTGTCTATTGTGATTGCCAAATCTCACTTACTACATACTGCGAAGTAAAGAGTAATTTCTTCCAGGAATTTAACTTAAAGGTAAAAAATTTGATTGCACCACCGAGATGAGGTGGTACACGTCGCCCAGTAAAGTTTTCAAATCTTGTACAACACATATAAGTGTTGTAATAGGTATTTAAAAATTAAACAATCTATCGTTACGAGACGTCATAAGCTGCTTCGATTTTCTTGGGGTTTCCAGGTACGTGTAATTTGAAGATTGGTCTAGCAATCTCATGAAAGCTTTTGTTATTACTAAATTATAAGGCGTGACCAATTAAGAATTTCACATTTTGTGATGACATATGTATTTTATTTGTTTTATATCTTTGAGTTCCTGGTTTCTAAAAATTCTATATTGTTTATAATCTCCTTTTCAGAAACACTTAATTATCCAGATTTCTTCCTAAAAATCTTACACCATTACTGGTAATGAGTATTCCTCGTTCTTTGGGATCAAGTTCTTAACGAGTTGGTACTATTCCATAACATGCTGGACTATGTCGTTGGATCCCTAAAATCCCGGATCTGCGTATTTACAAGTCATAGAGTTCTGAAACCCGGTGGGATCCCGGTTGAATAACAACATTTTTATCTTGTCCAGGCTATTGAAGCAACCTATTGATTGCTCTTTGAGCTATATTATTTCTAGTTCAGCGTCCGGCCACTTGTCTAGTTCTCCTGCTCTCTGAATGGTAATTTCAAGTATATTACTTTATAGTATTTACTATACTATTAGTATACTAAGTTGGTAATAATAATAATTGTAGTAATGATTTAGTATAGAGATTATACTTTAATTGGGTATAATTACAAAGGGAAAAACAACAAGTTTGCCTGTTAAATATTTTCGAACATAGCCTACTGTAAGAAATGGTCCTTTGTTAATATTAAATGTATTTTTAATCACAAATAATAATAAAGGGTCTCGCAAACAGCAAAATAGTAAGTTTGGGTCATAAATATTTCATACACTGTAGAAAAGATATTTGGATCAATATTGAATGTTCTTATGGTCTTATGTAATTACTTACGTAGACATTTTATCACAAAATAGATACTTATTTATAATGGCTACTCATCCAAAAGTTAAAACAGGGGTGATACTCCTCATACAGTTCTTTTTATTTTTTTTTAATTTGTTAACTTTAAAATATTCATGTACATCTAAACTTTTATAGTTTTAAGAATTTAAATACATTTTTATCGTATCCCCATCCTTTAGGTACCACACTAGATACACACACATCTTCATTAAGCACTAAAGCTACAAAGAGTGAATTTTGATATGGTGGTAACAGTATTTAAAGTAATTGAAACAAAATGTTTCTGTTTTGATAAAATTCCACATAAGTGTGTGTAAAAGTATGAATTTTACAGTTATGGGTACAATGCAGCATTTTATAACTATCAATTATTTCGCCCTCCAAATCAAGTTAAATTGTTCTATAAAGCGATACTGGCGATTTCTTTAAGTCTCTTGGCTACCAATTTTGGTCCTTAAAATTCCAAAAGAATGCGATTCAATCGCTAGCCAAAGAAAACTGTGCTTATATATATTTATATACATATATATATATATATATTTGGTAGAAATTAATTGTTGAAACATTCATAATGTGAAATAATTGTATATAGATAAAATAAAGGTCTTCTTTTTATAAATCTATGATATTATCTATTACCTATCGTACATGTGGAGTATTCCCTCGTATCAAAAAGTTTATAAACACTCGACGACGGAAGGATTGTTACGGAAACAGGATTTTTTTTCAGTACATTTGCCATCGTTTAGTGGTACAAAAAATCAGTAACACTGCGTTTCGAGACCTGAAATCTGGTATCTTCCTCAGGTATATAACTAACTTCACTTAACAACTTCACACAACATGGTGGTTGTGATTCCTGACTTACACGTGTCACAACGCTCTGGTATGATTTGTTTTCTTTTAACCTAGTTTGTAATTTGGTTAGTTATTTAACCGAAAAAGAGACCAGATTGCAGATCTCAAAACGTAGTGTTAATTTTTTGTACCACTGAACGATGACAAATTCCCGGCAAAAATCCTGTTCCCTTCACAGGCACTCGAATTTGAAAGCTAACCACAAAATAACAAGTAGAGCTACAATAACGAGAAATGCATATTTACCTTGTTTATTTATGCGTTTACACACATAAAACAAATAATTTATAAAACAATAATTGTATGTCGTTAACAGCAATAAAGAAACCAGTTTTACGGTATTTCAACCAAACTGCAAATTTAAATATTCATGACTCGGAAATTTGTGACCTTATATGGACTAAAATCTTATTTAATATAGTTACAAAGTATATTTATGAGTATATTATAAATTACTGTATCAACTTTTATTTTTGACCGGGCGTGCGAAACAACAATTCGGCATGGGGCTCGTTATGAAGTTAATATGTTGTATGGTGTGTAATTTTGTAAACCATTACTTAAAATGTATCTTTAAACACCGATATAATTGAAGAGATTTTGATCATTTACCACGGCCTGTGCGCCTACTCGTCTCAATGCGCAAACCGTCAGACTGCATAGGCATTACCGCCTTTTAATACTTGTATAACATAAATTACAAGTTGTTTTTGTCGTAAACAAGCATTGGGTATTGAAAAGCGTATTGAGGATAAAGATGTTATAGAAATTCAAATTATGTTTACAAGTAATCCTCAAGGCAATTTTGATTTTCTTTAAAATAACCCTAACATTTAAGAAAAGAGGTATTTATTTTTGTTTGCGCTCTATGTCGTACTAGCATGCTAAATTATTTAGTTCACCTGAAGGTTCCCAATATACAGGATGTCCCGTAACTCTGTGGACAAAATGTGTACATCGTTATTTCTCAGATCAAGGCAAGCATATTTCACTATACGAACATGAGTTTCTGATGCTTAGTTTTCCATCTGTCTGTCTGTATGTGTTTTTACAAACAAATTAATGTCTCAAAAACCAATAAATTAAATTATACAAAATTTCGCTCAAATGTTCATGATAACAAGGCGAGTTAATTAAAAATCATGAAAATATCTTTAGTATTTTCAAAATGGTGGCCATAAAAACTTCTAAACTTTGAATATCTTAAAAGCCAGCAGTCTTTTTTAAGAAATACAAGAATAACAGTTTTTAGAAGGAATTATCACAAATCTAATGACACCAAAATGATTGAAATCGAATAATAAATAACTGATTTAGTGCAGATTTACTGTAACAAGAAATGGCCCACATTGTGAGCAGTCGTTTATTTAGTTTTTGTATTGTTGGCTATTCGCTGAGAACCGCAATGTGGGCCATGTCTTGTCACAGTAAATCTGCACTAAATCAGTTATTTATATAAGATAGTATCTTATAAAACCGTTACTCATGTAATTCTCTTAGAAAAACTGCTGGTTTTTAGATATTCAAAGTTTTAATGACCAGCATTTAAATAGCATTAAAGATAATTTAATGATATTTTTTGTTAATTGGCCTTGTTATCATAAACATTTGACCAAATTTGGTATAGTTAAACTTATTAGTTTTTAAGATATGTTTTAAAATAAAAACACATACAGACAGACAGATGGGAAACTAAGCGTCAGAGACCCATGTTCATATGGTGAAATATGTTTGTCATGACCTGAGCAATAACGTGATATACCTTTATCCAGAGAGTTCCTGAACACCTTGTATAGTACCAATGAGTGGGCTTTTCCCCAACCAAATTGGCTTTCAAAAATAAAAAAGGAGCATTCAAGTCTTATGTAATACATCCCAAGCTGCATAAAATGATTAAATATAAAGTTAGTTGCATGTCTGTAGCCCAAAGTAATCTCTTTAACCCTTGAATGGTCTCGGTTTACCAAGATAGATTAGATTACCAAGATTATTTAAAATGTGATATGCCGGGATAGTTAACAATTTTGAGCTAATAGAAGAAGCGTTTCCAAAAATAGTATAAAATCAAAGTCCCTGAACTTAAGCCTATGTGGCGGTAATTGTTACTGCGCATGTCACACTGCGCTGCACCGCCAGCGCACGTCACGACAGACTCCCAGACAGTACACTGCGCTGGAATGTCGGGGTCAATTGGACTCAATGAGCGTCAATTGGTTTCAATTGACTCAATTGGATAATGGCGGCAGTGGCGGTGGGGGGTGAGTCACACACTGCCATCTTCATTTCGTCACCCGCTCTGTCATTCTCTCCACTGCCTCTTCCTGAAAAAACACCATCGTAAAAATGATTAACCCATCCTCTATTAAACTTGTAAGAGTCGGGACGTTACGGACTTGCACCTGCAGTAATTTAACTGTAATAATGTAACAGTGGTGTCATATTTATAATAATGTGTGATTTCTCTGTTTGTAAATGCAGCACAACAATTACATAGTTATAAGATATCAACAGTGATGTATTCAATAAACGAGTATATTATGATAATATCAAATACGATAATTTATAAGAGCAATACATTTTTACTTTATTAATTGTAATACATTGGATTTGAAAACTTTGTGATTACATCCAACAAATAATTAAAATACAAATAAATATTAAAATACACACTTTTTACCTAAAGCTTTGCCAACTGAACTAAGAGCTTGTTTTGTTACTATAAAAAAGTATTAATATTATAAATAAACTCCTTAAATTAATACTGCTAGTCGAGTTCAGTTATAAAACAAATTAATAACTAACTGAACTAATTTTGTTTTTATTAAAAAATATTAATATTATAAATAAACTCCTTGAATTAAAATTGTACTTTGCAGTTAACGTAATCAGAATTCACCAACAGCATGCATATTTATTAACCAGTCTCCTATATCGATTTAGGTAAGAGAGATCGGTTATCTACAAATCATTCAGTATAACGTTTTATACAGACATAAATACGTACTTATGGATAGATTATATATATATATATATAATTTACAATTAAATGACTTAATGTATGCTTAGTAACGAACATACTGCATGGTTACACAATTTCTACTTGAACCAGTTACAAAATAAATAAATAATTATTTAAATATTGTATAGTTCGTTAAACTTTTATCGACAGTGCTGCACGCTCTAGATTTTTGTTTGCCTTATCGAAGATGATAAAAACATTCTTAGATACTAGATAATATAGATATAACATGTCCAAGAATAATATATCGTCAAAAATTACTTAATTTCGTTTAACTCATTCACTCTTAATTTAGTCCCTTCAAGATTATAAAACATATTTTCTAGGGCAAACGTTTACTTACCGTTTTAGTTATTACCTGCTGCAATTAAAATATAACATAGTTTCGTGGATAGTTTTCCTTGGCTTTTACTCATAAAGAAGAAAAATTGAAACTAATATAATATTTTTGACAGAGTTTAGGAACAACTTTCTCTAATGTTGATACACTCTAATATTGCAAGAATTAACGCTTTGACCTCATATACAGGGTGATTCATGAAGTTCTCCCCCCACTTCTACAGCACATTGTACTAGTAAAAATAATGAAAAAATGTTATATAAACATAGGTCCGAAAACGCTTCGTTAGCGAGTTACAGCTAGCGAAAGATTTCGCCTGAATTTCCTGGGTAAAGAGTAAAATAAAGCCATACTGAACTTTTGGAAAGGTTAATTAAGTAAGAAATATCGTGGATTCTTATGTACTTTTACCTGATAAAGCTAATAAAATAGGTTTAAGAACTTTACCTGTAGTAGTTTTTGAGGGATTCAGGGTTAAATGCAAAAAATTGGGGCACGGAACAATGTTTTTTTTAAGTTTGATGTACAATATAACTTTGTTAAATTGGTAATAAATACATAAAATCAACAAACATTATTTGTAGAGAATTTATATTTGAGAAAATTGATATAATCAAAGTCTAAAATAAAACAGAAATAAGTAGCAAAAAATCGATTTTATTCAGTATAATACATTACTAGTTTTAAGCAAAATTAATCAGGTTGGGCCAACCGTACGCACCTTTTTATAATAGATGTTCGAAAATGAGGCCATCATTATCAATACATTTTGCAGCACGTTTGTGTATTGCTTTTGTTGCGTTTCTTAATTTTTCAGGACTTCCCTGTATCTGCACAGCCGAATCCATAATACGGGCAATTAATTCATCACGAGAATTCACTTTTGTCTTGTATACAATGTCTTTCATCCATCCCCAAATGCAATAATCCAATGGAGATAGATCTGGTGATCTTGGTGGCCAAGGGTGAGGCCCTCCACGACCAATCCAGTGTCCAGGAAATTGATGATTTAAGTAAGCAGAAACGGCACGTGAAAAGTGGGGAGGTGCTCCGTCATGCTGGAAGTACAAATTTTGTCTGAGATGTAAAGGAACATTCTCTAACAGCTGCGGCAACTCTTCTTGAAGTAAATGCAAATAGAACTCAGCATTTAGGCGTCCAGATAATATGAAAGGTCCAATCAGCCGATTTTGCAAAAGGCCACACCAGACATTGACGCTAAATCGGTGTTGAAAGTTCTGTTCCACTACCTCATGTGGATTTTCTTCTGCCCATGAGTGTTCATTGTGCAAGTTATTGACACCATCCCGAGTGAATTGTGCCTCATCCGTAAACAAAATACGCTTGTAGAGTTGATTATTAATATTCAAAAAGTTGCAAAACCTCCAAGCGAAGCGGACCATCCCCTAGCTGTAGATGTTGAACCTTTTGTTTATGAAACGGAATAAAATTTGTTTCGATTAAGTGACCTCCACACCGTTGACTGCGAAACTCCTATCCGCCTAGAAATACGTCGTGTACTTACACCTGGACTGCGATGAAACAGCATTAATAACAATATTATCATCAAGTTGGACAGCTCGTTCATAATTGGTTCTAGTACTTGGTAGTGATCCTGTTTCCCGAAGAGTACGAAAAGTTCCTGAAATTGTTTTGGTATCTGGAATCCTCCTATTAGGGTAACGTAGTTCATATTCTTCTACAGCAGCTCTAGCATTACCATTACAGTAACCCAAAATAAAAACCATATCAGCGTATTCCTCTGATGTAAATAAGTAAGGCATTTTTTCGCTGAATAAACAATCGAATTATAACTCACAGAAAAATTGCATTTAATAACACGATTCACAGAACCCGATCTCCTGCTGTAGCTTGCAAAACACCACTAATACACAGTTCTAACGTAACAGTACAGAATACCATTGTTGATCAGCTGTTATTCGTGCGTTACCAACTTAGAAATTAATAAAACAAAAAACTGCATTTCGATGATTAGTAAACAATAATGGGAAAATGTTTGCTTCATTTATTTTCGAACATTTGATGTACATTTTTATTTAAAAAAAATACAACGTAATAAAACATGATATTTTTATTTACAAACAAATTTATTTAACAGTTAATCTTGTTTTCTCAATTTATCTCATCATTAAGGAACAAACATTTTGTTTTTGTTTTATTTTAACTAAATACCGTACGGTATTTCTTTACAGCTAGTAATGTATTATACTGAATAAAATTGATTTTTGTACTTATTTCTGTTTTTATTTTAGACTTTGATTATATCAATTTTCTCAGAATTAAATTCTCTACAATTAATGTATGTTGATTTTATGTATTTATTATCAATTTAACAAAGTTATTGTACATCAAACATAAAAAAACATTGTTTCGTGCCCCAATTTTTTGCATTTTTGAATCCCTCAAAAACTACTACAGGTACAGTTCTGAAACCTATTTTATTAGCTTTATCATGTAAAAATACATAAGAATCCACGATATTTCTTACTTAATTAACCTTTCCAAAAGTTCAGTATGGCTTTATTTTACTCTTTACCCAGGAATTCAGGCGAAATCTTTCGCTAACTGTAACTCGCTAACGAAGCGTTTTCGGACCTATGTTTATATAACATTTTTTCATTATTTTTACTAGTACAATGTGCTGTAGAAGTGGGGGGAGAACTTCATGAATCACCCTGTATATTCTAGAACACTTGTAAGGGGCTCAAAATAGATAAACATTTATTTAAATCTGCTTATTTTAAAGTATCCTAATAATTTAAACATTATTGTAAGAGTTCTAATTATTGAAAGTTATGATTGTTTTAGTTTTGTTAAGACGAATGTATAGCTAAAAAAGACCTCCTGCGCTGGAAGCTGGTTTTAAATATGTTTGTTCGACTTTTTGAGAATAAATTAACGCATTAAAATTTCGAATTCGCGCTTGCAATGGCGCAGTGTAGTGGGTAAAACGGTTATCGCAAGACAACCGGATCAAGGAATATCGAGCATGCTTCTACTAGGATGGGTGACCGCAAAGGGATCCTGTCCTTGCAAGCAGCCCGCCTGCCCGGCCGTTGGTGGTGGTTCGGAAGTCGCCTTTAAGCCGTTGGTCCACAGGTTAAGTGTTAGAGAAGGATTCTTAGCTCTAACTTCGCCTGGTAAAATAAGACGTCTTTCTCTTTTTTTATATAAGTGTTGAAAACCGACGTCATTGTTTGTTTTGTATGTTTGCCTTGTATACCCTCCTCTCGAAAAAGATTTCTTTTAGTAGGGTGTTCGAACAAACAATGCAACAGATATACAGAGTGAGTTTTATGTCCCGGCACACCTGGATATAATTTAAACGGCCCGGGATATCTATGTGAAACCTTGACCCTACCTATTATAACATATTTTTTTTAATTTTTCAAGTTGTTGAACATTTTCCCCCCCTTTTCTAAAGGGGGGTAAAGGAGGGCAACTAAAAATTTTCAAATACAAACCCCTATCATGTGACCCCTCATTTTAAAGGTAATAAAAAAAGAAATCCAATAATGCAAACTAGAGGTCTCTACGTTTATTGTAACAGGTTTTATGACAAAATTACAATTGAGAAAAGGGGGGTAAAGGGGGCAACTAAAAATTTTCAAATACAAACCCCTATCATGTGACCCCTCATTTTAAAGGGAATAAAAAAATAAATTCAATAATCCAAACTAGATCTCTACGTTTATTTTAACTGATTTTATGACAAATTTACAATAATAAAATCAGTAACTGTCTCGTCCTGTTTATCGTAACATGAGTCAACACTAACGCAAATTCTAAAAACAGTTACCAGTTTTAATGTAGCAGGTGTTCAAACTGTTCACCTTCGGCTGTTTGACAGTGTGCTAGACGTGTGTAAAAACTTCAGACATGATAGGGGTTTGTATTTGAAAATTTTTAGTTGCCCCCCTTTACTCAATTGTAAATTTATCATAGCATCTGTTAAAATAAACGTAGAGACCTCTAGTTTGCATTATTGGATTTCTTTTTTTATTCCTTTTAAAATGAGGGGTCACATGATAGGGGTTTGTATATGAAAATTTTTAGTTGCCCCCTTTACCCCCCTTTAGAAAAGGGGGGGAAAATTTTCAACAACTTGAAAAATTAAAAAAATATGTTATAATAGGTAGGGTCAAGGTTTCACATAGATATCTCGGGCCGTTTAAATTATATCCAGGTGTGCCGGGACATAAAACTCACTCTGTATGTTACAAATAACGAAACAAGTAAAATTTGACAATATTGTCACTAATAATAAATTGGAATGATTAAAAAAAAAAAACAATTTATTTGCGTTGAAAACTCAAAATTATTGTTATGAATTAAAGATCCAAAAATAATAAACATCTCAAAACTTTTATGAAGTTATGTTTCTTGGGCTGCGTATATAATTAAATTAGACCTAAAATCGACGTGGTTAATCAGTTTGGACTGTATATTTAACAAAAAGAATGTTTTAACTACATGCTAGGAGATGATAATTGTGTTGTAGATTCATTATCAAAATACCCATGCAACCCAATTAGAGCATTGACTACAACCAATCTTTTTTTGTTTTTAATTACTTTTTTCAACACTCAATTACTCTTAATTTGTTTGAATTCAAGCTGATGAAAACTATTTTTTGTGCTAAAAGGCCTAATTACAATTTTAATTATTATAACCTGTTGCTATTAAAATATACAGGGTGTTCCGTAATAACTGCTTAACATTTTATTATGTTATTCAATAAGCCAAAACAAATTTCTAAGAGTTTCAAAAAATTGCCATTTACTTAAACAAAATGGCAGATACGTAAAAGTTTTAACTCTTAATAACTTTTAAAACAGGTAGTTTTAGTGAAAAATGATAAGATAAATAAAATATAGCCCTTTTGAATACAAACATGTCTGTACTGTATTCAACTCGTACAATAAGTGGTTACAGAAGAAACGAAATAATTTAAAGTCAAATTTTTGTCACAGTTACTTTTTTTAATTATTGGAAAAGAGAGATGCACTATGAACATTTTATTTACCAGTTGATTTGGTTTTATAAGTATAGCTGATTTGAATTAAACAGCTATTAATAATTTAAGCAAGAATGAAATATTGTGATGATTTGTTTACTAAAATCCAGAATGGAACAATTTACTGTAGCTGATACAGTGGATAAACAAGCCAACAAATTTTAATTTATAACCTAAAACCGTTACAGAGATTAAAATATTTTATAAAAACAACAAAAAGACAGAGAGATGGACTATACATTATAGACAAAAATTATTTATTTTGGCTTATTTAATAACATGGTAAAATTTTGGACAGTTATTATAGGAAGATGAATCTCCTAGTTTTGAGCTGAATGTCGTACTATATCGTACTAGGACTGGCCGTTGGAATGAGATACTTCCGCTCCGACGATAATTGGCGCATTTTAAGATCTGGCGTAAACGCATTTATATGCGAACATTCTGTTTTCGAAGAACGGCGTAAAACTTTGGACTGAAGTTATTAATGTAACATTTTACACTCATAAAATAAAATAAATTATCTTCATAACATTTTCATAATTTCAGTGATAATTTTATTATCAAGCAGTAATCAAATATGTTTTATCATATGCTTACATAGTTCATTAACTCACTTCACACAATATTATTTTTTAAACAATTTAAAAAATGATCTATTCTTGAGAGATTTAGGAGTGTTGGAACACATGTTTCGATAGCTGGTTGTCAGATCCTAGGATACATAAATGATTTGACTAAGCCTGATTTCAACGTGGATCAATGTTTACTTTTTACAACTTGGGTTTGTACGGGCTATAAATACAAGTATTTATTTGGGAGCGATTAGGCTCGTAACTTCCCATGCTGGCCGGGGTTGTGTTTCATGTATGTATCAGCCCCCATGTAGGTCACGTGCCGTTACCCGCAGAGAACATCCCCCCCCACCACCTCCCCGTAGTGGCACTACACCCTCTCGAGTCCGCTCTCTATCTCTTTATAAATACTACATGATATATTAATAATATGTCATGCATGTGAATATATACATACTTAACAAATATACATATACATCGATAACAAAATCACAAAGCAGCTATAAATAAGTATGATATTTCGATGGCTTGAGAACAGTGCTTATCCTTTCCATTCTGAAATTGTAATTTATTATAAGTATTTGAAAACCGTAAGATAATGCCGTAGCGTAGTATAAATAAAATTCCTTTTAGGGTCATACCCATAGTTAACATTAGATCACATATCAAATAAAATTATTCAATTAAAAAAAAAACAGAAATAATTCATTTTATTTGTATGCGTACATTAATAATCCTTAAAACTCATAACTAAAACATATAATACGATATCCAAAAAATAATTTGAATGAGGAAGAAAAATCTGGAATTTATCAAATTAATTGTGACAACTGTGATTTAAAATGCATTAGCCAAACTAAAAGTAAATTAAAAATGACAGTTAAGGAACATAGAATATGTTTAAAATAACACCAAGAAGAAACATCGGGCCTGGTAAAACACGCTCTTCCAACTGGAGACTGTTTTCCAAAAAATAAAATTATTAAAAGAATTAAAAAATCCTTGATGCTTACGAAACGATATTTATAATGAAGCATACATGGTTTTGTAAATAATAAAACCGGGGTTTGCCAAAGTTCATCATTACTGTTTTTGATCGAATTAAATATTGGTTTTATTTTTCACATAACTATACTTTAGACATACTTCCTAGTTTTAAAATGTTTTATCTGCTTGCATTTTTAATGATATTTTTCTTTATTTAAGTACAAAATTGTTTACTGTATATTATTAATTTAACCACTTTTTTTCAGTTGCGTGGGGCTGATGATATTTTTATTGAAAATGAAAGGCCTCACACAAATAACATTTAATTATTATTGGACTGCTTGTTTTTTAAGTGAATTAAATAAGTTATGTTGAGCGTGATTTGTTTGATGGAAATTTTTACACTTTTACAGCTGTTTGCAAACTTACCTATGAACTTTCTATGAACAACAATTACGAGAAAGTGGAAAATTGTAGTGAAATAAAAGTTGTTGATACCATTGATTCTTTAAAAAGAAGAACCGTCGTTGAACGACTACTTAAAGAAGTAAACAAAAAGGAATTATTTAACAATTAGTAGAAATTACTTTATATTACATTTCGAGTAATACATTTTAATGAAAAGAAAACATGAATATTGTGATCAAAAGCAACAATTAAATGTTTGTATCAAGAATGTGAATGTGTAAATTTTGCTTTGTAATCGTGCAGAAAAAAACTAAAATATTGAATTCCTTAAAACCTTAAGATGGTATAATAACACGATTAAAGATATTTTAAAATACGGTAAGCAACCTGCAATGCTAATATTCATTGTAAAAATGCGTTCTACAAGTTTTTGCTTTTCACCGATATTATTTGACCATCACCTTACTTA
This sequence comes from Homalodisca vitripennis, assembly GCF_021130785.1. Classification (NCBI taxonomy): domain Eukaryota; kingdom Metazoa; phylum Arthropoda; class Insecta; order Hemiptera; family Cicadellidae; genus Homalodisca; species Homalodisca vitripennis. Next base: position 107,289,370 of record NC_060210.1, read on the forward strand.
GGCCTAGATTAGATCAAAGAATATTTTTGAAAACCTTAGATCCATGTTATTTCTATGATCTGGAAACCAAATGCGGTATTTACAAAATATAATTTTGCTAATGCCTTTTATAAGGACCTTTTCGTAATAATCGTATGTTATTTTTAAGATATTAATACTTTTGAACGTTATTTTGGTTATTAAGATGGGTGTAATAAATCGAGTACAATATGTTTCACAACTATACAGTAATTATATTGTTTTTCTTATATTATTATAATATATTAGATATATATATTATAATATTATAAGTATGTATTGTTATGTACATAATAATATAATAACGTAGTACAGTATTTACTATTGTTATTCTTTAAATTACAAAAGTTCTTTGATTCTAGTAAAAAAGCGTTTGCAAACTGCTTATACAATTAAGCAAATAAATAAAAGACTGTATCAAATGTAATTTTTTTTTAATCCAAAATGTTTACTAAGTAATAATTACCAAATAAAGTACTAATTCTAGGCCACTAAACGCCTAAAATTATTGTTAGGCAATTTCCGCGCTGAACTGAATGAAGTAATGTAAGCTATTATTGAAGGCTCTTTTGTTTATAGCAAACTAAATTAAGTAAATGATAACCTTTACAAGCGCTCACGTGATCTGAACTTGAGTTTTAATATTATCTTGAGGAATGTTTTCTTTGTTCTTCAAAAGTGTGGGGTGCCACCGAAGTCCGCACTGATGGCCAGGGGCTTTTCCGATCGGTATTGTCTCGTTCCTAGATCACGTCCCAGATCGTCTAACTTTTCCGACGTCAAATCACGAGTTCGGGAAAATACCGTTCGGAAATGCCCCTGGGCTTAAATGTGGCTTCGATGTAATCCTTCACTTCTGGCGAAAAAAAGAAAAAAATCCCTCGAAATAGTACCCAAATTCAAGCTCTGATCACGTAAGCGCTTGTAAAGTAACTTAACTTTGGCACTACAAGCAACATATTTGTGATAACCTAATCTAAATCTACTTATATCGCGTAATAAAAAGTAGTATATAACGTCAGAGTGACCTCCTTCTCGCCGGCATCACTTCCTTTTGGGAGGCAGAAAACTAGAACTGATTGTTATAACGACATGTAATTTTCACAGTAAATCAAACAGTTTTTTTCTAGTGATTTAGTTTTTATAGGTCCTCCATAAGAAACACCTTTTAAAAATAGTGTTCTCTGCAAAATACCAAAATACCGTTAATTTTATCTATGAATTGCACTAGCCGAAATCTAGTTTACTATATACAACACAGCCTTCAAATAAGAGCTTACATCACTTCACTCAGTTTAGCGCGGATATTGCCTAACCATAATATCAGGCGTTTAAGCAGAGTAGAATTAAAATTTTATTAAGTAATTATTGATTAGTAAACATTTTAGATTTAATGTATATTATATAATTTTTATACAGATTGTTATTTATTTACTTTATTATACAAGCAATTTGCAATTACTTTTTCTGGAGTCATAGAAGTTTTATAATTTAAAGAATAATAATATTATATAGATTATTATTTACTTTCTAATATGTTGTCATACTTAAATAAGGAAATAATAAATCGCTTGTAACAAGACTTCATAATTTCAGACACTTTTAAAAATATAGTTTGCAAAGATATGTTTGAAAGGATGTACGCTGCAGTTTATAGTTTACTTCTTGAAGACGTCATAAAGTTAATACAATTTTACTGTCCCAGAATTTGTTACAAAATATAGTTGAAATTCACAGTGTAAAGCACAAACACTGGCTTTTCCAACCCAGTATGTATAATGTTGCATGTTATACATTTATCAATAGTTATTACTGAATACAACTTATAAAACACATATGTTACACCAATTCATTGTTCAATTATTTTAATTTAATAAAAAATATAGTTTTCAACTTTGCAAATAAACAAGTTTTGGAGAGTAGTCTATACAATAGAAACTAAGCTATGTGGATTTTGTAACTATGTTTACATTGATGTTTTAACCAATAAGCTGATAATGACTTGGCTGGTGGACTAAGAATAAGTGTATTATTTTATTAATAAGCTGGTTTAAATTAAACAAAAACCGGATAATAGGAACTTTGAAGTCCTAGGAGAAAATCCCATGTTTCAAATCGACAAAAGGTACATCTAGAGTGTAAGAGCTCCGATTATGTATCAGTTTATGAGGAGCAGGGGCGTACCGACTGAGGGGGACTATTTTTGATCAAACATAACATTTCTGTTGGAACTTTAAAAAAAATCATAGTCAAATATATAAACGCAAACTCTATAATAATTTTTATTTACGAAATACACAGCACTGCACACATAATAAATACATTTTGTTAAAAACACTAAATATTTGGATTTCACCGTCATGCAGCAACCACAAAAGTTAAGTAAGTTCTATTAGCTTCTACCTGTACCCGGTACTTCAGTACTCGAGTACAAAATGTATTCGTACTGATTTAGAATCATACTTTTCAGAATACATATAAAGCGGAGTAGGTACAAATTCCAGTACTAAAGAATACGAGTACTTTGTACCTGGAACGACGGTAACCGTTTAAAGTATCTGTGTCGTAAACGTACCTGTAACCAGTGACCTGTACCGGGTACTTTCGGTTTGCAGTAACTTGCATTGTACGGACAGACGAGTACCCGGTACAATGTATATGTTACAGTAGTCCCGACGTGATCAGTTGTCACAGTAGTGAGTGAGTTGCCTAGCTCTGAGCAATTATGAACTGTGTTAGTTTGTTGTAATTCGTTATTACTACTAGCCTACATTGCCCCTGTACACTGTGACGATTTTCGCGTTAAAACGAGTAGTTGCCGGTTACGGTAAATTAAATAAACTAGCTCAGTTTAATTTGTATTAAAAATTAAGCGTTTTAAATGGTATTTTCCAAACTATACGCTCTAGATAATGACTTAAAATTTTATAACGTGACCGATGGCAAAATTTAAGGACCGCCCGCTCAAGAATAAAAGTTAAAATGGTAATTTAATGAGTTTAATGTAATTTAAAATTGGTAAACAAATGAGTTCATAACGTTCTAAAAAACATGCTGATTACAGAACACTTGTGCCTATCTTGTACAAACATTTTGCCTTAATCGGATTACTTATTTCTGAGCAATGATTAATATTAATATTATTAATTTCTGAGAATTTCAAATTTGCAGTTTGGTTGTAAAGAGTCAAAACCGGTATATTTTCGTTGCTATCGATGTAAAAACTGTAAGTTATTGTTAGTAAACAGTTTGATATTATAGATACTCAGAAATAAACAAGCTAAGTTTTAATGTAACTCCCGTTATTGTTGCTCTATTAGTTAGATGATATCATATTTTAAACTCGGATTTCTATATCTTTTATTGGAAAGTACATATCAAGATTTAGCTTAGGTCTTGATTTGTGATTAAAAGTTCGCTAGTTTGTTTAATCGTAAATTGTATCGTAAGATTTTGTTACAGTTAAACTTCATAAAAACTGTATTTGTCGCGTTAGATTATCTATCCCTGATAAGCTTCCTGGTGATTGGTAGTAGAGTGGTTTTACTGTAAACTTTATACACTCTGACCTGATCTTTGCTCTCCTTTCATTAGTTCATAAATACTATAAAGGACCTAGTATTTTGAAAATTTCCTGAGGGAGTACCCGAACTCCCTTATTGTCTAGGGGGGGGGGTTATCCGTAACTCCACCTCCTCGGTGTTCCGTCACCCCCTAGAGAAGATTTCTGGTTGCGCCACTGATGAGTAAATGTAAATCCGTTGCACTTACATTGTGCGCTCTCCTACCGGCAAACGAAAGGAACAGCGAATAAATATATTAGAAAAAACTATGAAACACGTGTTATATTGTTGTTATCTCTGCCCACAATCCCCATTAGGATGCAAGGTATATTATTGAAAAGTCAATGGTAAGAGCTTTCGATTGTACTGACACAATAACATAGTTTAAGGTTAGTGCACTAAAGGAACAAATGTGCACCAGCTGATTCGTTAGATACTTGTTATAAGGTGACGAAAAATAATAATTTCGTAAATGACTATTTCTGTGCAGTTCGATAAAACAAAATTTTATTTTTATTACCATTTTTAATTAAGGCTAAATTTTGGCGATTAAGAATTGCTTTTTATGTTGTCGTGAATGTCATTACGATGATGTGTCCGTCATATACAATCAGCAGTGGGAGGTCTCGGCCGTCATAGACAGGCGTGCAATGTCACGCGTGCCCCGCATAGCTCGTACCTCAGCCCCCCCCCCCTTGCAACCGCTTCTCACCACGCGTAGCAGCACCAAAACAACACAGTGACAATTCACATGTCACAATAATAATGGTGTGATGGAGTATGCTGTAATGTGTTATTTAGGCTATCCTTACTCCATTAGTTCAGTAGCATGTAATTACTACTAAATTGCTTTTTAAAATTAATAAAATATGTTGCACTTTCATAAGACATCGATATATTTATTAGCAGTTATTTATTAGTATATAACTCTTGTTCCATTCGCATTAAAATAGCAATTAACAAAATATTAAATGTATCATTACTTCTATTTTAATTGTTACAAAATATTTTATACAGAGTGTTCACAAAATGGTGTCACAAACTTCTGTGACGAATAGTACTCATTATTTCAACCAAAACAATGTCATATGAATATAGGTCGAGAAACGTTTTGTTAAACTGCTATCCGCCATTGTGTATTATAAAAAAATGTTCTCTTAAAACCTACTTATGTTAAAGAAACCAAATTTAGCATATAGGTTTGAATAGATAAAAGGAACATTTATAAAAATAATCGGTACCTTGTAACCAATTATATCCTATTTAAAAAAGCTTATGCCTATCAACAAACACAATGTTTAGTGCTCCTGGCTTGTGCAAGCGTATCTTTAAAGTGGTCGTGCTAGCTTATGAGTTGACAGATTTTGTTGAACAAAAAACACCGTTGGATTTGTAATGAAATTGTTCAAATATTCAGTGCCAAGTACATTTTGAATAACAATACTGTTTTTCTGTTATTTGACTTCAAATATTTTCTACAGACATCATTTCGTTAATATTAAAGCAAATTATTTTTAGTGACATTTGTTGTTTGAAATTATGAGTATGTCAGACACAGAAGTAACACCTTTTGTGAACACCTTGTATAGTTCAAATCGTACTAAGAGAAACCAAATATATAGTAGGGGTTATTTTTAAAGCTTTCTTATATTGTAGAGCGTAATACTTTAAAGAAATATATTTAATTTATTCTTAAGAGTTCGTCCGCTTCATTCTTTCAAAATATAATTCATACTACAAATCTCTATTTTTTTATACATAATGTACAACCGTATTATTTTGTACGAGATTTTTTTTTGCATGCGTGACAAACAACACGTAGGCTATAAAGTGATGTGATAAAATGCTTCAAATGCCTAAAAATTGCACATTCATTGTACTCAGAATTGGCAATAGTGAAAGCATGTGGAGATAATGTGTTTAAACCTCTAAAATTAAGAATTATAACCCTAAATTGAGTTAAGAAAAATATAATGCTAATTTATATCACGCAATTGGATGTAAGAGCCTCTGATATTGATACATTCCCAAACTACATACAGCTGGCGGAATAAGGTTGCCTCTGATATTGATATATTCTCAAATTACATAAGGCTGGCGGAATAAGGCTGTCTCTGATATTGATATATTCTCAAACTACATACAGCTGGCGGAATAAGGTTGCCTCTGATATTGATATATTCTCAAATTACATAAGGCTGGCGGAATAAGGTTGCCTGTGATATTGATATATTCTCAAACTACATACAGCTGGCGGAATAAGGTTGCCTCTGATATTGATATATTCTCAAATTACATAAGGCTGGCGGAATAAGGTTGCCTGTGATATTGATATATTCTCAAACTACATACAGCTGGCGGAATAAGGTTGCCTCTGATATTGATATATTCTCAAATTACATAAGGCTGGCGGAATAAGGTTGTCTCTGATACTGATATATTCCCAAACTACATACAGCTGGCGGAATAAGGTTGCCTCTGATATTGATATATTCCCAAACTACATACAGCTGGCGGAATAAGGTTGTCATGAGGTTGGTGTGGAAATATTTTTATGATGAAATCGGCGTCTGACTAATAATTCTGCAATATTATAAAAACATGGGAAGTCTGGATATGAACTTATAAAATCTTATATCTGATATAAGTCTTTTAAAATCAAAATAACCAAAATATTTTAAGGAATATTTTGTGCTATGCATGACGAATATTTTATTAAATATAAAATATATATGTCAAATATATTTCAGAATACATAACCCCTGTGATTTTTCCTTATAATGTAGTGATATTAGTTGTATTATTTCTATGAACCATTTATCTGATATAAAAGCTCCAAAAATATCCATTGTCAAATAACACAAGAGAACGATCATATCAAGTCTAGTGCGGAAGTGAATAGGTAATGATAGTAATTAGATACCAAAGGTTTGAATTAACATACACCGAGCGTTAAAGTGATTAAAGTGTCGCTATTAATCTGGCAGAAACGCGATGACGAGTCAGGAAGAAGCGGCAAGGTTGTTGGAGCGGGCAACATATGCTGAGTTTCCGCATTCAGGACCAGAGTTTTAGGTACCAACATTCGGATGTGATTGTGTCATACCTCTCTCAAGGCCATGTAGCCGAGATACTCTTCAGACAACTAATATAACGTAACATATTCATATAGTGGCATGTGTTGCAATATTTTAAAATACACGCATGGAGATACGACCGACAAATTTGTTTATAGCCTATATCTAAAATATCTATATAGAAAACCAAGAAAAGTTCAGACTTAAGCCTTCTCAATAAGTAAACAACATAACCTCTTCGGCTAAAGACATTTTGTTATCATACCGTACCTCAGAATGATGCTCTTTTGTTGGAATGTAATTTTGCTTCTATATTAATGCGTTCTTACAGCATAAAATTAATTTTATTGCTTCACTTTGTTGTAAGCTAAAATAAAAACTGTACTAGTATATCATTTTTCACTCCGTCTTCGTTAATTAAAAAATAGTAACTATATAAACATGCGGTCACTGATTGACCTTCGGAATCCTAGGGATTGATCAAAGATAGTTTTAGAGACGTGAACTGCTATACGTACTGTAATAAACATTTAGGAATCATACTAACATGACAATTACGTTGTAATGACTATCACTCCATTAAAGTAGCCTACCTGTGCAATCATCTGTCTAAAAGAACAGAACTACGAGAAACTTGACATCAAGTTGCAATTTTTCTTTTTTTTAGAGAAAACACATAAACACCTCATAAAGTGCACTATGAGCCTAATTTAGAAACGTAATGTTATTGGAAAGTTTAGGAATCGAATCTGCTAAATACATTATCTAGTGAAATGATGAAAGGGAATTAAGGTATGCTGAGTCTGGGTGCTATTTGGGATCAGCTCGAACAAGATTTACTTATCTCAGTAGGCTATGTTACTCCGAATATAATTGGTTGATAATCTGAACCGTTCGCTATGTGTTCTAACTAAAACACCTTACAAAATATAGCTTACAAAATATACTCATAGCTGTGTAAAAATTTACAACAATTTAAATTTACAAATTTAAAACAGTACAAGTTTAAAAAAAAAACACAGAAAACTTTAAATTTCTTGATATGTTATTGTTATAATTTAGAAAAAAGTGATGCCTTATTGTTTTAATATTTAATTATTTACATCACCACTTACAATAAATTTAGTGCTCCTATAATATTTTATAAACCTTTGCAACATTTTAAGACTCAATATTTTTTGAAGGAGATCTACAAGCAGGTTTACTTTCCCTGGTCAAGATATTTCCAGGGAAATTTAAGACGGAAGTACGTTCTGCCAAATTGAAACACGAGGTGATTTTAAATATATAAGCGTGTATATTCTTTTACTAATGAATACATGCTCACAGGCAAGTTAACGTGTGGTCATTACTTCATTTATTAAAACCATGTGTTCAATACTTCTACATACTGCACAACCTAAATTAATTCATCTTTAAAAAATTTAGAATCAAAACAAAACACATTATTTTAGTTTCAAAAATTGTAACAAAGACAAACATTAAACTGTGTCCTCATTTATTTTTATTTTGCTCTTCCTCGACTCAAGTCCGGATCTTCAAAAATTTTCTTCATGCTACGTGTTTTATTCATATAACTTTTATTTTAAAAGTGCATATGTAACTTAAACTAATTTTTAAATCTACATAATTTCGCTGACGTCTATAGTAAACACATCTTACAATACAAGATGGCGTGTGCTGCAGGTTATTTTGTATATTTCAATTTGTATAAACAAATTTAGAATTAATAATTGACACAATTATATTTTCGTTTTCTATAATATTTTGTCCTATTATATATATATATATATATATATATATATATATATATATATATATATATATTATTTAGTTAAATTTTATAATTCGTAAACGTTTAATTCTTTACACTTGCAATTAGATGTACATATTTTTCTTAATGGAGTCTATTATTATCACCAAGAACAATAATAATATTCTTATACTAAGAGAAAACAAAGCAAATATTTTACTGTTTGTGTCCTGAACCAGAAGCGCTCACGGGTGTTACCGTCACAATGAAATACAAACAACATTATTAAGGTATCATTTAAGACCCCGCTGCAGATAAACATAAATCGGTTTTGGGCACAACACGGAAAATATTTGCTGGCGTCGACCAGACCGTGGGAATGGGATAGAATATTAACCGTAGGGAAAGTGTGCTGAAAATAATTTTTTGTTACTCATGAAGACTATTAAAATTTTGCCACGAAAAGAAAAATACGCAAAAGACTAGCCACGGCCGTTAATGTAAATTATATTATAAAAAGGGCAATGTGAAATTCTCTATATACGTAAAATGTGCACTTACGTATTAGAGGTTTCTTGACTTTCCTCTATATAATTTTATATTCTTTCAATTTATATTTAATCTGCGTACATTATAATGAAAAATGTATGAATAAAATGCCACTTTTGCCATGAAGACTTATAAAAAGGTCTTGAATCACGTTATAATTTATTAAAAAGGTTGTAATACTATTTAGTGTAATGCAGAATAAAAGTAGTAATAACTATACTAGCGCAATTTTAGTAAAACTTTAAATATAAGTGAACTAACTTTTATTAAAGCTCTTCAAAGTTAAGATACAGTATTTTCAATGTATTGTAATAATATTTATATGAAAGTTGTAACATAACGACATACATGATTGTTTATTTGTCTGTAATTTAGAAATACAACAAACTAGTATTTTTGTATATTCAATAACTGTGCCACATCATTCGTTATGAACCGATTTTCCTGGTGTGTGATTCTCACAGAACTATGACTGAATTTCTCCAAATAAGCCTATTGTCGCACTGGGTCATACAATGTCAACGACCGGATGTGAAGTAAAGGTCAGTGATAACTGCGATAGTGATAGACTACTACAGGCAGTGGTAGTGCCACGACCCGACGACCTTCCTGGCGAGGTCAAGGAGCATCCTCAGCCTGCATCTTCCGCTCAGCCTGATCTAATAGTTCGGTGGTTGAGGGCAGTAGGGAACATGCCGTAGATGTAGGCTAATATACATAGAGTTGATAAACATACACTTTTAAGTAAATTCCTGGAAAAATACATTTAGTCTTACCGAAAATTTACTGAAGATTATGTCTTTCTTTAGTACATTATTGAGATCTTTTATAAAACTTTTTTTCATTCAAACAAGACTACACTATAGTGTGTACTGTACAGACCTTTCGTCAATGCAGCATGCTAGCAAATAAAAAGCATACATAGTGAGCATACACGTTGTTTAATATTCCGAGGACCATCGTCGGTGGGTCTGGTAGTCTTCGACACAGACTAGTTTTTAGAGAAACATCGCAAACATAAACAGGCCCTTCAATACTTGTGCAAGTGATCCGACAGTCTTCTTCAAATTGTTTCATTTGTCCATATGTCTGTCTATGAAACACAGACTTAACACAATAAACTTATACAGAAAACTTGGCAGACTTGGCAGAAATAAGTTCTAGATTTCAAACTTGGAACATAGGTTCTTACTGGTCCGAAGAAAACCCCTGTTGATGAAGTTGTTAAAAGGCCAAAGGAAGTCCACCAGTCTGTGCGTTACCTCCTACTTACGTTCTTTCGGGTCCTTTCATACTCCATTGTAGTTTACATTAAAGACATCTTTTCCCCAATTGATTTCATAAGTTGCATCGTATTCAATCACATACATATTCTTCCTGCAGACTATAGAAAGTTTAAAGATGTAACAACTAAATGAATACTATTGCTATTTTTTAAAGCTGCGTACACAATGTTTTACATAGTGACAAAATCCAAAATGACTAAAGGTTAAGCCAGACAACAATATCATCTAATTACTTCTTATTTTAAATAATAATTTATAGGCAGCCACTTGTTCAATGCCGAAACGCCGTAAATGTGCATGTGTGATTTCCTGTCATTACCACCCAGCTAATCATATTTCAGACAGAGACAGATGCATAGATCATTACTGCACCTGGAGAAATCACTAAGTTGGATCCTGGATTGGAATACCGCATTTTGACCTCAGTGGCGACTGTCAGTGCGAGGCCTCTCTGTTCTCGTTGACTACACGTTCATTGCCATTGACTACACGTTAATGACTTCGTAGTTGTAGAGTGCTGCTGCAATGTAGAGTGCTGCTGGGATGACGGATGTGCAGTAACAACGAGCGAGTCTGCTTTTAACATTCGCTGAACAACTCTCTGAGTTCATATAAAACGTGTAAGTGGTCAACCCTCGTACTGAGTGTTAAAGAAGACTTCTTAGTCCCAAACTCACCTGGTAAAATAAGATATCTGATTTGTCCAAATATGTTAAAGGGTCGGACCAGTTGGTTCAGATTTTGGTAAGAAATGTAGATTTTTCCTCAATTTATTTTTACTCTACGTTTAGTTAGGATGAAAAAATGTTTTACTTTTAAATTTGTAACAAGTATTTAAAAAGTTATAGCCAGTTTTGCAAAGACTAAAGTGACAATTTAAGTTCCGAGACCACATATTCAAGGAGTTCATTCCCTTGTTACAGTACTGTTTGTGGTGTTTATATTGCAACTGGCTAAAATACCTCAGTCACGAATGCAATCGAACACATATTGAGAGACTTGTTTAATGAACAACTACTTAGGGCATACATCCACACAGGGACCCAGGGTCCTAGCGAATTGACGAAAAGTGTCATATGGTCGCAAGATGTACGTCAAATACAGAAAGCAGGAAAGCTCAACAATATAAACCGAGAGAGAGAGAGAAGATAGAGAGAAAGAGAGATGGTGAAAGGGGGGGAGAGATGGGAGAGGAGAGAGAGAGAGAGAGAGAGAGAGAGAGAGAGAGAGAGAGAGAGAGAGAGAGAGAGAGAGAGAGAGAGAGAGAGAGAGAGAGAGAGAGGAGAGAGAGAGAGAGAGAGAGAGAGACGAAAGAAACTTTGGACAGGGAAGTATTCTTCACTTAAAAGAAAAAATACTGTCAATTTTATATGTAGAGAACAGCCGTTATTTTCTTTACCTGAATCAAATACACTTTCCCTCCATGTGGTGAACGGCGTTTTTATCGTACAGTAAACAAAATTAAAATTTTTTAAGTGTTATTTAATTTTTATTACACAAAACAGAACATTGTATTACATAGTACGTTTACATATAAAAACAGTTGTGATTTTGCATTTACTACTGAAACAATAGCAAAGTTTGAAGTTAGCATATTTAAAAACTTGAATTGTCGGCATCTGAAGATTTAGATCTCTGCTGTAATTTAAACTGAAAACAAGCTAATGTTTGATTTGAGTTAAAAAGTTGTACAACTGCATACTCGTACATAGCCCGCTCAGAAAGTTGTTATTTATGAAATCTATTTAATTCAATTGTAGATCAAAATTAATTCCTCTTTTATATATCTTCAGTATAATGATGATATTTTGAAATGTATATATATAGAACAAACAAGGACTTTTCTTAAAAAATATCAAAACTTCTATAATTTATATACGGAAGTATTAGTACTTTCAGAAAAATAAAATATTCTTGTAATGATTTATGTTCAAATTTGATATTTGGTTTTTCAAAACAGCGTTCCCATACATGAAATTTAATGTGAAAGTATTTAGTCAAAAACATTGCTCTTGTCAAAATATATATATTGTTTAATATGAGTTTGATGTGTTTTTTATTATGTATTAAGATTGAACAGAACATGTCTATGTTATTTGTGTATTATTATTTTCTCAGAGATGTGATAGTTTTATAGTTTTAGTTGTTGGTGTATCAATAGATTTTTTTTGGTACATCAAATGGAAGTTTCATTAAAACAATTTTGTGACTAGAATCAAGTTAAAAAAACAATGATTATGAATAGAATTCTTAATGGTATTATTAATTCAATGTTGTGAAGTCTTTGAATATTAAACTTGCAAACAATATAAATGCGTTCTGTTAAAATTGTTATTCTGTGCTAGCAAGGAGTTTAATTTGCAATGACGACCGCGCTCCCGGATCCCCCAAGTAGTTATGCGATGAGCAATATTCCAAAATATATAAATTGCAAGTTTTTAATATTTCCTTTGCACTTTTACTTTTCCAGATAGCTAGCAAATAAAATGCATAAGAATAATGAGCAATGGATTACAATCAATAAGTTCCACCTTGCTTTTCCCAATTCTATTATTTCAACCACCAATACTGTCAGAGTGTAAATTAAGGTGTTGGCATGGGGTAAGTTGTGTCACGTGATGCAGTACATTGAACTCAGGCTCTTGGCTATGAGGAACTGGGTCTAAAGCAGATGATGATTCATTAAAAATCACCGGCAGAATGTATCAACACTGCTTTGAAGTTCCTGGCGTCAGTCACACTTCTGGCAACGAGGACAGAATTAACTATATTTGGCAAGGACTGCACATATTTTACTTTAGCTAGCTTTGTTTAGTGCGGCAAAGCATTGTGTAGTGTTTCTTATCAATATATTTGCTTTGAACAGTTCATAATATCTATTGTGTTCCAGATAGAGATTGATAACCTTAGCGGCAAGGCCATTTAGTGATCTATCATTTCTACAAGGCAAGTCAGGGTTATTATACCTTGTTTTTTTCAGCTTAGCAGTAGTTTCAGTTGACGATACAACTATATTCAGTTTCTGTTCAACTTTTTGTGCCAATGTCATTTCTGCCCCCAACACTGCAGTCTTCTCCAGAGAGTTACCTGCCGTAGCGTCAATGTCTCTGCTACCACTAAGAGATAACTCCCGACTTGATAGTACGCTATGTGAAGTTCTAAACAATTACACATATTATAGCTCTAGGTAGTCAGATCGTCCACCAAACGTAAGTCAATATTGTTGTTGCGGCCCCAACACTTTTACTTAGTGGAAGGAAAGATATTAACTTCCAGACCAGTTGCAGACGAATGTCAGCGCAACCTGCTGGACGTTAAAAAGAACACGTCCGTCAGGTTTTTACCACGATTCCACTTCTCTTCCGGTTCTACTCGAGAACAATATCTGCTGGTTTGTCCTTGAGCTCAGATTGGCACTGGTGCCTAAATTCTAACAATCTCCTGCATATAAAGTGCCTTTGCTGCAAACCGAATGTTTTGTTTTGCTACGCTTGTAAACGGCAGTACAAAAATATCGCATATAAAACAGTTTTGGATTAAGCTCATAACTCACAAGTTTTTCTGTTGAATTGCAGTAATTGCAATATGTCAGTCCCATTTACATAATCACGCTTAACAAATTGCTGTGTATTACTTCACGTTTCAGTTAGATATTGAAAGGATTTCATACATTAATTAGTATATTGACCCTGGGATGTAATAGTGAGGTTCAGCATTGGCAAGGTTACAGATATTATATCCTTTTTCCAATTAATAAAATAGGAAGTTCAATTAAAGTCGATGTACGTGATGTACATTAGGCTATAACAAAATAATCATGCAGTCAAGCCATTTTATTTTGTAATACATTAACTGAAAATTAATAAATGTTATTGGAATTAGAATTCATAAATTTCGAAGATAAATGTGTTAATGATTTTACAATCTAATATGCAAATTCAACAGATGCGTCAGAATGAGGGAATTTCCTTCATAATTATAAAATATTCTTATGAAATAGACAGATTTCAATGATGTACTGTATACAGTGTAAATGCACAAAACTGGGTTACCTTCTAATTTTGAAGTGCGTTTTTCTGATTCCATATGCATCTGAGAACAATGTGTGTAATTATTATGCTTTTATTTATTAAATATTTTTCTTTCAATAGGTATGGAATGCTTGTCATATATCGACAAGATTTCACTTATTCAGTGAAATCATCATGAAATTAAATTTTAATTCTTGAAGTGAAACTTAATTAGTTAGCTTATTAATTTTATCGTACTTTTAGAGCATAAACGTTAATTTCTAAGATGATAGATAGTATTTGATATATTTCGCGCATAGTACCTCAGCGGATTAATTATAGAGTGCGCTCTGAAGGTGATTTAATTAAGTTAATAAACATGTTTTAACTGCCAATAATAGTTTAATTATTTATACTACATTCAAAAATTCAGGTTGTACTAAATGTGCAATAGTGATTTCAATACATATGAAAATACTTGTAAATTTCAAAACAAAAAAGTGTAGTGCAGGGTTAATTTAATAGATTATTCTAACAAAATCCATTTCTTATTGTTACAATTACAAAATTTTATTGATTTAATTATTTTCAGCTTTTTAACGCCGCATTCAAATTTCGATATAAATTATTTTATAACTATCTGCAAATAATATATGAACTAATAGTTTATTTTACATAAATTTCAAAATAAAGTAGCAGACAAAATTAGTGATATACACGTTGTACTTACTTCAATACTGTATTACATCAAAGATTCATTACCACATAAATCAAAATGTTAATGACAAATTTTATATATTTGAATACATTTTAATGGGGTAACTGCAGAATTCATAAACAAATAAACATCGTCACGTGTCGTTGTGTATCTGTTTCAAACTCGTAGACATATGCTACGGACTGAGTTCCTTGTGTCTTCGAAATATCGTCACTGAATAGAAACTTCTCTCTAAATCTCTAATTCTGTACTAAGCCAGTTTATAATCAATTTAAAAAATTGTACTTAACTGACAGACCAGAAAGCACTCGCTTTCTGGCCTGTTTGAGTTAAAATTTTTTTTAACTATTAAAAGAATATTCGCTTTTGAACTACCATACAGGAAATCCGTGCTTCAACCTTTCCATTTTTATTATTAGTAATCTAAAAAAATCAAAAAATACTAAAAATGGTTGACTTTTGCCTTTTAATTTGCCACGAGGACTACTTTACAGGTTAAATTAAAATCACATATGTTAGTAACTTACTGAACGATTTCATATAATTAACTTTCACAGTATTCTTAGTAGTTTATCTACGTTGTCCTCTTTGCCACCGTGGGTACACAGAAAACAAGTGTACAAAAATAAAAATTAATCTTTTAATCTTACATAATATATATATTATTGTAATATTTTATATTGTCACCATGAGCTGTGTTTACAATTTCAAGCCGCAAGACCTTTACAAAGGTTGTTTAAATCAATTAGAAAATTTGTACTTAACATAAAAGAAAGTGAACTATTGAAAACGTTACATTCCTGATTATTGTTGGGAATTTCAAAAATTAGTTAATTTTCTAATGTGAATGTTGAAATACAATATTAACGATGTCCTTAACTTTCTGACATATCATAGCATTCGGAAGATTCTGTATTACAGCGTTCAATTTTATTACACCTTATTAGCGTCATTAATACCTATTAGTTACCAACTTTCATTATTAATTATAATAAACTTATATTAAATGACTATGAACTGGTCAGGGGTTTGTACAAAAAAATGCCTTCTTAAGTGTTAACAAATAGTGACTGCGGCTGTGCTAGGTAGTCTTACATTTGTGTGAGTGGGGTAGTCCCACACACACAAGTGCAGGGGATGACCACCGGCCGCATTTCCGCCCTATTATTTACCTAGTCAAACGCATAGATTTGTTATTTGGAATTCTATCATACAGTGTTTAGTTTATGTATGTTGTAAACATCACAAAAAAGTTATATCAAACAATTTATGTATAATACACTGAAGTTGTCATAGAATATTCCTTAGTTTTGAATAAGGGGAACGGAAAACGGCAGGTGCTGGGACACCCCAATCCTCTGCGCTCGTGAGTGTGGGGAAGCGTGCGTGCGAGGAAACTACCTGTCCCTTCAGCCACAATCCCTAATTGGTAAGACTATAGTGGCACGATTCAATTTTCTCTAAATAAACAGTTTAGGTAAACAGTAGAGATAAAGAGAATGACCAGTTGGGCAGGTCAGCATCGGTTGACCTCGGCCGCCGACATGAGTGTTCGGCCGCGGTGCAGGATTACATAGGAAGGACACAGGAAGCCACTCTTTCTTATATTCCAGTTTCTTTTTCTCTTTTTGAAAATGAGTCTACTCTTCGGTCTACATTTTATGCAAATTACTTCCGCATGTCCCCTGTCACAACAAGTTTCTTTACTAATTATCAAGGTTTTTTTTCTCGGAGTTATTATAAAAACCATACATTATGCATGAACATGTTTGGTGACATCTTAAAGTAGAATTGATTAATTTTTGCAAGAAAAGTAATTTGGCTCGTGGACGTAGGCCTACCAGTAATTATTTTATTTAATGTTATAATTAAATAAAAATTCAAAAAGTGTTGGACATTTATTAATTTTAATTTCAAAAGGTACTAGGTAAGAAGTCAATACGAGATAAAGGGTATTAATAAGGCAAATGAGCCACGCCTCTGATTAACTAAATAACAGAGTTGCACCATAACAATACTTTGCAATGACTAATATAAACAATTATTTTGTTAAAGTCTAATAGCAATAAATATATTATTGAAATTATTTTAATTTATGTTTCGTATATTTGACATCGTGCATTGTATACTGTCTTGTATACCCATATAAAACGTTATTAATGATGCCAAATCGAGTAACTAATTCATTTACATGGCCTCTCTCCCAGTGTTGTGTTGTATTGGCACGAGTACTCGTTTTCTGAAATGTTGGCTGCTTTGTCTTTCCTTGTCTTTATAATAGTTCTGTACTTGAAAATTTAATGTCCAGGCTGTTGACATAAAACGATCTTCAGTTTTACTAAGAGATGTTCAATCTAACAGCAATGTTCAATTTAATGCGCTTTTATGCCCTTACTTTTTGGACGCAGAAAATAGGATTTACCTCGTTTTAAAGATATTATTAATATGCATCCAAACACTTTTTACATTTTAATGCAAAGTGTATACTTTTTACTTGGTAATATATTAAAACAATACAAAGTATTGAACTTAAAAATTAACAAATAAAAAGTATCTAAAAATTAATGCTTATTAAATATATCTTTAAAATCAGACGTCTGCCACACCTCTCGAGCACTTGTGATGCGCAGATCATGAGCGAACCGACTCACTGATCCGGGTCACGAAATGATCTTAGATCTGTCACATCATGTGATGAAATGAGCCGGGTCATTTGGTGAGCCGAACCATCATGTCGCGCGACCCGTGAGCTGAGAGTCGCTAGCCAGTTTAACATTCTTCGGTTCTCGAAGTTCTTTATGACCTGAGTAATCTGCTAGACATAGAAGAAAACTGTTTAAAATCGGATTTAATTATGGACGAGAGTTACACCTAGTTGAGAATTATTGTATTTGACTTAAAAAGCATTTGAACCATTAAAATGTATTTTACCCTACAGATAACACTAACGATGATTTTTTTTATTAGTTCCATTTCATGGATAGGATTAAAAACAATGAAATTAATTTTTTGCATTATATTTTTAGTAATAAAAAAATTGATTATTTTGACTAATATAATTGATTGCATCAAGATAAAATAATTTGCTAAACTAATTATTTATTTTGATTGGTTTATATGATGATCTGATCGAGCAGACGGAGTGAGTGACGTCAGTGATCTGAATGATCTGAAGATCCGGCTCATGAGCCGGTTCATTTCAGTGATCTGATCCGAATGAGCCGGATCATTCCAAAGACCCGTTCTTCCCATCTTTCTCGAGCATAAAGAAGACCGCAATAGTGTCTGAGGTTTAACTTTGTTGTTGGGGCTAAAATAACGATAGTCGCTAATACATCCGGCTTAAATAGCTTTCGTTCTGTGTAGCAATAGCCCCGACTGCTCAAATATGTGGCTACTGGTTTTTCCAACGCTACTGTGGGTGACAGTGTATCAGCCATTCCTTTTGCGGCTTCTTCTAACGCTTGTTGTATAATTATGAGGTATACAACTTGAATAAGTCATAATACCCAGTCTGAATGAACTAAGAAGCGAAATACTGGGCCTCGCAATGTTCTTACACTTGTCATTGGAGAACAACTACTTACGACAAAAGTGTGGATTGGCATAGATTATTTCACAGCTAGGTACTCAGCGGGATTTAAATGTCACTGCCTCAACAGACTGGGTGGACTAAGTTGTAATTGGGATCTTATATCGGGTTTGTGTATAGCTCGTCCATTTGTGAATCAACTGTCACTCTCTAAACAAAATTCATACTGCAAGCTCATAAAAGAAGGATTAATTTATAGATCTAGTGACGTATCGGTTGTAAAGAATATTTGCTTCTCCTGTACCAAAACGTGGCCATGTAACCTGTGGTAGCCACGTGATGCTGTACGGTATTCAACATGGTGTCGTCATATGTTGGACGGGGGCTGTGTTGATGAGTTGTTTGATAATAAACATGGGTTGTTCTATGGGGACGCCAAAAGAAGGGATGAACTCTGCGGTATTGGTGGGGTAGTGTGTGGGGTTGGAGCGTTGAGTGTCTGCAAACAAAGCGGATGGCAAGTTACCGTGATAGCCATTCTATAAAGCTCGCTATGTCTAGAATGTAAAACATTGACGCTAATAAGATCGTATTTTCATCGAGCAAGATCACCTGATCCTCTCGGAGCGCTGCGTTCTTGAGAGGTCTGGGTCTCACATGTCTGACGTTTCAAGTGAAACACCTCTAGGATTCATTGAGGCTGTTATGTAAGTTTCATATGTTTTCTTGGTATATGGGGTACGCTCTAAAATAGTGACACATCAAGAAAACCAATTAGATGTCATCATCACTCAATCTACTGATATTTTATCATAAACCTAACTTATTTCCATTTCATCGAATCAACATTCCGACAAAATCTCTCGACACATTCTATTTTTTTAATTTAGCACATCATTTGTAAAATAGTTTTTCAGTGGTCCACAGAACTCATGGGCGCAATACATTACAATCCCTTTGTTAACTGCTACAGCAAGTTGTGGTTAGTAATGGGCGTTGGAAGAAGTTCCAAACTCCCAAATTCCAAGAGAAGTTGAGTCCACACAAGCATTTCATACAGCGAAGTTCTAACTTTCCTAGGCTAACTAGCCGTCCTATAAACTATGAAGTGCTATGGTCCTCCATAGTTTAAGCCACCAAATAAATATGGATATCCAACGTTATGAATAGGCTTTTCCGAGTACAAATGATTTACTTTTAATTCAGAAAGAGACATCGTTCTGACAACTTGCGGGAAGATCACTTGTACAATTTTTAAACTGTCAAATATCAAACCAGGAATGTTGAAAGCTAGGATGGAACATCTAGTAGCTAGGAAAGAGCGTAGGCAATCTTTAACATATTGGACTACGCAGAAAATGTCTATAAAGTGTTGAAACAGTTCAGATTCTAGCCTCTGGAGGATGTCATTTAAAAATGTTTATTGAAAGACATTTCACTGCAGCCATCTATGTTCCACAGAAAGAGAAACAGAAGCTTCCTCACTCTCGTCAACCCAAAGGTACAAAAGATGTCATTGAACAAACCTTGGCGGGCCCTACCAGGCGTTGGTTTCCGTTAAGTGATCAGCTGATAGATTGTTGTAGCGAAAGCCAACTGATGTTTCACGGTTGCTGTATTGTGTGGTCGACCTTGTCACTTTCAATCAGAAATTAGCGAGTATCATGGTGTACACCTTTCTTTTCGAATATATTGTTGCATATTATAGTTTAAGTATATTTTTGGACCAAGTTAAACAACCCTCAAGGCACGTTTTACTTGGAAAAGATCATCAACTTATAATAATTGGGTTTTAATTTTGATTTATACTTAATCTTATGTGAAGATTTTACTGATAGCTAAAAAATATTACGTATTTCAATCCTCGAAACGCAGTGTTCTATTTTTCTAACATCAACGATGGCAAATCTGAGATAACCTGTTATCCTTTTAGGGTCACAAGTTTTATGGTGTTTATTTTGTTCTTTTAAAAGATGTTTATTGATTAACGTGTTGGTTAAAGTGAATTCATAACATGATCAAGTAGTTAAAGTCTTACAATACATAAACGAAAACCAGCTCTTTTATTATACGACTTAATTTTAAATTCAAATACGATATGTAATGAATAAGGATTAACTTGGTTTCAGATGTTGCGTTTCAGTTTAAATGTTTTAAATTGTTTTCATGAATTTCATCTCATTCATGAAAGTCTACAGCTACATTTCACAAAATTTATTCCTGTCTTCTAAAATGTTGGATGTATAATGACGTCAGACGTACTGTTATGAAAAGGTGATAAATACTAATAAAAGCTATATCGTGCTAATTATAATTATCAGCTGTAACAATACTCCAACAATAAATACAGTATAAGGAAGGCAAGGTGATATTTAAAGTTAATCAAGGTAATTTCGAGCACCAAATAACAGGTTTGGTCTGGAGTTTCATGAGGCACTTGCTTAAACTAGGAACTAGGAACCGCTGCATTTAGAAAGGATATGCTAATTTTGGCATTTCACTTGGAGATAAACAAACAGAGCTGTCAAACTTAAAATACGTCACGTTGCGTGGGTAGAAGAGTGAGAAGACAAGCTGCACCAGTAAAGTAGAGCCCAGGGGCGGTGAACAGGTTTGGCAGACAACAGCGCCTTGACCACGAGTGAGGCCGGCCCGCAACACAAGGTCGGGCCAACGACATGGTTTGATGCCAGTGTCTACTTAATCATATGGTTCTTGTAGCAGACAGCTGATTAACTAACACCTTGTACTTACCGAAAGCCTGGCATCTGTTCCACTCAGGATCTGGACTCCGGAAGTCATTACCGCCTTGACACTTCGGCTGGGCACAAAGACAGAATAATCATTTCTCAGTACTTTCCAAAGAAACCGGAACAGTTTCAGCAAGTTTCTTTATGCTGTTAAATTAAACATAATTCGGTGTAGAAAGTGGGGGACACTGTCTTTTACATCTACTTCTTGTTATGTGTCGTAGATTTTTGGGATTTTAAAATTGTATTTAAATCACATACACCGGAAGAGATACAGGAAATTTATAAATAGTGCTGAATTAAATCTAATTTTGTGCGAAGATACAATACAATCTCATGTCATCCATTACAACTCGGTGCCACGTGACCAAGGCACTTAAAATTCGATATAATGACATAAAACATTCTTAACCAAGATATCACGCTAGTGTTAGCTGTGATTTAAGTAAACACATGACAATGGCTGTCGATAGTTAGCCAGTGTCGAAAGCGTGTGCGACCTTTCACTTGGGAATGTGATGGGAGACTCTCGCAACGCAACCTCTCTACCAACACTGTCGACCTTGGCAACAACATCCTGCGTCCCACTGGGGTCTCCTCTAGTTCGGGTCTCAGTCACTTTAATCATGTGAACAATGTGAACACGTAGATGTGATCTATGTCGTGTGTAGACCACAGTTTATAGCAGTCTATCACTTTCAATCACTTGACAGGATTGTCTAATTTGTTCAACATATCGTCCAAAAAAGTGCATTAACAGTTTACTTTCTAAATTAATAAAACCTTAAACGTCCTTTTAAAATTAATGCAACTTAAAGCTGTCGATTTAGAGTTTCAAAAATATCTCTAGCTTAGTAATATGACCAATTGGAAGTATGATTAAAATCATACCTTAAATTACATATTTCTGATTGTTCAAACAAAAGATAAAAATAACTGGAATATTTTTATTAAATAATAATCTGTTCACTCTTGTAGACATAATCAAGAGGGCAACAAAAAAACATTATTAAACTGGTAACTCGTCATATAAAACTAAAAAAAGAAGATTGTACAGGGTGTGGTAGATAAGTAATGAGACTCAGTCTAGAAAAACAAATTTATTGATCCGATTTGTTAATATTCTTCAAAGTACTCGCCTTGCGCGTCGACATAACGTTGCCAGCGCCTTTTCCAAGCTTCATAGGCCCCACTGTAGTCCGTTGGAGTTATCCCAGTTAGTGCCTTCGTGACAGCACGTTGGATTTTCGGAATATCGTCGAAACGATGACCCTTCAGGCATCTTTTTACCTTCGGAAATAGGAAGAAATCAGGATGACTTATGTCAGGGCTGTATAGTGGCTGTGGCAGAACTTCAACTCCAATTCGGGTCAAAAGGAGGTCACGAGGAACGCTGTATAAAACAAACTGTGAGAAAACATATTTCTAACCATAATATTTCAAAGAGTGCCGTTACTCCTGTTAAACTATTTATTTTCCATACAAAATATAAATAGACACAATTTACATCATTAATGTTGGTACTGATACCGACATTAGATGTAAATATTACTAAACAATTCTAGATTTTTAACTTGAGGAAGTAAAATCAATAGCAACTTAAAGTAATGTTAGTATATTACACAATTATAAAATATACTTCAGAACGTTCATCCGAGGAACTGAGGGAAAACAAACGGCATATTTAAATTGATATTTAACAAACTAGATTATTCGTAACTTTATATTTTGAGCTTTAACATGTTACTTGATTATAATTAGCACTTTTCATCTTTCAGTCTAACTTAGTTTTCGTTTTACAAACGTACCGCTAAAACTCGAAGCTCTTGTAAAACACCCTAATAAATGAATACAATTAAAATTCTTACAGTACACTGTTATAGATTGGGCGAATTTCTGGAAGTTTACATATAGACACTAATTTTGTAGAATAAACCAAACCTGAAATTTGTTCAGCCTTATCTTTTAAGTGAATGAAGGATTGAAACTTGCAATAGTTATGTATTTGGTTTGCTGTTTAAGTATATCACTGATGTGTATGGTATATATAGACAAGTTTTATTATTATTATTATATTTTACTACACATTAGTAAAACTCTATTTACAAACAACTTCACAGGTCCCTTATGATTAAAATACATAATTGTGCTATCAAGGTATTTTTTACATTAATTAAGGGGGGAGTTGATCCCTCATATCACCCTCCTTAAGATCGCTCCAGGTTATACCCATTTCCTGTACCACAACCTCTGGATACGTAACCGCTCGTACCCGTCCGAGATGACACAGCTATCATCAAGTTATATTAAACTATGATCAGAAAGACCAATCTACAAACGGAGTCATCATAATCAGTGTATTTTTATATCAAAAAGGATTAATTTGGCAAATATTACAATGTCTCTATTATACTTTCTTTCGATAAATTAAAACTTCCTACGAGATATTTTGGTTCTTGCTAAACATAATTTTTCTTCTTCTAAGTATAATTAACTTAACCAACTAAAAAATAGAATTTGTTGACCACATAAAACAGTTTTGATGTTCTACGATATTATATACAATCTTACGTAATAAATTTAAATAGGTTTTTTTCTTTAATTAGTGTCATACACTTTTTTCGACGGATTTGCAAATATATACAATTATAAAAATGTAAATTTGTAAGATTTACTATTTTAACAAGCTTTCGTAATAAATTCTCGAATGTAAAATTGGCCAATAACAGAGTTGTGTACTTATGAGTGACAGTATTAGATTTTAATAAACACCTCGCTTTTGCTGTTTTGGGCAGGTGAAAGCGTAAAGTCAGAATTTGTCTGGACTCTTCATTCAATGTAGCACCACTGTTTTTTTTTAAAACCCATCAGTTTTGTTTTGTCACACTGTTATACTCGGTTGTTGTATCAAAATGTCACAATGACAGAAAATCTGTACGTAACTTAGCATACACATAATTATAAAAAGCAAAGGTATAAAAATTTTGTGTAATAGGAATTCCTCTTCCATGTGATCTATCTTTAAAACACACGCACACTTTTGTGATCTGTAAAAAATTGAGATTGCTATTCGTAAGTCCTTGTAAACCTGGAATTTCTCATTTTAGTCTTAGTGATTACTATACAATCTTTAGAAAAGTCTAATAAATCTTAGATAATACTAACAGACTGTGTGAAACCCACTGCAAAAATGTAAATCTAGTATACAGTTATAACATTTTAATACATTTGGTTTTTGTTGATCTCAATCAAAATAAATAAAACAAAAAACTAAGATAGTTTCCCGAATGTATCTCCAGGCTTGCCCAGATCCCTTTGCATATTATCGTATAACTATCTCACTCTGCATATAATTTTGTAGGATAAATTACGTACAAAACCACACGTACCACCAGAGTGGACTTCCGAGTGAATTTGATAGCCCATTAATTCGTATATTAGAATCTACGATATTACGGAGTCAAGGTACTCCTAGGATATTTGACTAGTCTGTTCCTAGATAGATTGTGATCTGACCGGAGCGTGCGGGCCTTGGTGGGGACGGTATATAAGGCTGGAGCGGCCGAGCGCGCTCTAGAGTATACTCGTACTGTAGTGATATCAACGATGGAGGTGTACAGGTTCCTTGTGGTTACAGTGTTCGCGGCTACTTGCGTACCGGCGGCGGAGCTACGTAAGTTTGCGATATTTACTTGTTTATTTACTGAAATCCGATTCAAATCTTAATTGAAGTTGAAATATACCATAATGATGCTTTCTTTTTTATATTTAAAATCAATTCCTCACTAAATATGGAATTTAAATTGCATAAAATACTAAAAAAATAAATTAAACACAATTTTTTTAATTATTATTTGAATTTAAAATTTAATTCGTATTTACTTTTGACAATATTGTGGTAAATTGTGTTGCCATTTATACATACATCGAAAAGACGATTTATTGTTAATAAATAAGATTAAATTAATATATTAAGAACGATTTGAAAAACAAATTTTTCATGCAATGAAATCAAATGTCTCAACAGTAAGTCTATAATTTACATAACCTACTCTCAATTAAGCTGTGTTAAACACTTCAGTTAATGCAGTAAATGAGATGTAACATTCTGGAATCAATCGTATCTAATTTTTACTTAACATTTATAGTGAGTGTGTCACACGGCATAGGAAAGAAACGACCATGTATCTAAATGGACAAATATATACGATTTTTTACTAAATGATTCATGTTCATGAATTCATGTTAAGCTATGATTTGTATTCGAATACACTTTCTCTGTGTGGCTCATAAGCCACTAAAATGTTTTATTAATTTAATAATGCAGGTTTTGTGACTGCTGGAAGTTTAGCCAAATTTGTACGCGAAATGAGGAGTAATTAAGACCGAATAGTGTAGGGTTTGTTACAATGTATTGTTTATATAAGCTGAAACTGTTAAAAGTTGATGTGTGTATTTTTCGATTCCAAATATTAGATGTATTCAGTTTTATGTAGTTTTTAAATACAAACTCGTTATAGCCGTGCATATAGTTTAACTCTATTTAAATTTATTTTTAGTTGTGTAACTATCTGTTTTAATTTACAAGTATAACACAATTATAGCTCTTGTACGAACATTATATTTATATTTTTGTACACTGATGTATTTTTTATTTCGTTGTACTCCTGAATATTAAAATATCGGTTACCCTTGGTTGAAAAATGTTGTGCAGTTGACTGAGTATTATTATTATTTTTATTTTAACTCGTTTAGCAAAGTGTCTATGCTATAGAAATATTGATGTATTTTTCTCACTCTGGTTTGTTTATATATTTCAAAATTTAATTATTATTATCTGTACATTTATTTTAAGGAGCAACTAAAATTTTAAATTTTTGTACTGATTTAAAAACCATATCTTACAACAAGTTTATGTATTCCATATGACTATATCAAACGAGGAATTACGTCTTGAAACTAAAAGCACAATAATGTATGTTTCTTTAATTCATATAGTTAAATATACGTGTATTTATAAAAGTTATCAAGACTTGTATTGATATTCATGAAGAACATTGTGTCAGAATTTTCAGCATTAAAGAATCCTGAGCTGAGTAGAACACAAAATGTATCTGAAAATAGAACAATACACAAGTCATGACGAATTATTGTGTGTATTGTGAAGTAAAGAGTGTAAATAACTAACAAAATACTGGTCTGTATTCAAAAACGTATCAAATCGCACTTACAAATGGATATAATATGTATATAAAACGCATTAATAAATTTTAGGTCAGATTAAATTTTTTTAATATACCAAATTGTTTACAAAACCTTTCATATTGTAGCATATAAGAAGTATCATTATTCTTAATCTTCAAAATATCTCCATCTAATTGTTATCTATTTTATGAAAATTTTGCAAAACTACTATTTTTATTCTAAATTGTATTTAGTTTTTTTATATACTGAAAACTTATTTATCCAATAAGTTTAAATCTGTATACGACACAAATCATTAAGCTACACATTATACATAAAGTATCTACATATTTAATAGCGATTATTTGTATCTAGATTAGTTACTCGAGGTATATCGATTGTACTGTACCTGAAAATTCGCATGAGATAATTACTTTTAATGGGATAATTTACTACATGTAAACTACCGTTTCGTTCAGTATTCTTAAACTGCCTTCACATATAAGTTATATTTAATATTTCTTTTAATTATATGATTAACTAAATAACTACTTTTACCACCGATATGGTCACGGCCAGCAAGTTATCCTCTATAGTATTAACAAAATGTCACACCACTGTTTGTCATGTTGTAGCGAACGTGCCCAAGTGTAAGATGTCGGACCCGATGTTGCCGATGTGCTTCATGTTGGCGACTGACATCATCAGGCCACAGCTAGTAGCTGGTAAGTAGCCCATAAGGATCGGAAAATTTTTATTTACTAATATCTGTATCTATGTAATGTAGCATGGATATGAGTAATAATATACGCATTTAAACAACATCAACTCTTCGATAAATGTATTTTAAGCTTGAGGTGGTGCTCAGCAACTCCCTAATTACTCTGTTATTATTTGTAGTAGTGGAATAAACTCAGTATTCGAGTGTTCATCTAAAAATAATCCATGTTGTACTACTCTCATACCATTTTCCTAATAT
The DNA here is from genome assembly GCF_021130785.1 of Homalodisca vitripennis. Lineage (NCBI taxonomy): Eukaryota > Metazoa > Arthropoda > Insecta > Hemiptera > Cicadellidae > Homalodisca > Homalodisca vitripennis. Next base: position 107,316,789 of record NC_060210.1, read on the forward strand.
CACTTGGTTTTTGTTATTACATTTTGAACATTTTGTGTAGACTCTATTTTGAATGCCTGAAACGAAACCTCGTATTTAGTTGAAATTATTTTCAAAATCTGTTTTAATTAGATTCAACATTTTGTAAATATAGAATGCTGTACCTTTATTTAATTCAAAGCTTTTAACTTTTTTCTAAAGTACAAAGCTAGACTAGGAAATAAGCAAAACTAAGCAAATAGGGACTATATTTATATGACATGTCTCGTTTGTTTTGATTTGAAAGTCATAGGTTAAAGTTTGATAGAGTAAGTTAAGGACACAAGCCTTGTTCTGGTTGAATTTGAAGGTTTCTACTTCAATTATTATGTCTTGTTGAACAGGTATACCTGAGCGAAACATACCCCCCATCGAACCCCTTGTTATCCCCATGGTGATGCTGCAGCAAGGTACCTCAGCAGTCAACTACAAGGCCAACCTCAAGAACATCAAGGTCATTGGCCTCGGAAACTACCAGTTCAAGAATGTTGTGTAAGTAGCGCAAGTACTGTAATTCTTAACAATAGGTATTTGATACGACAACAGGACAATCCTCCAACAATAACTAGGAGCTGTATATTAGCAATAATCACATGCAAGGTTTCACAATAAGTATATGGAGCGTGTCGTGATCTGATCTATCTCGGATTGTGCAATAAAAGACAACTCACTGAGTCTTACTGATACAGAATAAATCTTCTGTGGTTATATAAATAATACTAACGGGCATCAGAACACTTACAAAATACGCAAGAGCAACTCATAAAAGATGTCCTTTATCAAGGACACGACAGGTTCTTCTTAAAATCGTGTCTTTAACTGCCTGTTTGTCCATCTGTGCAGTAACTCTTGATGGAAAGATAGAGATCACTTGTGATACTTTAACTCTAGAGACTCAGGTAATAGGTTTCGTTTAGACCAAAGAAGAGCTCTACTGATTTTGGAGTCAAAAGGTCAGAGCCAGATAAGTTGCAAGGAACTCCGTAAAACAATTCTGTGAAGACCTTATGTTCTGTTGGGCCTTTCGATTCTCAGTATTTGACCAAGGCTCTCGCCAGAGTTTATTGCGACTGGTTAAACTGTAGCATTCAGGTGCAATGTCACAGAACCCACGTGATCATGGAAGATTGTCGTGACCACGATACAAATGTCGAGGGCTCTCGTGATGGAAGGTCAGATTAGATAATCACGAACCCTTCTTCGGCACTAACGTCTACTGTACTAGCCAAACTGTACCTGACCGGTGTTAAAAGGTCACTGGTTTCATGTACACTCACACTGCGATTTCACTAAGGTTTGTGTTTCAGACAGAAAATAGATATAAATGTTTACTTGAGACCATCTTGATGCTGCTTGGTATCGTGATTTTTTTCTAACTCTGTTACTAATGAAACTCTAAACTACTATAAATACGATTTTAACTCATCTAAGATTTGATTATCTATCTCAAGATAAAATTTTATCTGAGAAAATATTAACTGAGAGTTGGAGTAAGAATTGCAATCGTTGTTATCCCATAGTGATAATATTTTATTGAAAGTCAAGTCCCATTACAAATGTTAAGATTATTATTCAAAATTATATTTAAAACACACACAAATTTTGCTCACACTTTGCGATGAATAATTTACGATCTATTTTTTGTATTCATAAATTCTATAGTAAGATTTTTTTAATTAAGAATCCTAATGTTCTACTGACAGTAATCTTCATATCGCTGAAAAAATAGTGTGAAGATACAACATTTTTACATCTTTATTTTTCGTAGTAGGATAATGGAAAATGTCTCATTTTACATATGCGTTAAATAAGCTTTAAACGGGTTTTCGATAGTTTGGTATTGTTATTCAGAAAATCACTGGAACTCTTTCAAAGCAATTAATATTCAAAACTGTACACACTTCACAAGCCCAAAACAAAGGTTTGGTAAGCATAATAATCATATCTATAAGACATAAGTAACCTCACACAATTATACAGCAAAACATTGTTTATATAAAGGATCATTCATTATGAGATAATGCTCATAATCGTTTCACAGCAGCCCTTTCCTAGTTCTTTGTGCCGTTTTTTTTACTTAAACTATACGATTTCTTCAATGGCCAATGAGGGTGCTCATTTTGAATGTTTATATTTATCAAACTATAAAAATAAACATTCCTCATTATTTGTATTACATTTTATAAATGATACTGATGTAGAATAATATATGTCAATAGCTAATACCAAAGTATTAGTATTTACTACTATATCATCTCTAGAAAAACTAATTTTATGTATCCAAATTTAATGTTTACCGATAAAATTTCAGAAACAATATGATGATGATAATAATAAATAAAAAATATGTTGTTTGTTACTTATCTAAAGTCAAATTTGAGCCAAGTCTGGAATTCGTTTGGTTTTCAGCAATGGAAAGCCTTTGAGTGAAATTCATTTTCAGTTGGTACACTTCATAAAAGTAAAAGCTGAAAAACGAGAAAACTTATACAGTATGCTATGTAACAATCATTATTTATACGCAAACCTAGGAACTTTTCAGCTGACACAATCTCAAGACAATTGACCGTTGTTACTGATTTTAAGCTCGATTTTACAAAACAGATGTACACAACACGTACATTGTCCACACTCAGTCCGGTTCTTTCAGACAATTTTGCCGGGGCTCTCACACTTGTATTTAAAGGTACTATGTCGACGGACAATATAGCCCATCTAATTGTATCGTTAATATACGCTAAGTTTGTCTGTCTGAATATATTTTCCGGGTCCCGCGAAACCTGAGTACGGCCCTGTGTACACGTGATGTAAAACTGAAATTATTGTTTACGGTAAGTTGTGAGTGTTTTTTTCTCATTTAAGCCTCAGCGTCAGCTATGCCAGCTTCGAAGTGCACTGGTTTTTATTTATTACTATTACATTTTTTTGGACCTCCCCGGGATTTGAACCCGTGATCTCTCAGTTCAGAAACTAGAACCATTAGTCTACTGAGGAGGACTTTGTGTCATGTTTAGTTAATAATTATTGTAAACATGTTCGTAATGTCCAGCCTGAACGTGCCCAAGCTGATGGCCGCTGCGAGGGTCGAGGTCCCGACCATACAGCTGGTGTCCGACTACACCATCAAGGGCCGAGCTCTGGTCGTCCCTATAGAGGGCGACGGTATCTTCAGAGCCAACCTTAGTGAGTACTGAACACAAAGTCTATCTTTACTTTCAATTCAAAAAGCTTTGTATTATACTGGTACGGAATTTCTTTTAAAAACAAATTACAATAATTAAAATTTACATTCTAAAATTATTTTTGTTAGTCTCTCGAAATCGTTTTAACTTTAAATCTCCAAGACCATCCAAGTTCCACAATTTTATTAAAGCGGAATATCAGGTCTTGTTAGTAATAATGAACTCTGAATCACTAAAGCTCTGAAACATTTTTGTTAACCCCTTAGAAATATTTCTTGAGCTTTGGTTGACCACATGATTATAAATCCAGTACATTTTACAGCAGAAACAACTTAAAAGGGTCATTGTTGTGATTGATATTAATCAATGGATTGTAAAAATATCGCTGTTTGCTATAGTTTGTAAAGTCAAAACTAATATGTAAAGATTCTTTCATTTCGGGATTAAATTTCATTATAATGTGAATAAGTTTTTATAATATAAATAAAAATATAACTGGATTTCGGACTTTTGCCTTCATTTACTTTTCGAGGAATTAAAACACAATTCTCTTCTTTAGGCATCAAAAACCTAAGACAAAAGGGTAAGTGTGGGCGAAAATGAAAAAGAAATCAATTCATTGTTTTATTTTGTATGGTGACGAACTCAGTTGACTTTACCTTAATTCGACTACAGAAAATGTTGTACGCTAAAACACTAACCATATACCCTAGCTGAAAGTCCATCTCGGTTAGATAATAGTATAATTCGTTAAATGAAACACAGACTATACCAAAGCACAACACAAACATGCACTGCACAAGTTCTGCACGTACCAGAAACGTGAGAAGGAACTGCTCAGACTGTCCGAAATCCTGTTAACCTTTCAAATAAGACATTCTCCACAATAACCTTTATACTAGGTAGTAGTGAGCGACGTTTTACTAGATACAAGTATTTAAGTAACAGTTGCGTGTTTGATTACAGCTAACGTGAAGGCAGACGTGATGATCGTAGCGGCACTCAAGAAACGCAAGGGAGAAGAGTTTCTGCACCTCAAGATGGTCAAGAGCCGCCTCACAGTGGGCAAGGCCACCGCCAACTTTGACAACTTGTTCAACGGCGATAAAACACTTAGTAAGTTAAAGTGGAATAGATTTCCAAATAAAACACATCTTTCTGGTAATTCTGTTCGTCTTGCGTACAAAAGTTAAGAGCCGTAAAAACATTTTTAGTCGTATAATTGTGGGATATCACTTTTAAATATATATGATCAAGCAATATAACTAAGCTCTTCTGTTAGTTTTTTTTCGATATTTTTAGGTTGATCAATAAAATCTCAAACTTAGTTGTACTTCATTGTTATATTATTAAAAGGTTTTCGTGTTGATCTTATTTTTAAAGCGATAAATCGGCGTTAAAAGTGTTTGAAAATTAACATTGATATTATGGGATAACACTCAAAGTCGTTTCCCTGCAGTGGTGCCAACATTTATGTAAAATACGAAAAATTATATCTGAGGCTCCACTAAATTATCTGTCAACCTAAATCTGCTTTTTTTACTGTAAGAACAGAAGACTGTAAAATACTGTAGAGTATTTTAATTTATCATACTATACGTTTTTGAGGGAAACTGGTAATTTGCCATTTTTTCGCATCCACGTAAACCTTTGATGAAAATGTGAATTACTGGAGCAAGTACTGTAGTTTTGGATGTGTTATGCTAGTTTGATACAACTTTACCACGCCATACAGTAGAATACAATATTTAGTAAAAAATATATAATTTATATAATGTTTTGTCCGTTTGTTTGGCACATAATGCAGGGTAAAAATTAAATTTGTTATCTTATAAATACTCCGTGGAAAAATCTGGGATATTTTTATTTATGATTGTTCAAAAAAATGTTTAATTTTTGGAATTTCAGAATATTAAACAAGCCTTTATACTCCAAATAAAGTAACGAAAGTTTAGTCAATAGAACGAGTGTTTGAATGATACTTAATAATTCTTTCCTATGAAATATTTGAAGTTGAAAAGATCTAATTTTGGGATTAATGCAAATATTCGTTTTGTTACTAGGTCAAATAAAGTGTTCTATTGTTCGGGGAACAAAAAAGCTTTTCAGAGTGCGAGTAAGCCAAGGCCATGTCCAAAGAAACGTGTTGAATGTTGCTATATTTAACAAGGTTGTATATCGAGAACACCAGGCTACAGGCATTTTTGTTATTAAAAATTATGTGGTAGACTAATTACTTCAAAAGAAAATTGCTCTAAATGTGTTCAGAGAGAGAGAGTTCACTAGAGACTAGAGGCCGTTGCTGTTTCGTCCATTGCGGCTCCAACTGTAGGATTGGCATGTACCTTTCTTTACATTGGTGTCGACCTGTTAGCTTATATAGTAGCTAAAACCTCGGATAGTCATTAGACATCAACATTTAACTCTTTTTCACTGCACCAAATCCACAATTTCGTGGGTTAAATATGAATATTATCGAACACCATTACCCAATTTTAAACATAATGTTCCAATGTCAGTCTACATTTCAAGCCCGGTATCCACGTGTTGAGTTCAACAATAACATAGCCTATTAAAAAACTTACAATTACAGTCCACAATTATTCGAACTGTAATCCATCCACAGCGACACACTGATAACAGCGCTTAACAAATGAACCGTAAGCTCTTACAAAGACATTTTGCGGTATCCGGAGGATATCCTTTTCTATTGTAACTCCAAAGAAAGAAATCACACACAGTTAAACCTGGGGATCGGAGTGAGCAATCTAAAAAAATCACTTCCACGGCCAAGGGCCAATTCAACGGCCATGAAGGTTGTCATTTAGGATTCTCATTAAGTGCTGTTTTTTTATTAGTGTGTTGCTATTAATGGATTAGAGTTTGAATAAATGTGGATTGTAATTGTAAGGTTTTTCTAATTTTCTGATTGAAATGTTTTATTTCTCTGGAATATGACAATAGGCTAAATAATTTTACAAAACCGAAAATACGGTTTTTTACTGTTTTTTAAGTATAGTTTTTTCAAAATTCCACCATTTTGTTTCAACAATTGCTAGAGAGCTGAAATTTCCACAGAATATTTTTGAAACCTATTTAATGAATTGTGTAGTGTTCTGAATTGAAAATGCTCTGTGCATGAATGGGCAAGTAATACTAAATCAACCGTTTAAACCTCTTCGTGGGACACCCGGTACATATTATAAACATTTATATTCTTATTTTCAACAGTTTTTATTCCAGATTGATCATATGAATAAATAAGTTGCTTTAAATCCATACGATTCCTCATGTAATGATCAGATAATTTTTTTATTTTACTGCGTCAGAAGATGTAACTTAAAACTTGATTAAAATGTATTCTTTAAAACACTCGTACAACGATTCATCGAATACTGTTTTAAACTTGAGTTAATCGGATATTCAAAATTAAGAAAAAACCCTAGCGTCTATTTAACCACGAAGTTACGAAACAGTTTAAATCGAAGTATTCGTAAATAGCAATAAGAGAAATGATTTGGTAAACTGTACAGTATTATTACATTATTTGTGTGATTGTAGGCAAAGCAACGAATGACTTTGTCAACCAGAATGCTCAAGACATCATCGAGGAGATCAAGCCGGCCGTGGAAGCTGTCGTGTCGATGCTGATAGAAGACATCGGAAATAAAGTGCTGAAGACAACACCATACAAATCATTGTTCCTGCCTGAAAACTAATATTATATATTATGTATTTATTTATTTTAATTTATTATTGTTGACTGTGATGTTTCTCTTTAAGGCAATAAATTACAATGAAAAACCCGAGCCATTTTTATTTCTACATTTCATTTTGCTTAACACGAGGAATGGATTTGAAAGCCCCTTTTTTGAGTTGTGAGTAATAATTTTGATTATACTAGTATTAGTCAAAGGTAGAAAGGTAATCCGTAAATAAGTCATTCAAACTTTTACACTGGGCAAGTTTTTATCTTTTTAATTGCATATTAAACACCCCTAAGTGATGGTCACCGAAGATATTCCAATATCCTGATCTATTTTGGAATAATGTAAGTTTGAGCAGCAGTTTTATGGTCTGATGGAGCTCTTTTATAAGTATGAAATTTAAGATGTGTATTTGAGGTATATATTTTTTCTGTGTTCATGGGAAATTTCAATACAATCGTACATAGCAGCTTTTGCACGACAGGAGCACAAATAGCCAAAAATCACATGAATAATATTTACGAACATGCTTCCCTGAAAGGATAGATTGACGGCTACCTGTTATGTGGACCTCCAACTCGGTTTTTGTACTTCCGGTATTCATTTCTAGAAAGTATAAATTAGGGTAAATCTATTAAAATGCAAAGGTAATTGTTTTTAAAAATCTGTTTGCTATATCTTACTATTTCCATAATCAATTACAGGATTTACATAATTTTATTCACCTAATCAGTATAGTATCTCTCACTTGTTTCTTCAAATTGAAATGTAGCTAATTGAATTCCTCGGAATAAGTGGATTGTTGAGTCACCGTTGTGACCGGCCTCTCAGTTTTCTGTTTTATTTATTTTTGTTTTGTTTTATTCAGCATTATTCTTGTCAATATGCCGTACCAAAATGTCAAAGGAAGCCAATTTCGAATACCTTTTGTGCACACGTTTATAGTTTTGTTCTTTATTTGAGCTATATAAACATTGTTTAATTAAATAACCAGAAGAACACTCTAATAATAGACAATCACAAAGAATATTATCACAAATTAACCGCAACATTTTTTTTAGCTTTTGACATTGCCTATCCTTTAGTTTTCAATATTTTTACAAAACATTTTGTAAATATTTTCTATTATTTCACAAAAGAAAACTCACAATTATCCAATAATTTGTGTATTTTTCACGAGGCCTTTCGACATCGAAGATGCCATCATCAGGTGTGAATTAACAATTTAAAAACAAATATCAGCTGAGTAAAACTAACAAGATTTATATGGTTAAAATTAAAATAAAATAATATAAATATTAGTATATGTATAAAGGTTTGGGTCAAGAAATTTAGTTATATTTTAAGGAATGGTGAATTTTGAATCGGTCCAAAATCATTGTTTAAAATTTTATCTTTGTGTTTTGTTATGTATAATGTTTCATATGCGTCGAGTTCTTCTTGTTTGTGGACTTGTTTTAATAATGTAAAGTTTCTAAAGGTGTGGTTTGTTTCAAAAGCATGTTTGGCAATAGCAGATTTATCAGTTTGTCCATATTTATAATATCTTTCGTGTTCTTTAAATCTTTTTTTAATGGTTCTTTTTGTTTGGCCAATATAAATTTTATCACAATCTTCACAGTTAATTTTGTAAATGCCACTTTTATTTTCATCTAAAATTTTATCTTTAGGATTTCCAATTAGGTTATTTATCTTATATGGTGTGTAAAATGTTATGTTCATGTCTTGATGTTTTCTAAATACTTTTTTAATTTCTTTATAAAATGGACCATAACTCATGGATTGCCAGTTTCGTTTTTCTTTTTGTTCACTTTTTAAAGTTGTCCTCGATATTTTTGATAAATTCTTCTTTTGTTTTTTTAATAAACTGTCAATTAATTTAGTTGAGTATCCATTGAAAGCTGCTATACTTTTTATGTTTCTTATTTCCTTCATGTATGCATCGTGTTTTAAAGGTGTTGTAAGTAATCTATTAATCATTGTGTGGAAAGCAGCTCTTTTTTGGGAGGGTGGATGGTTCGAATCGTGTGGTATGTATCTGTTGTTGCAAGTGGGTTTTCTGTAAATGTCATATTCTATGTCGCCATTATTCCTTTTCACTAATAAATCTAAAAATGGCAAAAATTTTAAACAATGATTTTGGACCGATTCAAAATTCACCATTCCTTAAAATATAACTAAATTTCTTGACCCAAACCTTTATACATATACTAATATTTATATTATTTTATTTTAATTTTAACCATATAAATCTTGTTAGTTTTACTCAGCTGATATTTGTTTTTAAATTGTTAATTCACACCTGATGATGGCATCTTCGATGTCGAAAGGCCTCGTGAAAAATACACAAATTATTGGATAATTGTGAGTTTTCTTTTGTGAAATAATAGAAAATTTATATTCCAATAAGAAGAGCTCCTCCTCCTTCATTGCAATTTTATAAATAGTTTATTTTTATTATTTATATATCATAACCAATCAGCTGGCATTTACTTGTTTAGTAGATTAAATATAACTGTCTAAGTAACATGTGTGTTTTACTTGTCAGCTGTTTGAAACTAAACAAAAATACTGGCATACTATAAGATGAACATTGAAATTTTGGAAACCCACCAGACAGAGCCTTAGCAATAGTCTGCATATGGTAAGATATATTTCAAATCCACAAAAGACACATCTAGGGTATAAAAGCTTTCAATTGACACCAAATATGTACATGAAATATTAGTTTTAGGTACTAAGTATTCAATATTAAATATCAAGAAAACAGCTCACACTGTTATATTTTGTATCGTTGCAATCACAACATCTCCTATAATCCTTGAACAGTTGCTTCGGAAAGTTTTTGGGAAAGAATGTTTATAAAAGTTGTTGTTAAATCCAAATCACACAAAACCGATGCTTAGATGTGTCCAGTTACTACTTATTTTGGACTGACTGATTGATTCACAAAGAACATAAGATTTAATTTAGGACCTCTCACTAACAAAATATTCCCGTCTTCCGAGAAAGTAATTTTGAAGATTTGTGAATCTGAAAATAAAAAAACAAATTCGATGCACCTCTAGGTGATAGTCTCACCTAGTACACGTCTATAACCAGAGACAACCCATTTTGTGAAATTTAGCTTTAAATTTGTCGATTTTTACATAAAAATTCTGTAAATTATGCAAATCATACGAACGGTGGACGTAACAAAAAAACCCGTACAAATAGAAGATACTCATGTTTTGACACCTTAAAGCGATTCTGGTGCAGCACAAATTATAGACTTTGTCCCATTTTCCAGAAAAAGTTCACAAAGGCGAGGAGTTTTGTTAATTGGAACTTTTAGTTGTTGCTAGAGCTAAAAGATAAAGTTTTTACCAATACTGGCGTTTTTTTTTTATTTTACAACCACTTTCAGTGTAGCAGCAATGTCGAAGCTACTCTCATTCGACAACAAATAATCATGGTATTCTAAAATTTATTTTCATTGAGGTGTAGCCGATTGATCTCGAGACCTCTAAAGTTGTGGCAAATTCCCGAACATTAAAGATTAATCAGTTAACGCCGTTTACTATAACTAGATAAGTATCTTTGGTTTACTTTGAATATCCTTTGAGTGAATGAGATGGGTAGATAATAGTTCTGGTATTTTGCACTTCGTGTGATCTTAATGCAATAAAACTCGAGCTTGAGCATGGCCTCTATTTCTTTCCACTGCTGCAGTTACAAAGCATCCACCAAGCTGTAGACACATTTAAAAGTAGAACCCACGGATTATACTTTCTAATTCAAACAAAATTATTAGTAACATTGCAAATATGCAGTATTTTTAACCGTCAACCCAGTAACTGAAAATAAGTATAAAAGATTGTCACGTCTTTTTAAAATACGTATTCCCTTGATGTAAATGAAAATCCAATCACAGTTATTATAGTTTCAAAATTAATTGTTTTACTGTTAACGCTATAATAGAATGTAATGAAATTATTAATTCAGTTAATTCCTAAAAAGATGTTATAGATATTTTCCTTGGTGTTACGTGCCTCAGACATTGCATCCCATATGCGCTCTCAAAAATTGCATTATTCACTAACTTATTCACATCTAACTTACGGAATAAGAATCTATGAAACAACTTTCTTTCACTCAGTGACCTTATGGTATTACATAATGGTACTCTTATAAGACGATTCATTTTCCATTAGTGTTTCGTCATTGTTATCCATTTTCTAAATGTGGAGGAAACTAACGTACTTTCAGTCAATATCCAACACAATAAATAAGGGTTACAATGAAAATTGCTCATTCTGCCTAGTCCATTATAGTACACAACTGGTTAGTAACACATCTTGCTTCCCCTTAAGTGTATGAGTAAGTTGCATCAAGTTACAAATTTATTATTGAATTCTAACATTAATTTAATCCGGGGCTATATGAACCAACCAGAACGGTATCTATACCTTACTATTAGACTAAGAAAAGAATATAAACTGCATTTGCAGATGAGTAGCAGAATTTTGTGTGGTAAATTTAATTCTGTGTGGCATTTTAAATTATTAAAACTTTTGGTTATATTTGTTACTTATTTGGATCTTCTAATAATAGCCAAATTTAGATTAATTAAATTTTCAAAGTCAGGGATTTTTGAACTATTGTAATTTTAAATAACTGGAATGTAGAAATAATTTAATTTGCCACAGAAAAATTATCTTCCTCAGTATTAAAATAAAATATCAACTAATTCCTTACACCTCTAGTAAAAAAGCTCTTAAGCCAAATCAGACGCATTCGTTGACTTATCCATAGCAATCGAATACCACTCAAATCTGACGTAGGGATTTTTAAAATGACGTAGGGGTATAATTTCAGATTCTATAATTTCGCCAGTTAGTGTATAGAGGTATAATTAAAATGTTCTGGAACAAATATAATTATATGAAGTGTACTTAACCAAAACAAAATATAATCATGACGTTGGCAAACTATTGAACGAAGAGTTATGTTTAGATTATAAATCAACACCAAAGCTAAATCTTGATGTCAACTCTCTGGTCAAAGAGTGCAGATATCCGAGTTTGAAAGTTGATCAAAAACCAATTAATAGAGCTACAATAATGGGAATTATATTAAAGTTATTTAAACCTTATTAAAGTGATTGAAAGAATTATGTTAAAGTTATTTCGGCATAAAACTATTTACTAATGATAAATCCGAGTTTTAAAATCGATAACAATGAAAATATGCCGGTTTTGGTTCTTTTTTTAGAGTAGTATGAAAATAAAATTACTAAATTAACATCTTAACTTTAATCTTGATCGGGTAGTTCTCAAAATTTGTCATTAGTGGGTTATGGAACTCCTTGTCATTGTTTTGAAAGCGTGTACTTTTGTAAACCACTATTTAAAACGTTTAATATTTAACACTAATTTTTGGGCATGTTTTGTTAATTTACTGTAAACTGCAACTGGTCGTTTAACACGCAAATCGCTATACTGCCCAGAGTGGATTTCCTGTTAGTGACAACGACAACTAACACAGTACAGAACTGCTCAGAACTTGGCAACTCACTCACTACTGTGACAACAAGTGATCACCTAGGGACTCTTGTAACAGATACTTTACGGGTACTCGTCTGTTCCAAGAGTACAATTTACCAGAAACCAAAAAATACCCTTGTAGCGTTACTGTTACAGCTTTTACGCTATAGATACTCTACACGCTATGGTACAAAGTACTCGGACTCATTTAGCAATACGTGTATACGTGCACCATTTTATGAGTACTCTGTAACGTATGACTCTAAATCGGTAACAGTACATTTTGTACTCGGTTACTGAAAGTACCGGGTAAATGTAGAAGAAGCCACAAGAAATAGTAAGAACTATCTTCACTTGCGAAGTTGCTCCGTGACGGCGAGATTCAATTATTTAACGTTTTGAACAAAATTGTATTTTTCATGTATTTCTTAGTAAGAATATAATTATGCTGAAATGTCATACATTCTGAAAGATGACATGACCTATATTTGCCCGGGACTTACCTGTAATTTGAGCATGTTCTTTTTGTTTAGTCGCGGAAATTATTTCGTTGCCAGAACGACACAGAGAGGTGTTGTTTTCAACCACAAAGTAGTAGACCCTTTACTTTTCACTAAACGTTAAATTCACTAAAACTTTCTACTTTTTAAACAAAGATACAGCCGAACTAAGTGATAAAAACTCAAACAACTCCATACATTGCAGTGCTAAGCTAATGCCATTATAACCCACTTATGTTAAAAAGAACACTGGACTCGCGTGAGAACAGGAATTCGTCATCGAACGTAGTGTTTTTTTTTTATAACTGCGAGCACTATATCAGTTATACGGTTAACCAATCCCTGTTAAAGCCATAACGCGAGAAGGTAAATTTAAGGAAGACTTATATTTGCAAGTTTTTAGCAGTGAACCGAGGCAAATATGTAAATAAATTATGTACAGCACTGTAATATAACAAAAACTACTGAATAAGAATCATCATTTACACTGTAAGCTATAAACAACAGTTAAGATAGCCTAGATAGCATGACCTCATTATTCTCAAAACTGAAACCGATCGTCAGGTCGCTATTATAGACCAAAAGTTTATTTCTGTTAGAAGTTATAAAAACAAATTTGATTTCTTAGCTTTTGTCTTGGTCGCGTATAAATCTTGATAGTATTTCCCACAGGTGGCAACACTAAGCGGATATTAAATGTCGAGTTCAGGCGTCGTATTGATGCCGTGTAACTATCACTAAACAGGAGTGTAAAACTATGAGTGGTTTTGTAGACATTGAATCTGTGCAGATCATGTGGTATATTTGTTTGGTAAAGCTAGTTCGCTTATATACAGTGCTATCATTATAAACAGTTCGTATGGATTTTTTATTCAATTATAATATTTTAGTATTTATGTTATTAGTGATGAACTAAGTTTAAGATTGAGTTTATCAACTAAAATTCAGTCTTCAAAAATTTCTCTCTAATGAATTCTGTACATACTTTTAAGTCACGTGTTTTTGTTGTTAGTGGAAACGTATATTTACTGTTTTTCATGGAGTAAATATTGGATAATGGTCGTCCCTATACGGAAAGGATCGCTCTTTCCACGTTTATACTTTTAACGATTATCGGATATTTTTTGCTATATTATTTTTTTTCTTTGAATCGTGTTTTTCATGATTAGACTAAAAAATATCATGTTTTTTTATATATTTAACTGAAAATGGCAGTTCCGGATAGGGAGCATTTTTAATCGGACGCACGCTATAGAATTTTGAATTATTGCTTGATAGATTCTTAAAAGATCGTATCCAAAGTGAGGTTTTGCTCTTCACCAGATGAACAATATAGAGGCATTCTTGACGAGACTCTGTAATTTTAATCTGTTACATGATATGTGCTACCTTGAGGTATGCTTTTATTTGTCACCAACGGTGCGGGTAAATTTGAAAAAGTTACACATAATGGGACATTTAATACAAATTAAAAATATGGGCCTGTTTATGATTGTCAGAGTTTACTAAATATAACATGTACTACGTTTTTGTCATATATTATAATCAATATATACTATGTATTTAGTGTTTTGCTTGATAGCACGTCACCCGAATGTTTCAAGTGGCAACAGAAAGTTTGTGTTGGATAGAATATCTTCTCATATACTTCTCTATAATCAAAGAAATAATTACTCTACAAAATTACATATATCAATGACTGCGTTAAAGCGCAAAGACATGTGAGATAGTGGTTCACCTCAGTCTTTCTCTTTGACGTATATCAATGGCAATAACGCATTTTATATTCTTTGTAATCAAGTTATCTACCAGCTGTATCAGTCCGCATTCAATTCAGCAGTTAGCAGAATAATATTGTAGGTTGAATTTATACGAACACGAACTTCATTTGATTTTGAGGTTATCTTGTAAGTCTTATTTATAAATCTTATTTTTGCTACATTTACAAACAATAATTTAATCCAAAATATATGAACAGCATAAAAAAAGTCTTCTCATATTTTCTAAAAAGCCCTATTAAGCTAGAAACCAGTAGTTAGTAAAACAACACTTTTCCAATATTTATTTTTTGGCCGATCCCTTTCATCATTGTTTTACCAACTACTGGTTTTAAAATTTTACACTTGTTCAAGAGTCTTCAACTAAAAAGTAATGTTCTATCTAGTTCATGTTTTTCATTTTCCAAATGGACTACAGTACTGATTGAGTTTTATTTTCATTTTATGCTGGTATTTCCCATTATTTTTATACTAGTTTAATTTTAATGTACATATAACATGCCTTATTCCTACTGATCGAATTTATGAGTTCATTTCCAAATTTCGTCTGCAAAAGTAAAGCAGGCCTAATGTTGACTTTTAATTGTAGGCCTTTGAAATATTCGTGGACATACAGAAAATACTGGATAGAGTATAGGCTATAATTAGACCCGGTTTTCATATTATATTATTATCTAACTATAGCATAACAATAATTACACTCTTTAATATAATCAACCAGCACTGATTAATGACTTTAAAAAATTAACTTATAGCCATTACCATACATAATAACTTAACATAAACTATTAACTTATTCATAATACCATTGTATGCACATTTTCTGATTGTAAACATAATGAGTGATTCATTTAAATAGAAATTACAGTTTACATTTCAAAACAACAAAGTGTTGAAAGACAAACTATGTTTTAATGTTTGTTTTATTGTTAGGCCTATGGTTTTTACCATTTAAATTAGAAATTTTATAATTGTTTGTTTGATATTTATGATTCCTTCATTATTTATATGATTACAAAAAATGTTGTGTATTAAATTATATCTATTAATTTAAACATACCCAATGATTTTATTTATAATTTTTATAGATTCAATATATAGAGTATTAATTATAACAAGCGATATAATACCAGGCCTACCTATCGTACTTTTCTCAAAATATGTTATTATGGCAAGTTTCTTAAACCTTGACAACATTTTTGTTCTTTTACATAAGCCTATCAGCGGCAAATAGTCATTAGATTAAATATGATCATAGAATAAATAAAAACTGCTAAATAGAAACATTATAAACTTTACAATATGAATTTGCTATAACAAAGTTTAGTCTGTGGACTCCCAGGAGTCTCCAAGCCCATACTGGGTGTCCGCGGAACTAGGCTACGAAATATGGAAAAATATATAGACTACTGTTAATACACATTTTGTATGAAAAGCATTTTCTACTCACCCAAAAAAAAAACATTTCACCAAATCAAGTATGAATAGGCAATTAGATAACTACACTAAACGCTAAAAAAACCATAATTGTATTGGTCATTCACAATTTAACAATAATAGCAGGTTAGCAGAAGTAGGCTGCAGCTGTGTCCTTGGGGTTACACCTTAGCGCATCAACAGAAACGGTTTGAGGGGGAGTGGCAGAAATTCACTGGTAGGCCTACTGTACATACAAGTGAAATGCTGATTGACACTAATGGATACGGCAGACAGGCCCCTGCTCCACCTAACCTTGATACGCCGTCTTGTTCTAAATTTAGTGCCAATGCTATTAAAGTTAAAAACTCCCAAGTATTGTAACAATTATTTAAACCTGGGTTTTGTGGAAGCAGGTACGGACATTGATAAAAAACCGCAATGTATTTTGTGTTACAAACTACTTTAAGTAATGGCCCAGGCGATGCAAGCAGCTCCAAACGTCAAGTGGACACACTGTTCAATACATAGAAAAGTGCTGGCAGTGAAGAAAAAGTCAACTGAGCTTAAACCTGTATTTGACGGAACTCGTCAAAATTGTCAGCTACATTAAGCCACAATCCTTGAACTCTGGCATTTTTTTCCCAGCTATGTCAAGAAATGGGAAGTGAGTAGGAACACCTGTTCTTACATACAAAGATTTGCTGGCTTTGTGGAGGAGACGGTCTCACACTTTTTTTGAACTAGCTGATGAAGTAGACAAATTTTATCTTGATCGAAAACACTTAAAGTTCATTTTAAAAGAAAAACTTCATGATTCTTTGTGGTTCTGTAAAATTGCACACTAGTCTAATTTATTTACACATTTGATTGTTTTAAACTTGAAGCTGCAAGGACCTCATATTAACAAATTCATGGTAGAAGACAAAATCAAAGCAATGATTGAAAAACTGAAGCTGTGGGCAAATCGAGTTGAAAGCAATTCATACACATTGTTGCCTTTGTTAGAACAGTTGTTAATAAAATCTATAGAAACTCTACCTGTTGAAGTTCAAGACATGATTGTCGAACATATGACCGACTTAGGAAGTACTTTCCTGCACCAGATGTAAACAACGACTGGATAAGACAT
The DNA here is from genome assembly GCF_021130785.1 of Homalodisca vitripennis. Lineage (NCBI taxonomy): Eukaryota > Metazoa > Arthropoda > Insecta > Hemiptera > Cicadellidae > Homalodisca > Homalodisca vitripennis. The sequence continues at coordinate 107,334,047 of NC_060210.1, forward strand.
CCTTTCTAACAACAATATTCTGCCAGCCTTACTGACCTTTCTGAGAATGAACAAGATTAACTAATAGATTCTTCTTGTAGTAGGATTTGGGAAATAATCTTCAAAGAATAAATAATTTGTATCATTTTTGGTTTCTTGCACAGTCAGAATTTACAAATTTATCAAAACAAATCCCTCAAACATATTGCCCCTTTTTGTACTACTTATTTGTATGAACAAACATTTTCTATACTTAGGAACATAAAAAGTGTCAAGAGAAATGGACTGAAGAACGTTGAACCAGCCATAAGGTTTAAAATTTCGACAATTCTTTCTCAAATTTATGACATTATAAAATTGAAGAAACAAATTCATCCTCCCACTGATAGTGATGAATTATAATGTTATATGTTCATCAAGATATTTAGAGGAAAAACCTATAGCCTACTTAATACTAAATATTGTTAAATATAATTACATATTTGAATATTTGTAAAGAACTTATTTATTTAAAGTCCTAATACAACAGATCAAAATGAATCTGAATTTTTATTACTGCAATTAAAGTGAAAAATTTTAGCTTTTAATTGGTACTAATTTTTATAAATGTGGGGGGTATGCAAATGTTTAATTAATCAATTATCTCCTTTGATATATTTTTGTGATAAATATATTTCGTATATTTTCTAAAATATCACAAACTTAATCAAATGAAAAATAAAACTCTAAATTTTATTTTAGAACTCTGTATTTTCTATATTGCCCATACATGTATGGGCAAAATTAAGAATGAGGAAAATATGTCATGGACATATCATGTTGATGTCCTGTGTAAGAAATTGAATACAAACCTTTACATCTTAAAACGAATAAAAGCCACTAGCAACACTGCAACAACAAAATCGACATACTTTTTGCCGTATTTGAAACGCACATACAATATGGTATAGCTATCTGGGGAGGAACATCTCAAGGGAACCTACAAAAAATTCTGTGTCTTCAGAAGCAAGCGATGAGGATCCTAAATTGCCTGGGACCCAGAGACACCTGCAGAGGGTCTTTTACTGACTTCAGAATTATGACCGTGATATCCCTCTATATCTAGGAAGTTATATTACATGTTGATGGGAAAAACTTACCTCGAGCAGCTGGCCTCCATGACTACCACACCAGACATGCTGCAGAGTACCATCTACCGGCACATCATCTCACGCTGTATCAAAAGAAACCGTCATATGCAGGCTAGAAGCTGTTCAACCTGCTACCGGCAGAAATGAAGGTTCTCACAGGAGAGAAACTAATGATCTCTGACTGAATGGCTGACTTCAAGACCCTTCTACACACTGGAAGAATACCTGCACTGGGAAGATTAAATAAAAAGAAACCTTGCATTTAACCATTTTAACTTTATAAACAACTATATGAACTCTTGTGTATACATTATTGTTGTAAATATTAAAAACATGAAATGATTGTAAATTGACGCTATAAATTTCTCAAAGATATTGTAATGAAGAGTTTCTGATTTCTAAGCATAATTAGCATAATGGGATTTTATGTAGGTTGGGGGTCCTCCAGGACTAAAGGTCTTTTGGTGGGGGTCTGTGGTACGCATGATTATTGTATAACATTCTGAGGCTGGTTTGGTTATTATACAAAATTCTTTTAAAATATATTATTCTTTAATGTTATAGTAATTAATTAACCTACTGTAATTCTTTAATTTTTCTACAGTTTTCGTCATCTTGCCTGTAAGTGATGATGTCGCTGGAACGTATCCAGGATCAAATTGGATATCTTGTGTTGAACGAAGATGGTGCTGTTATTGCTGTGAGTATATACTGTGAATTTAAAATTCAAAAGATGTTTTACATTATTCATGAATAGTTTGTTACTTTGTCTATTTATATTAAATATGTAATGTGTCCCAATTTTAGAGATTTTATTGGAGTAACTTTTGAAATCAGTTCCAAGACTGAACTGTTTACCATGAGAAAATATCGTAGTTCAAAGCTTGTTAGGCATATTTATCCCAAAACCGATTTAGTTATTCAAAATAATCATAAGTTTTGTATGATAGCATTTTCCATTGAAGGGAAATTACAAGTAATAATAACATTAGCGTTAGCAATCTTTCGTGTCTAGAAAGAGAATACAATCTCTTACAAGTGAATAATGCCATAAAAACGTGTAAATTTTAATAACCAGCATTTGTTGAACTCGAGACTCCTGCATTATCCTACCCATCAAGGTTAAATTTTGGATATCTTTTAATATCTAAGGGCCTTAAACTTTACGATTTTAAAACTCCTTAGATCAAATGTTAATGGGCCATCAAATTCCTTAATCTCTCTTGTGCACAAAGACAAGGAGTTTTGGTTCTGTTGAACTCTTTCAGTGTAATGTTGACATGAACCATTCTGATAATAATCTAATTTTTTGCCTGATAGACAATGCCACCTTAGCTATCATAATGTGTAAAGATCTAACACCATTAACCCCTTAACTGACAGTTTTCAGATATGCTCTAACCCCACTATGCCAGTTTTGGGACAAATATCAGCATTAGTTGCTAGCTTTGTAACCAGTACTAAACAACTAATTAATACGGTACAAAATGGGTGGCTGGGGAAGATTGTTATTAAAGAGGGAAATAAACAAGTCATTTTTTTTACTCACCCCTGTGATTTCCTCACGATAACTATCATTTACACTATTGTGATAGTGATACCCTGTGAAGTAGAGTTGCGTGTACAGTCATTGTACATGTAACATGTCTTGTACCACTTTTGTTCTTGCCATGTTGTGTTGCACATGACACTTTCTACAAGAAGCATATTTATTTTCTGATGGTGCCACAACTGAGGGAAAATGTGTTTATGATAATTTAAGAAGTGTGCATCCAGTCGAAGATCACCCTCCTTTATACAGAGCCCTCAAGCTTGTTGAGAGGTCGAGGTTCCTTTTTAGGACTGGTCAGACCATTTCCAGGTGAAATTAAGGTAGTGTTGGTTTCAATCCAGTTTTGGTAAGATATAAATTGTGATCATTGAGAACTGAAAGGTACAATCTGAAACAAGAGAACTGAAACTTACAATAGCAACTTGAAAAACTAGAAAACATTCTTCTGTTTCTAGCATCCTAGTAAAAATTTACAGTGTCCTTTTGTGGTGTTGTTGTAGTTCAAATAACTACTACTAGAGGCAAATATGAGGTTTGTGGTGTCGTGTAGCGAAGCAGCTGTTTGGTATTATTATAACATGGGCATGGTAGTTGAACACAAAAGTGAGGTCACCCATCTTAATGTAGGTGCAGCAGTTAGGAGGTTAAAGGAACTGTTCTAAATAATAATGATAAATCACATAAAGAGATGTATTTAGTCTTCTTTGTGAGCCTTTTGCATTTGTTATACTGTGAGGATCTTATCAGGATAATCAATTGGGAGACTACAATGACAGATACAAAGTGATGCCACATAGTACTGTGCTATTACTATGTCTTATTCAAAGTCAATGTCTTAGTTTGTGTTGCTATCAGCTCTTTCAGGAGTGTATGTTTTTAAATCAATATTAAAACCACCTTGTAAAACTGAGAATTTAAAATAAAAAATTGATTATCATATTATATGTAACAGTCTGGTGGAGAACTCGAAAACTCAGAACATGTGGCCAACATCGTAACAGATCTCATCTCTCTTGCCGACAACATTCTTCCTAATGAAGATGGCTACAAGAGAATTTCAGGTAAGTCAAAAATCCTACATTTTCAAATTTTTGGTTTGTTCGTATTCAATATTTGTGTTAATATTGTAAAATCATTTATCATATTAATACTACTAATAACCATCATTTTATTGCTTTTCTTTGATATAAAATGTATGAAGTACTTTTTAGAAAAAATGAAAAAAATACATTTTTATCAGTTCTATATTTTATAAGAATCCAAAACAGACATATAGCCTATAGGAAAAATATATGCTAAAAAGGTGTATAAGAGTTATAAAATCTACTGTCCCTTATTTTATAAAATAAATACAAATATGATTGAAATGTAACTCGCTATCATGTCATTCTGAAATAGAAGAAAGTATCAAATAGGTGCAAAATCACCTACAGCAGGAGAGTGTATAGTAAAATACATTTTAAAGTAATATGTTATTGTAAATCTGATTTGTTTGAAAAAAAAACACTTTCAAACCATTATTTTGTTAATATTTTCAGAACTGTATACCTTAGTTATGCTTAATTACTATTGTGTTGTTTCTCAAAATAATAAAATATGCTAATTTATTCTATGTATTTAGGTTTTGTGTAAAAAGCTATATGGGCAGTGGCTGGAATTCTATCTTCTAGTAGAAATTACAACAAAGACAATTCAGATAACTAGGACCAGTCGATGATAGTAACAGAACTGGCAGTCAGATCAACAGTGGCAGGGTATTTTAGTAGAGATGGCTAAGATTTCAGACCTAGACATCTCGATAACCAGGGCCAGTCAGTGGTAGTAATAGGTCTGGCTATCAGATCAAGCAGTGAATCCATAGGCGTAGCGTGACCTAATAATTTGGGGGGGCACGGGGTCTCCGGGGGGGGGGGTGGTCCCGTGGAAACTTTTTTGAAAACTACCACTTAAGAACTAAAGTAAAGTATATGTGTATTTTTTGTTAAACATTGGTTTTAATCAATTTTTACTATATTGATGGATTGTAAAAAGACTCAATTTCAAATTATACAAGTTTATTCTATTCTAGACATAACTGCAAGGACATTTATAACACAAAAACAAATTTGTGTACAAGACAAAGTTTTTAAGGTGAACAGAACTACAGTAATGGTTTTCAACGAACCAATTTTCGTTACTTCTAATGAAGCATTAGCCTCCTATCGGCTAGATTTGAAAATCTGTCAACTAACAGATCTAGTTTTTTTATCTTTCATGTATTCAGACGTCAATTTCTTGCTCAATAGACATCAGGGCAAGCCCACTTAAGCGGTCTTCTGTCATGGTGCTTCGAAGAAATGTCTTTAGCCTTCGTAGTGTAGAAAACGATCTTTCTGCGCTTGCTGTTGTGATAGGCCACGAAAGTGATATTTCTAGTAGCTGCCAAACATCTGGTGCACTGGCTTGAAGATCATTCTCAATAAAAAAATCAGCCAAACTCTTGGAACGTTATTCTTGTGGTTGCTTTGTCTGTTTTGACAAAATTGTTCTTTGCATAACAGTGAAAAAACTTAAGATGTACAGAGAAACTTAAAGACAAGTTATAAAACTTTTGGATTGCCATAACAGCGTTGTTGTCAATTTCGGTCCAATTAAATAGTAACTGGGCAATGCAGTTGATTTTATCATAATCGTTCTTGGGAAAAAACGAGATTGCAGGTTTACAATTACTGTGTCTAAAGCAGCAAAGTAAATGCCAGTCTTGAACATCTGTTCAGGTTCAGGTTCAGGTGATTGATGAAATGCAGCATCTGAAGAGCTACTACTAGCTTCAAGTTTTTTTTGGAATCTTTCCGTTTGCGTGGTAGTGAAGGCCTTTCAACTGACAAACCTTTCATACCATATTTGTTACACTGTTCTTCCTGACCCATTCCACATCTGAATAAAGCCATCATCAATTTCTGTCCAGTTTTTAAACAGTCAATGACTGATTCAACTTTTGCAAAAACCTTAGAAATGTCAAGAGATTCACTCTGCAGTTCTTTGGAGAGTATATCAGTCTGACTCAAAACGCTGTGCAATAGTTTTAAACTGAATACAAATTCAAATGTGCTGATTTGTTTGGCTAGACCATCAGCTTCGGCTGCAATTTTACGATTTGATACATCGTTTGCAATAACTTCCAAAGTTTCGTACACTTCAGGGAGCTGCTCTAGAATTACATGGATTGCTTTGTGTCGAAACTGTCCATCTTAGTTCGAGACAAGCTCACCAGTCTTTTCATTTTTGTTTCTCCGCTTTGCTTACATATTGATTCAAATATTGAAAAACCTGTTAGCTGATGCATTAATTAAGTTATACAGGTGATTTACTATGGATAAAGCAATTCCGAAGCTGTCTTATTTCTTCACAAAATCTCTGAACAGCCAGATCAAGCAAGTGGGCATGGCAGTGTGTGTACAAAGCTTTAGGCTCTTCTTCTTGGAACCTTGAGGCAACACCTTTGAATTTGCCGCTCATGTTACTAGCTCCATCATATGCCTGGCCGTGCATTTTATTTAAAGCTTATACCCAACTGCTGCAGATACTGTTTAATAGTGTGATGTAAATTTTTCACCAGTAGTGTCTGACACATCAACGAAGCCCAAAAACCTTTCATTGATTTTAATGTGTCCATCTATTTTAGTAATGTAATCGAATGCAAATGCTAAGCTGTTCACGGGTTGAAATATCCGTAGTTTCATCACAAATAATTGAGTAGGCCAAAGCCTCACTCACATCTTGGACAATTTTGTTGAAGCATTTCACCTTTTTTATGCAATCTATTATCTTCATTTTGTACCTGGGCACTTTTGTATGAATGGACTGGGGATTTCATTAATGTTTGGATTCCTTCCTCCATTTGAGTAGATCTCAGTTGTAGCAGTTCTATATAAGTTCCCCCTGTTAAATGAAGCAGTACTCTCATCATGTCCTCTTAAGGCAAGATTCTGTTTTCCAAGGAATAGGATGTTTTCAGTTTCAATTATGAATTTTAAATACCTCCTATTCATCTCAACCATTTTAGTATGTGCCGTGAGGACAACGAATCTGCTACCGTGCTTCCTGCTTTTCTATACTCATTGAGAAACTGTTTAGATTTTTGATGCATTTCACTATTCTCATGTTTCCTGAATTTTTCCAAAAGCTTTCTTCCAATTGTTCATGCCCAGTTTAGTGAATGACTCTCCCCGCGACCAGACTTATGTTGACAAAATAGTCGGCATGGGTAACAAAATGCAGCGTCTTTAATGGAGCTATATTCGACCCAATTAAATTCACTGTACCAGGATTCTTTGAACTGCTCGATTTGATTGAATCTTGCTTACCTTAAAACAATCAACAGGCTGAAATGCTCCTTTTGCAATATCTGCACTTTGTACTCCCAATGAAGGATCTCTACTTTCGCCCTGGAATGTAGCATTACGATCTGGGCGTATAAACAAGATGGCGATTCATCACCAACGCTACCTCCAGTGCTACTTCCCGCTAAATGTCTATCTCATTTACACTTTCACTTGAATTTCCAAGTTTTTTAAAGAATGTTTAGTACAGAGGACTGTTTCTTAGACATGATAACAAACGAACATCCGCAAAAATTACACAAACAATAGCAGTTCAGCTAGTAACAATAAGCTTTATTGAACGATAAAACGTGGCGACCACTACACAACACAACACACGCGCACTGAGCTGGTATGTTATCCCTCCGCCAGGCGTCGTCAATGCTCGGAGGCCCTCGGCCGGTGTCGGCTGGGCTCGGGTGCATTCAATCGGCTGCTCCAGCTCGGGCGCAACCGGCCAGAGTCGGCTCACCGGCACTTGTAAATTTAGTTGTAACACGCGCATACTTTACACACACAGAATCAAATTAGATGCATACAGAAAAATAGACTAACGGGGGATCTATATTAGTTATTCATTCGTAACTTTTAGTGTATACATATACGTAATTTAAAGATAATTTATATTATTTTTTTCTTTTTTTGCATAATGTTGGGGGGGGCACGTGCCCCCCGTGCCCCCCCCGGCCCGACGCCACTGAGTGAATCAATCTGTGTTTTCTCTTTCCTGCATGCAACAGGATGTCATGTAAAATGCTGCTTTAAGCTATTGAAATAATTCCTGATCTTGAAGCCTCTGGTGCTTGACCTGAAATATAGTGCAGTGGTTGTCCTGAATGTAGGGTGTAGTAGATCTCATGCATTAAACTGTGTTTTATTTGGGAGTTTTATTTTATTTATTTATTTATTTTAATGTCAAACAGGAGCTATATTGTTGTTCTCTCATTAACCAGGATATAGTATCAGACCATGCTGGGGTCTTGGTTGAGTTTGACTTAAATAAAGTTAGGCCAAAACAATGTAATGGCATACAATCAACAACACGACTTCTTACAAGGGAAAGATTGTTTAGCCTTACTGAAAGTTTAAAAAATGACACAGACTGGACTCCTTTGTATCTTGTAAGTGATGTAAATTTAGCATTTGAATTCTTTGTAAATATTGTGTCTAATAATTTAAATAACAACTGTCCAATAGTCAGTGTAAAAGGCAAGGGCAATTCAAGACAACGTTATAAAAGATGGTTCACACCTCAACTACAAAATATGAGAGCTTACTTGTTAATTTTATATGATAAGTGGAGGAAAAGTTGTAATACCGTTGATAAGGATAGATATAAGAGATATAGGAAAATTTACAATAAGACTATTTCTGAAGAAAAAATTTCTATAAATAATTATTTAATATCAAATGCTCCAAATAAATGTAAAATGGCATGGAATATTGTAAGAAATGAATCTGGAGTTAAGAAATCAAATATCTCAAAAAATATACCACTCTTGCCAGGAGAGTTAAACAGTTATTTTGTTAATGCACCATTAACTAACAACACAATAAATTCTGTAAATGGTTTAACTCACAATGATTTTTTTGCATAATTTTCCTCTCCCTGATAAAGAGAATTTTAAGTGGAACACGATTGATGATAGTTTGGTCAAATTTATTGTAAATAGGTTAAATAATACACGCAGTGAGGATATTTATGGGCTCTCAAACTTTGTAATAAAGCATATAATTAATATGATAATAGTGCTTCTTACTTACTTTGATAAATCTAACTATGTTTAAAGGTCAGTTTCCATATTGTCTAAAATCAGCTAAAGTCACCCCAGTTTTTAAAAAAGGTAACAGAAATTTACCAGAGAATTGCCGACCCATTGCAATTGTGCCTGTTTTCAGTAAAATAATTGAATCTTGTTTGTTGTCTCAATTGCATAATTATTTTGTAAATAATTCATTGCTATATGACCATCAATATTGGTTTAGGCCTAAACTCTCCACTGCAATGGCTGTGGAAACTATGATTGATGTAATTTTAAAAGGTTTTGAAGACAAGTTAGTTATAGGTTCTAGTCTGATTGACTTGAGCAAAGCTTTTGACAATGTTTCCCATAGTATACCTGTATTATGTAGAAAACTAGAATATTATGGCATTAAGAATGTGGAGTTAAGTCTGTTAGAAAGTTATCTAACGAATAGAAAGCAGGTTGTTAAAGTCAATAATTCTAAATCTGAGTATTTAAATCTCGTAGCTGGTGTCCCTCAAGGATCTGTATTGGGGCCATTTCTTTTTTTAATCTATGTAAATGACTTTAGTGTAAATATACCTTGTCTATCTGTACTATACGCAGATGACACCACACTGATTAGTGCAGATGGGAATATTGCCAATGTTATGTTGCAATTAAATACATCCCTAGAACAAGCTAAAGCTTGGTATTCTGCAAATAGCCTTTTAATAAATGAAAACAAAACTGAAAATATAATATTCACATTTAAAAACCATTGGATTAATGATAGTTTATTCAAACCTGTAAAACTACTTGGCTTCTATCTAGATAGTAAACTGTGCTGGAACGTACATATTGATAATCTCTGTAAAAAATTATCTAGGGTAATTTTCCTGCTAAGAAAATTGAAGTACTGTGTAAACTTAGAAACACTTATAATGACGTACAACGGCTTATTTCATAGCCACTTGTGTTACGGCATTCGACTGTGGGGTAATTCCAGTACAGCAAAAAACGTTTTTGTCTGGCAGAAAAAAGCAATTAGAATATTAGCTGGATTATCATACCAAGAGTTTTGCAGACAACATTTTTCTAGGCTTAAAATTATGACCTTGGCATGTACTTATATTTTCTATAACCTAATATATGTAAAAGAAAATGAAGATAGATTTGAAACACAATGTACACTCCATGAGTATGATACCAGATCAAAAGATAATCTAAGAACTCCTAATATAAGGCTAGATAAATATTATAAAAGCCATAAATACCAGCAGTTAAAACTATTTAATAAGCTTCCTCTTTTTGTTAGAGCTTTACCTTTCAAACAATTTAAACCAAAAATGTCAGAGTGGCTTAAGCTTAAGGAATTTTACAGTGTTGAGGAGTATATGAAATGTGATATGTTGTAAATAACAAATATATATAAGGATAGTCCATAATTTATTATATTTATTTTAAATTTTAGATTTTAACTCCATGTCTCTGTGTGTTTTTTGTGCTTTTTATGTTTTATTTATTTGAGTAGATTTAAGTATTTGTTATATATTTATTATAATAGATATGACTGGAAACTAGTATATATTTATACTATATCAATAGAATTACGCTGAAAAATAATGTTATTTTGACGAAGCCTATTGTAATCTTTGGAATACTTAATGGCCAATAAAACTTCTGATTTCTGATTTCTGAGTGGTTTATTGAAATAAATTTTCTTTAGATTAGTATAAGTAGGTAAGAATTATTTACTAGCTAACAGTATCACTTATTAACAGTATTGGTTACTGGTACCATTTTGTATTATTATTGACTTAATGTTTTCGAATTAGAACAAAAGGTTTGAAAAAGGCTTTGGATAAAAAAAACTGACACGAAACCAGTGAGACTTATTTAAGCATGGGTAATGTCACATAGATCACAATACACTTGATATGTTTTTGGTACTATGGGATTTCTGGGAGTAGCATTACGTACTACTTTCTTAGGGGCGACATTAGTATTCCATCCCCTGATTTTACCCCCAATTGGTTGGCGTCCCCACCCTTAGGGAGCGTGCAATCAAGCCGCTCTTCCTGAAGGGATTCACCTTATCCTCAGAACTTTTGTTTACATTGTCCATAAGACCAGTAATTCGTACAACAAGGGGCATGGCGGGGTAATGAGGAACAGGTATAAATTGGTACTAAAAAGACCTGCCCCATTTCACTACGAATGGCATGTCAGACATCAGACACACACCACCGTACATACTTTTAATATCTGTAGGGAGATATTGTATGCTATATAACATGTCTTCTGGAAATGATAACATGTCCAAAAAAATCTTAAACAATTTGATCATATAAATAACTTCACTAAGTTTGTTCACCAGCATAGTACACCATTTGATTCATATATGGCAGCCATTCCGATGTTTAAAAGTTCACAACTCTGTTAATTGTGAAGCTAGAGAAAACATTAAGTGCTTTGGATTGCACATAATATTCCTTAAACTTTTTGTTACAGTCAAATTGTTTTCTTAAATGGTTTTTGAGATATCAATTACTTGTAAATTCTATATGAATTTTTCAGTCCCTAAAACAATGCTAAAACAAGTTGAATCTTACTTCCTCATCTGAATTCATTAACCAGCTTAGTATGCCATTTTGATCCAATTTGGCAACTGATCAGATGTACAAAATTTCACAACTCTGTTATTTATGTTCTCAGAGAAGGGTCTTTTTGTACAAATACAGTTCTACATAATTTCTAAATAAACAATATTAATATTTTAGATGTCACAAAATTTACCCACTTCAGTTTGAGCTGGAAGGACTATTCTTTTCTCAATTCTTTTCAATAAATTGAGAACATTGTAGCAATCCCAAAATTAAAATAAAGAAGGTTTGAGCAGTTTTCATTTTAGAAACTTCTTTAAATTGTCTGCTATTTTTTAAATTGAACTAGCACTGTAAGACCAACAAACAAGTAGAAGACTGAAGTAAAAGACAGACCAAGGTTCATTGTTAATTTAACTGTCATTCTTGCCTTAAATCAACAGTTGTGTGAAAGAAAATTGTTATTATTCTTTGTTAATTTGTTCAATTATCTGTTCATGCAATACATTGTCATTATTGATGGTAATATTTCAAAAATATTACAGTTTGACTGGTTGTCTAGGGTCTGGTTTTACTATCTCCTAACACTTATATTGATAAGCTGTCTTTTCAAATGTTATGTCACAGCCATATATTGTCAGTTTTGTATCCATGTTACAGTCACGTATCCAAACTTCAGCTACGTGATATGTCTGTCCAACAAGAAGTTGTACGTCTTAAAGAAACGTCATGCGTGGACCCCTCGTTCACCCCCTACACCTCCTCCTCCCACCATCCTCGAGATTGTTGATGAGGATGCTACAGCTGTCAATGCTTGATACCCCACCAACCCTGTCATCCTACTATACTACATTGTCTTTATTATATTTAATTACTTGTAAACTATAATATTACGATGAAATTATTTTTGTATATTAAACTTGTATATATATTATATTATATATTAATATTCAATTATTTTCTTCATTCAGACCTCAGTGAATTACTCATAAATAACATTCACAATAAACCTTATTTTTTGTAAATATAGTCGTACTCTATATTAAAAATCTAATATACCGTGGTGGTTTTCTTGAAAAGTGAAACAATATTTATTTATTATATTATTACAAGATTCTTGGGTTTCTTGCAGTTTTGATATTTCATATTTATTTCAAAATTTCTAGAATATATCAATGTGGCTGTGATAGTTACTCAGAATAACATACCTTTATTTTTAATGATGAGAAACTTGTCATCATACAAATGACTTAGCAAATTAGTCATTTGTTTACTTTGACCCTAAAATGATTCTTGATGAAAATGTGAATAAAGAAGTTATTGATTAATTGACTGGATGTAATAAAAGTATAAAAAAATGTTTAAAGCAACTTATTTAAAACTAATAAATACTAGCATATGTATAGTACTAGCTGTTTCCCGCGGCTTCGCACGCTTCTGGTTCAAGTGAATTATATTTCCAACAGCGATGTAGAGTTTGACCTTGTTGCCACGATCAAGAAAATCTTTCAGAAGTGTATGTCTATAGCCATTGTACACGCACAACGCACATGTACATTAAAAAGTGGTCTAACACTCAAGCTTTAAGTTCAGCCAGAAATTTATTTTTAAGACAAATATACATAATAAATTAGCGCCTTCAAATAGTGTTTGGCAATTTAATATACGCAACTGTCTTGTAGTTACAGTTTATAATGTGCAAGCGCTTTGAAAACCTTTATATTTTGCAGCGCTGCCTTGTGGTAAGTTACATCAATGGGCATAGTATATAAACCTTCACCGTGTAAAAATACATAAACATACAGATTTCCATAACGAATGGTCAAATAGTTTCTGAGTCTATAAAGGACATACACACAAACATTCATTTTTATATATAGGGTTAATAAAAAGTATGGAGACCCCCGATTAATATTGTAACAGCTCACACGAGAAAAACTAAACTCGCCAAACCTATCCTAAAGATTATCCAGAAAACTACTAGAATCACGGATGAGGATCAAAGGTCTACATCAGATGCTAGAAGAGCGTCCTCTGCCTAGGTTTAATGTTGGGTTACGTACAGATTAGAGATGAACTTTAGCAGCCAGATCCTCTTAAAAAATACATTGTATCCAAGAATAAGGTCAAGCCATACCTCCATGGAATGGTTAAACCTGTCAGAAAAGATATGATGGCTATAAAATAAATGAAACTCTATGATCGTAACATTACAATTAAGAGCAATTTCTGTGATTACATCATTCATTGGTGTCAAGTACGAGAAAATCAACATTTTCAAAACAGCCAGGTGGTTCTTAAAGCCCATTCCTCCTTTGAGCTCAGGTCAGGTGAATATGATAATAAAGATCTAAACCCTATTGGACAGTCAAGCTGCACTAATATTACTTAAAGCCTACTGTAACAAAGTTACCCTAATGAATTATGAGGGGATTGTGGGAAATGAGACAGTGAACAGGAAGTGTCAGATCAGAAACTCTTGTCATGAAATGAGTGGCTATAGAGACTTCTCTTCTGGAAAAGCCTCCCAGGTTGTAGACAAGCGAAAGCTGTCATATACCCCCTATCGATAGACAGCAAAGCTTTTCTTGGACCCAGTACACCAGACGTCAGATTGTTTTGGACATCTAAGTCTACTGAATGGACATTGCTTACTTAATGGCAGATTATTATCTCTCTGTCACAGATATGTCGTTTCTGCAAGGAGTCTAAGAAGACTGCTATACACATCATTTGTGACTGTACAGGAATTGCCCTGATTAGGTGGGGACACCTGTATGGGGAATTTTTGAAACCTGAGGTGGAATTTTTAGCTCCACGGGACGTCTTAAAAGTTTATCAAGAGCCTTAATATGACCGGGTTTGTCTAGATTTCAGAGTTGTCTCAATAGATCCTCAGGGTCGTGGTGACAGGGAGTTAATATTTTGCCATTTCAACACAATAGTATTGTATTGTATAGAAATTAAACTGCTGATGAATTGGATCGCTCGCATCAATGAAGTTCATCGGACCACAGTTATGTGATGTCTGTGGGATATGCATGTCAGGTAATCAATTCCTTGGCAAAGAAGAAAACATCAAAGAAGATGGGTCACAACGCCGGGGCTCAGGATGAGTTACACTTGCCTTCCAGTGAAGTTGCTGTAGAGACACTACAACTGGAGAGAGATAACACAGTGATAGCAATCTGATAACAGGGCTTATTGCAGGGCACTATCATCTAAAAAAGCACCTTCACAGGATAGGAGTCTCCAACAGAGATCATGCATGCAGGCTATATGAACAACATGAGGAGACTGCTGAACATGTGATTTTTGCCTATGTGAGCTTGATAGAGAGAGGAAGAGGACACAATTGAAACACTGCATAAAGGACAAGTAATATATCATAGCGAATGCATTGGTAAGTTACAGGACTTAAGCAGGTTGGAAAGTATTGAAAATCCTTCCGTTACTCAGTGGAAAGTGCAAAAGCCCTTGAAGCCTGATACATATATAACCTTCAGGTGGTACATAAGGAGTTTGATACAACCTGTTTGAGTAAAATAGAATAGGTAGTATAGGCCAAGTCTAGTCCATAAGAGGTTGATTCATGAAAAATACTTTTCCATTTAGACGCAAACCCTAATATCTTACTTGCCAGGCAAACATGTTACCACTGCCCCACCTTTATCAAATAAATTATTTTGTATTTGGTCCTTTCTGTCACATGTTTTTTGATAATTTAACTAAATTTAGATTGGAAGGCCAAATTCGTTTCCACCAACTCTCAATATTTATTACATTGCTGTAAGTTGCAATAGCATAATTCGATTCTAATACAAATTTATTTACCGAATGAGCAAGGCACCACTACACCATTTTTTGTGAATCAATTAATTTGTATTTGGCCGTTTCTGACATACATGTTCCAATAATCAAAACTAGCACACATATACATATACATGGTTAATAAAAAGTCTGGAGAATAAAAAGTTACAATATTAGTCTATATAAGACTAATATTGTAACAGCTCACACGAGAAAAACTAAACTCGCCACACATTTATGTTATATTATGAGGTACTTTTTGGGCATAATTACTGCTTCATTCACAAACCCAAAATGGGGGATTTTGGGGGCAGCTCATAAATTTTAAATGTAAAGCCCCATCAAGTGACCTGTCATTTTCAAGCCCCTGATAAAAGAAAACAAACAACGCAAACTAGAGGTCTCTATCTTAACCCAGTAAAAAATGACTGCCAATTGAAAATTTTATAAGCCAGAATAAACTACTTACAACATAGGAATAAGTAACTTATGGGGCAGCTAAAAACAGTCACTTTTAAGCACCACTCAGTTGATCTCTCATTTGTTAGGTATTAAAAGGCAAAACAATCTCAAAACGAAGTATGGGTTTAAATATCAAACCTAGCAAATAACAAAAGTTTAAAGAAATATTGGGAATTCCTAACTGCAGGAGGTACAACCTCTACTGTACGCAGATGACATAACCCTAATCTGTAGTCATAAAGAGCTAGACATTAGTGCAGCTGGGATCCAAGAAACCTTGTCCAGCCTTGAACAATACCTGTTAAAGGTATCGCTTAATATAAATCCAAGAAAGTGTAAAACTATCATAATAAGTAGAAGGAAAGAAATCATAAATCCCACATTGACTGTTGACAATCAAGTCATTCCTGTAGTCAATAGCCATAAGATCTTAGGTATTATAATCGATAATAAATTAAACTTTAAGGAGCACATCCAATCAATGGTAAGCAAATCCCTAAAAGACCTTGACATCCTGAGGTCACTGGCTTGTGGGAGGCTAGGTGTCCACCCTCAGCTTCTAACAAAGGTATATAAAAGTGTAATTAGATCTAAGCTGGAGTATGGTTGCTTTATTTTTGGTCATGCCCCAAAAGTCAACCTTAAAAGCCTACAAATAGTCCAAAACCATGCTTTAAGATGCATTCTCGGAGCTATGAAATCTTCCCCAACTAATACTCTGCATGCAGAGGCAGCATTACCTCCCTTACATATAAGGAGAGAATTCTTAACAGAGAAAATATTGTTTAAAACACTAAGTAATCCACAACACCCATGCTATGTGAATATAAGATTTTATAGATTTAAGAAAACTTACAATTTCCAGTATTATTTCCATATCAAAGCTCGTTAAAAGATCTTTCAATATATAAGGTGGATCTATTTTCTTCGCTTTCAGTTTAGTGAGCAATTCATGTCTGAAGTCATTATATTGCACACAATCAAAGATTAAATGTTGAAGACTTTCTATGGAACCTGCATTGCATTTGAGGGATAACGGAGTGAAATAACAATTTATCTTAAATAGGGTTTCATTAACCCAAGCATGTCCAATTCTTAGTCTATTTATCGTTACTATTTTATTTCTACTCAGTTTGTAATTATTATACCATGGAGAGGGGCTATCAGGGGCAAGTAGTGATTGTTTAATTGCGCCAACAAAATCTTCCAATGACACTTTAAAATCTGTTGGTTCTTCACCTGCTTGGGTTGCCTCTTTTGCCAGCCTATCTACATGTTCATTGGGACCTATCCCCACATGACTTGGTACCCATTGAAAAGTGAAGTATTTATTACCTCTCATCATGCAGATTGTAATGCCTGATGTCAGATTTTCTTCATAATCTGCTGAACTTGCTGCCTTTATGGCTAGTATAGCAGCTTTTGAGTCAGAACATACTACAATGTTATCATAATTTTGTTCGTTTGCTATTTCAACAGCTTTCTTTATGGCATACAGTTCTGCGGAATAGCTGGATGCCTGGTTTGGAAGTTTATATTTGTATTCTATTTTTAAGTCCTGTATATACACGGCAGAGCCTGTGCCATCCTTGCTTCGTGAGCCATCAGTGTAAATTCTTAGATAGTTTTCATATTTCTTTCTCATTAATTCTAGAAATAATGCTTTAATGGCTTCTGGTGGGAGTAATGATTTTTTCCCAACTGTGTCATCAATCTCTAGTTCAAATGATATTTTTAAGTTCTTAAGCAGTAGGGGGCTATCAACGAATTCCAAAAGATTTGAATCACTTACTGCAATATTGTTTAGATTCGCCAGATTATCTACTGTGTTCACCAGTTCCATGTAAAGAGGTTTGGTTTTTTTGACCCAGTACTTATGATGATAAGCTACTGCATGTAAATAAGGTAATATAAAAAAAAACTGGTCATACATAGGCTACAAGAATGTTTATCGAGGTTCCATGCTCAAAGTAAGCAGAACCTGCTGAAATTCAGCAAACAAGAAGAAAGAAAGAAAGTATTCTTTGTTATCGGTTAATTTTACTTGACATTTTAACTGGGGAATTTTTTTTATAGGTTAGAAATAAAGTAAAAAAGTTTTGACAGTTTTATTTGATAAATAAAACAAAAATGGAGGTGAATTGTAAATAGGCTATAACACCACTAATGTTTGTTTTATTATAAAGTTCTATTACGATACATAAATTAACCAATTACACAATGAACCATAAATCTCAGGGTATCACGGATGTGGTGATTACATCAGGGTATGAAATGATCACGAGTTTGGTACCATGAACAGAGTGATAGAGTTAGAGAATCACAACGATTATCCCATTCCTGTTGAGATACCTGTAAGATCTCTGCTTCGACAATAAATAAACTGTGCTGAGAAATCCAAATTGTATTTAAATACTTTATTATATAGTCAGATTAGTCCAATAATTTATGTTACATTTAACTGTTTTAGGTACAATTATGGTAGCTGACTATAATACTAGTATAGCGTAAATAACCGTTTAGAATTTAAAAACAATTCAATTCGAGACTAAAACTGTACAACCAACTAAAATTATTAGTCTATAGAAAAATGAGTTCTAAGACTAATAAAATTATCGAGTTGAGGCAAAAATAACCAAACCAACCAGTTATCTTAGTTCAGTGATTCCATCACTAATCATGACAGCAGTCACCAGGCCTTTCCTGTCCTGGGTTACCTATCATCAAGGATGTAGCCAGCGAGGGGGTTCAAGGGGTCCGGACCCCCCAAATGTTCAATTACTATTTTAGTAAAATATTATTATATTAATAATTCAGTATTACTGACATGTACTGCTAAAATATCGTTTAAAAAAAACGAGTCAAGACATTTTTTAGGGAAAAAATGGGCTTTACTTTCTGGTTCACTATGGGAAAATATCGGTTGTCTGGACCCCTAACATTTTCTTTCTGGCTACATTCTTGTCTATCAAGGCTCAACGGCAGTATTTGGAATGTCCAGTGTATCATGGTCAGATTTAAAAGAGAGATTCCTGGAAGAATAAGTCATCTGTCGTACAGATAATATATTATCAGCGCAGTTGTTATTATAGATTTCTCTATACAAACTTGCTTAGAAACTGGCATTGATAATGACATAATTTTCAGTTGTACGTAACCTCGAGTAAAGACCTATTTGAATGAAGGTAACACTGATGTAGTGGTGCACTTCACGTACTAGGCCAACTATTACATTTAATGGGAGGAAGTCGTGCGTCCAGTTTTGGTGGGTTTGTCCAGTTACCGCCTGCCTACTCCCTCTCTCGTAACTCAAGGTCATATAATAACGTGACTGCTCTTGTATTTGTATTTTACTCGCAGACTCGTCCGTACTGGTGACCTTGTTTCCAAGCCTGCTTGGCCTACTCCACACTGGTGACTCGAACAACGTAATGTAACCTCCTATCGTTTCCAAAGCGTTATTGGCGAGAATTTTGGTAGCTTTTATTGTATCACTTTTAAATACTGTAAGTCAATGGCGTATTTCGGAAAGGGACGTTCCCATTAAAACTGCCTGAGAACAGTGATTAAATCCTATGACAACGATATACTTATACCATTTAGTCTACCTATAGTTTTATACAAATAAATTTAATACTTTAGCAGTAAAGCAAAGTGCATAAATTTGTTTAGTGATAAGAATGTTAATAAAAACATAAATACTGAATTCACAAGAGATACATGTTTGTTAGCTACTTCCACCCAGCCTTATAGGAACTTGTATCTATAGACGTATTATATATGCTGTATAATTTAAAATGTATAATATTGATGTATACCCGACGTGACGGTTCAACGACAAGGTGGGAGGGTCTACACGTCTAATCTTGTTACTGAAAACTATATACAGATTCGCACATTATTTAATGATTCGATAGGAACTTCTTTTTTTAATTACAAACATTTGTAAATACTTCAGATAATCTGGCATTAGTCACTGTCTGCTTGTAGTTTATGGATTTATATTATAGCTGAAACACGATTCAGAGGTATTGTCAGGGAAAACCTGTCATATTTTGTCGGTGTTTTATTGGTTGTTTTTAACGATGGAAGGATTGTGAAATGAAACAGGATTTTCCGGACATTTGCATCACTACGGTTCAAGATTTGTAGTCTGATCTCTTCTTCAGGTAAATAACTACCCTAACACATAATTACAAACGTGTGTCAATTTTACAACAAAAAGTTGTGATTCCTGACTTAACGCGTGTCACAACGCTCTGGTATGATTAGTTAATTTTAACATAGTTTGTAACATAAGTGTTGGTTTATTTACCTGAACAATAGATTGCAAATCTCGAAACGAAGTGTTGCTGATTTTTGTATCACTGAACGATGGTAAATGTTTGGAAAATCCTGTTTCCTTCACAATCCTTCCATCGTCAAAAACAAATCTTCAAACTAAGAATCGTATTGAAGATACGTGATATTTTTAATGCAAATAAACACCGACAAAGTGTTCAATGGATTTGAATAAACAACAATCAACGGTGGCAAATGTCCGGAAAAAATCCTGTTTCAATATGGTAATAATAATAAACTACGAGATCCACTCTTCCCTGGGAGGACTATGAAATATCAAATGTAGGTTGATGGCTTAAATTTGAAATGAATTAGTGAAAGAAGTGAATCAGAATGTAACACGAACATTAACAAAAGTTGCTTCGTAAACTTATGCTGGAGCATGTTGTCGAAAATGTTAGATGTAACTGTTACGGTACAACGTTTAGTTCGTCAGTCTGTGTCGGCCGTAAAAGCCATCGCAAAAACGCAACACTCGGAGTACCTCTATTACGAGCAACTTCCAATAATTAAAGTTCATTTCTTTCAGTGCTGTAGAAACGTTCGAAATTACAATCAATGTTATAATTTCCAAATTGTGTACTTTAAGTTCCACCTCGAATGATCTTCAGACTGCTGAAACTTAGCTGAATAACTTAAATCGTTGTTTTTTGTGGCGTATAATGCCTTAGTGATGCTAACTTGATTAAGTGTTCGCACCGTGTGTGAGTTTTTTGTGCGAGGCTTACAATAACTCCACGTAACCTCAAGATGGTCCGTAACACTCAACATGTCAGTGGAACTCCTGAAGACTCAAGTGTCCAAAACAGTCCTGGGATTCGGGCATTAACAGCCGAGAAAATAAGATCTTAAAATTAGTTGAGAATGCGTAAATAATAACTCAATCACAACTTAGTCTTTAGTCTTCATGCCATTATCAAATCCGTAAAAGCTTTCAAAAAAATCGTTTAAAAACTTGATAAATCTCTTTTCAATCCCAATGCGTTTACAATTACCAGGTCATAAGCACCGAAGTAGGAAAAATAATTTATTCACTGATACCTTTTATATTTTCTCCTGATAGTTCGTAGCTATGCAGAACTCTTTGGAAGTATTACAGTATAACGAGATGAAAGGACAGGAAGATGAAGCTCCTTTTGTTCATCTACTCCAACCAGTCCAGGAAAGTTGCAAGAGTCCACAAACGAAAGTTTCTCTGCAAAGTATCGATTGCTAGATGTATAACCTTGGTCTCTATCCAGATGACGGTGAGATACTCTGATGTTTCTGACCAATAATTTGTGAAGCATTAGCCAAGAATCCTTGGTGATACAAACTCGGACGATCCACATCTCAAGACCCAACCAAGAGCTTATATCTAGATAAGCTCTCATTGGAATATAGGCCATAAAGATATGCTTAAGTTTTTACATCGCTACATAAAGATATCTCTCTCCACAGCGAGGATGACACATATCAAGATTTTGTGTTAACAATCTTGACGAAACTGTATGTCAAGAAAATTTCCAGTAGTCACGACACCGACTGTGGAAGCCTAAGAATTTAAATAGGCTACTTGTTCCAGTTTGCATCCCAAAATCATATATTTTCAAGCCATATGTATACAGTCAATCAATGAAAACCTTTATTCATAATCATGGAGATTAGGTTTAGTGTCATAAATCTTCTTATAAATAAAAATGAATTGCAAAATGTGTTGGTAATCGCAAATCTCGAGAACGGTTGGACCAATTCGGTTAATTCTTTTGTAAAATGTCCATTGATATCCGAGGAAGGTTTTTATGAAGAAAAAGTTGAGAAAAATTACCTGGAATATTTTGGAATTCAGAAAGAATTTTTGTTTTTACGTTTCATAATTCAAATTAAACTGGCACTAAACAGCTGTTGACAGCTATAGTTCAACAAACTTTCTGAAACATTTGTTTACATTTAAATTGTATCAATAATAAGTAAACAGTGCTTGATCGGTAGTGTAATGTAGATAGTAAATAAAATATTAATGTATAAATTTTACTCCAGATTGCGCCAGTGACGAATTAAAATCATCTAATGCATTAAATACTGTTATAAAACTAACATGAAAGAAGTTATGATTGTTTTCACATAAGTTACTTTAAACTGGTGGGCTTCCTTGACATTATGATATTAATTTTAACAATGGCTTATGGAAAAACAGAGAAATGAATACTAACATGCCTCAACGATTCATTCTTTCCCTGCCTACAGTCCAAAAAAACAAGTGTTACGCAAAACTTTAATAAAGATTATTTTGGAATATTGCATAGCCTTAATAAGGATTTTATCTTATACCGAAAGCACATAAGAAGTAAGTAGGACTTCCCCCTAGGTCGTAATAGGCTTTTCGGTCCTACTTATGTGTGTATTTTCTTCATCAGGACAAGGCAAATTCAACTATGTCAACACGATTTTGATCAAAATAGATTTTCGAGAACTAGATAATCGATCATATATAGTATTTTGATCCAGGCAATATGGAAAGCTAAATTGTGACATAGTAGGTAAGTGAATCGAAACGGTCTTAAGTAGGCACGTTTTAACCGAAGTAGGCATTTCGGTCCTACGTAAATATATTTTTTCTTCGTCAGAACAACAAGGCAAACTCTACTATGTTACTGGATATATCTTAGACCTGAAATATATGACAGGGACTGGAAATACACACTTTTTGACCGAAGTAAGTTTCCGAGACCTGTGTGATCCGAGTTTTGTGTTAAGTGGGATGATAAGGCAGATTCAGCTGTGGCGTTATGTTTATAATTAATTAGAACCAGAAATGCTCCTACACGTGCCAAACATGATATAATAATTAAGTTAAAAAATACCATGAACTTAAATAATATATACCTGAAGTATGCCTACTTACGTTTTAAAATTTTTATAGGACTCCCATCACATTACATCATAATTGCTTTTACTAAGTAATATAAGGACTTCGGTTCTAAAGATTGCGTGCGAAGCCGCTGGTAACAGCTAGTATTACATATAATGTTATATAACAGAAAGGTCACGTTAGTCCAGTGTAGAACTGTGTCTCCAAATTAAGAATTCCTGTTCACTGTACAATGAAGCCAACCAAGGCTACAGTTTCCTCTGGTAAGATTTGGTTGGTTGCACTTTAACCTCGTCCAGCAGATTGTTGAAAACATGGCCCCTTCTATGATGGCTTTTTGGTGTACAGAGTTAAATGGTGTTGAGGTAGTATAAATTCTGCAGCATGTCTACTGTTATAATGTTGAACACCTGGGAGTCTCAGTTGATTTAGTGCATAATCACTTATTGTAAATAGACATTGCAGTGAGTATCCTTAACTTCTTGAAAGCAGTACAACTATCCTGATATTGTAGTCTTTCCAAACTTCTATTTTGCACTATGTTATAGACGCACTTTGAGTTGTTTTTTAAAAACCTCTCGTTATTTTTTGGCTACTCCAAAATAAAATCCAATGGCGTAAGACGGTTAGCGTGGTGTACTCACTCACCTCGTCCTGTAAAAGTTTGGGGATATTTACAATTTAAATTGTCGCGATTAATTTCGATGTAATAGGTATGTTGAAAAATAGGATTTTAGTTTTCAGTGTGTAGAAAGAATCGAGACATATGAATCTGTTAATAGCTTTTAGCTAAGAACACAACCATTAACACGGTCTTCAGAAAAGTTAAAAATCTGGTTTCTAAACGGGACCCACATTATTTTAAAACTTTAATAGATCGGGACGTTTTATATAATATATAAAAATAGTAAAATTATTACAGTTTTATAGGAATATCTGAAGAAAAAGGTTATTGCGGACGAAAGGCGTATTAAAGGTTTTTAGAGCTCCCTCTCTTACAAAAAACCCATTAATTTATTAAACAGGAAATTACGAACCAGTTGTCGTGTTTTGTTTAATTGTAAATTTTACTTCTTCTTTGTTTGAATTTGCGATAGAAAACATTTCAAACGCTGAGTTTGCTGATTACCAATTGGTATTGCTAACCAACGAGATTAATTGCTATTGTTTGCAGATCGCTTCCCACGTAGATACACTCAGACTATGCTATTTTTGATAGGTTATTATTATTAATCAACTCAATAGAATTGGCCAGTTTGCAAGATCCGTGACTGTTGCAGGTTGACCAAAACAGTTTGTTTGGTAGATTCTCAAGAAGAGATCTTATGTAATGTAGAATGTTTGGTAGATTTCCAAGAAGAGGTATTACTTAATGTAGAATGTTTGGTAGATTTCCAAGAAGAGATCTTACATAATGTAGAATGTTTGGTAGATTTCCAAGAGGAGATCTTACATAATGTAGAATGTTTGGTAGATTTCCAAGAGGAGATCTTACATAATGTAGAATGTTTGGTAGATTCTCAAGATGAGATATTACATAATGCAGAAAACAATCCGTCAATTAGTACTTACGGGGATTCTCCAATTTTTCTGTCGTAATGTTATAGTGGAATCTTCTTGTTCAGACAAGTCAAGTTTTCTAAGAAACTATAAGAGATAAGTTGTTTAAATTTTCAGCATAGTATCATTAACGACTTAAGAAGTATATTACTTTATAGTTTAAAACAAATAATCAAACATATACTGTATAAAGGTATTTTAATATACAAATGTTATACAATTGTATATATGTCGATAAAACATTAACTTAACTACGAAAATATAACTCAACAAACAAACCTTTGATGGTATTAAACTCCATCTGGCCAGTAACCCTGATTGTTCACAGTTTTTCTCTTTTTCTTTTAAGCAGCCTTCACTTTATTATTTTCTTATTGTTACCTTTTTGCACCTAGTTGTCAGCTTTTTCATCCTTATGCGATTGATAGCTTTTATAATTTCAATTATAAACATCTCAGGGTTAATGGCAATTCTGTCAACAAAAACATTTGTTCTGATAAATATTGAGATTTCTAGCTGAAGTATCGGGCGAAATTAATCTGGATACGGCCCTGAGAGGCCAGGTTCTCCCAGTGTTGTCGCTCTAGAAAGCCGTTAGCCGTCGTGCCGAACAGAGTGCCAGAGCCTCTCTCAGTCAGCCGCCAAACCGTCAGTTGAGTTCAGTTCTGTTCCGGCGCGATACGCAGTGAAATCACTTTCAACCTTGTCCTTTATATTGTTCCGTTTGGTTGTTCATCTATTTCATCTTGCAATGTTTTGATTCTTCTTTATTGTGATAAACTCTACGGAAGTTGTTAGGAAAAAGGATTTCGCATTATTAAAGTAAGTTACACAAAGTTATTTTTTACGAATTTTAGTTTTAAAATATTGGGTAATTTATTTATGTGTACTGTATTAATCTGTGAATTGAAGTAAGTGTAAAACAATAACTGAATAGAATAAAAATATGAATTTGAGAATAAAACAATGTACCTATGATTAATAAGTTATGTTTAATAATATACATGCAGTTCAATAACTCATCAACGTAAAAATAATTAAAAAGGGGAAAGTAATTTATTATATATTTCAAAACGCGAAGTTTCCTGTCAGCTCAATAATTGAATTTAATTAATTTTCGCGTTAAAATTCAAAAGATGTTTTAATGTGATATTATTCTTGGTGAGTCTAAACTTTGAAGTGATTACTCATTATGCTCTTTATTATTTATTTTTATTTATGCATTGTTTAGAAGTCAAATCAAATCAAGCTCAATTAGCAATAAAATAAGGTAAAAATTATATTCAATTGGTAAAATCAGTATACTTTTACAGTATTTACATTTTTATTATTTTTTCTACAATGCATAATGGTTATAGGTTTATCAAGAATTTTAATTGAAAATATCAAATTAAATAAAGTGCAACCAGGATTGATCTAGAGAAAGGTTACATCCCCCCTCTGAGGTGGGGGAGAGGGTATGGATATATATCAGCAATTGCAGGGTGACTATAGTAATTCAGGTGTAAGAGTGGCAAAGTGTAGATGTAAGGTGTAACTTGTTTCAGAATTATTAGTTCGTTTGCTACGAATGCTGTTTTTATAAGTTTTTTATATGAATGTTTCCAGATGGCGGCCATACCAAATGATGAGAATTATATTTTCACATCAGCAATTTAATACATTTACAAACATAATTTCTAATTGATTGCAGCCACATCTGGCAGGATATTATTTAATATACTCCGAATGCAATCCATTACTGATCTATTCATGATTTGTGGGCTGGAAATATAACAGTTCAAAAGTTGTATATCCTTCTGTTACTTCCGGAAAAAGGATGGATATTATGTGTGGTCGTCATCTCGAAATACCAAACTGAAAATGAACTATTACTTTTAAAGTTGACAGCATAACGACTCATTATTACATATTAAAGGAGGAGGACTGAAAAGTCTACTACGGTCGTATTATTTTTCGTTATAAGAGAGAAATCCTCGAGTCCATGCAACATATCTTGTTTTTTTGGACTGTAGTTAGGACAAGAATGGATCATTGTGGCATGTTAGTGTTCGTGTCTCTGTTTTCCCTTAAGTCACTGTTAATATCCCACATGACAATGTCATGGAAGCCCCCCATTTTCTAGCACCTTGTATGAAAATATCCACAGCTTTGTTTATACAGTTATTTTTATAACAAAGTTCCAAGATTTTCCAAGGCATTAGATGATTTAAATTCGACACTGGCACAAACTGGAGTAAAAGCTAGATAATTACGTTTTGTCTTTGCTATGTGCATCGCTACTGATCAAGCACTGTTCAAAAATTTAAATTGTTAACAAATGTTTTTTGCCTCTTTGACGAACTTCAACTGAAAGTGTCAACAGCCTAGCTGTTTAGTGTCAGTTAAATTTGGATTATAAAACGTAATAATTAAAATGTTTACCGAATTCTAAAATATCTCAGATCTTTCTTTTCATACAAACACTTCCTCGAATTTCAACTAATATTACAAAAAAGAATTAGCAGCTAATCTGAAGAATGGCTAGATCAAAGGAGTAATTATGGTTACTCCTTTGATCTAGCCATTCTTCAGATTAGTGCTTAGCAACACATTTAGCGGTTCATTTTTATTTATAAGATCGAGTAGATCAGCTGTTTTCAGTGACAGTGTATTGGGAATCCGAACTACTGATAAAAGAAAGAGGCAATGCTCAAGTAATCAAACCCTACGGCTGAATTTCTAAGATTATATAGCCTAGGCTATAATCCATTAAATGTATTTTCGCATCGCTGGTTCTATTAGTTGACAGCTCACGAGATATTGCTTATTAATAGTTCATTAAGATGACCAATTCTCCACATTGTTGATTACAAAGATAGATTCATTGTATATTTTTTCGTTATCTGAATTTGTTTACTGTAAATGAAAAGATTCAAAAGTATCTACTGGATCATATTTTGCAGAAATTATTTAATATATATTCAGTATCTCAACATTCGTGAAAACACATTTTGATGACATTTTTTATGTTTTTTACAGCTGAACATTTTCGCGCCGTAGTTGGACCAACCCAATTTTTTTTGCCCTATAAAATCCTCTCGGATACGAAAAAATTCTCGATTATTTATGTGAGAAATGTTTCGCCAAACAGTTTATACGATATTGTATCACAAGATATTGTACTTTGGACGAGCTGAATCCAATGTGAAATTCAAAGACTAAATTTTTTATTTTCAAGGTCATATTTTTAGGGATTTAAAATTGGCGTGTGAAACGCATTGTAGTCATTTTAAAATTATAATGAATTTTAATATAATTGATAGAACTGATTTGAAGGGCTTCAGCTAGAAGAGGTTTGCAATTTGGTGAGAATGTGCAGTGATTTACACATAAAGGGTGTTCATTTAAGAACTTCAAACTCGTATTAAAAGACTTATAGCCCAAGTATCAAAATTCTGTAAACGGGAGTGTATAGTACAATTGGAGGAACAAAAAATATTGTTTTCAAAATGGGGGTGCTCACTCCCATTCCCCCCTACCCAAAGCCTAAATTTTGAAACGGCAACTAATACCTTGTGACACATCAAATTCAAGCTCATGAAAATGCTGTATTTTGGTAAAAAAAATTGAAATCGGCCAAGCCGTTTGGTCTCAGCTTCCAATAATGTAATTTCTTACACAATTATTAGTCTACAAACTACTGTACTACTGCTAAATAACAACAAAACTACTTACTAAATACTGTTGTAAATCCTTTGTAAACTATAAATCAAATGATCAAATTGATAGCCATTGTTGTTCAAGAAAAAAGTAACCCATTATCAAATTCTTGCTTAACCTTTCTAAAAGTTTCTCTGGTTAAGCGTCTGCATTTAGCAGTGATCCTGTTTTTCAAGTTTTGGACACCAGTGGGATGTGTTTTAAAAACTACTGATTTCAAGTGATCCCACCAAAAAATGTCTAAGGGTGTTTAGACCGACACCACCATGTTGAGGGTTAAAGGGTGGCTGAGTGAGGTCATTAATTTCAATCGCTGTAATAATTTGGAGAAAAAAGAAAACTGTGAACGGAATTTACTGACTGGTGAAAATGTTATACACACTTTTCTCTAAAAATAATGTTAAACTACAATATTCAACATATTATAAAATATTAAACAATCTTTAATATTTTAATGAAATTTTTGTCTTGTCTCGATGCTGAGTTATCCCGAGTCGATTTATCTATAGTGACGTTTAATATTTAATCATGAGGGATAATTACGGGAGCTTTAACCTCCCAAAAGAAGGAGAAATTTATTGTAAAAATATCAACTTTGTAGCATTTAAACAGTTGTCAACCCGCTGTCATCATTTACAACCATAAGGTTGTTCTGGAGGTTCAAATGAGTCCGTCCATGTACAGATTCCTTGTAAACTCTCTCCATATCTTTAAAATCCTGACTACGCTACTCTTTCTATACACTAGGGTTTAGCGTAGTCTATGACTAAAACACTTTTTATTTAATTTATAATACGAAAATATAAGCGTAACAATTATTGTCCGTGTAAATACTACTGCTGACGTATCGTACATCATATCGTGATCAAATATGCATATATTGTATTGCGGGCATTGGTCATATGTTACATTATAACATCAAACTAATATTTCCTTGTTATTTTGTACTTGTATTCGTTTCTAGGCATGGAATGAATCCATTATTAATATACCGGAGAGCTTTAAACCCTCTTTGGTCAAGCAATGATATAATTTATCTTATATGTCCCGGTATAGATTTGTTTAATTTGCCGTGTTTTATGGCCAACTCCTATTATTATTACATTTATTTTCTCCCTTGTTGTGTTATTTTTGGGTAACAAATAGCAGCCAGTTGAGCTGACGTGAGATTTATCTGACACTGACAAGGAATTGTTACGAGTATAATGCTGAAGCAGCCCAAGACAAGCTGGGCGCCACATCGACCCTGTTTGGCGCCACATCAGGGCAGTAGGTTACTGGAAGGGTAGTCTCTCTCTCTCTCCAGTTTTGACTGATCAATGAGGGCTAGTGCTGTAACACATTCGAAGCTATCACCCTCTTATCGACGGGCGGTGGTCGAAGGCGTTTGTGGACATAACCTACTTTGTGTTTGTCCCTTATGCTCTGCGTTTATTTATAAGAGAAGAATAAGTATGCAATGGAAATATTTGGACGAATAACAAAGGGATGTTCATTTAAGGTTTCCAGATGCTGGGTAATAAATAACGATGTCGCACACAAGAGAAACAACAACTCGAAGGCTAACTTCTATACCGAATCTAACCTACCGGCCTTGAATTTCGCTAGGAAGAATGCGAGCTCGCTAATTTACTACAGTTCGTGCTAGCGACGAGAATTTATATTCGGAAAATTAATTATCTTTGTATAAATAACAACTAGTTATCAATAATTCTGGAATCAACAAATTTAATTTAGTACGAGAGACACAATTAATACAGGTAGTGTTTCCTTGTGACGACCATGACATTACGACTAGAAACCCTCTTCCCTCATAAAAGTAATAAACAAATTTAAAACTCTTTACAGCCAATAAAACCATATTTGTAAAGCCTAGGTGTAAAATCCAAAGTTGATTTAATTTGTTTAGTTAAAAAATGTCATTTCTCGTATCAAAGGACGTTTTGTACGAATGCTAAAACTGTATTAACACATTATTTTCAAATCCTCTGTGAAGTGTAAGTTTACTTATATTTGTTCAAAAAATATTTTATTTGATGGAAATCGCCATTTTGATTGGAGGGAAACAAATTGGCCATTTTAGCGTTTCGTGTTAAAACCTATCAGTTTATATTCACAACAACCGCATAGTAGGCTACCAAATTTTGGCACATGGTAATTACAATTATTTGTTTTCGACTTTTCATTAGAAGTGGGAGAGAATACGGAACTTTATTTCAATAAATTAAAAAAATCAGTAAAATAACATCTATTTACCTAAAATGTTTTAAACCTAGTTCATGACCGCGTTTTTATAAATTTAGATTTTATTAAAAATCATGTATACGTCATGGTTGGAAATTTGGTTGATCTGTTATAGTTTTTTTTAGTATATTCTATTTAATAATTCATTTTCAAATTTTTTAATTTCTATATTTCTATATTTCGCCCCTAAACACTTTTATTACATTTTAAACTCTGAAACATTAAAAGTAATAAATGCATTCATATAACGTTAAGAATACATAACAATTTACAATTATTTATAAAATCACTCATTGACAATTTTGTCCCCTTTTCATTTCCAGCCATTTAATTTTTTTCTTCTATACGATTACTCCTCTCCCTTAGCATACTTCGATCTCTCCCTTGCACTAGTAGGCATTCTTGTCTTTTCGATTTCTTGTCTAAATAAAGTATTCAGTACATTTATGCATGTTTTAACATTAGTTATATTGTGTAAAAATAGAATTTGTTCGAATTTATAATTATTGGCCTATTTCCTCTATCAAACACTTTATCCAAATCATGTAGCCTATTAAAAATTTAAAATTGATAATGTTACAAATCTTTGACTTTTACCCCAAAATTCATGTTTCCAACTCCATTGTTACCAGTTTTAGCATCAGTAAACCACTCACTATTACAGTAAAGTGATTTAGGATAATAACTTTTTAATCCATTTAAACTATTATTCTGTTCTAACAACAAAATAAAATTTAAAGAGCATAACTTGAGATGGAGTTGTGAACATTGAAAACATAAAACACAGACGGTTTACAGCGCAATCCGACGATAAGACCTAGTAATACTATTGACAACACTGATCGTTGGGCCAACGACCCTCTTATTTAAAACTAAACTAATGTTTGGGTCGTTGCGCCAACGATTGGTGGAGTAATCGAACCAGACCCATAGCGAGTTCTGTTTAGTGGTCGTAGTAGCTGTCTTCAGTCTAGGTTTAGCAGGGATAATTTGGCTCTGAGACATAAACACGGCATACTTCAAAATTGTGCTTTAAAAAAAAATGAGAGAAACAATCGATCACAAAGTTCTAGTTCTCGCATATAATTTCCGCCAAAGAAAACTACATATAGACGTCTCAAACATAGCCCACGTCATGCACCTATGTACGACATGCTGTATGAATACGAGAATGCCACAATCAGACACATCTAGATCCTTATTCTAGATAACAGTGACACACACTCAAGGTGACGTTTGACCACACGATCGGATAAGCGGAAGTGGTGACGCGACTAGCAGATAATGACGCAGGAGAAAGTGTGACTCTCTAACAGAGTCAACAGTGACTGTGGTGCCTCTCTCCTGGCTTGTCTGGTATAGGACATGGAATCATCAAATGAATTATATTGTGCTGAAATATGTACTAAGTGGAATATTTAAATGGAATAAAGTGAAGATAACTTAGGTTAACCCCGCCCTCTTCGCAGGTCACTCTGATTCGCTGAGATCACTCGTTTCCTCGAACTCTGTATTGGATAGTTTCTTACTTAATGACTGATAGATAATGTTTATTTTTCAAAAGAGTGCATGAAAAAAAGGAGATTTGAGTAATTAGCAGTTCATTTACTAATAACTACTGTAACAACTGTAATTACATTTTAAGAAATTATATTGCATTAATTAAAGAAGTGGAAAATTGTTGATAAGACGATTTGATGGGAAACTTGACAAAATGTTTGAAATGGTAAGTTAAGGTTGGTTTTGTAGCTATTGACTACTTCAAAGTTGGGTTCTAATGATGACAATAAATCTAACTGCAATCATTCCAAAATTAATATTCTTATGTATAGACTTTAATGGTAGTTTCTCGTACCTTATATAATTATGAACGTCCTTGTACAGTTTACTACTATTTGACCAGTTTAGAATAATAAAATTATTTATAAGTTTTTATTTGTGTTTAACGTATGTAAAAAACTGTATACAATTTTAAAATTGATATTGCGCGAACGAAAGACTTTTAGCTTGATACACAAAATTGACAGTCAAACACACAAATAATATATGTTTTATCATCAGGCGACTTGATAAATATGTTGAAACCTGGCACTTTAACAATCTGCATATGGTAAGCTCACGATCACAAAAAATAATTTATGTTTATGTTGGTTACTTTTAAACAACGAGTAACACAATGTTGCTTTTGTTGGGCTAAGAAACATTCTAATCTAAGACATGAAAGTAGCCAGGAAAAACTTTGGAGAGGGGTCCAGACAACTGATGTTTTACCCGTAGTGGACAGAGAGTAAGGCCCCATTTTGTTCCTCTTGACACGTTTCTTTGTTGAGAACGATCTTTCAGCAGTACATGTCAGCAATACTGAATTATTTAAGTAATAATAATCGTTTACTAAAAAAGTGAACAATTTAAAAATTTGGGGGGGTTCCTGACCCCTTGCACCCCCTCGCCAGCTACGTCCTTGATCTAATAAAAACTTGTACTTATGTTTAACCTATTGATACTCTCCCGTTTTAACAGTTTTGAGGGGAAATTCTCTCGTATTCAAGAAACACCGAGTTTTGTGCCTGCACAGTGCTAATCGTTAATCGGATTTTAGGCTATTAGCGATGGTTTAGTATGGAGTTTTCCAGTTCCTTTAGTGTTCCATGCCCTGAAACGTTATGTCTCCATAAATTAGTAGTCATTAACATGAGTGTTTCGCGTACTAAATAGTAAGCATGTTATTGACGTGCAGCAGAGCTCATAATGTTATTACTACTGAGCTGCTATGACTACCACGTGACTACTCATTAGCCTACTCACGACTGACCTTGACTATCCCCATCGATCTACGTCGCCAGTCACTCCAGGATCTAACATTCAAATTGAAATAGTGAGTTGTAAGAAACATAGTATTTAAATAACATCTGATACAAAAGGGGTTGTTATATCACAATAATTGTTACTCGTCTGTGTATTACGTAACTCATGAATGATCTCACAACACCTAGGTGTTGTAATGTAATGTAGGTTTATGTATGCCTACAATGTTCTGCGCCTAGAAACTATGTTTCACACACGCTATCTTGTTTACTACACATGTTCGATTATGTTTGTAGGAGACTATCTCGTGGATATGGTTGGTGGAATCGTTACTAGATGATACTAATTTTATTAATGGCACAAAGTAAATTTAGTTTGTGGAGCCGAGAACTGGTTTTCAATTATAAGCACACAACACAGTTTCGATCATGTTTGTAGGAGACTTATCTCGTGGATATGGTTGGTGGAATCGTTACAAGATGATACTAATTTTATTAATGGCACAAAGTAAATTTAGTTTGTGGGAACCGAGAACTGGTTTTCAATTATAAGCACACAACATAGTTTCGATCAAATAATTGAGCAAGACATTTATTTCGAGCCGTCCTGGTAGAGATCGATGGGAGGTTATCAGAGCGATACTAAATGCTGTGATAGATTATATCATGCTCTTATCTACCAATGAAATGAGGAGAGTAAAATTCGCTATTTTCAGTCAGATATTCGGTCTCTATTTCGATACCGATTTAACTTTGTTTGCGTGTGGCGGTTGGTTCTGTGTGCCAAATTAAATATGCAAAATCTTGATGGTTTGATATTTTAAACTCTATTTATACCTTTCCAATTCAACTCCACCTAACCTAACCCGGTCGATGGTGAATTAGTGTTTTTAAGAGAAACTCCTCTTCTGTCTATTTTACTGAAAGGTAGACTGTGCTACACAATATACATTGTCCTCGCCTCCCGGACCACATACCATATTGATAAGAACATATTAATTATTCATAATTTGTTTTGCACAAACATTACGGGTCAATTGTAAATCTCGTGAGTAGGCTGGTAGCTAACAAGATTGTGCCGAGCATTTCAACAGCTTCTTGGGAGGGCGAGGCGGCGGCGCGATGTGCTCGGGCGCCTTCTTTCTCTTCAGACCGATGTTATCTAATGTTTTCTAAAATAACTCCTACGCTAGCACGCGAGACATATTGTCATTGTTGACTTAGACAAGCCTCAAATCGCAACTTCCGTCATTCATTATTTCCAACATTAATCTTGCCACAACTTTAATTCCATCAATGGTGTATATATATACATAAGTGATCAAGTTATACAGGATGTAACAACAAGATTAAGCTGGCTAAACATTTTTCAGATGTTATGTGTGATTCTAAGCTAAAAGTTATGAATAACTTTTTCTAACCTCCACTTAGTTTAGGCGTTAGCCGCCATTTTGTATTTTTTATTAACAAATTATTATCTCTAAAACTAGTAAAACTGAAGAAACCAAATTTGGCACATAGGTTTGAATAAGTAAGAAGAAAAAAAGTTGTGTTATTTTCTTTAATATTAACAAAATGGCGTCTATTGAAAGTTTTTAAGTTCAATAAAAAACCAGTACAGTAAAGTGCACTACGCACCAACTATTTTAAGAATTCTATTGCAATTCCACGGTACTTGTTTCAACGGAATCCGTCAAGGCATAAGCGAGCACAGCTACTTTAAAGGTACCCTCACACAAGCCGAAAGCAGCAAACATTTTGTCTTCTGATAGAAATAATTTGTATTACATCAGTTATAACAAATTACAAGGTACCAATTATTTTGACAATGTTATTACAATTCCGACAGTACTTATTCCAACGAAATCCGTCAATACATAAGCGAGCTCGGCCAAGATTTTGTTGATCTACTCTTGTAGAAGCCTGGGGCAACAAACAACTGATAACTATGATATGTTTGGCGTATGTATCTGTATTAATAGAGTCTAATTTTATTTCTGGCGGTAAGAAGTTAGTAATACACTCTTTTCTGTATTTTTAACAAAACGTTCTTGGGGTGTATAACTTGAGCAGAATTGGACAGTAAATAATTATTTAACACCTTCACTTCGGCTCTATACTGATTTAGAATGACTACTCTCAATGGCTTCTGCACCGTAAGGAGTCTTCCGCTGTCACCTGTTTATGTCAAGTTCAGGTGGTGAAGGATGCACATGGACTATGTATGCCTCATTTTTGTTTTTTATTTATGGTTGTCTGCTCTTGTCGTCTACGTAGCCGGAATAGTGGTGTTTTGTAGTAATGAATCTCAAAATGGTGTCAATTGCCGACGAACAGCGAAACTGTGCCAGCAAGCAGTCGATGGGTACTGGAGGTCACTGGAGAAAATCACCCTGGTGATGATGCACAGATACAGTAGGGCTAATAAGTAAGGATTTAAATAAATGGCTAAAATAGGCTTACAAATATGGCACGGACTGGTTTTGAAGAGACAACCTATTTTACGAAAGAAGTAGAAATATTGCAGTGGGTGGATAGCACGAGAGTTACAGAAGGTTTAATACAAATGTTTCCACGCTAGTACGCATTCCCCACAAAGCCTCCAGATATACGAGTACATACCAAGTACGTCAGATATGAAATAAATTTTTAAACGTGTTGTTCCTATGTACTGTTCGAAATTTACAAAATAATTATTTGCAATAACGGCATGTAGAGCTTATTCGAACATGTAGTCCAATTGTTTAAGTTCACACATACCGTAGTTATGGTGGGAAGGGTTGATTCAATGTGAATGTCTTAGTGCAGCGTCTGGAATCTGACAGCTGCGACACGTGTAGAATACTCAGTTCCTCCACCGTGCTTAGAGATCGTGTCTAGAATATCGTAGTGCACACAATAATTGTGCACCAGATGAGACATTGAGAATACCTATTCGCCAAAATTACACTATATTTTG
This sequence comes from Homalodisca vitripennis, assembly GCF_021130785.1. Taxonomy (NCBI): domain Eukaryota; kingdom Metazoa; phylum Arthropoda; class Insecta; order Hemiptera; family Cicadellidae; genus Homalodisca; species Homalodisca vitripennis. Next base: position 107,370,132 of record NC_060210.1, read on the forward strand.
TAATCCAGATGTCTCTGATGTCGAAACGATGTTCATTTTGAGCTTCTTTGTCACCGACTTTTTTTGATCTCTCAGGCGAACACGACACCAGGTTCCAGGGGATAAGTCTGTGACAGCGTCAGATTCCAGACTCTGCACTAAGAGGAAGGTGGACGGGAGCTAAATTCAACACTATCATTGTATAAGTAAGTCTGTTTGTAGGCAGACGGGACGGAAACATAGACAGTGTTGTATCAGGTAATCTCTGCCCGGAAACATGGTCGTGTCTTTGTGTTTGTTGATGCCACACATATACGAGTGAAAACAATTTATTAAATCCTGAGAAAATGACGTATAAATGCTACTAAACCTGTTATCAAGCGATATACACTGCGTGACGTGAATGTGACACGATAATGCAGTGACGAATGAGAAAATAATTGAACGGCTAGTGGACTTTGCTACATCAAGTATAAGATAAGGTATATTAACATTTAATGGGTCTTAAGATTAGCTCAAAGTAGTCAGTCAGTGGCAGCTTGAATCATTCATTGTATTACCGTTATTCGTTTTCATTCTCTAGAGTATTCATTACTTCCTGATAAACTACTATCGATGTTAATCAATAGATAAGTCTCTTAAAATATCAATAGCGAAGAAATACAAGACTTGGCTTTCTACATGACATTGTGCTGACACCGCGGTATAGATGGGAGCACAGATATGAAGAGATACACTGTAGGCTAATCCATACTAACTTATCATGCCTTATCTCATCTCTCGAGTTGTAAAGAACACGACTCAGGCTCAAGTATCTAAGTACTGTCAGGTTTATTTTAAAAAAGTGGCTAATGGTATGTTTTTATGGCTTTGCATTAATATTTTAAATACATTTAAATTCAATTCCAAAAGTGCCGCCCGCTTGGTAAGAATTTGATAATTATATTTTTGCAAGAAAAATTAGGAAATCAGTTAACGAATAACTAGATCTTATTTTTAACTTATATACAATGTTAGTTAAAAGTGGCTTCCTGTGGCATGAATCTCAAATTAATATTCAGATAATAACTCGATATCAGTCAGCACGATTGGTTCGAATATAACGACTCAGCTTTTATGTTAGCTCTCAAACTGTTGTGTAAATTGCAAGCACTAACATTTGTGTGAAATACTCGAATTGTGCATAATATGCGTGTAAAACAAACGTACTGTGCAGAGCATACGTCTAGTTGTACCTCCTGACCAGTTCTGGCTGTATTACGTATCTTACACAATATAGAAGTGAAATAAACGAACTCATAACACAGGATGGAATACTATGTTACATACTAAACATACAATTTGGAACTGACCTAATATTGATTGAGTCCAGATTATTGTTACTGCCACCACGATTGACAGAATATGCTAACAGTGTTATTTTGTCAAATTATCCATGCTATTGTGAAACTCTGAAAATGTTCAAACTTTAAGTAGTTACAACAAACTGTTTCAGTGAAACATGAGTGATAAGCATTAATAGTGCTGAAAGCCAATGAACTGCTCGCGTTACACTCGTTGTTGTGCAAGCACCCACCGCACATTATTACTGTGATTGTTAGTTTGATAGACATGTATTGTTATAGTCGCATACAAACCGTATAACCTTGCTCACGGCATTCCATGTTTGTTAGGCAGTACTGTTATGATATTAGAACAGTTTCAAAACATTAACTCTATTTATTGTACTCTTTGTAGCAACACTGCATGAATTTAGTAATTGTTTGTCTTGTTTTGTAGTATAATTAATACATTTTTTTTTTGCTGTAAAACATAACAGCTTTTTTAAGTGAATAGTATGTTACGATTTGTTTATTTAACCTAGATTGTAGTTATGTGTTAGGTTAGTTATTCACCTGAGGAAACGTAATGTTACTAATTTTGACGTGACAACGTCTTAAATTAGGTTGCGGCTCGGAGTCACTCATGAAAAAGTGTAACGCCCGGTAACGTTACGATGCCCGTCCAGTGGGTCCGCCGCACGGGATCCGCACGGGATAAAGCAGATAACTGTGGGTCCGCCGCACGGGATAAAGCAGATAACTATGTTTATTCGTGAAAATGTGGAGTGCTTAGATTCGTCATTTACAACAACTACAACAATAAAGGTAAATAATTGTACACTGATATTTCATTATCGTAAACTATGATTGATTGATTAATTGTTAGATTGACACAAAAGTTGAGAAACTGAGTTTATAGGTTATGTCATACTATTGACAAATGTTGATAGTGTTAAGTAAATTATTAGTTTAAATCACTCTGCAATCAATCGTAATTCAGTCGATTGAGAAGAAACAGCGCGTATTGCTAGTCAAACATTTAAAATAACAAATTATAACCTCTAACCTGTCATAACAGTGCGACCAAACAAACGAAATAAACCGACCAATCACCACGCGCGGAGTTAGAATTTAACTGTGTTTAGCAAGAATTTCAAATTCCAATTTTAGTAAATGTTTTATTCAACTTTACCATTTACAATAACAAATTTTAATTAATTTCAAATTATGTACAATGTTTTAGTAAACAAAATATATTTCTATAGTTAAAATTTGTGCAATTCTTATTTTCATTCAATTCCTTGTTCCTATTGTGCAATTTAATAATATTCATATCAATAAATATTCTACCGAGAAAAAGACGTTGTCACGTAAAATCTTCGCCCGTAAAACCGACTTTACAGGCAACCATAATTTTTTTTATATCATTGGACAATGGCAAGTGTCCGGAAAAATCCGGTTTCCTTTACGATCCTTCCATCGTAAAAAACTAACTTGAAACAAATAATAGGCTATTAAATATTACGTTATTTGTTTGAGCGCTTGCTCGTTCGCTTCTCTCCTACGCAAGCTGGGAAGCTCGGCAACTGTTTCATCTTGTTAGGCTACTATCGAGATTTTAAACTTCCCCACACTGTTTGCCCAGCTACCCTTCTAAGGTTTGGCAAATTAGAAATACGACCCAACAGTATTTTTTCTAGGGGAGTTATCGGTGTCGGCCTGAGATAGAAACTTAACTCGCGCAAAGCCTTATTTCGACGGGTTAACTTACGTCATTCCTCCACCCTCCCCAATATTGTTTTAGTATTTAATTTGTAATAAATATCCTCTACGTAATGACCACATCTCTAAGTGACGTAATACTTGTGAATACGAGTACTTAAGTCTTAGTACATGTTATAAGTGGAAAGTGGAGAGGGAGTTCATAGAGTATTCATAGCTTTCATTTCAGGATTTTAGCTGAGTCCAAACACATGAACTAATAATTTATAAAGGAGGTTGATATACTATTTTATATATTATTTTTTTTAAGTAGAAAGTTCGGAAATTTTACATAGAAAGTCCACGGATATACAAGCTGAAGTCCACCCAGACACTGCACGGAAAAACAGCTTCTTCAACCATTATTTGCTCTTAACACGACTTAATAAAGTGTACAAATCTGCGCGTCCTTATCATTGCCTAGCGACGGATAGGTGTAAGCCACACCACTTGTCACATACAAGGCTTCACTGAAGATGCAAGCAAAGTTTTGCAACTATACCTCAGTACGTTCTCAAGATATCCAGTGGACAGGCAGCCAGAAAAGCAGAGAAATAGATACGATAGACCACACCTCCTACAGACAAACAAACGGATGTAAGAGTTTTTCCAACTCCACGAGTGACAGACTTTCTTGACGCTCAGCCTAATCATATAGAGGGACATGCATTATCATCAAATCCTATGTTGTACATATAAATATGTAGTTACATGCAAAATTTCAAGTGCATAGCTTAACCACACTGAATATATCAGTCAAATTCCATGGAGGCACATGAACACAGCTTTGCCTATATAGGAAAGAAGCTTCATGTAAAAATATATCGACTCTGTAGGTAATCGTTTTCTCGAGATATTCTGCGGACGACAAATAGATAGACAGAAGAAGAATTTGGCCAGCTCATTAAGTAGCAAATTTAACCTAATCTCAAGTGTATCACAGTCTACTCTCGAGATATAAAAAATACAAAATATTGGGATTCCCAACGGTTAGTCATATCCTACGGATGGGCGTACACAATTATAAAAGATATGATGGTACACAAGTCTATAACTCTGTCTCTAGACAGAAAAGACATTTTTCCAGTGTCCCAAGGTTAGACAGTAAAAATCAATCAATTATTGACAATCTGCTCCGGGAACACTCCCGAATTGGGTCCTGACAGAAATGAAATTAAAAAACCTTAACGCAAACAAATATATTAACCAATCTGGTAATGAATAATGCAAAATTAAAAGTGTCGACTAATTGTAAATCTAGAGAATTCGGACGTTGGGAAATATTTAAAAGAAATTGGGTTCTATTCGAATAAGTAAAAGTAAGAGTATCTTAATTATTACTGCCAAAGTTGAGCTTCGAATGCGAGGATGGTCGCCAAGTTGCGTCAGCGGTGTCGCTGTTGACGAGAATGTCATTTGGTCTTAGTGCCATCGGTCGTCGGTAGAAACTCATTACTTCTAGCTCTAGAAACTCTAGAATAAAATCTAGTAGTTTATTTCTCTGATTTTAAATTTTCTCATTTTCGAAATCGAGACAGGAAACGACCAGTTGCACTGAATCATCTGGTAAGTCTTGTTTTAAATTCTCAGAAGAGGAAAGTAGTACTTGTAATAAAGGGAGCTTTCCTCAATCCATTAGTTTAATGGTACTATGGAACTATATGGACTATCGATATAGATATAATTTTAAGGCTTAATATATTTTTGTCGCGTATATTTTTATTACTTATTTTGATCTGAGACCCTTTCCAAAACGGCGGCCTAACGTGCCTGAACATGTCTAGAGCACACGGACTGAACATGCCTAGAGGCCCTCCTGAAGGTACTGTCAGATCATTAATTATAATACGCTAAGGTGAAGGTCGTGTCTTGCTCATGTAGTCTGTTCCACTCTGAAGTTGAATTAACATGTTACTCCTTATACACAACTATGTATTATTAAGGCATTGTATTATTATAAGGTGTAGCCTACTTGACTGTGAGCTTGATGTCAAGAACAGAAAGAAGAGCTTGTGGTGTCGGTGGCCAATCCATAACTAACAAAGACAACAGTTTTGGCATTACAGAAACTGGGATCGCAATATGGATAAATATTTACTATGGTTTTTACATCACTGTCAATATAAACTGGAAGAGAGTGAGTAGAAGAGAAGAGAAAATAATAGGATGACAACTACGACACTTACCCGACTACTACATTGTTTCAGACTACCATAGTAGTGATTCTCTTCAACAGCCAAGAAATTAGGCTTCAAAGTACCAAAAGTATGTTTCTACACGACAAGATTATATTATTAAGGGCCCAACAGGACTTTCTAAACATCAAGTCATTGTCCGTCCGTCTGTGCAAAAACTATTAATATAAAGATTCTATAGACTTGCAACTTGGTACCTTGGTTCCACTCTGTCCAGAGAAGAAAGCGTTTTGGGTCAAAAGGTCAAAGTGCAAGCCGAATGTCTGCTGTCTGTAGCTCTTCCGTTTGTGCGATATAACGGGCGGTGGTTAATGAAGGCTCTTGATAGAAAGTACCTGAGACTTTAAACTTAGTACATAAGTTTAAACTTGTACTTTAAACTTTGAAGCATCCTATTGATTTTAGGTCAAAGAGCAATCCGTTCGTCTGTCAGTCAGTCCGTGCAGTAACTCGATATGTAGATCTTAGAGACTCGACATTTAGTACATAGGTTTTTCTTAGTCCAAGGAAGAACCATATTATTTTGGGGTTCAAAAGGTACTGCCGCTGTCTATCCGTTTATGCGATAACTCCTTTCGTTACGTTCTAACGGGTCCCTCGATACTTCGTTGTATGGGTTTATTGGTTCCCACATTATACTTCTGACACACAACCAAACCTTTTGGTCATCTAGGTACCTGACAAACCTTCCCACAGCTTTTAAACACTCGACATGGAACACCTCTTATCACCTGACCAATCGGTCTGGTAAGTTGTCCATGTTTAGTGTTAAACAACTATGCTTATACTACAGTACACTCATAATCAAAGGCATCAGATAAAGCCAAATTCTTCGTGCCTCATGCAGTATCATGCCGTTTGGTGCTACCGTCGTGAGTTTATTCGATCGATAGTAACTCTGTATGAAGGTATATCGTGAGCAGCAGTCTTACACGCATTGCAATCGGCTCTGCATTTAACATCCAAATGCCTTTTTGTTGTTGTTGAGTATGTTGATGAATGTCAATTGAAGGATCGTGAATGCATTGATACAACGAAATACGAAAAAGACCCAGCAAAACGTAACGTAAGTCTTTACTGATTTGTAACTTTTCCCCGGATTAGTGCACTTTATAACTTGCTGGCCTTTGATTTTTTTTAATCCCAATAGAGTTCTCTCTTGGTCCTATGTGCCAAATTTCAAGTGTCTAGAGCCTTTATATCAAGACTTATTACAGACAGATGACACGATATTAAGAAGGTTCTGCTGAAGTTCACGTGCAGTGTCATTAGGAATCCACGCTGAATCATTAGGAATGTTGCGGCATGCCTACGCCCTTTATTCTCGCTGCCATATGCTACGGTGAAAGAACTCTTTGGTCTTTGCTATCCATTCTTGGAAAATTGCAAAGTTTATACTCGTATAAGGTATAATCCCCGTCGTCGAGGCAGTTTTACATTCTAAATAGGTTGAGAAGCAAATCACTTGGGCTCAAAAGGCTCCTTCTAGACAGTGAAGAAAATCTTATTATTTTGAAATATTGTCTGAATGTTGCTCAACTGCATGGATGGGGCCTGTTCCAATTCAAACCTCGAGTTACTCAATTAAACTGTTAAAATTACTACCCGAACTCATTGTGTATCCATCAGCTGTTGAGTGGCGTTGTAATACCAATGTGATCTTTAAAAGAGGTGGCAGCCTGTGTCATTGACACTCAGATGAATCTATGGAGATTCATTGTTGGGTGGGTACTGCGTACTGCGACATTGGCACCTACATAGATATCTAGTCATTGAGCCTGGCTCTATCTCAGTAGAGCAATATTGAGAACAAAACATTGTCTTGATGTCGTGCACGATCACTTGGCTCGGGGTATGAGGGTCCACAAGATTCTTGTCTAATCCATCCTTACATCGTCCATGCATGGGAGTTTACTAAGTTCAAATATAACAATGTTGTGGATTACAGAACCCTCATTATTGGTTATACCCTCTCGTGTGTATTATCCCTCTAACCGTTTGTTTCTGTTTACGTTTCTGGCAATATTAAAAATATTTTATTTACAACACTACAGTCATGTACTATGGTTTCAGGTGCTATTTAATTTTTTTTATTCTTAACGCCTGCTTAACAAGTTAACATAAAACATGTAAACCTTCTACAACCATTAATAGTAACAAACAAGCAATATCTTGTTTCCTTTAAAGAAATCTAATTTTTAGGTTTATAAAAATTCCTTCAAACGACAGCTACTGAAATATTACCTGAGTGATTCACTAAGTCACTATCTTTCTATTATTAAATATTGTGTTAATAAAGTAACATTATCTAACTCGCTTACCTCAACAGAAATAGGACAGAGTGGACACTCCTCTCACAGCCAATCAATAAAAGGGAGCGTAACTCGTTTGTAAATTAATTTGAATGTTTAACTTCATCCTTGACGGTTTTGGTTAAGGTATTGTAAGAGACTTACACCCTGTGTGCTAAGGATTAGATAAGGTAGCACACGGGCTACACACATCTAACTCGTTACTTAAACTGTGATAAACCTACACTAGTGAAAACAGTGAACCTTGGAGATCTACAGATAGTTTTTATTTTATTCTATATAATAGATTAAAATATAAAATAATGTAAGCCAACTGTTTCCAATAAACCTGTGTCCAATACATGTGGCACTAGGAGATATCGATCAGTCTCCACACATAACCTGCTGCGACTCCAAACAATGTGCGTATACTAAACAAGGAGAAGAAAAGGTGTTAATGTTTAAAGTTACAATGGTGTAATTATCTCGAGATAAGTTACAAAATGTACAAGTTTTTTTGTACTCGGGGCCATGGTTGCAACTAGTGGCAAGGGAAACTTATACACAAAACTGTAGAATAATAAATACAAATTACAGAAAGAAACCCCAAGGCGGTTTCATCGTAAAGTTGGGTTGTATTTATTCGTGTTATATTCATCATTAAGCATATAAAAAATGAGCAATACCTTTTTACTTTACCTTATTATTCCTTTGTTGCTTGTCGTATTTTTTTATTTATTGTTACACAATAGCTGACAAATGAGCAAAGATCCCATTCAATAATGTTAATTAATCATCTTAAATGTTATCAAATTTATCACTAATTTTTTCAGGTTTAATAAAGTATGGTTTTATAATTTTTAATTCATATTATTTTAAGATTTGGAAGTTACAATAAATTGGAAATAATTATTCTAGATGTATGACATAATAAAATGATGATGATGAATATGAGGTCTGGTCTTTTTATTGCACCATTACTAGGTTATAATCTATCAAATGAGTGAGCAGCGAGCGAGTGAGCGGCTTATTCGCTTGTAAATTGGCCTAGAATCGATATAACTAGTCACCAAGGTAATTCAGCCCTCAAGGTGACACATGTCTATCATCTGAGTGGATTGGATCTGCAACTGCTAAGTTATCAATCAGAAATTTCAAATTCAAGTAGCTTAATAGTTTTGTATTTCAGTTACTCTGCTACTCGGACGATCTCTGTTAACTTATAGGACTGGTCTCAGAATCGGCATAGGCATAGGGAGACATCGGCGTCGTCCTTTATTCTGTACTGTTGCCTAAAATTTTCGGTTAACGTCCCTAGAATATCCACTCACTACATTGCAAAATAACAGCAACCAATATCGATAACTTTTTATTTTTTTGAGGCCTTTCGATAGCAAGGCTATCTACTTTAGACATATCACAGAAGAATATATTATTACAAACCACAACTAAGAATGTTAAGACTGTGAATTCATCTTTCTTATACCCATACGTATTTTATAATTTTTTAAGTTGGTAATAGAAAAAAAGACCACGTTTTTCATGGATTTCTGTGATTAAATTCCAACCTTTAATAATGTATGCAGGATTTCATCCTGATGTAGGAATGAGACTTTAGTAATGGGATTGCAAACTGTGTAACAGAAAATGTTCTCTTGAAAGAATAAGACAGATGTATATGTCAAACGCTGCTAGCAGTAACTACAGTATGTTTTATGTAACTTAAGCGTTATCTGACGTGTCGCATGCGAACACCTGTTGTAGGCGTTTAAGCTTCTAATTCTTGTCAGAACTACAGCTGTTTGTGGGATCTACGTCTACTGCAGGTGAGGCGGCATTTCAGTAATCAGTACTTTGTAACGGTTACTTTTCTCCAGTATCTGTAACGGTTACTGAGAAATAAAACATACTGATGACAGATACTTTGTATCTAATACTCCATATGGTTACAAGATACGTATATTTTCTCGTATTGATTACTTTACTAGTCCTGAAGTACCATATCTTCACTGATACCGAATACTGAAATATTAAATTGAGGCTGACAAATACAAAATAAATACCGCGATCATAACGCTCCAACTGCAAAATATTGCTACTTCACAATCTAAATCCCTTATCAACCCCGGTGTCAGTGTGATATTCTTGAATTAGTTATTGAGTACCTAATAAATATATGTTTTAAAAGAAAATTAATCCGTTTATATAATACATTGAATTAAAAGTGTCTGGTTATGTAAACTATGATTAGATATTTTATGCTTTTAATTCAAATTCAAATAATGAGTAATACAAAACTGTGTTCATGTACCGAAAATGCACCAAAGAAATTTAAATTTCTTATAAAATAGAATTTTATGTTCATAACCTTAAAGAATGCCCAGTGTAACAGCCCATTTAACTCTATTCAAAGAAGCAGAAGTTCAAACTTATCGTACAATTCATTAATTACATCTCAAAACGTATCAACTTTCTAATAACAATAAATTATGTTTAGACATGTTTTACATAATTGCGTTGTACTTTTGAATACTATTAATTACATCAAAGCATTTACAAAACTGTGTGTTTGATACTGATTTAAAGTATGCAGTATTTATAGCCAGTATTCGTACTCAGTATCGCCGAGTAACGGTTACAGGTTCGTACTGGTTTAGCTCATCTCTAGTATACTAACTCGAGTCTGTGACGACACCTCTCAGCTCATTGACTTTCGGAAGGATGTGGTCAGTGGTGTGCCACTGGGCGGGATTCAGGAAGTGAGCATTCCTGAGTGTTACGTCATCACAGCAGAGATCGATATTCTGTGCTAATCACATCGCCATTGAGTCAATACTGTCAGATTACAGTATAACAATAGCGCTGTGTAATACCGATATGGCTATCAGTGCTGTACAATTACAGTGACAATGGTGTACATGCACAGCACGGTATAGACGTTTGTATTCAGGAGGATAGAGAATATAATGAATAATTTCGCAATCGTCTCGGAAACTTTCATATTTAACTCGATTCAAAAATAATACATGGTCTCTAAACGTTCTGACAAGTGTACGTTTGAAGTTTTCAGACACATGCACAGTTTACCTTAGACATTGAAATAGATGTAATGTATGACTGACTATCACTTGAGTTTACCTATTCACACCCATCGAAACATTGCCAACTCATGAAATACTATAACTTGTATTTCGGCCTCGCTTTACAGAGCCTTAGTACTTTCAGACGGATATGGCTCTGCAAGGTGAGGCCGACATATTTAAATAATTTCATTGTGTGAGCAATATTTCGTTGCTAGAAAATTTAAATTATAGTATAACCAGTGGCGAATATAGAAAATTATTTCAGGAGGGGGGAAGGTGATTCACTTGGTGATTTAGGAAGTATAAAATAGCTTCAAAAAATAGAAGCTTGGGAATCTTTGTACTCGAAGTTTTTGAGTTTTAAGACCTTATAAACGTGTTCTAGCTAACAACAAACTACTGAGTGCAATTTTCATATATGTCTCAAAATTTGAGACCCTTGAGATCTCTGAGGGAGCCCCCCATATATATATATGGCATGGCATTAACACCCGTCGCAAAAAACTTAAGAACTAAAAAAGCACCCAATTCATGTTTTAAATCTTCGGAACATATAGGAGTTAAATAGTATGTTTTGCCTATTAGTGTAGATGAGTACAATAAAATTTGGTTTATATCGTAAGTCAAAATCAACATTTCTTTTGTTATAATAATCTATATTTATTAAAATAGACGTTATAATTTTTGGAGGCGTATCAGGTAGTAGGCCTGCAAAGGCGGCTCTATTACTATTCTACAACAAATGTTAAATACCTTACTCTGAATATAGCCTACACCACAATACTAACCAATCAATATAATAAATCAATTTGTAATTGTTGTCCTAACCACAATTTGTACTTTATTGTACAGTTAAGATGTTAGTTGTATATTGGTATCACACACAAGGCTAACTTAGACCATTGACAATACTTAAATATGCAACATGATTTATACACTATGGACTGTCACGTTCATTGTGCAACGATTTTATTTAACAACAATACATATTCGTTCAATGTTTTACATCCACCCGATATGTATTACAAGATGTTCAAATCAGATGGCCGTCTACTAGATTGTCAAAATGACAAAGTTTGGCTCTGAAATCCAATCAATTCTCGATATTGAATTAATTTATTTTTACTATAGTAGGGCATTAATCAGACATTAACAGGATTTAAAAACATTACAGAAGCTGCGCAAGACTGTTTAATTTACACTATTATTCTATCTAAATAAGAGACCCCATTGTAGTGACTATAGCAAGTTTGGCAAGACATCAATGTAATAAAAATATAGGCTTTAACTTTATTACTGCCAAAATATATAAACATATAAAATATGATATGACAAAATTTTTTATAAGATGGGTCCTTATTGGAAGCAAACAAATAACCCCTTTCTAGGTCACTGGCATTTAGCAGTACAACATGTGCGGTGGAGGCGGTGGGGGTGGCGCCAGCTGGGGGTGGTGCGGGCGGTGCGACCAAGAGACGCACTTCCACCCTCATGCTTATTTGGTACTGACCACTAATATTGCTATTATTTCAAGGATAAATAAATAATAAACCTACCTTCATGGTCACCCATAAGACCAATTTAATACTGTTCGTAACGTCCAGCCGAACCCCATGGAGTGACATGCAACATATTCGAACTCCATTTTGCCGATGTAGAAATAAAGCGTCATGCAAACTTAATTTATAGTTTTTATGTTTCACCTTTAACTTGGACTTTTAGATCCCAAAGAGTTCCTCCTCGGACCAAAAGGAATCTATGTACCAGGTTTCAATTCTGTAGGACCTTTCTATCAGGAGCAACCACACAAATGTAGATTGACGACGTCACGATTTTAAGAAGAACCTGTCGTAACAGATATTGTATTTTTAGGTGTAGGGTAGGTGTTGAAGTATTCTATTGTAACTTTTCTTGCGTAGAATTTAAGGGGACTTGAACACTCCATATAAACCCATGTTAAATTAGGTACTTTTGTGTCCCATTATCTTAGAAAGTAATAAAGATACCAACCAGATATTATTATCACTTCCTATGTGGTCCTATACAAAGCTACTGATCTATTTTTATGAAGTTATAACTCTGTTTGGCCAAGTTATGATTTTTTTTATCTAGCGAGTTCAAAATAATCCTGAAATATAGACTATTTTTCAGTAAAATGAGGCCTAATAAGTCAATACTTTTTATAATTGTTTCTTTGTAGATCAGTAGCATCATAGATAAGTACTAAACATCCTGTAAAAATTTCAGCTTGTTATCTTTAGTACTTTCAGAGAAAACGGGTCATTTGTGTGAAAAATCAAAATTTTCGGGAAAACGCAAAAAACCAAAAAATTTAGATAAAAAGTATATTTTTCAAAATACTTGAGCTCTAAAACCCTCCAGGAACATAATGTTCATCATTCTCCTCTTCCTCTCCAAGAGCTCTCCTTCTTTTCTTCACTTGACTTTCCTTGGTCATCACTACTACCTAATTTCTTCTCAGAAGAACTGGGTGGCACTACAACTTTTGGAGTAGTAGGCCGAGGCCTAACTGTTGAGTCTTCATCTGGTGAAACTGAAGGTAACCTTTTATATAACCTATTACCTTTATTGGTCCGTTTTTTAAAGATTCCTTTAGGTCTAGTCATTATATTATCAAAGATCACTTTGAAATAAAAGTCTATAAACACTGAGTCAACTTCCAATAATAACAAAATATTGTCAGAACAACAAAGTTGCTAGGTTACAAACAATTGACAATAACAAAACAAGCAGACATCTGTCAAAACTGCTAAGGTCATAGAGAAACAAAACCTAAGAGTAAGTAAATAATAAATCAGTAAAATCAGCACTATAAGAAAGCTCAACACTGGATACAGCCGTCAATGGCGTTGCAGAGGCAACTTCAAAAATTTATTTGAAGCATTTAGAAATTTTTGTGAGTGATAATATTAATATCATTGTATTCCGAAAATGTCAAACTACAATAAAAAAAAATAAAAAAATATATGTTAAAAATAATTTTTTTTTGTCCAAGTCCCCTTAAAGAGACATTTGTTTTAATAGTAGAAAAATGTAATGATATCTTACAATGTAGTAGTGTACATTTCTTTGTGAGCCGATCTTCTAAAGTGTATTTTCACGTCATGGAAAAATATAATTGATTACATAAGCTAACCTGCAATATTTAAAAAATAGAATATATTAGTAGCTATGGTATGCATTGTTTAATTTTTATAGATATATTCGTATGAGATGTTAAATAATACTTATCATTGGTTTGCTAAAATTTCGTTCTTTCTGTGTACGATACATTTTAGTTTATTACTTATTTTAGTTCGTGTTCTTTTTTATGTAAATGACTCATATAATGTTATGCCATTCACAATTGAGTTGATTTTTTCCAAGAAGAAGCCGGCTGTGATAGATACCAGTGATAAGCAAGTACAGGAATATGGTGTGACGGTACAGACTAGAACACTCCTTGAGGTTACATATGACACTCCTTATCTCTTAATTAATTAAACATGGCAAAAGCTATTAGTCATATTTAACTGTATTGCTTCAGTTCACCTAAGCATTCAACCTTTAGGCCCTACAATGAACGGTGATGTGGAGGTATTAAAGGATTCCTTAGTGCTGAAATCAGTGGTTTGGTTGCAATGATTACCGGGTGACCTAAATCTCCTCGTCCTAGCGATTACCCAGAAGAGTCACCTCATCAAGCCAAAGAGATTGAATTATGAATAATTATTAAACATGTATATTAAATATTGTGCAATGGATTTGTGCGTTGGACCTGATATGTTTATCTGCTAACAAATCTTGTTCCCATTTTTAATCAAATATATTTAAATACTGTATAAGTTACCGCATATGAAAATATATTTACTAAGAAATTAATACTAACACATTTCTTGCCACATGACACTTTCATACTTTTTTCATTTAGTTGCGTTTTATAATACGGTTTAAATAATAAAAGTCTACACACCAAAAGTCATCAAAAATATTGTACATGTCAAAATCTCATATGAATGTAGTCAGTTTATCTGCAAATGTATTTAATGTACTAATTTCGCGTTGCCATCATGATTACTTATAAGACCAATTTAAAAATATTGGCTAACGCTCAGTCAAATCCCGTGGAGTGACATGCACCACCATCGAACTCGGTGTTGTTTATTCAGAAATGAAGCTTCATGCAAACGTTCAATTGTATAGCTAAATTCGTTTTCGAGATATCTTTCGGACAGAAGACTTACGTATGTACAGACATACAGAAATAATCTAGAGATAAGCTTTGCTAACGCTCTAAAATTATTACGCGTTATTATTGCTTTGTAATGCAAGCCCCTATGTGTTCGGCAAGTTGGTTTAAAATCGATGACATATTTTTTGCTCGAGAAACAGTCATGAAAGCGAACTAATATAAACGTTTTAATAAAATTGTTTATATAAGTGTTTATGTCTGGTATGACGTGTCTTTTGTCAGTATATAGGGTTACAATCGGACTAAAACTAGGATATTCTCTTATGTGTTACTGGATCCTCCCATCCAGTAAGACAATAAAGAGGGAGGAGCCCGTTTTATACCTCCCTCCACAGGATCCACCCACTGGCATACAAACGAGACGGGTGCCACTTTATTTGCAGTTGACACACTGATCAATGTGAAGGCCTTTACCATTAACTCTTTCTTCTCTAAACAAGTCATGGGCTCGAGATAACGAGTACGCCGTTTTCAAGAAAAAACACAACAAAAACCGTTTTATTATTCATTCGATATGAAATATTATTTTTAATTTTCAAGTAATATTTTAATTTCACATATAGAAGCCAATAGTAATGATGAGATTCCAAATATTCCGTTCTGAAGTTGGATATTTCATAAGGATATATCACTTTTATTGAGATCGATATTCAGAAATATTGGAATTGTATAATGTTGGGTGTTGGAAATTATCTGGTCTAATTTGTTTATACATTTTTGGCACGTTTTTATGCAGGTGCAAAATAACATGAGTGTATTGTTCTTCTTTCGCAATTCTTTATATAGTGGTTTTCTTACCTAGTTAAAAAATGAATATTAATTAAACTAATACAACGATGAGCAATGGAAGAGTTACCGCACAAACGGACGGAACGACGGCTGTCCTTTTACCTTTTGATCCCAAAATAAATAGTTTTTTCTTGGGCCAAGATGAACGAAGTGTAAATTTTCTAGAACATTTCTATCAACAGTTGTCACACAGACAAAGAGACAGACACACGGTCTTTGGTTTGCTCTTTAGACATCAAAACCAATGAGATTCTACCTTGAACCAAGGGGAGCCTATGTGCCGAGTTTCAAGGCACTAGAATCTTTCTATAAAGAGTTATGGCTCATACAGATATACGGATGTACAATGTCACGATTTGAAGAAGGTCCTGTCAGATACTTATTAATGTTTGTATAAATGTTGAGTAAGTGTTTGAAAATATCAAAAATTAAATATTATGTAACGCTAATTTTGAGAAAGTTTAAATTTGATTTACACTTCTGATCTCATATTGGCGTGATATAATTTGATGGGAAATGTTCATGGTTTAAATGATGCGTAGTTTGTTGTATATAATGAGTATTAACTGTATTTCACATGAGTGTTTATTAGAAATCTAATGAGTGTTCAAGAGATCTAACAAATTTACAACCGACGGTGAGGAACAGCTGTTCGTTGTTATCTGGGTCACTTTAGGGCGTCTCCAGTAAAATAACGACCAATGTCCGGGTGACGCCCTCACCTTCCTTGTTAAGCTCTTTTAGACGATTAGTAGTTTACTTTACAATCTCTAAATATATGGCGAGACTGTAAAGTCCTTGAAGCTTGTCCAGGCTGCGTCACAATCAGCTGAAAACTCACAATCTGGAGGTTCACAATCAGCTCGAAGCTTACAATCAGCTGGAAGCTAACAATCAGCTGGACATTCACAATCAGTTGAAAGCTTACAATCAGCTAGAAGCTTACAATCAGCTGGAGGCTCACAATCAGCTGGAGGCTCACAATCAGCTGGAAGGTCACAATCAGCTGGAAGCTCACAATAAGCTGGAAGCTCGCAGATACTCAACAGTTCGCTGCCAAATTTAAAATGAATCACAAGGATCTAATAGACGATTACTAAAAATTTGTTTTTCTGTATGGAAAATTTTAAAGGTGAGTGAAGAAAAGCACATTAGTAAATTATAATACTAGTAAGCTTTAAAATACATTTTATTCGTGAACTCTGCTCCCTACCCCTTCATTTAAACACTCATATAGTCCAGACAGTAATACATGCTGCAACATTCCTTTAGTATAATAATTAAACTTTTACAATAATTAAACCAAAAATTCTAATCACATTAAGACATGATTTCAATAATTTAAATACTTAAGCACTTTTACTCATTATAAAACTTTCATTAATGAGTTTCCTCATGCTTGGCTTCTTTAGCTAGCAGTTACAAATAGAGTGAACTATTAATATCAACCATTACCCATGAACCTCTGCACGGTTATTTAATATTATGTAATCTCATTATATTGATAAGCTTGGTAACTAACTAACTTCCACAGTTGAGTTATATAAGGTAGATAGATTAAAAGTGTCACACCTATTTAGAATTAAACAAAGAGGTACAACTATACACAAACGTTACATCTTGTCTTGAATATTACACATTAAGAACAACGGTTTTAGTACTCGAGTTCTGTATTGTGTTTTAGGATTAATAGATTCTCATTTATGTAATTTACCGTTCTTAAAAAGGTACATTTAATAATGCGTTTGTTAATGTGAATTACGGACCAGATTTTATTTTGTTTTGGAACACATATAGTTTTTATTATTATAGCTAAACCAGTTCAAAGTGACTTTCATTGATAATGTAGCACACAATCCATCGGAATGGACAGGAAACGTATACAATATATTCCATGAATCTCCAAAGAAAATAATATTGGGTAGTCAGATCAATGACTTGGCCCAATACCTGGAAAGTAGCCGGTGAGGACATGAACGTTGGTTAAGTACGTAGCACGGCGGTTAAACCCATGAAGAGTAGCTTCATTCTTCACCATCCTCGTCAGTCTGTGGAAGAAGTCCTTCAGTATATCTGAGTAAAAGATTTCGGTGATGGGTTTATTTGTCACTCTATTACTCTAATCACAAAAACATTAAGTCTTGAACTTTCACGAGTGTGATTAATGTCGGGTGTGTTTTCAACAACAAAAAATACTGTACAAATCTTACAGTGCGTATATACAAAATCACTAAAGGTTATGTTTCTAACAAAATATTCGTCTTCATCAAATTGATAATTTTGATGCAATAGTTCTTACAACTCTATAATAGAGATGCACGCACTGTGATTTGTATTTTATGTGTATTTAATAATTTGCATATTATCTTTACATGGTATATATTATGAAATATACAGTGTCACAAAATAAATTATGTATTTGGCTAAATTTACGTTTCATAAATCTATACCAGACATGGTACAAAATTCGACTTTTCCAAATTGGGCATTTTACATTTACCGAATCCGTTTGTACATATTTTAATTCGTAACAATTTGCTTTAAATCTCATCGTTGTAATTTTACATCATATAGGCTACGGGATTTATTAAGGATATATCTACATTGGACATGAAATTAATAACAAAATACGTTTTTCTCATTTGAAATATTAGATTTTAGAATGTCGTCAACTAAAAAAAAAGGTAAACTCCAAAGTAAATATAACGATGAATGGAATGTCAAGAGAAATAGAAGATACGAAAATGCGGCAACTAATTTCCGAATGAAGAAGTTTATTAGATTCGAAACATCTACATCTACTGGATGTGTAAAAACGTTTCAAGTGTCCATACAATATAACATTTATATCTATCAAACAATAAACACGCATTTTCTCAATTCATAGTTCTTCGTGTTGTTCTAATAACCCAGGTGCCAATAATTTGTACGTCTTATTATTTTTTGACAGTATAAAATTGTGTTTTTTAGATATATACCTTTTGAATACTATTTTGAAAAATACTGGACGTTTAAATAAGCTACAATTTTTGTTCGATACATTTGGCAAGCTAAATTCTAGTGCTGTCCCTAAAATAAATCGAAAGGTAGGAATTTACAAACAAAAATTCATCCAAACAAACTATGCAATTTAACGTTTATTTATACGATACTTCATGTATATTTGAATCCTAGAAATAATTCGCTACGATACCATACAAAATTTACGAAACATTCTGTATAAAACATATCTCCTTTTATATTAATCATACTCTAAAAACATATTCAACATGATCATAAAACTAAATTCAAAATATTTTGATGGTTGGTATGTAAAATAACGTCGCTTTCAAACGAGTCTCCAATTGTTCGCAGTTACAAAGTAAGGTGTAAATTATATTACCAGTGATTCGCTTAACCCTTATATTGATTATTCTTTTATATGGATTGGAAATTGCTACGTAACAGATTTTCAAGATGATGGTTAAGTAGTCTTTAAAATATGATATAAATGTTTTCAGAACGATATTTATCAAATGTCTTTATAATTACACCATCTTCAAAATATTTTTATAATTTAATTTTTAAAGTTCCAATTACTACTACTGGGAATTAAGACCTCTCCTATTCTATATTTCTTAATATTCACGCATTACATGTGGTATATTGTGGTAAAGAAGGAATCAGATACAGTCTTATACACAGTTTTCACACAAGACGCAACAGAGAGCTAGTAGGCAGTTGTGAGAGCTGGCAGGCAGTTAGTCCAAGACCTTGAGAGACAGCAGAGCGTGTCTGTGACAGACCAGTTCACATGTGGTGGGATTGTGCCAGCCGATTCACAACATGATCACCTCAATGGCGGCATAGCTGGCAGGCAGTTGTGAGAGCTGGCAGGCAGTTGTGAGGGTTGGCAGGCAGTTGTGAGAGTTGGCAGGCAGTTAGTCCAAGACCTTGAGAGACAGCAGAGCGTGTCTGTGACAGACCAGTTCACATGTGGTGGGATTGTGCCAGCCGATTCACAACACGATCACCTCAATGGCGGCGGCATAGCTGGCAGGCAGTTGTGAGAGCTGGCAGGCAGTTGTGAGAGGTTGGCAGGCAGTTGTGAGAGTTGGCAGGCAGTTAGTCCAAGACCTTGAGAGACAGCAGAGCGTGTCTGTGACAGACCAGTTCACATGTGGTGGGATTGTGCCAGCCGATTCACAACACGATCACCTCAATGGCGGCATAGCTGGCAGGCAGTTGTGAGAGTTGGCAGGCAGTTAGTCCAAGACCTTGAGAGACAGCAGAGCGTGTCTGTGACAGACCAGTTCACATGTGGTGGGATTGTGCCAGCCGATTCACAACACGATCACCTCAATGGCGGCATATCTGGCAGGCAGTTGTGAGAGTTGGCAGGCAGTTAGTCCAAGACCTTGAGAGACAGCAGAGCGTGTCTGTGACAGACCAGTTCTCATGTGGTGTGATTGTGCCAGCCGATTCACAACACGATCACCTCAATGGCGGCATAGCTGGCAGGCAGTTGTGAGAGTTGGCAGGCAGTTAGTCCCAAGACCTTGAGAGACAGCAGAGCGTGTCTGTGACAGACCAGTTCTCAGATTGTGCCAGCCGATTGTGGTGGGAGTGCCAGCCGATTACACGATCGCTCAATGGCGGCATAACTGGCAGGCAGTTGTGAGGGTTGGCAGGCAGTTAGTCCAAGACCTTGAGAGACAGCAGAGCGTGTCTGTGACAGGCCAGTTCACATGTGGTGGGCCTGTGCCAGCCGATTCACAACATGATCACCTCAATGGCGGCATGAGATTCATGCAACGTTTCGCGCTTTTTATAATGAAATGAACAAGGTTTGATATGAAGCATATGTTAGATCGTGAAATTCCTTTCCCCTTAACGCAAATGTTATGAGAAAATTTGAGAAGTTATAAACAACGGTACTTTCCATATTTCTTATTGTCCCCAAAGCTATAACTTTGCATAACAAACTTTAAAGTAATTCGAGAATGGACGCCGAGTTTCCTTGTATTAGTACAATAATTAGTACAAAAATGGTGAGATTCCGGAGAGAATTGATTAATGAGTAGCCCACGTGGTAGCATTAAAGATTTTTTTGGTTTGGCTTTGGCACGTTTTCTTGTAATCTAGGAATAAGTATTCCAAAACTCTGATTTTAACATACTACTTTGTATGAATCATTTTGATGAAACAAGCTGAATATTAAGTTAATTAGTAAATTTGAAAAAAAAATGTACAACACAATCTAATCAACACAATATGTGAGTTTTACTAATAATTTGTTTGAAGTACAAAAAAGTAATCCCATTGGAACTTTTGAGCTCGTTCAGGAGAGCCCTATTTTTCTTTTTTACTCTATGCACTAGAGTCGGACGTATTTCGAATCCAAAAAAGGCACATCTAGATTGTAGGAGCGTTCGATTGATGCAAGAAACCGTATACAAACTTAAAGATTTGAATACTGTACTTAAAATTGCGGTAAAATTACGAAATTCTGCCATTAATATAGGAAATATCTACGAACAGAAATATTGTATTTTATGAATCTAGGTCATTTACTCTAAAACTATTGCATTATAAATTTCTTTGAATTTAGAAAAGTACAAATGTAAACGACTATGTGAAGAGGTAAACAAAACTGTGTTCTATTCTAAAACCTTTACAGGCTAAGTAAAACCAAACTTGTTCATAAAACAAGTGTAGAGTAATATTACCACTAATTAGAGTCTCTTTTAAAAAAGCATAACTGTTTAGTAGGTATATTTATTTTCTGGAATTTTAAACTGTGGTGGTATTTGTTTTAATGTTTATGGCCGTTGTTTTGAATGATAACACCAGAGTCAAACTTGGCTGCAAGTGAGCCAGTATTATCTATTTGGGTACGTATGGAGTGGCCGTGTTTGCTAACTAAACCATCAACTACACTAATTGCATAATTCAAGTAGGGCACTTAACACCACCTTTATCATTGTAACACCACATTACACGACATTCAAACTTGGCTGCAAGTGGGCCACTATTGTCTGTTTGGGTACGTATGAAGTGGCCGTGTTTGCTAACTAAACCATCAACTACACTAATTGCATAATACAGGTAGGGCACTTAACACCACCTTTATCATTGTAACACCACATTACACGACATTCAAACTTGGCTGCAAGTGGGCCACTATTGTCTGTTTGGGTACGTATGAAGTGGCCGTGTTTGCTAACTAAGCTATCAACTACACTAATTGCATAATACAGGTAGGGCACACTTAACACCACCTTTATCATTGTAACACCACATTACACACGACATTCAAACTTGGCTGCAATTGGGCCACTATTGTCTGTTTGGGTACGTATGAAGTGGCCGTGTTTGCTAACTAAGCTATCAACTACACTAATTGCATAATACAGGTAGGGCACTTAACACCACCTTTATCATTGTAACACCACATACACGACATTCAAACTTGGCTGCCAAGTGGGCCACTATTGTCTGTTTTGGGTACGTATGAAGTGGCCGTGATTTGCTAACTAAAGCTATCAAGTACACTAATTGAATAATACAGGTAGGGCACTTAACACCACCTTTATCATTGTAACACCACATTACACGACATTCAAAACTTGGCTCCAAGTGGGCCACTATTGTCTGTTTGGGTACGTATGAAGTGGCCGTGTTTGCTAACTAAGCTATCAACTACACTAATTGCATAATACAGGTAGGGCACTTAACACCACCTTTATCATTGTAACACTCCATTACAACGACATTCAAACTTGGCTGCCAGTGGGCCAATTATTGTCTGTTTGGGTACGTATGAAGTGGCCGTGATTGCTAACTAAACCATCAACTACACTAATTGCATAATACAGGTAGGGCACTTAACACCACCTTTATCATTGTAACACCACATTACACGACATTCAAACTTGGCTCCAAGTGGGCCACTATTGTCTGTTTGGGTACGTATGAAGTGGCCCTTGTTTGCTAAACTAAGCTATCAACTACACTAATTGCATAATACAGGTAGGGCACTTAACACCACCTTTATCATTTGTAACACTCCATTACACGATTATTCAAACTTGGCTGCCAGTGGGCCACTATTGTCTGTTTGGGTACGTATGAAGTGGCCGTGATTGCTAACTAAACCATCAACTACACTAATTGCATAATACAGGTAGGGCACTTAACACCACCTTTATCATTGTAACACCACATTACACGACATTCAAACTTGCTGCCAGTGGGCCACTATTGTCTGTTTGGGTACGTATGAAGTGGCCGTGATTGCTAACTAAACCATCAACTACACACTAATTGCATAATACAGGTAGGGCACTTAACACCACCTTTATCATTGTAACACCACATTACACGACATTCAAACTTGGCTCCAAGTGGGCCACTATTGTCTGTTTGGGGTACGTATGAAGTGGCCGTGTTTGCTAACTAAGCATCAAGTACACTAATTGCATAATACAGGTAGGGCACTTAACACCACCTTTATCATTGTAACACCACATTACACGACATTAAAACTTGCCTGCAAGTGGGCCACTATTGTCTGTTTGGGTACGTATGAAGTGGCCGTGTTTGCTAACTAAACCATCAACTACACTAATAATTGCATAATTCAAGGTAGGGCACTTAACACCACCTTTATCATTGTAACACTACATTACACGACATTCAAACTTGCCTGCCAAGTGGGCCACTATTGCCTGTTTGGGTACGTATGAAGTGGCCGTGTTTGCTAACTAAACCATCAACTACACTAATTGCATAATACAGGTAGGGCACTTAACACCACCTTTATCATTGTAACACCACATTACACGACATTCAAACTTGGCTCCAAGTGGGCCACTATTGTCTGTTTTGGGTACGTATGAAGTGGCCGTGTTTGCTAACTAAGCTATCAACTACACTAATTGCATAATACAGGTAGGGCACTTAACACCACCTTTATCATTGTAACACTCCATTACACGACATTCAAACTTGGCTGCCAGTGGCCACTATTGTCTGTTTGGGTACGTATGAAGTGGCCGTGCATTGCTAACTAAACCATCAACTACACTAATTGCATAATACAGGTAGGGCACTTAACACCACCTTTATCATTGTAACACCACATTACACGACATTCAAACTTGGCTCCAAGTGGGCCACTATTGTCTGTTTGGGTACGTATGAAGTGGCCGTGTTTGCTAACTAAGCTATCAACTACACTAATTGCATAATACACGTAGGGCACTTAACACCACCTTTATCATTGTAACACCACATTACGCGACATTCAAACTTGGCTGCAATTGGGCCACTATTGTCTGTTTGGGTACGTATGAAGTGGCCGTGTTTGCTAACTAAGCTATCAACTACACTAATTGCATAATAACAGGTAGGGCACTTAACACCACCTTTATCATTGTAAACACTCCATTACACGACATTCAAACTTGGCTGCCAGTGGGCCACTATTGTCTGTTTTGGGGTACGTATGAAGTGGCCGTGTTTGCTAACTAAGCCTATCAAGTACACTAATTGCATAATACAGGTAGGGCACTTAAACACCACCTTTATCATTGTAACACCACATTACACGACATTCAAACTTGGCTCCAAGTGGGCCACTATTGTCTGTTTGGGTACGTATGAAGTGGCCGTGTTTGCTAACTAAGCTATCAACTACACTAATTGCATAATACAGGTAGGGCACTTAACACCACCTTTATCATTGTAACACTCCCATTACACGACATTTCAAACTTGGCTGCCAGTGGGCCACTATTGTTTGTTTGGGTAACGTATGAAGTGGCCGTGATTGCTAACTAAACCATCAACTACACTAATTGCATAATACAGGTAGGGCACTTAACACCACCTTTATCATTGTAACACCACATTACACGACATTCAAACTTGGCTCCAAGTGGGCCACTATTGTCTGTTTTGGGTACGTATGAAGTTGGCCGTGTTTGCTAACTAAGCTATCAACTACACTAATTGCTTAATACAGGTAGGGGCACTTAACACCACCTTTATCATTGTAACACCACATTACACGACATTCAAACTTGGCTGCAATTGGGCCACTATTGTCTGTTTGGGTACGTATGAAGTGGCCGTGTTTGCTAACTAAGCTATCCAAGTTACACTAATTGCATAATACAGGTAGGGCACTTAACACCACTTTTATCATTGATAAGGCATGGGATGACTCTTTGCATGTGAACACGTGTTTCATCGGCTCTTACTTTTATGTCTAATTTCACGTACTTTTTTCGTCACAGTATTTATTTAAAGTTATATAAGTTTTTTAAAGCATTTCTTCCACTTCGTTTTAGTGTAATAGTTGCGGGTAAAACTGGCCGAAGAGTTTTATTATTATTGTATAAAAAAGATTTTATTTTTCGGTCGCCACCGCATCTGAGGTCGGGATCGAAGGGCAAACCCGTTCCCTTATCTACAACTGATAAGAGTAAACCTACCTTCCAGCGCTCATTATCAGCGTCCATCAGCGATAACTTCGACCGGATCCACAACAATGGCAAGCTCTGATAAAAAACACGGGAGTCTCGATTCGGTATCTGTGGAGAGAGTTGCGTCAATTCTTATCTAATCGAGCGCGGGTGTAATCACTGAGCTTGTTCAGCGCCTCGGAGACAAAATAAAGGACATTGTGGAGGTAGCGGTACGAGCTGCGTTAGCTACCTTCCAAGAAGAGTTGAAGAGGCTGCATGACGAGTTGGTCACCGTGACAGCAAGAGTAGGCGAGCTGGAGGATCGAGTGCTGGACAAGACGGACGATCTTGAACAATATCAAGGCGGGATAACCTGAGAATCTTTGGCATACAGGAGACCAAAGGGCGAAGTCACGGACAAGCTGGTAGTCTGAGTTGTGTCGGGAGAAGCTGGGAGTGGAGTTGTCGATGCGGCGATTCACTCGGAGTCATCGCAATCGGTCAACAGTCCAGGCAAAACAGTGATAGGGAAGCAGCTGCCTCGCCTATTATTGTGAGGTTTACCACCTACCGGCAGCGCCAGCAAGTGTATGCTTCGAAGAAGAAGTTAAAGGGCTCAGGAGTTACCATCCGCGAAGATCTGACCGCACGCAGGATGGAGGTGTTCCGGGCGGCAGTAGCTCAGCACGGGGCCGAGGAACACTTGGGACGCTGGATGGTCGTGTTCTGTGGGTTGATCGGGGCGTGCAGGAAAGGTGTTGGTACTCGGCTGGCGGACCTGGCATCGAACTCAACAGGCACCAAGTAAATCGTTTGTTGTATCTATCAAGTTATTTTAGTTTTCATTTCTTTGTTTCCTTTATTACTTTTTGGTTCATAAAATTATTAACGACATAAATATGGCTGCAACCTTATTTTTTTTTTTTTTTTAAGAATATGAGTATAATTTAATTTTACATATACACATTTTATTTATTCCAAATAAACTTTAAAAAGGAATATCATAATATAACATTTCGTTTAATAATACAAATAAATTTCTGTAACATGCTACAATTACATAATCAGTCTATATTATATGTTTAGTTCCAATATTATTTTATTAATATAAATTTTTATTTTGTTATTAAATAGTACTTCTACTAATTGAAATAGTCTAAGTATTCCGTTTATCTAACACACGTAACTTCATAAAATCGTATAATAATTGTTATTTATATTAGGCTATTTTATCCAAGTTTACAGTAAAATAATATTTTTGCAATAGATTTCCACCATTTACTATGTTCTGTTTTACTAGAATAATAACAATATTGTATTTATATAATATATTTATTTCATAAATATGACTTTTATTTCGTTACACAATATTATTGCTTTAAACATTCAGAACAAATAATTTTTATACAAAACTATAATATTTTCTATTAAATCTCACATAACAATCAATAGTCACTAATTGCATATACAAGTTTGTAGGTAAATTGTAAATAATATTAGGTACTTATATCTAATGGTTAGTTATTGATTTTTTTATATTGTGAGTTTCATTTTTTTTAAGTAAGTGGAAGTCAACTGTGGTGTATTTATTTATACTACTATTTTAGCATTATTGATATGGCACTTTTGTTTATTTTAGTTGATTAGATTGTATTTTATTGAGCTGCAATGGATCTATGTTGTTTTACTGTATGTTACTTATGTGGTCATATATAGCCCTTTTTTTCGAATAATGTTAGCTTTTTAAGTTTTGTAAATTAAAACTACACGGTGAAGTTGGAAATGTTGTGTGGTGTGTTGCATGAAAGGGTTGTCTGCAGTGACGCAGCCAAACGGTCTGTCGGTCGCGGCCCGCGGGGCCTCGCGGCGTGTTGTGGTGCTGGCGTCTGACGGTGCTGCCGTGTAGCCAGCGCGTGCTTCCGTCAGCCCTCCCAGATCTTCTCTGCACAATCTCTCACTCCTTTCTCAAACTTCTTAAAGGCAGCTCATGTCAATGCAACAATCTCTTTATGGCCACATTGATGAATTTCGTTCCATGTTTCAACCATCCTCCTGTTGACATTATTCTAATTTCAGAAAACCTGGCTGAAACCTCACTTAAGTGACAGAAGTGTCCGCTTCAGGTTTTAACCTGTACAGAAATGATCGCCTGCACAAAGGTGGCTGGCGGGGTAGCTGTGTACGTCAGGTCACACTTCCTTGTCTCTGTACCTGCTATCATCCGATACATCCAGAGATGGACGGCCAGAATACATGTTTCTGGACGTCTGTGTTAATTGGAACACCACATTAATTGCTGTTTGTTACAGAGCTCCTCACCTGGGCTACATGGCTGAGTTTGAACATGATCTTCTGGGTTTTTTGGCTCACTACAGTCATGTTATTGGTGATGGGAGATTTTAATACTGATTTACTTGGACCAATTACTTATGACCAAACTTTTTTAAACTAATAGTTTTACTCGTGTAACACCACACTTCCTCTGCAAGCCACTCACCACACTTGAGACTGCCGACACCTGGCTTGATATCATTGCTGTCTGTGACCAAACCCTGGTTGCGCACCACGGGCAACTTCCTGCTCCTGGCCCTTTCCAAACATGACCTTATTTTTCTTGCTATAAACTAAGAACTGCCTCCCAAGATCGAACCAAAAGTTATGTTTTATACAGGTAGAAACTACAAAAATATCAATCTTTATTCCCTGCTTATCGAATGCTTCTATAACTCCATGGCTGAGGTCACATCGGCTGATAATGTGGACATTATGGTAATCAAAAATTTAATTCATTAATAGAATTGGCCTTCTTGATAAACACGCTCCATTTTGTTTCATAAAAAGAGTAACTAAACAGCCTGCCCCATGGATCTCATTGTAATTTATTCGACACCTTCAGAAGCAAAGAGATAGAGCTTTCCTTAAGGCTAAGCGATCCAAGTTACGTGATGACTGGGCTGTATATAAAAAATTAAGGAACAATGGTGCAACAACAAATTAGAAATGCCAATATCAGGTTTTACTTACTCTTCCTGTCTAAAAAACAATCTAGCAGAATTTTATGGTCAAAACTTGAAAGATCTTGCAAGTTGGCAAGCACTAACACTTACTCCCCCGGTTTTTCCCTTAATCTCGATGATTTTCAACAAGCTTCTTTGTTGAGATTCCTGTTGATCAGTCTGGGCTCAGGAGTATGTCACCGAGCTCGAAGGTGGTGCTACTTTTGATAAACCTGAGTTTTCAGTTCTCTTTCACTCCGGTAACAGAGACAGATGTGTTAAAGTCTATTATAAGGATGTCCAGTAACGCAGTCGGGGCCCGATGGCATTCCTATAAGGTTAATAAAAGATACTCTTCCAGTTAACTCTTCAACTAACACTGCTATTTTCAATAAATCTTCCTCTGGCTACTTCAATGTTCCCATTGACATGGAAGATCCTGCTTTAGTTAGCCCACTTCAGAAAATGTTCCTCTCAAAAATCCTTCACAATTCAGGCCAATAAGTATACTTCCTGCTTTATAATAAGTGTTTGGAGCGGATTGTTTTCATCACAATTTTCAATATACCTTGAAAGTAATAACATTTTATCAAATTTTCAAATCTGGTTTTCGCTCCAACCACAGCAACTACTAATGCACTTCTAAAAATATTTGATGATACACGCCTTGGAAATTGATAAGAGTCAGGTAACCATTTTAACCCTTTTCGACTTTTCAAAGGCCTTTTGACTGTGTCTATTATCCCCTTCCTCCTCATCAAACTTAGGAAGGATGGTTTCTCTGATGGTAGTGTCAAGTGGGTTGAGTCTTATCTTTCGGGACGAACGCCAGTGTGTCAGGTCGGGTGAGAAGCAGTCCGAGATGGAGACCAGTCACTCGTGGAGTTCCGCAGGGTTCAGTCCTGGGGCCACTTTTATTCACTGTAACATCAATGACATTTACTACTCAATTACTCAATTCCAATTTTCACTTATATGCAGATGACTTACAAATTTACCGCCCACTTTTCTATAAGGGACATACAAACTTGTGTGACTCTCATGAATTCCGATATTGACGCTGTTACTCACTGGACTTGGAAACATGGACTAAAATTAAACGTAGACAAAACTCAGTGGATTATGATAGGTCATTCAAAGCTTGTTCGTAAAATTGACTTTACTACGGCTCCCAAATTAAAACTAAATGACCAAGATCTAGAATATTCTGAGAAAGTAAAGAATCTAGGACTTATTATTGACAAACACTATAAGATGGACTGAACAGGCCTTCTTTGATATGTAATAGGGCTTTGCCGGTGTTCACAGCCTCAAGCGGCTGGCTTCATATCTACCACACCAGGTTAAAATAATGCTGATAAAGACTCTGTACTGCCCACTTCAACTACTGTGACATAGTCATTAATGACATGACTGTGGAGCTTTCAAAATAAACTCCAGCGTGCTCAGAACTTTTGCATTAGGTTCATATTTTTAATCTCAGACGTGATGATCACGTAACGCCCTTCTTCAAAACATTATCCTATATTTAAAATTACAAGATCTTCGAGACTATCACTCACTCTCAATTCTGTTGCACGCTCTTTTAAATACAAATTGTCCCAGTTATCTTTCAAACAACTTTCAATTTATGTCTGAAATAAGTGAACGAAGTACAAGGAGGGGTACATCCTTATTATCTATACCAATTCATCGAACAACTACCTTTAGTAAGTCGTTTACAGTTTTTCTGCCTGCCGATTGTGGAATGCCTTACCTATAAACATCAGAGCCATTGATAAGCGCGCTCGCTTTGGGGCGGAGGTCAGGGCCTTGATGCTGGGGGCTCAGGGGGTATAGCGGTTGGCCGGCTTTGGAATGTGTTACTTAAGGCAACTGAATGCAAGTTGAATGAATGCATGCGTGTATGTCTTATTATAGTTTTGTAAATATTTATAAAGTTACATTAATTATAGATGTTGTTTTTTTATTATTTTAAAGCTAAGATTCTTTTAATGTGTAAGGTAATAAATAGATTTATTTTTAGTTATACATGTATATGTATGTTTAGTTTAATTTTTTACGAGGTTTAAGTGGTAGAGAGGACTTTAAAGTCCTAACTTCGCCTCTAATAAAGACATTTTTTCATTTCATTTCATTTCATCATTGTAACACCACATTACACGACATTCAAACTTGGCTGCAATTGGGCCAACTATTGTCTGTTTTGGGTACGTATGAAGTGGCCGTGTTTGCTAACTAAGCTATCAACTACACTAATTGCACAATACACGTAGGGCACTGAACACTACTTTAATCATTGTAACACCACATTACACGTTAGTAAAATTTGCCTGCAAGTGATGATTAATGTTACATTTTGATACTAGATGTGGTTTTATATATTATATCAGAATATAGAAAGCATTATAACAGATGGACAGTATTGTAACAAATGGCATGCTTTATCATGTATGTGAGTGACTACAATAAGGTTTGTTATGTTACAGATGATGTGGCAATATCTGCCATAATACTCTCGGTATCCTCAACACTACTGTACCTTCATCATTGTGTTACCATGATAGGTTAGCGTTGCCTGCAAATAGTACTAATGGCCTGTTGTGTTACAGATGACGTGGCTCTGTCTCCTAGCTGTGCTGTCAGCTACACACATCGTACATGGAATAATGAACACTACTTCCATCGTTTCGTTACCAGACATTACGGTTTATCCTTGTCTACAACTAAACCACAGGGAACCTACTCTGGAACGAAGTGTAAGTATTGGATTTAATTTAGTTTTTTATACTGGTTCCATGGTAAGTATTCAAAATTTTGTTCCTTTAGTAATAATGTGATGTAAATTATGTAGGTCTACTTGTTTTTTTACATCGTGTATCCTAGTAGAAGGTAGGCATTTCACTAAAAACTGTTGAAGGATGGTTTGGTTTAGTTTTTGATAAGGCTAATGTGCTAGGCTAAAAACTCCTTATTGCAGACGTTGACGTGCCTGATAAAGAAGATCCCTGACGGAGCCGGGCCCCGGCAACCTCTCTCACACGCTAAACGTCTCACTTCAAACTTTGACCATATAAGATTATACACCTATATTAATTCGCAAACAATTACTGATTTGGTTGTATTCACCCATGTATTCGAAAAAAGAAAAATGTTTTCCTGTTATTGTGGATTACCTAATGGCCAACAATATGCAGAAAAAAACGCGGGTTTCTGTTTAAAATTTAGGCTTTCTCCACTTTAACTCATCATTATTCCAAGACTAATGACAGTAAAAAATTCCTATACAGCATTTTTCAAATGTCTCTTGAAGAACGACATACCAAAATTGACAGATCTAAGTTAATAATTAAAGGTGTAATTTTTTAACCCTTACGAAATCGGTTATTATTTTTAGAATTGAAAATAATGTACGTACTAGTCGTGAGTACTAATAAGGGTTCGTAATAATTCCATTATATACCATCGGCCATCGCACAAGTAGAAGTTATAAAGAGATTTAGGTGGTTACAACGTTTGAATAGTATCTACTTCCTGGGCCGGGAGTAGAGTCTGTGTCTACAGGCGACAGTTGTGGTGGGGCGTCTACCAGAGCACGTAGATATTTGTAGCTCTGGTTCAACTGTATAGATAAATAAGAGTCACTAATCTGGAGTAAAGTCGTTTGGGGACCCAGTGTAATGTGTTGTTTGTACAGATGGCCATCTAGATTTATCCGGTAAGAACCATATGTTAAACCTTTTTTATTTTATGTTAAGACGCTATTTAGATTTTTAATGTTGTTATTGGTTATTCAAAAAATATTTCAAACGTGTTTACTTCATTGTAAAAATATTCAAATTACATAAGTCACGCATTACAAAAAAAACGCTGAAAATGTTTGTGTTTTATTCATATTTTTAATATGAAGTACATCTCCAATAATTTGAAAATCAAAAGTAAGGTTGCAAAAGTGTTTGAAAATGTTCTCATAGTAAAACTCAGGTTGTTTCATTACATAGCTAATTTTCATTAATTCATTATAGCTACTACTTTTTTGATAACTAATACTATTGTTTCATGTGCTATTATTGTATTCTTTTATAAGTACAAGGTAGAATTATGCCATACCAAGTGTAGTAGCAACAGGCTTTTGAAATCTATAGCTAATCTCATTTTTGAGATGTCCTAGGGGCTGAGAGACACACAGACAGTCATAGAAAAAAGAAGTTGACACAAAAATGACACATCATGGGACTCATTCTTGTAGAAATCAAGTTTCATGCATAAGTAAAGTCTATATAAGACTTTCTCAACGTATCTTGCAATATGATGCATTTCGCTCATTAAATTGGGTTCCATATCAGTGTTTAAATCATTTAAATTTACCCATCAAGTCACCATGAAATGATGCCACATGTTTGAACCTCTTATGGGTGTATTGAGTTGGTTAGTTGGTTTACAAATTTATTTATTATTCTATTTTATTGTTGCCATCACGGTTACCCATAAAACCAATGTAAAAATATTTGTTAATCTTCAGCCAAATCCCATGGATCGACTGGCACCATCATCGAACTCAGTATTCCTCTTTACAACAAAGCTTCATGCACAATTTTAAGTCTATAGGTCAGTTCTTTTTCAAGATGTCGTGCAGACAGAGAGAAACAAAATTTTTCCAGTGCCCCGAGTGATAGGCTTTGCTAAAGCTCAGCCAACTAGAAAGATAATCGCTTAAAAGAATTCTTCGTATATAATCAATGCTAAAATTTAAAATTCCCTTTGAGAGGGAAAAATTTGAAAAAATGATGATTACCTCACCGTCCTACTTAGCACCTATTTTTTGAAGGGTTTTAATAAATTACTGTGTAAAGGAAACAGTGTTCCAGTAAGTAAAACTTAAATCCAAATAATTATTTTATATCTTTTGTTATAATAGTAAATAATTCCATTGTTACACTTAAAAAGTTAAGGGCTATTCTAGAAAACTAATCAGTTAGGTTTTCTTGTTTTGTTATATGTTAAATAATAAAATATACTTCTTGTAATAGTTTATGATAGTAAACATATTTCATTTTCTGATTATTAAATGTCATTCACTAATAGCATTGAAGCTTAATAAAATGGTACTTGCTTCATTGTTATTATGGACTTTTTGGTACATTAATATTTATTACATAGAAATGTAGAAGAATAAAATAATTAAATATTCATGTAAATATATATATATATATATATATATATATATATATATATATATATATATATATATATGTGTATTAGCATTTGTAAAAATATTTTACAGATGTTGGGAGTTTGGTACGTGATCGAGATAATTCATCACAGAGATGACCCAAGGAGCAGAGGTCTCCAAATATCAGATGCCTGCCCAAGACTGAACCTGATCAACGACTTTAAAGATATTGTCAAGCTAATCTGGTACGAGAAGGCAGGTGACATCCACTACACTTTTAAAATGACTGATCCAGAAAATGGTGGCTGGTGGATGGTTTGGAGAAGACAAGAAGGTAAGCTTATACACAACTGGAATTACAGTGATTTAGTCACAAGTTGTAGACATCATTGGTTGAGGTTGGTTAATTTCACTATTAAATTTACATTTCATGAATTAGAAACAACAATATAGTTGTGTTTAACTGACATAAAGTTTAGTTTATCATAAATGTACTTACTATTAAAATATCATTGCATCTTTTTTCCCAACTATTTAAAGTAAGATTAGCAAAGTGTAAATATAAAACAGTCCTTCAGGGTCAGTCAGAAGAAGTATGTGTACGAGGGTGGTTTTATAAGTTTGGTAAAAATAGAATAAAATATTGTTTCAAATTCAAATTGTTAAAAAATTTTGATAACATAGACCTTTTGAATGGTAAAAGGCTAAAACTCACTTTCATTTATCGACAAAGTCTCTTTGCAAGGCTTATACACTTGGTCCAGCGAGTTTCAAATTTTCCACCCATCGGCAAAGTAGACTTTGTTAAACTCTGCAAAATAGTCTGTCACAGCGGTGAACACTTCCTCATTTGATGAAAATTTCTTCCCACCAAGCCAAATTTTTAAGTTTGGGAATAAGAAAAAGTCACTCGGGCCTAGTCTGGTGAAGAGGGTGGGTAAGGAACCAATTCGAATCCCAAGTCGAGCATATTTGCCACTGCGATAGCTACTGTGTGGGCTATTGGGAGTATTGTCCTGGTGAAACAGCACCTTTTTCTGTGCCAATCTTGGATGTTTTTCAATGAGTTCCAGTTTCAAACGATCCAGTAGAGCAACATAATAGGGCCTAGTTATGGATCTGCATTTTTCCAAATAATCTATCAGGATTATACACTGGAAATTCCAAGAGAGAGTGGCCATCACTTTTCCAGCTGGCAAAAGAGTCTTCTCCTTCTGTGGTGCACTCTCCCTACTCTTTGTCCATTGTTTCGACTATTGTTTGGTTTCTGGAGTGTAATAGTGGATCCAAGTTTCATCCAAGTTATGAATCTGTACAAAAAGTCCTGTGGATTTTGCCTGTAAAGTGTAAGATTCTGAGTAGAAGTGTTGTTTTGTTTCCGTTTGTGGTACAAAATGAGGTGCGGCACCCATCGCACACAAAGCTTCTTCAAAGCCAGTTTTTCATGGAGTATGCAATGCACTCGTTCAGTTGAGGTGCCTGCAATGTTATTATAGTTCATTATCTTGCGAACTTTTAATCTTCAATCTTCAATTACTATTATGCACCTTAGCAATGGTTTCCTGTGTGGTGACTTCAACAGCCGACTGGAACGTGCTTCATCTTCCGTACTTCTCCAACCATGTTTAAACTCATTGATCCAAAAGTAAATGGTCTTCAATGTTGGTGCAGAAATCACATGGACTTCATCCAACTCGGATTTGGTCTGTGGCACTGTCCAACCCTTCAAATGAAAATATTTAATGACCGTACGAAATTCGTTTTTCTCCATCCTAAAGGAACTATTTAGCTGCCAACAATCAACTAATGACAGCTGCCATTCAAAACTTGTAATATCCGTGAAAATATCAGACTTACCAATAACAGTGCAGGTTCCGAAAATTTCCCTCTCTTTCGTACAAATTTACCAGACATCAAACCACCTTCATATTTTGTGACACTAGAAGTATTAATATTTCTCATCACTATCTCAAAAATAGTCTGACATATAATTGTTTGAATAGTGTAGTACTAATGGTAATATGTACTACTCATTGAAAACAGTGAAAATTTATGTTTCTAAGTCAACGTTGTCTCTTGAAGGTTATTGTATATTTAATAAGTTCATTCCTGCAAAATCTCAGTTTTATCTCAGCACACACTATATGAATATGTTATATTCTAATCTCTTCGTATCTGTTTAAAAAATTATGGCTTCTCATCTAGTGACACATTTGAGGTTTCTCTGGAAGACGGTAGATTGTGAAGTCAATCAAGTTTGTCATAAGTAGAACTATAATTTCTAGTATTTGTTAAGGTTTATTTTTGATAGTGAAGGATTGTGAAGAAAACTGGATTTTTCCTGACATTTGCCATTTTTTAGTGATAATAAAGTTGTATCACTGAGTGATAGCAAATCTTTGGAAAAGTCCTATTTCTTTCATTTGTTAAGGTATCAGCAGTACCATTCTCTATTTATGTAATAGCTATTATATAAAACCTCAGGTTGTCACCTCTTGATTTTATAATTTTTTAATCTTTCTGGACAACTAGGGATGCAAGGAACAGATACATGGTCAGGGATTAATTTAAAGTGACATATCAGTAGACAGTTTTTTCAAATGGTTTCTATGATTATATGAGCTTCCTTCACTGTAGAATATGGTTTAATTCCCTAGAGTTAAAGTGAATTAAACTTTGAGTTAAACTTCTAGAAAAATGTGTCACAAGGCAGCCATCTGAACGAAGCTATTGTCTTTAATGAAAGGGCACATAGATGCTTTTTTAATCTTAAGTCTTCAGGAAGGAAAGTTAAAAAAGGTCTTGTTCCAATAAAACATTATGGCAAATTAAATTTTTAAATCTTTTTGCTAGAAATAATGAAAATGTCAAAAATAAGAAGATGAAACTAGTTTGTATAAATTATTATTTTATTGCACAGTAGTCTCTAAAGTGTATTTAATCTTGAAGCTTTACATTATTACCAATCTAAAATCTGTTACAATTTGTTCTGTAATGAAATTACAGTTCCTGTTTTCTTATTTTTTCAGAAAAATTTCTAAATATATATGTCACTCTAATGTTTACAGTTAAAACCTTTACATTTACTTCATATAAGCCTAAAATGGGGAATTTAAGGAGGTGGAAAGTATTGTGAAAATAACAACAACAAAATGTAAATTTGTAACTTATAAGATATACTGAGGTTGGGTTTTCTGATTGTTAATAGTTAATCTGTGTTAAGAAACTTTTTCCTCACTCTATTTATTTTTACTGAACAGGGTTTCAGAAATCGTTTATTATAACCAAAACTAATGTAAATCATCATAAAGTACCATCAATACAAAAGCCAGCGTATATGTAAAAAGAAATTAGTAAATGTTCAAGGGAGTTTACAGTTAAACCTACCTTTCTGAGGCAAAGCCTGGAGATATTGTACAGTAAGAACAACGACATTAGTTGAACAAAGATAAAAAAATAGCCTTCACAACTTGCTTGGTTAATGTCAGTTTCCACAGAAAGGGAGGCTTAGAGAACATTTTTAGATCTTTCGTGATCTTATTTTGTTATTAGTTGCTCTGCGTATTTATACAACTGATGTAATTATGTAATGTCTCAAGATCTCATAATTTAAACATGAATGATTACAAAATTCAATATTTGTACAACATATATTTCAATGATCATTGAAAGTAAACAAAAATGCAATGTTATAGAACAGGTGGGCAATGTAATGCAATATATTTTCTTTCCTTTTAGGTTCAATGGTTAACAAGTTGGGATATGAGCAGTTTGCAGGAAGTGTACAAGTGATGGAAGCTCACTCCACCAACATGGTGTTGACGTTCTGCGCTACCAACCAGGTACACTTTAGCGTGGTGTTGATACGCAACATCTCATACGTGCCTGACACACGAGATGTGCACCAGAAGCTCACCACGTATGGCCTACAGGAGTTCGGTGTGCGCCAGACATGCAGGAACCAGACCGCACCAGACTCTGCCATCCAGTCGTTACCTAACCTTCTCGTTGTTTTAACCGCAGCACTCTTACTTACCTTCAGGCCAAACTAAGTTAGTTGTTCTCGTGTTTGTTCTGTCTATGTAACATTGTAACCTGACCATTATATTGTTCGGACGTCTTCCTAGTCCTCTATATGTATTTTATGTAAATAACTAGCTTAAGTATTTGTAGTGATATTAGACTGTAAGACATTAAATGGCATCTTCAGGATTTTGTGAGTAGAGATTTGTTTATGTTTACAAAAAGTAATATCTTGTACGTACCCGTATATTAATTATAATTTTTAATGAGATATTACAAAAAACCAATGTAGTATGTCTGCTTTATAAAACATTTATTACAATTTTATAAAACTATTTTACCTCTTAGTTTGAAGAGGTAAAAAAAATTTTAATGAAATTGATTTAATCTATAAAAAAAAGTTTAAAAAAATAATGTTTCTCACTAGCTCATTAAATATTTCTTTTGGCAAGATGATCAAAAGAAACAAACAAGTTTTTTGCATGAATCTAATGTAATGGATATACATTAAAAATTTAGCATGAAATACTAATATTCCATTTTATTATTATTAAGTACATACGTGCAATGGATATGATAGGGACAAAGAAGTTATCAAGAAATTAATGTTGAGCCTCATGTAATGTAGTAAACACATAAATAGATTGAAAAACAAATGTTCACACAGGAAAAAGGTAGTTCTTTTAATATTTTAAAATGTTTGATACACAAAGTTGAAGTATGTACATTTTTAGCTTGTAGCATTTTATCTATAATAAGGTAAACTGAATAGAATTATCACAATCACTTATTCATTTATGGTAATTGTGGTAACAATAATTTTTTTATATCTCATATTTTGTAAATAAATTGAATTAACTCTTGATAATTTATATGTATAGTTTATCATCAATAAGATTTCATGTCATTATACATTTTCCTGAATATTTCTGAAAATATAGTTTACTTTTAATTATACAGTGCTGCCAGAGTCTGAATAAATTGTGCATGGAACTGTTACGTTTAGTTTGATTACCAAAGAGTAATCTTAACTTTTTCTTCAATACAAAAATAAAACTGGAAAATGATAAGGTTGTTTAAAATTTACATAGTTACAGGTCAATCTATATTGTAAAAATTAGCTTACCTAAAAATTATCCTAACCCGTATGTAGATTATTCCTTACAGATGGCTTTGAATTCAGTTGTATGACATGGTGTTTCAAATACGAATGAGTTTCACCTCTCTCAACAGTGTTTACAGGAGTCTGAAACTTCTTGTTGTAATAGAACTATTTGCCTTTGTGACAGTATTTTAAAGTGTCTTATCATGAATTATTATTTTGAAAGTTTGAATTATCAGTTTCAGTGAGAGGTCACTTTGTTGTCACAAGTTTCGTACTCAAGAGAAAGATCCAGCTAGTCCAAAGATTTTATTTTCACCACTGAGGAGATTTTAATAGTGGGTGAGAACGCTTTAACTGATGTAAAGCCTTTAATAAAGTTATTTTTACAAAATGTATCTGTATAGTTATCCAAAATGGCAAATATTATAATTAGGTATAATTTTGTTTTACTCTTTGACTGTTATTTAAAAACTTTAATTATCAATATTGTTATAAAACCTACAAGAACATTGAATGGAAATGGTGGTTGTAAACTCTATTACATAATTGATTAAACTTCAGTTTAATTTCAGATATATCCAAGTTTAAACATTCCACGTCCAAGTTTCCGATTATTATTTTCTGATTAAGGTATTCTTACCTACATATCTTTTTCAACTTATAAGTTGTGTTTTTATAAAGAATCAGTTAATTTTGGAAAGTAAGTATATAATTTTTAGGTACCTACTTTATATTAAAGAGCATTCTTGTAAGATAGTGATTACTTAATTAATAGCAATATTTAAGTTGTTAATTTATCATCACCTGAAAATGAACTGAATATTTTTTATAATTAATTATTAGACATGTTTATTTAAAACTCTATAATGATTCAAGTGGCTAAAATTATATATCTATATATATTGACATTGATGATAAATGATAATTAGGTAAAGATCAAACAAACTGAGGTAAAATTTCAGCTACAGCTTATTATGTCTATTAAAGAATTACTTCTTTCTGTGTATGAAAATTTTGATTTACCATATTTCACCATATTATTGATTTCAACTGTAAGTTTGTGTCTTTCAGTGGTACAAATAGCTGTATCGGTCCTATGACACACAACAAACACAACACAGTGCTGGATAATAGCCAGTTAGTGTTACTGTAAATGGCTTGCACCTTGCCGTGTTCGTCTACACAGTGGTGTACGCGAATGAATGTATATTTTCACACACACACACAAACACGCGCACATGCGCATACACTGAATTTTAATAGGACGGATGCCGCCATCGCTGATGCTTGGAATTAATTCCAAACTGCTAGAATTTGGCATATAGCCACAGCTGAAAATATTGATACTATTTCTGAAATTAATAGGTTTATACTGTTAATAAAATAATACCTGTTATACTCTAAAAATTGGAGTTATAAGGTCGAGGATGTAATGGATTTACCTACAACTAGATACCTTATATTTTAAATGAAACGTCAACCATTGGTATGTCAGAAACCAAAGAGAAATAATTCTAAATACTTTAAAAAAAAAATAAACATTTAGGTTGTTGTTACCTGATCCAAGTTATCACATAAATGATTTATTGTATTAACTGTATTCACCTTTCATAATTAATTATGGATGCAACATACGAGTACTTCTCATATTATTGAAATCAATAAATTTTATCTAAAAAGTAATGTAGCTGTCCATGTATTGTAAAACTGTAACCAGTGATTTTGCAACTCATAAAAACCATTATTTGGTTACCAATTTCTCAAAGGCTTTCAAAATTGTTAACCAATTACAAATTAAGGAGAAGAGGAGGGGAGGGTCTTTCTGAAAACCCATTAGATTGTTAACCCTAGTCTTCGGTATTGTGCATTTTGTAATATAAAATCAAAATATACCATTTTATTACTTTGGACTTGTTGTTAGCTTTACATGTCTAGTGTATATAAAAGAAAAACATTGTTATGCAATATTGGAATACGAGAAGTTATTACTGTTTTGTGTCAAATTGTGTAGTAAACATTTTTATAACAGCAGTATTTCAATTATGTGAATATTTTTATCTGTCATTAATTTGACTTTTACTCCAGAATTATGTTTTTTTACCATGAGGGAGAGTCAGATATAAACCAGATCTTTACATTTACTTTCCTTAGTTGATCATGGTAGAGTGGGATGTTCAATATCAATGTGGTAAAGTTGAAGACTTGCTTGGTGGTTTATTTATCTTAATAGTTTCACCAGTGAAAACAAGAGTAAGCAAGAGGTTATATTGTTCTTTGCACAATATGTT
Source organism: Homalodisca vitripennis (assembly GCF_021130785.1). Lineage (NCBI taxonomy): Eukaryota > Metazoa > Arthropoda > Insecta > Hemiptera > Cicadellidae > Homalodisca > Homalodisca vitripennis. Next base: position 107,410,841 of record NC_060210.1, read on the forward strand.
ATTATGAAGTATTTAACACGTTGACTGTGGCAGATGCCTTATGGCACAGAAGAACGAGGGGCATAGTTGGTCTCACTCAGTATAGAGCCGGAGTGAATGTGTTAACAAACGAAGATGTTAATTTATAGAAATTTATTTGGGAATGATGTACTGTCTCAGGTGTAAGAGTTTGATTGGGCCAGCAAATTTTTGGTTAGTCGAGAAAGTGTGGAATATCAAGTAATGATTTACTTCCAAGGTCAAATTTCATAGACAACATCCACGATCGTGATCACGATCACGTATGTTTTGATCACAAGAGTCACAATTAACTGATACTGCTGATGAAATCAGCCAGATGTGGATATCAGCCATGTGAGTGCTCACAAAAAACATCAAAGAGTTTCCAATAGAAAGAAAAGACATGGTGTAGCCATCAGAGATGTAATCCTTTTTAAGGACAATGCCTAATGCAGCAATTTTCAAAAGTGATAAACTCATGCTCTAATTGGGAAAGCCGTGGAATATCCTCTCTACAGCTCTCATTTGTCCCCATATGATTATTTTTCACTTAGGAAGCAGTGGCAGGGAGACAATTGGTAGATGTTTGGTCAAAATGTTGAGAAACACAATTGTTGACTTAATCTCAAAATGTCTTCAATTAAGAATTCTTCAAGCTTCCAAAATGAAAGGGAAAACATGTACAGGTTACAAGAGAGTATTTTTAAGAAATACGCTGATTTCAATTTGACTGACCCTCATAACTATGACACTTACATTTATTTGTATCATTATGTTGGGGTTTAGTTGTTTAGTGTTTATTCGCATTATTACATGTTAAATCATCAGTAGTTTTAAAGCTCTAAAATACTATTTGTCTCATATATTAACACATTTACTCTATAATATGTAAATATTTCCCAAAAATATAAACCATGCAGTGGATAAACATGCTGTGTTTTTATATGCCGTCCTGATCCACAGACCAGCTGTATAAGATAAGCGCCACATGGTCTCACTAAAATAGACCAGCAAATCATTAGTGCACCAGCAACCTATTACATAACAGTGGTCTATTTTATTGACTTGAAATGTTGTTTTCATTAAAGAATGCCTGGAGCACATGTGAAACACTTGGTTTCAGTTTTTTGGTCTGTGGGTTACATTTTCGCATTCATACTATTCTGTCGAACTGTAAATGTATAGATGTAGGTGCATATTAGCCTATGATTCAATTTTTAAATTGATATAATACTTTAAGATCTGCATACATACATTACGTACTCAATAGCAAAATTACAGGATCTGAAGTGAATTAAGAAACTAAGGATGTGTGAAAGAAGGGAGATTCTTAGAAGTAAGGATAGTTTTCTCTTATAATGTTATTCTAGCAAGCTATTAGTCGTATATAGGCCAGAAAGGTAAAGAAGAAGCCACAGAACTAATATTTACAAGTTTTATTAGATGTATAATCCTCATGGCGTACTTCGGAAAAGATATTTGGCCGGGCTTCGCCATGTCCCGCCACCGTTGACACGGTCCCTTCAAATAGACCTGTGGTGAGGTCCGGGCTGGGCCCTGGTAAAATTGCCTGAAAAATCCTATCTGAGTACAGGCTTGATAATCCTGCATCTGTATCTTTATTCAACTCATGGTTGGTAAATTAGACTTTTAAAACCCTACAGTTAAACTGCTAATTAATTGGTAAAATTTTATGAATCTTCTTATAACTTCTGAACTTTCTGAGGGAAAATCATCTTCTTGTCAGTTATTACCGATACCTATAAGGAAATTTTATTTATAACAAACAAATTGTTTTATTTTATATATTTATAATATAATTGCTTAGTACAAGAGAAAATTGATTTTTTCAAGAATAACTGTCTTGTAGTTTAATTATCCAGGTTAGTACATTAAAAATGTGAGTTTACATTCTTCTTTTCTGCATAGTGTTTTTTTCTTAGTCATACATAAGATTTTATAGCATTCGAAAGATTAATAAAAAGATGTTTCTTCTGTAATTAAATGTTTTATGTTTTCTCATTAAAGTTCAATACAACACTCAATATTATATTGTAAATGTTAATTTATCATTGTAAGGAATATGACAGCCCTATAAGTGATCCATTATTGCACCAAGAGCCAGACTAATGTATCAGATGTGTAAATCTAAAACATTAAAAATCTTTTAAAAAGACAAATGTGATTCAAAATACTTTAACTTCCTACAACCCTCAATTGATGTTAAAAAATTTAAAACAATATAACTAGTCAGTATAAATGAAGTTTTACCAAACGTGTTTGAAAATATCCACAGGTTACTGTTTCCACAAGGATGTTTGCTTGATTTTGGATCACATTGAGAGGCTTGTATTCACCTCTCAGATTCAGTTATGTTTGCACCATCCATGCATGATTTCTTGTTTTTTCAACAAACCTGGTTAAAGTGCTGGTCTTTTACTCCAGAATATGTACAGGAAATGTATATGAACCAAACTGTGAGGTAGTAAAGTGACCAGAAGAAGAAAACTTATCTTGATAATATGGTGGAGGTGCGTATCAGTCCATTTGTTCATTTCAATATCATACTGTACCAACAGTTATATCAATATTCTTCAGTGGTTTATCCTTTCTGTGGAAACTGCTACTCTGTTAGAAAATTCTAGCTGTTAACATGCCTAATTATTTGCAAGTAGATTTTATGGTGTTAACAAAGACATACAGCTATTATTTGTTATCTCGGAAGGTTAGTACTATATAAGCCTTGTCACTTGAAGTAGTTTGGGATGAATATTTTCTAATTTTGAAACTCTTAATATACTTTGACATTGATTACTCTCCACTCTGCTATGTTCTGTAGTGAATAAGGCCACATTTGAGCTAGACTATACCACACCATCTCAACATTTGCTGTTAAAGCGTGCCACTCCTAAACCTCTATTTGGGTATCCAGATGTAAGCTATAACCAGGTAAACCACCCAGAGATGAGAAATCCACAGGTTAGTATCACTAATTAGTCTTTTGACATTAGCAGAGGTAAATCGCTTATGGAATATATAATATTCCCTACTCTAGTAATTGCAAATGTGTGTGATACTCCTACATTTTGCACGTGGACGCAGATGGATGTGATATACGTGACTATGATATGGAGGGTATGGTTAATCGGATATGCGGTTGGCATGTGTCGGACAAATCTTCCTTCTCTGTCCATGCTCACTACTTAAAAATCAAAGACCTAAAACTTGAAAAAGTACAGTTTAAGAATCTGAGAAATACAGTCTGGGTAGGAAAACCTAGGGGCACAACTGGAACCTGATGGTAGAACTGGAGACGGATTTACAATACATTCCTGCTGGACAAATCCGTGGGCAGTCTGACATCTGTGATTGTGGGTTCATTTGATCTCAGTTGTCCTGTCATTAAAACTCAGATTAACCATACAAAACTCAAAAGTCATATCTCTATTAATTCATGTGTCCTGGACTCAGCCGTTACTGACCACTTCACTTTATGTCTTAATATCTCATCTACAAAGTATATCAAACCTAAAAGTAATGAATTATTCTGTAAATCTTACAACTGGTATAGAATATAAAACAATTTAAGGGAACAAAATTTGGAAGAAGTTGTTAGTTTGGAATGTATAAACCTATGTAAAAATAAATTTGTAAGGAAAATACAAGAAAGAATGCCATCTAATTCAGTAAACTTTAAAACATCAGCAAAAGTGTTTAAAATAAAGCTCTGGATTACTTTTGGACTGATAAAATCAATATGAAATCAGGATAAAATTTATAAAAGACTCAAGAGAGAACCTTATAATGTTCAATCACAAGATTACTTTGAACGATATAGAAACTTTATAATTTCGCTAATAAAAAGAGCCAAATTTAATTATAAAAAGAAAACCAAAAATATGGTGGATAATAACTCTAGGAAATTTTGGAATGTAGTAAACGAGAGGTAGCAGAAAGACCTGGGGTTAAGGAGCGGTTCACGATCGAGGTGTATGGTGATAGCTGCAAATATGCCGACCCTGCACATTAAAAATAATCAGCTAATCTTTTAATCAGTATTTTGCTTCTGTAGTGGGGCAGTTGGCTGGTGCTATAGTACCATGTGAAGTTAATGAAGTGGATTATGCAGACTACACCGTGGAATTGGTATTCACGATGAAATTTGTTACCCAAGAGGAGGTTTTTAATGTTAAATTCTGAGGGGAAGATCTGCGCTGGGTTGGGATGATATACCAACAGAATTACGCTAGGATTCAATTGATTATCTAATAGAGTCGCTGATGCATATAATAAATGTCAGTATTCGTTCTGGAAAATTTCCTGATATTTTTAAAATTGCAAAAGTCATTCCAATATTCAAATCTGGTACAAAAACAGTACTCAAACATAGGGAAAGTAATGGAGAAATGTATAAAAATTCAACTTTTGGAGTATTCGGAATGAGAACACTTAATTTTACAACTTGTTTAGCCCTTACGTCCTTTAGGGTGATATATCTGTCCTCCTTTCTTCTCAAAACCATGGAGAATGCGATTCAGCCCTGTATCAGGTATGCAGGATTGAGAAGGTGATAGTAACAAAAGAAGTAGCCATAGGAATCTTTCTGGACATCAAAGGGGCTTTTCACAACACCGGCACTCAGGCGATTGTCAATGCAGTCTCGAGACATGGTATTCAAAGCCAGATATGTGACTGGATAAGGACCCTGCTCATAAACGGGGTGGTTACTACCTTTCTTAAGGGAGGGAGCATCAGTGCAAGGACTATAAGGGGCTGCCCTCAAACTGGCGTCCTTTCTCCCCTTCTGTGGATAAACTTGGTTTGCAAATGACCTGCTTGCGTCTTTGAACAGTAGCTGCATTTTCACACAGAGGTATGCAGATAATATTGTCATTCTTGTGAGTGGAAAGTTTAATTGTGTAAGTTTAACACAAAAGACATGGAACTGACCAATGATGCTCTGAACACGGTGGATATCTGATGTGATGGGATGGGCCTTAATACCAACCCTACCAAGGCTGATGTGGTCACCTTCACAAAAAGGCCTAAGTTGGAGAGTATTGATCCACTCTCATTCAAAGGCTCTCCCCTTGAGTTAAAGTTTCATGCCAAGTAGGTGGCTGTCATCCTTGATAGGGGTTTGAATAGGGATCCAATCTGGAAAGGGTTATCACCGGAGGGAATGGTCCTTGATGCAATGCAGATTTATAATAGGTGGGTCATGAGGACTTAAGCTGCAGCTCCAGTATTGGCTTTATGTCTCCTTGATTAGATTTGCACTAACGTATGAGACTATCGCCTGGAGGCTAAAATCAGAGGTCAGGTAGTCTGATTAGCGTCTAAAGGATGGCTTGCCTTGCTATCACTGTGGCGCAGCTATAAACTGCTGTCTTAATCTTGACCCAGAGGACATTGTTATTCGGGCTATGGCCAGGAAGAGCAGCATTGAAGGTGTTTGACTTTTGTGTATTTAACTCCAAATTTGTCTGGGATTATTATTATCAGGTTGTTTCTTTCCTTGGCAGAATCAACAATGTAACTGTTTGTTGGGTTTTTGGTCTGTGAGAACGAAAGATCTGATGCCCTCACTAACTTGGACTCAGCATCTAACATGAAGGGGCCTGTGGTATTTCAAGGTGTGAGTCCTTTGGGGCTCTCTGTAAGTGGGTTCACACTGAACATGATAGAAGGTAGAGTCTGTATCTCAAGGTTTAAGGATGAATTAGTCCTGCAATTGCCTTCCTGCAGGGTTGCATCTGATTTTCTCTCCTTAGGTAGATTGGTGTCTTCTCTGGTTGTGGGTCTAATTACGGGACATGGTCACCTGATGAGCATCTTTACAGAGTTGGCATTCTCAGGGAAGATCCGCTCTGTAGATTGTGTCATGGACAAGGAGACACTGCAACACTTGCTCTTTGATTGTCCTGCAATAGCAAGTGGGTGCTATGCCATCTTTGGCAGTCTGGAAAATTTGATCAATTTCCCCAGGAGGACCTGATCCGTGGCTTTCAGTAATTTTTAGAACTGCTGAAACTGTAAATTGGCTGGCCTCATGGTATTACTTTGAGTTTGCGTAAAAGGCTTTAAGTACATGACAGTAGTCACCTCTTAGAAGAAGAAGAAGACATCAGTAATATCCCTGTTCAGTATTTTGTGAAAATTAGCAAATCTGCTTTATGTCAGTGCCATTTGACATTAACTATGCTAATATTGTTACAATTGTGTGGTTAAATAATTAGAATTACAGAAAAAGAATTGCATTTTAGAGCATGTCACTTGACTATTGCAAACATTATTACAGGTTGGCAAGTACCTTTTGAGAGTCCGGTACAAGGTTATGAGAAGAGTCTGGGAGGCAAATAAAAAGTTGGAAATTTATATGAGCTTTGTTTCAGAATTATCGGTTGCCATGTATTTTGTTTGACTTAAAAAGAGATGTATGTTTATGTTTTTTCTAGACTTGTTACATGCATTTCATATACAGTAGTGCCTCTTCCAAAGTAACTTTCTCATAGAGCTAGCTCATTTTACCTCCTAAGAAATAGGCAACAATACTCATATGTTAAAATATATTATACAAATTTTATAAGAAAATTGGTGCAGTACCCATAAAAAATATTTTGCAGCCACAATTAGAAATATGTAGAGAACCTCAAGGTCTTGTCTTAGGTTCCCTATTATTTTTATATTGTATTATAAAAGAAAAATCTCCTAAAATTGTAAATGTGTGTAAATTGTACATATTTGTAAACATTGCCAAAATTGTACTAAAAAAAGCCAAATAATCCAAAGAAAATATCAAAATTATAAGGTACTCTGATAAGACACCCTTATCAATTCCTTTTCAAAACTCTACAGATTATTTGATATGACTTCTTAATTAAAAATACCAAATTAAGAAACAAGGTTTTGGGTCTTTGAAGTTTTAGACCTCGTCATCAACTAAAGTTAACTTGAGTTGAGTGTATAAGAATTAACCTCAAGTTGTTACTTAATATATATGTATTAAGACAAATCAGAGCAGTGTTTATAAACACAATAATTGTTTAGATAACTATTATTCTATGAATAAAATAATAAATAACATATTTATTTGAAGTGATTTTAAACTTACAGTGTTGTTTAAAAAAAACTTGAGTCATACATTTTCAAAATTAAGGCAAGTACACATACGTTTAGATAGTAGTACAAAAATTGTAACAAATAAAATAGCTAATACCGGTACATTAAAAGAAAACAATTATTTAGGAGTAAAACAATCCTCCTCCAAAGTCAGTCAAGATTTGTTTTTGAACTAGGCGTATCCATCCACCTTAAGACTGTGAGGGACGCCTTTGTACATCCGGGGGGCCAAAGTATCCAAATCCGTTCCTCTTCATCTCTAGCCTGACTAGACATCTTAAGCATGGCATCCTGCCAAGTGCGACAATCCCTAATTTCAGTGGAGGTCTGCAGCATTCCCTTGAGTTAAAAAGGTTATCCCATCAGCAACACCTTGTGAACAAAGCAAGCCTCTTGAAGCCTCAAAATACAATTTACCGGAAGGATGCTAGCTGCATTGCAATACTGGCTGACATCATCAAATTTTCTCAGGCTATACACAACTCTTACAGAAGAGTTCTGCAACCTACCCTTCAAGATTGTGCTCCCAAGGGATAATCTTCCTCCAAAGACAGAAAGAGCATAAAAAATAACTGGGAAAACCATATCTTCGACAATTATTAGTTTCGCTTCTTCCTGGAGTAATCCCTTAATTCTAAACAAAACCCCCAATATACTCATTACTCCATGATTGAAATTTTGAGTCACGAAGGTTAACTGTTTGTCAAGTCACAATAAGGATTTTTACTGTGTCTGAAACCTTCGAAGGAACACAGAAGGAAAGCCCCAAAGTTGCATTACTAAAAGGGACTGCATTTGAAGAGAGATTAACAAGTGAACACTATCTTGGATTCAACTGAAGCCTGTGATCATCAGCCCAGAGCTTGACCCTCAACAAATCATCATTAATCTGCTGCATTGGCAAGGCATACTGTAATGGAGGATATATCATCAAAAGTGTCAGTGTAGGAGTAAAGGGAACAAACTGATAGCTCAAGATTATAATCCGCAGTATACAGTAGAAACATAATAGGAGCCAAGCAGCCACGTAAGCCAAGATCATTCACCCTGGTTACCTGGACGATGACTCTGGCTCGTTGACGATCTGAGCAAAGTTCATTGATTCCAAGAAATTCCTGAAATACTTGAACTCCGGCTCATTGTTTCTGAGAAGATCAACATTAGATTCGCCCATCAAAATCACCTCATCAACTTTAAAGAGCATGTCAATGGAATATATATATATATTCCAGCCGGCCATCAACATGATCAAGATAGATCCGCTTCATTTTGAATCCTTTCCTAAAGAAAATGGTCACACTGCTGCCATTTGAAGGAAAATTAAATCCATATATAAAAAATAATAACATTCCTAAAACTATGTTTTTTATTTTGCAAGGTTGCTTTTGTGTGTTTTGTTCAATGTGGCTTGTGTTTTCAGTTTTACTGTGTTTTTGTATTCACAATATATTAGACTTCAAATTCCACTTTTAATTACATTCAGTATTTCCTTCTTTGTCCTTAAAATAGTCGAATAGTGTTGAATTTAAAATATATTGTATGTAAAATATCAATTTTGAAAATCAAACTTGTGTTATAATTATCCTCTTTGTTTTCCAATGATGCCAAGTTGTTATTAGGGTCAGCTCTTCTATATATAGGCAGCATAGATACTATAGACAAAAAATGTTGGGAGTACAAAAGTGAGGATTTTTTTTTAAATGTAGGGAATTAAATACATGATCTAAATACAAGTTTAGCACTTATATGCCTTACTAGCAAAATGAAAGGTGATGAATATTTTATTTCATTTCACACTTTCACTACCAAGGGCACAGTGTCTAAGCATACACACCTTATTATACTCCTGTAACTACTGGTAGCAAACATACTATCTGTGGGCACTACTTCAGCTATAGTATAAAATGTTAACAGTTGGACTTCCAAGTTCCACAATGTCTAATATTAGAATACACACCAAAGAACATTGTGTCTCTTTTGACTATTGGTAGCAAACATATTATATGTAGACACTACTCCAGTTATAGTTTACAGTGTTTACACTTAACTACAGATTGGCACAAATTTCTCTTAACAGAATCATAACAAGTAATAACAAATAATATTGAGTAACAAAGAAACCAGTTAATATAAAAAAAAACAATGTTATTCAATATGAAAATAAAATAAAATATAATTAACAGTTACTATCTAATAAGAAATTTAAATATAAAACAAAGAATATATATACCGTATATATAAAACCAGAAAAATTTGTTTGAAATATAATAAATTCCAACAGCAAATAGAGCTGTACACCAGTCAGAGCACACTCAACTGAACACATGGCCAAACAAAAATCATACAAGTAACAACAACAACTGAACCTGATAAAAAAAGCAACAACAAACAAAACTACTAAATTAAGAATAGAATAGAATAGAAAAATTATTTATTTTCTTGAAAATATGTACAATAGTAGAACAACAGAAGAGACCTACCTTGGCATTAAAGATTTTAGTTAATCTAAATGTGAAGGAGAACTCCCTCTTGTCTATTTTGACTGGTTGAAAATAAAAATACAAACACTCCTTCTTACAAAGTGGCATTACTGAGGTAGTGCCTACTATCCCTACTCATGGTGACTGTACTACAGAATCTCTGCTGGAGGTGGCTTCAGCCCCTCATTCTTATCCATCCTGAATGTCCTGTCAATCAGGAATCTGAGGAGAAGACCTAGTAGCTTTAATTAGAGTAGAGGTTTTCTCATCACCTTGTCCTAGTAGAGCAAAAATTTTAAATATCTTAATTAAAATCTTGGTCGTAAGCCCCATTGAATGCATGTACAACTAATAAAAGACATTTTAATGAGAGTGCAAAATTAGTTTTCACCTAGGGTGTCAAAACCCCTAGAGCAAGCCCTGAACCACTTCTAACACATAAATATTGAGCCTTGCTGTGGATATAATATGCATATAAAGTCTGTTTTAAACTAAACACATGAACTTCAGTTTAATGTGTATTGCTTGAAGATTACACTCAACAATGAGGTGGAAAAATCCCAAGATTTTAATTGAGATACTTAATATTGTTTTACTAGGAAAAGATTATGAGGAAACCGCTACTCTAACTAAAGCTACTAGGTCTCCTCAGCTTCCTGACAGGAAATTCAGGATGGATAAGAATGAGGGGCTGAAGCCACCTCCTGCAGAGATTCTGTAGTACAGTCACCATGAGTAGGGATATTAGGCACTACCTCAGTAATGCCACTTTGTAAGAAGGAGCATTTGTATTTTTATTTTCTACCAGTCAAAGTAAGTAAGAGAGAGTTCTCCTTCACATTTAGACACTCTAAAATCTTGAACGCCAAGGGAGGTCTACCAAATGTAACAAACATCCTCATCAGTAAACGTGATACATCAAGTTCTTCTTTTACCACATCTTGGTATTTGTGATTCATGATTGCCACTCCTTGATATAAATTGGGTTTTAATGGTGTTAGTAATGTTTTGACACATATCAATGGAAAACTTAGCAGATAATAAACACTGGCCGCATAACCTTGAGTGTTTACTTGGTATTGTTGTAATTGTTGTTTATTCCCACTACTTTGTATCTTTTAGTACTTTAGATAGCAAAAATTACAAAAAGTTATGCCCAGGAAAGAAAAAGAACGATCAAACTTGTTTACACCTCTGTATGTTGAAACCACTCAACACAATTCTGGCAAAATTTTTATGAAATGATAATGATTATATACAAACACTATCCTGGTTCTAGTATACAATGTTAACACTTTGGCTCCCAAGTGGCAGTTGTCGCAGAGCAACATTGTCAGCTTGTATAAGATACAGGAAATTCTTTGAATTTGAAATAATAACAGTTATCTTACATGTTCATAAGTGTGTTGAGTATACAATGGAATATCTAAGTGGATATAACACAGGTAATGACCATCAAAACACAAAAAATAACAAGATTGTATGGTTTAGCCTTTTATAACTTTGAAAGTACTTGATTAACAAGGAATTACTTCATCATAATATGATTGTTTTCATTCTACATATGGTATATTTTTTTACTAAAGCAATCACTCATACACTTTATTTTTTATTGTCTCACATTAAGTGTCCAAATGAGCTCTGAAGCCTAAGCCTTATTTCTATTTCTTAGTGTTGGTCTATTGCAATGCACCTCAAGGAGTTATTTGCACACCGTAGAAGTGTACTATGAAGCCTAACAGTTGACAATTTCAAAAGTCCTACAAATGCTGATAACAACCTCAGATCATCCACCTATTCAGAAAGCCAAAGATAACACAGTCTCCCTTGCTATTGCAGACCAATCAGAGAGCAGGTGTTCACAGTTTCCCTCTGCTCATGATGTCATATACTTACTGCTTAATCAAGCGGAGTGCAAGAATACATCACACAGTCACGTCTCGTATGTTATATTCAAGCTCAGTAAGAAATTAACTAAGCTGTTTAAATCGGTAAAAGTGTTGTTGATGACAGTGCGTCTAATTAATAATGGACCAAATATTCCATTATAGGGATTACTAAATAGAACTCTCATGAGAGAGGTAAACACCGAAACTCTCATACCTACAATTCTGTAGTATGAGTTTAACTATCCTCTATAGAAACACAACAAATCTACCACCTTACAGTGAGCTGAAGGGTACAGGAAGTCAAAACTTCTTATGTATATTTACAAAAAACTTCCAGATAATCTATAAAAAGGAATCACCTTTGACAGCCTCAGTTGCTAAATCCTTGCAATATAATAGGCAGAAACTTCCACAAAAGTGGAGATGAGGGAGCTTGTCAAAAGACTTTTGTATCCAAGATATATAGTGTTTTGGAAAGACTCGCTAAGGTGTTAAACATACAGTTCGACAGCCGACATGTGTCCGTGGTGCATAGGCTTCCACTGAGAAGTAACCAGGAACACCCCAACATCGTAGTTAAATTTGTTCGGCGTGAGGAAAAGTCAGCCTGGATCCGTGCCGCAAGGGAACATCGCAGAAGACTCAATGCTTCAGTACTGTTTGAATCTTGGTCCTCAACTCCAGTATTCATCAACGAGCATCTCACACCTCACTACAAGGCCGTCCTTGACAGGGCTAGGCGGCTGGTCACGGAGAAGAGGCTCGCATTTGCCTGGACCAGGGATTGCCGAGTTTATGTGAAGAAGACGTCTCAGCCCGACAGCCCAGCTACTACTCTACTCTGCTCTCCCTGGACGACCTAGAAACACTGGTGAAGTGTTGAAACCATTCAAGGTCACTTCATAAAATTCAAATCGTTAAGATTGATATATGTCTTATTTTATGTATAAACCTTCTATTGTTTTCAATTTGTTTATGATCTAAGACAACCATAAAGCGAAAATTATCATTTATTCCCGATATAAATCCAATGAATTTGTTTTCCTATCTTTTATTTATTTTGTTTCTGTATAGGTTTAGAAATTTATTATATACCATAAAAATTCACTTTAACTAAAAGTACAACACTTGTTTTAAAGTTATTTGCTATTAATAACGTCATTGAATTGGTATATATTTTATATTTCAAATTAAACAAATTATTTTATTTCAATATTTTATATTAAATTGCGCGCAATATATTTACCAGTAGCTTATGTATAAATCACCCAAATATTTGTATATACAGTCTATGTTTGGATATCATTGTAACTTTAATCTTAACTCTCAACATGAATTACTTCACATTAATATATTTCTTATTGTAAGTATTTTTAACTACTGTAATTATGGTATGGCTATATTTCCGTAGAATGGTTTTTTGTATGTTAATTCCACCACTTACTACCATTTTAAGGATTGTGTTATTCTCAAACGTTATTCTATTGAAGATTCATTTTTGTACATTCCTATTACAAATACATGCTCTATTTCAATGCGCCTACGGTCATATATTATCATTCAATGAATAATGTTTGATCTTTTGTACATTTAAGGTAATTATTAGTTTGGTTTCTCATTTACTTTGTTTGTATACTCTTAAAAATTAAGTATCAACTTTCTATTACTACTATATGAAGCAAAATGATTTTTGGTTTTTATTCCTTTGTAGTAAATATTATATTTTGTTGTTAGTAAATATTACTTACAGAAACTGACAAAATTTTGTTGTCTCATGTGCAATACATCTCATTTTAGCTATTTACAAACTATTTAATAATGCTGTAGTCTTTACTGTTTGTTTTAAGCACATTTCACTTTATTTTATTCTAAAATGGTGGCAATTGTATACGATACCTATGTATTATTAATATGTAAATGCGCACGCTTGAACATGATATAGTTTTCTTACCGGGCGTTACACTTTTTCATGAGTGACTCCGAGCCGCAACCTAATTTAAGACGTTGTCACGTCAAAAATGTTAAATAACAATATATCCAAGCATGACACGGCAGACGGTGTAGCGGCTGATGGACAGCGACGCACGACTGCTTGACAGATTAGATCACTACAGACAAATATACTGCGAACAGTTCGACTCACACATACAGGTTACACAACACTTTAACAATTCAAACAAAGAATGGATTAGCATAATTCATTTCAACATTAGAAGTTACCACAAAAATATTGACAGTTTAATAATTTTAATTTACAGCTTGAACGTTAAATTTGATATTATTGTGCTTACGGAGGCCTGGGTTGTCAGAGATAGGACCTTGGTAGCACTGGACGGTTATGACGTACACAGCACAGATAACAACTGGAATAGGAATGAAGGTGTGATTGTTTATATAAGGAGTGAATTGAGTGGAGTGATTAAACAGATTACTTTGGGAGAGGCGACTGGACTGCAGGTGGACTTTGACTGTGACGGTAGACACTGGAGGGTACTGGGGGTGTACCGCAGTTCGACTATGAACTGTGACTTGTTTTTGGAGGAACTTCATAACTACTACTCGCTTACTTCTAACGATATGGCTCATATGTTCGTAGGAGATACCAATATTGATATTTTAAACAATAGTAATGACGGAAAAGACTTATATTTAAACATACTATACGAAGCTGGCCTTACAGAATGTATTAACAAACCGACTAGAGTGACTGACCAATCTAGTACTTGCATTGACCATATATTTATCAAACACTCTGACTATAGTGTCGTGACTGCGGGTGTACTGACCACTGACCTGACCGACCACTACGTCGTGTTGGCTGGGGTGGAGCGTGGGGCCCCCCGTGCCGGCACTCACACTGATACTGAGAGTACATACCTAGACCAACAGGAACTGCACCGTCTACTGGAGACTCAGTCGTGGGAACATGTTCTTGTTCAGCAAGATGTTAATAAGTGCTGTGACGCATTTTTTGATGTTTTCGAGGATTTAAAACAGCATTCTCAAAAATATAAAAGACAGAGTAACCGCAATCAGAGACTTAAACCATGGATTACAGCAGACCTAATTAGTGCGATTCGAAAGCGAGATAAATTAAGTAAGACATTAAAAAAGCAATCATTTAATACTACATTAAAAAATTATTATAACTATTTCAGAAACAATCTTTCAAGGGAAATTAAATTAACGAAAAATAATTATTACAAAGAACAAGTTTTAAAATCATCGAACAATCCAAAAATGTTCTGGAAGATAATTAGCGAGATAAGTGGTGCATCGCAAGCAAAATCTGCTTTTCCTGTTCAAAATTTCGCCACTGTGGCAGACACCGGGAGTGGGAGGACCGTAGCCCTGGCTAACTCTTTCAATGATTTTTTTTCACAAGTAGGGCAGAGTTTGGCGAGTAAGTTGCCGCGGCCTGTCGGTCCGCCCCTTGTGGATGACGCAGTGTATCGAACTGAGCATGTGTTTCAGTTGGAGCGGGTTACCGACAGCCAGGTGGAGAAGTGCGTGGCTGAGATGCGCGGTGGCTCTGCTCCTGGATGTGACGATTTCCTTCTAATACCTTAAAAAATAATATTGCACATTTTCTTCCTCCTCTCAAACATTTAATTAATCTTAGTCTAACTTCTGGCATTTTCCCCGAAAGATTTAAACTGGCTAAAGTTATTCCGTTACACAAGGGAAACAGCAAATCGGACACGAACAACTATAGACCTATCTCCTTGCTTAGTGTAATCGGTAAAGTGCTTGAGAAATGTGTAAAAAAACAATTTCAAAATTATTTAGAATACAACAACTTAATATCGGAATTACAATTTGGTTTTAGACAGGGAACAAATACTTCAGACGTCTTTTTCAAAATTAATAAACAAATAATGCATTTACTAAATGAACATTTTAAAATTCTCTTAGTTTTCGTGGACTTAGCTAAAGCTTTCGATTCAATTGACAGAAATTTGTTGATTAATAAATTACAATATGTTGGTGTAAGAGGAATTGCATTACAATGGTTCGAAAGTTATTTAACTGATCGGAAGCAATTTGTAACAATAAATAATCGAAATAGTAGTCCATTGGAAGTAAATTATGGTGTCGTTCAAGGAAGTACACTTGGTCCATTACTCTTTCTCGTTTATATAAACAACATATAAAGCTAAATATTATTGGAATGTTACAACTGTTCGCTGATGACACAGTAATTGTTTTCAAAGGAAGAACCTGGCAAGAAGTTTACCAGGTTGCTTCGAACGAGCTAACGCAAATACAAAATTGGTTTATTTCTAACATTCTAACCGTGAACGTCAGTAAAAGAAAACTTTTACCAATCGCATTAAGGAATGTGAGTGAGCCACCCACGGAGCTGCAATTAGTACTGCACTCGTACGGCGATTCAGTTAACACCGCCTGTCACTGCCAGCCTATCGAGAGGGTGGACCAGTACAGGTACCTAGGTATAATTATTGATAAAAAACTTAGATGAGAACCTCACATTAATTATTTAAAACCTAAACTTAGAAAGATGATATACGTGTTTTATCAGTTAGGGCAAATTTTAAATTATAATGAATTAAAAACTGTCTATTTTGCATATGTTCAGTCTATTTTACAGTATGGAATAATAGCGTGGGGAGGGGCGTTCAAAACTATCATTGATCCATTAAATGTTATTCAGAAATCTATACTCAAGGCAGCTCTAAATAAACCTAAACGTTTTTCATCAAATCAGTTGTTCATAGAATCAGATATTCCCACGATCCGTCAGTTATATATTAGGAATGTGATGGTCTACACCTATAGGCACAGGGAGGCGGTACTCGGTTGAACTACTCACAGCTACACTACCAGGGCCGCTGTGGGGGGTGGTGTACGGGCTCCTGTCATCGAGATGACTGTGAACCTGACGAACGCATACTACGTGGCGAGTACATTGTACAGGCGCTTGCCTCCAGTGATAAGGGACCTGCGGGCCGAACCAACTGGTCTGTTAAAACGACTGATTACTACCTGGCTGCGGATGGTCGGCTCTGATAACGCTGAGTCTCTCCTCACTCCCACTTACCGTTATTAACTACATTTACTATTACTACTTTCAGTTGCTGTGCCGTCGTGTCAGCATATACAACATGTTCAACCCCTTGCTTAAATATTTTTGTTTTCGTAACTTTTATTTTATTTTATTTTGTGGGACTGATTGTGTGAGCTGAATTTTGCTTATTGTATGGATTAAAAAAAAAGTCTGTTCTACTAAAATTGTTGTAAATAAGAGCTCGCCGTCACGCACAGGCCTCGGCCCATGTGACGGTATTTTCATAATAATAATCATGTGATTGTAATCATTGTATATTTGAAAATAAAGAGTAATTTGATTTGATTTTGATTTAGTATCAACCTGTGCTCAACCCTCAACAGGACTATTCACACTGATAAAAGAAAGAACAAGTTTGTTGTAGCCGAATTACCTCTCATAAAGTTATGTTGATGTGAAGAGATAAGTTGGGAAACTCTTATAAAGTATCCTTATTACTACTTTTTTTTATTACAATATTTTTCTTCCAATTTCTATAACAGAAATTTGGCTAAAATTAGAAAGAAATAGACAGAGTTTGTGAGCCTTTTTTGGAATTGGAAATTGTGATATTCCAAATGGAATTTGATCTGAACAATGGTTCAGGCACATGGACAATGAGATTAGCTGTAACTAATGCACAATAAGAAATACTGTCAATTCCATAGATTGAATGGATTTTTTGCTTCCTTCTGTAAAACTGAACGTATTGTATATGTGTAAACATTTGATTCAGATATATTCTCCCTCTCAGGTTCATCTTGTAACTGCTTTTAATTGAAAAAAATGGAGGGAAGTTTCCTCCAAATTTACAACACAACTCAGTTGTGCCGTTTAAATCACTGATATTAATATTACAGCTGGGACTAAGGAAAACATCATCCTGAAACTGTTTATAATATTTCTAACAGCTAGTAGGTTTACCTTTCAAATCATTTTAAACATTTCTAGAATGCTGCCCTCTGTATTTGATTTAGCTCTACTTGTACCACTTTCACAAGGCCTATATATTACCAGTCGTTACTTCAGACTGGAGTAGATTGTTAATTTTCTTTGAGCAGGAAGCTTCCACTTAAGGAATATGATAAGGTTGACAAAAAACCTCTTAGAGTATCTGATACATTTCCTTTTCATGGGTCCATTATCCCACTTAGATGTAATAATCGCTGAGTTAAAAGTCACAGCTATAATACAAATGAAGAGGACAGAAGGATACAATACAGTTACAAAATGATATCTGGTAATATAAAACCAAATAAACACCTGATGGAAAGTGGTAGTATTGCAAGTGACGAGAATATTTTACCCAACTTACACCATGAGACTAACCAGATCACTTTTGGAAGGAGAGCATCAGAAATACCAGCTATTCCTGATGTCAGTTTTGTTTCTCAGTTTAAATTCCTTGGAATAATAACAGATACAGACCTAAATAGGATTAATCACATAGACAACCTATTATAGCAACATAATAAACCCAACCAGATCACTTTTGGAAGGAGAGCATCAGAAATACCAGCTATTCCTGATGTCAGTTTTGTTTCTCAGTTTAAATTCCTTGGAATAATAACAGATACAGACCTAAATAGGATTAATCACGTAGACAACCTATTATAGCAACATAATAAACCCAACACTAGTCACTTTGCTATAAAACAGATAATTTCCCTCAGTAGCCTAGAAACAGCAAACATAACTTACTTCTCCATTTTCGAATCACACCTCCAATATGGTCTACCTGCTTGGGGTAGAACTTCTGCTACAAATCTTCAACGAATACTTATCATACGAAAGAAATGTATTAGGACACTGACTGGCCTCCAACCTCTTGAAAGTTGTAGAGAAGCTTTCAAATCTCTGAAGATTCTCACCATTATTTCACTTTACATTCAATGTACACTGATGAGGAAAATCTTCAAAGGAACACTGATGTCCCAATACCAGAAATGTTGTACTCTACAAACTCCCAGCACATCGTTTGAAGCTACATGAGTGGAAACCTTCATACATGGGAATGAAGCTCTACAACCTGCTACCACCTTACCTGCTATCCAAAAGAGGAAAGAAACTGAAAACAGCTCTACATGAATGGCTTCTAGATCGACGTTCTATACGCTGAAGGACTTTCTTCAAAAAATTTATATATCTGATGTAATTTTCTTTGACAGTATTTGTAATCTTGAAGATTTTAAATAAAGATATTCTCATTCTCATGAATTTAGATATACCCTGATGTCTCTGGCTCCTGCAACAATACCCTGCTAGAAGGTGACTTGATTGAATGTAAGTTTGAGATCTAGGATATTCTGACTTTGGTGGAGCTAAAACGGATTTTAAATATTTAAAATCTCTCTTCTTCTTTTCTTTTTTCCACAGTTCTGTACTTGTTGACAAAATTTAGATTATGGTACAAGAACAAACTCTAACTCTGGAATGAAAACTATAGCTATAAGTAAAGGAGAAGTCATCTGCTATCCAAGTCATAACCAGGAACATAAATCACCTATCAAGATATAATGGTGTCTATTTTTGTACCGTATTTATGTATTATTTTATATTTCATGAAATAAATTTAAGTTTAAAAACTTGCATAACACTTTTTTAGATTATTTTAACATGCATGTGAATTTAAAAATATGTTGACGTTTGAATACAGGGTAACAGTTTACTTGCTGAAAACGAATTTTCTGATCATGGTTTAGAACATTTTGTTCTGCGTACCATACCTTGAGATGCGATTTTTGAGACAGAGAGCCTATAGTTTAGTTCCTTTGCTTTTACTGCTAGATAATCTCTAGTTTCTTAAATCAAAATAGGGTCTTTAAACAATTGTATATTGAACAGACTGTGATAGTGCAAAAACTGCACTTGTTCCCAAGAGTGGCATGGTTTGGCATTGGTTGCTACTGTGCAGGTATCACCACAGTGATTGTAGCTATATGTAATGAACTGCTGTTTGTATTGTGGTAGACAAAGTTTTGTAGTATTTACAAAGAATCTAGTAAGTCTAATATGCCGCAAATGTCAAAATATTGGGGCAAAGAGATAAGACATGTTTAGTAAGTCTACTGTGAATGACGGTTGAGGAAGAATATGGGGCTGCCTAGAGGTAGAGCTAAAAGCCTCTCTTTCTTCTAAGGTGATATAACTAAAATAGTGCCCACTGTCCTTCCTCACTGAGGATGTACCAAGGTTGTTTTCTCTCTCAGTGTCATTTGTCCCACCCAATTTTACAACATAGTATCTTTTAAAACAATTAAATAGTGTAAGTTTGCAGTATATCTAAAGTATTTGGGGTTAAGAACCTCTGGATTCTCAATTTAGTTTTTTTAGGGATATGGCCTATTTTATTCCAATATATATTACATTATATCCTCTAAACACATTATACTACAAAAGTTTTCGTTCCTAGTATAATGTGTTCTTTGATAATGTTTACAGGTTTTTACGATAATAGTGGTTTGATTC
This sequence comes from Homalodisca vitripennis, assembly GCF_021130785.1. Classification (NCBI taxonomy): domain Eukaryota; kingdom Metazoa; phylum Arthropoda; class Insecta; order Hemiptera; family Cicadellidae; genus Homalodisca; species Homalodisca vitripennis. Next base: position 107,430,868 of record NC_060210.1, read on the forward strand.
ACATTGTAATATAATATAAATAGTAGACTCTCTTAGTTGTTAATCAGTTGGATATTATAGTAAATAAATGTTACAGCTCTCATAATAAAATCATCTTGTAATCTTTGGAAATTTGGAGTGTTGTAAAAGTTAATAAATTAATAATTATATTCAACACTTCATTAAAATCTCTAATTTAATAACTCAAATTTTCTGAACTCCAGCTGAGAGGAGAGGTTCCTGCAGTTGTGATTGATGATTAAATGTCGAGAAAACAAGCACAGTCGAGTTCTTTGGAATAAAAATGGATTGTGGATCGACTTCGAACCAACACAATGACAGTACATGTGCAATGGTTTCAGGTATTTTTATGCTGGAGAACTTTCAAGATTCTGCCCCAGGTAACTCTTTTTCTTGGTTTTGATTTAATTTATGCAAACTTTATATGGTAAAAGGTAAAGATATCATTTTTTTATGGGGAGACTTACTATAATAATGATTTAACAAGAACATCCAGACCTAAAATATCAATCAGAACAATTTCCAATATGCAACAAAAAGAGTTGTTATTTAGACACTTTGATATCTCTATATACTAGAGATCTTACTGCACTAATGTATACTTACTCATCCATACCTACATTGAAACCAGAGACTCCATGACTAGTACATCTGATACAAGAAAGCCCATAGTTCAAGGTGTGCTAGAAAAGCTAAATAGGTTATTTGTAAACATTTAATATCAATTAGACCTTTTTACTGGAATAGGAATCCATGTATTTTCTTTGAGAGAGCGATGAATCAAGCACGCTAAAACTGAATATATCTAATTGATACTATATGTCTATACTTGAGTGTGATTCAAGTGTATATTTTAAAGTAGCTGTTACCCCCAGGTTCACACACACAATTTTTAAAATTAAAATCCGTAGTAAGAGCAATTATGATGTAATGTGATGCAGTCTTATGACATTTTTTAAACATAAGTAGGCATACATCAGGTAGATATTATTTAATTGTTCATGAATACTAAAATAAGAGTATCAGAGTTTGACTCTTATATCATGTTTTGCAAGTAGAGGGTCTATGGTTCAAATGAATTATAGTTCCAACGTTACGGCCGAGTATGCTTTGTTACCCCGATCAAGAAAATACAAATATACTCGTACAGGTCTCGAAAACCTACTTCGTTCAAAAAGCACCGATTCTTGCCCTTGTCATATTCTTTCAGTCTAAGATTTTTTTAGTGCCATAATTGAGTTTGCCTTGTTTCTTTTATGAAGAAAATATACATACATATATAGGACTGAGAAGCATATTAGGGATTAGGTTTAAATTCTACCTACTAACTATCTACCTCCGATATAAGAGGGAAATCCTTATTGAGTTCATGCACGTTCCAAAATAATCATATGGTTTTGCATTATACAGTAGAACAGTTCCTCTTGTTGTTTTCGGACTGTGGTCTGAGAATGAATGGATCGTTGATGCATTTTAGTCTTTATCTCTGTTTTCCACAAACCACTTTAAAAATGCCATACCATAATGTAAAGGAAGCCACCAGTTTGGAGAACCTTGGGAGCAAACATTCACAGCTTTGTTCATTAAGGTTGGTTTAATAGCATTTACAATGCATTAGATGTTTTTAATTCGTCACTGGCGCATTCTAGTGTAAGATTTAGATATTAATTTTTTATTTCCAATTTGCATTACAATAATGATCAAGTACAGTATACTTAATATTTTATAGAAATACAAATGTAAACAAATGTTTTAGGCAATTTCTTGAAATTTTGATAAAAGTCTTAACAGCTGTCAGTTAAATTCAGATTATGAAAAATAAATACTTCAAATTTTTCTGAACTCCAATATATTCCAGATAACTCTACTAATCTCTCTCTTTATATAAACCTCCCTCAAATATCAATAAATATTTTACCAAAAGAATGAGTCAAATTGGTCTAGTCGGTCTCAAAATTAGCAACACATTTTGCTATTGTGTTTTATTTATAAAAAGATGATCAACCGCATTATAGGAATACAGCTGTTTTTTTAAAATAAGGAGTTTCTGCAATAAGTTTTTTATGGAATTAATTTCAATGTCACAGCTATTTAATATATCTTCCTCAGAAATATAAATGTTGTACCACTTTGTGATGAATTATAGGAATATAAAGCAAATTTGAACAAAGGTTGAAGATAAAGCCTAATAACAATGGGTGAAGATAAAGATTTTAATTTTTACAGTATGCATATATGACTTAGAGCTTTAGGGAGTGACATGCTTTTAATAATTTATATCTTGGGGAAATTACATTTTTATAAATAGAAGAGTGGTTCCTTCCAATAATTTTCTACTTATACCAGTACCCTATATTTTTAAACTTCTTATCCCTACCTTCAACTGTATTTATCTAAGCCTGGATATAATATATCCCTGATGCCAATTTTAATGCTTACAACCCCACATAGAATTATATAAAAATGTTATAATTTTCCTGTCTTCAGAAAAGGTTCTTAAAAAGATTTTACTGAACACTGATTGCACCAGATTTTAATGAATTTTACCAAATTCCCTCAGTGGAAAGTCGAATTGATGACGTAATTCGTGCTGACCGCCGAGTCATTGTGGAAATTATAGTTGAAAAAGTTCACATGAGTATGGGTACGGTTCATAACATCATTAAAAACAAGTTGAAGTACTGCAAAACATGTAAGAGATGGGTCCCAAAGGAGTTGACACGGCTGGACAAGGAAAAAGGTTGAGAGTGTGCACAGAGCTACAAGAACGCTATGAAATAGAATTTGAACACTTCCTCAACAACAAAATTGATGAAACTTGGGTTCACTATTATGAGCCAGAATCAAAAAGGCAAAGCACGGAGTGGAAGTCGTCATGTTGATGGTGTTTTGGAATTATCTTGAAGAGCAGTGTACAATTATCAGCCAATACTACTCGAATATGCTTTTGAACAAAGTGAAGAGAAGAATCCATGAGAGAGAAACGTTATGGATCTCAGAGGAGAGGTGTGATTCTCGAACAAGACAATGCACGTCCTCATACTGCTCAAGTAACCCGAAAAAACCGTCAAAAAATGGGCTGGGAAGTACTGCCTCATCCTTACAGTCCTGATTTAGCACCGATTGATTTCCATTTGTTTGGTCTGCTGAAGGAGGCATTACGAGGAAAGAGGTTCCAGGATAACGAGGATGTCAAGAAATTTGTGGGAAATTGGCTCAAACATCAACGATACTTCTCGTATATTTTATATCACTACGGTATTGAATAATGAATCGCTCAAAATCACATTTAAGTGGTGCACGAAAAAACATAATGAAAAAAGAGTAGGACAAGAAAAGAAAATTGGTTACAATTTACACAGTTTTCTCTTGATTTCTTTAAGAGTTTTTAGAAAAGAAGATGGAGAACACATTTTTAGAATTATTCTGCTAGTTCTCATGGGCAACTGGCCTGTGCAATGGTTGTATTAAACAGAATGAGGGGGAGTGTCGATATAGTACAAAGTCGACTGTACTGATAAAAGTGCTGATAAGAAGACAGAATTTGAACCTGAACCACATCAGATCCGTCAGATCCAAAGTCCAACGTCTTAGACCACTCGACCTTCAGGACTCCCATTAATAATGCATCTTAGCTTAATAATGAATCTTCTGTTGGGAATAGCGGTGACGTTTCCTTTAGATAAGGAAAATGTTCTGAATGATTATGTATACGATGATAGTATGCAATAATTCATAATTCAAAATGGGCCTTGCTATTCAAAGGGTTCATTACCAAAAAAATCTAAACAAAAATAGATCTTTAAAATAAAGCTATAAAAGAGAAACAAAAAATGACATGAAAATTGCAAGGACGTGGCTTTAGTGGCCAAGAGCAGTTGTTATGTTACTGTCAGACTTACTGGTTCCAAAAGAAACATCTTTTTCGCTCTTCCATGAACAAAGTGGTTAGTTAATTATTAACTGGAACTAATGAAATAACCTGTTAAATACGAAATCATGTCAATATTTGTGTTACAATAATTGCATGGAGAAAAAAAACAAACAATATACGAGTACGTATGGCGTCAGAGCTCAATAGAGAGAGAAAATGTCCAAATATTTATAGAATAGTAACACAGTGACAGCTTGAAAAGTAGCCTTTCGGGGTCATGTTGATACATTGGCCAGTCTAATACCTAGTGGTATGTTTCTGGCAACTGTTGGTATCATGTCTAAGTATGATCTAGTCCTGCAGGAATCTATAAATGAGCCTAAATAAAGTGAAGTACATGAGCTCCAAAATATGAAACTAATCAAATATCAATTAACTGTAAATATTTTTGGAAAAGTTATTTTAAGTCTATAATTAATTATGCTCAGTTTCCACGATTCTTTTATATGAGAAAAAAAATCAGCTTACTCAATTTGTTAGGTAGCAGTTGATATGTTGAACAATGCATTTGACAAATTATTATTTTTGCAAGAAACATAATTGACGATGAACGGTAAGAGATTTTTTCCATAGCACGATGGGGTATGTTGGATGTTGCGTAAAGACAGAGTTCAGAAATAACAGCAAAAGCTATTTAGCTGAGTTAGCTGAGAATGCGCGATAAACGCCGTTTCGTACTTCAAAACGAATGAATTTTTAAGGTCCAATCAATATTTTTATCCGTCATCAAGTTTCAAATTTGATGGCATGCATGCACGTTACTAGTCTTTTTGTTATTCTTACACCATAGTTTAAAGATATCAACAACAAAGCAACAATTATTGTACAACACATCAACCTAATTTTACAATGTTTGGGTCTGACATATATTTTACAAAGTTGACATGCTAAGATTCAGGCAAGCTCTCAAAAACAAATTTAAAACAAAAAATAAATGAAAGATGTAGTATATATTTTATTTGTAGATAACTATTGGTTCATTTGTTGTGATTCAGATGTTTGTACTTATTTTTTTATTTTATACTATAAGGTTTGTATAGCATATACCGTTGCTTTTAATTACTTAACTGCAATATAAACTGAGCAAATATTTCCGAAGCCAAATATAAAATTGCGTCTGTAACACTATGTCCCAAGAACGCTCCCAAAAACTTTATTTATGTTGAGTATTATGGTGCCATTCGAATTCAGCTGAAATATCCGTACATTCCAAAAGTGCCAAAACATTAAGTGTAAAATACTTTAAAATGATTTCTGGATCGGTAGCAATTTATTTGTTGTCAAAAATGTAGTATGTATCTAGTTTAATTTCATGGGTTTTTATTTTTCAAATCATTGGCTTTCATATTTTATGAAACTACGAAAGCCTTCTTTAGTCTGCGGCACAAAAAACAACAAATGTGTCAATTGTTGAATATTTTTAACGCCAAAATTCATAATTAAAACTATTTGAGAATTGTCTAATTACATGAGCGTTTTGATTTTACGATGAAAGTTTAAATATATTTCGTTTTTGGCGAATCCCATATTGTGGTTGGCGGGGGGAGGGGTCAAACATTTGTTTTTGCAGGCGGTATGTCAGAACCGTCACTGACATTAGTGAGTTATCTTATATGCACTTGTCAAGTTACTTGAACCTATGGAAAATAGAAAACAGTAGGAGAAGATGGTTTATTTGATGGTTGGTATTGAATTGGTATGAATGCTAAATAGCAGGTCATTGACCATTGCTATTGCGAGAAAACTCACTTTGATTTTGTGATCATGCGGTTTCTTTAGGAGCAGACCAAAAGTTCTGTTACAATACAAAGTCTGCTTGGATAAATTAACAAGTTGAGAGCTCAGAGTGACATTATAATCATTTAATGCCATTAAGACCGTTTTACCAGAGCCTAAAGAGTAGAGACTATTCAGTAATTAGTGTCTCATCACCGCCATGAACTGTATGGTTCCTGTTCTCATCATCCTGAACTTCTCACCTCGCTGGGTCAGTGACTACGGTTTGTTTATATTATAGCTGCATATATTTTTAGGGTTTCTATTTCAATTAATTCATATGTAGCTTAAACTTATTTATTTTGAACAACAATTATTAATTGAGAATGTACCTCTTTTGCGCTATAACATTGTTAGACCCGCCATGATGTTTTCTTTCACTTTTTCCAATATCAAAATTTTCAATTAAGTACTGTTTCCCAGAAATATACTTATGAAATATGAGTACTAATACTGATACTTTCAGTTATTATTTCCACGAAATATTGAAATAAAAGTAAATTAAATCCCGGCATTTTATTTGAGTATTTAAAAAAGAATTATGACCAATATTCATAGATTTATCTACGGTACTCATCTTAATGGTGAAAATTATATTTTGATGGATATTTAAAAATAAGAAATTTACTATTAAATATGAAATAGCTCTAAATAAATTGATAAAAATTAAGTCTGACACAAATAATATGGAAAGAACATTGATGGAAACCATCCAAAATACGCGATTTTATATTTATTTATTATATTTTAAGATTATTAAAACATTTATTAATAATAAAAAAATTCTTAAATTTAATACATCTCAAAGTCTATTACGAGTATTCTTATTAAATATCCAACTGGTCCTTCTTAAATGGTGTCGATTTTTGTCTGTCCCTCATTGCTATTATATGAGATAGGAAGGTCCTAAAGACTTGAAATCTGTTACTCGTGCTCCTCTTAGTCCAAGTAAAACCCCTACGGTCATATAGTTGCAAATAATTTCGTAAATGCATGATGAGACGTGTTGTTATTATGCCGAGTCTTTCAGAATTTCTTTCAATCGTTTTATCTAAACAAATCATTAATCTTTTTGGTATAATTTGAATGAAATTTAATATTATGGCTGTTTAATGTACTTTGTTTGGTACATTTAATTAACCAAAAATTATATATTTTTTTAATATACCTTCTTTGGAAACATTACTCAGAACGCGATGTATACAGGGTGTTCATTTGAAAACTTCAAACTCGTAATAAAAGACTTAAAAATATCAACATTCTGTAAACGGGAGTGTATAATTTTTTAGAAACTTTTAGAAAAAATTTGAAAATAGGTTTATTTTTTTTGCTTGATCAACAATGGCTACCAATTTTAACATTTGATTTGAAGTTTACAAACATTATTCAGTGAATAATTTTGTTGTTATTAGCAGTAGTACAGTATTTTGTAGACAAATAATTGCTGTGTACGAAATTACATTATTGGCTGCTGATACCAAACGGCTTGGCAGATTTCAATTTATCTTTACCAAAATACAGCATTTTTTTATGAGCTCCAATTTGAGTTGTCACAAGGTATTAGTTGCCATTTCAAAATTTTGGCTTTGGGTATGGAGGGGCAAGGGGGTGAGCACCCCCATTTTGAAAATAATTCTTTTTTGTTTCTCCAATTAGTACTATACACTCCCGTTTACAGAATTTTGATACTTGGGCTATAAATCTTTTAATACGAGTTTGAAATTTTCAAATGTATGTTTTTCGTTGTATTCAATAAAGACAGTTTTCATTTCATCCCCTGCTAGTGACTCGAAGTTCTACTGCAACGCAGACTGAATCACGTCTTCACGAATTCACGTCGGTGACGTCTGTCAGGCTGCAGTGTTCTGTCCCACCGCCGTCCTCTAACTCCAATGTAGACAGTGCCCAAAATTCTGGTTAGGGTAATCAAAACTTCCCAAAAACTCAGAACTCCAAAGTAAAACGTACCACTTGGTTGGGTAATGCAGAGGTTTTGGGTGGTATCAAAGACCTCTGATGAGGTACTAGTGTTGTCTCCAGCTGAGTGCCTTGATATTAGGTTTTTTCAGTCCTTCATGCCCTCTTTCATTGCAGGCTCTAACTTCAAACTCTTATTAGCCCCTTAAGTAACTATACTTTGCTTCCTAAGTATAGTTAGTTACACACAAAACTTAAAATTACACTTTAACAATAAGGGGGGTCACCGGAGTTTGATTGTTTTAATAGAGTCGAGGGTATGTTTGTTCACTTGGATTCCATGCGAGGAGTCAACAAAACTTGTGCTCGAGATTTTTGTAATAGCTTTGACAAAGTTTTCAGCATCAAAAAAACTTCCTTTGAAGAAAAAATATGTCAACAACATAAAGATAGTTTTAATTGTGGTTTAGAGTTAATATAAAAAAGCCTAATCAAATGTTTCTAAATACAACAAATCAACTGAGCTCTCTGCGGACACTCCAATAAAGTAAAAATAAACAGAAAATTACCAATCCATAATTCTAACAGAACCGCATGTTGAAAACCTATTTTGTCTAACAAGTCCAAACTAACACAAAAGTGTAAAGTTTATATATATATATATATATATATATATATATATATATATATATATATATATATATAAACTTTGACAGATACGGCCAAATACAAAATAATTGAATCGGAAAAAGTAAGCGCTCTGTGGTGTAATGGTAGCACATTCACCCGGCAAGTGAGAGATCCGGGTTCGACTCCCGGCGGAGCAAGTACTTTTTGCGATTCAATGTTTATTGAAATTAAATAAGGCATTTGCCATTTATACAATTTAATGTAAATAAAAAGTCGTTTGACAGGTATTTGGTCTTCCGATCATATGTTAGTTTGCTTATTTAAACGCATATGTGACAGATACGGCCAAATACAAAATACAGTAATTGAATCGGAAAAAGTGAGCGCTCTGTGGTGTAATGGTAGCACATTCACCGGGCAAGTGAGAGATCCGGGTTCGACTCCCGGCGGAGCAAGTACTTTTTGCGATTCAATGTTTATTGAAATTAAATAAGGCATTTGCCATTTATACAATTTAATGTAAATAAAAAGTCGTTTGACAGGTATTTGGTCTTCCGATCATATGTTAGTTTGCTTATTTAAACGCATATGTGACAGATACTGCCAAATACAAAATAATTGAATCGGAAAAAGTAAGCGCTCTGTGGTGTAATGGTAGCACATTCACCCGGCAAGTGAGAGATCCGGGTTCGACTCCCGGCGGAGCAAGTACTTTTTGCGATTCAATGTTTATTGAAATTAAATAAGGCATTTGCCATTTATACAATTTAATGTAAATAAAAAGTCGTTTGACAGGTATTTGGTCTTCCGATCATATGTTAGTTTGCTTATTTAAACGCATATGTGACAGATACGGCCAAATACAAAATAATTGAATCAGAAAAAGTAAGCGCTCTGTGGTGTAATGGTAGCACATTCACCCGGCAAGTGAGAGATCCGGGTTTGACTCCCGGTGGAGCAAGTACTTTTTGCGATTCAATGTTTATTGAAATTAAATAAGGCATTTGCCATTTATACAATGTAATGTAAATAAAAAGTCGTTTGACAGGTATTTGGTCTTCCGATCATATGTTAGTTTGCTTATTTAAACGCATATGTGACAGATACGGCCAAATACAAAATAATTGAATCGGAAAAAGTAAGCGCTCTGTGGTGTAACGGTAGCACATTCACCCGGCAAGTGAGAGATCCGGGTTCGACTCCCGGCGGAGCAAGTACTTTTTGCGATTCAATGTTTATTGAAATTATATATATATATATATATATATATATATATATATATATATATATATATATATATATATATATATATATTGTATTTTTAAGAGGGAAAGAGGCTAAATCAACTACGGGTAGAAATACTAAGGCCGGAGTAAACTACAATGACCATACACTCGAACCAGAAGTGCTCATACAGGCACACAACCTACGAAATTGCAGGGGAAGTCGCGGGCAACTGCTAGTAAATCATAATATCTCAGTTGTTACAAAATCTACCTACTACCTCTGACTTATTCGGATGCTCTATTTTTTATTTCTCTAAATTTTTAATAAAAACTTTTAGCACAAATCCTCCAAATGTCCTATTTTTGTTATTGGCTGAGATACATTGAAATCTACCAGTGTAATGCATTTTACTTGCTGTTCTGTTCTTGTGACTATGAGAAAAAATCGCTTAGTGAAACATCAGAGCATAGTTAACTTTCATTTTATGAAATGAGACTGCATTTAAATATGCTTACTATTGTATATTTTGCACTAAACTTTGCATAGTTATCTAATAAGGTAAACTGGCAATTATATACGTTTTAAAGTGAATAATACATACTAAATCTGTAATATAAGAATTTAAATTTAATATTTAGAATGTACCGTCAATAAGATCGTTATGTAGACAGTTATATACCATGAGAATGTTGGAGGCACCATAGGTTATAGACAAAGGTTTTACCTGACCCAACCTCAAGAACGTTAACACTGAACTTGATCATATGAATATAAGTAAGAGTAATATAATCCTAAATGCTCCCCAGGCACTTTTATTGGTGGTAAAAACCTACCTCTGGATTCTATATTGTCCATTTGATCAGGATTGTCATGGCCTCGTCATTACCTGGACGGCGTAACGTTATAACCTAAGATCGTTTTGACTAAGGGGCTCAATCGCCCTTCTGAATTTATTAAAAACTATATATTAAAACTGTTCTTAGTAAGACGCGTAAGCATACGCTTATTTCTTGACTCCCATCCTGCCTCATCTCAGCAGTACTAACAGTCTACCTTAAAAGTAGTATTTGTAAATTATACCCCAAATATTAAATATTACGTAGCTATGGTAGGAAAGGTTGATTCAATTGAATTTTGAGTTTAGCTCCAGTTCACCTTCCTTTCATTGCAGCGCCTGGTATCTGATACTGCCTGAGACTTGACTCCTGGAATCTGGAGTCATGTTCGACTGAAGAAATCCAAAGAAAGGCGGCGACGAATAAGTTCAAAACGAAACATTTATATCGTTTCCACATCAGAGACACCTATAAATAGGTAAAGTGGTAGTACCATTGTCTCCTCGGGTACAAAAAATAGTGTACTACTATGTGATAGACACCGTACATAGAAATCGTAATAGAAAGTAGTAATAGAAATGCAAAATTTAATGTCTACAGATGAAATGTTTTTTAGAGATTTCTTATGGCATGACACATTTATATTTTTGTTTATTAAGTTTAGTTTCATAACATAGTGTTTAATGATATTTTCTGTGAGCTAGTGAGGGCACTATAACACATAAAACCCACTCTTGTCACTGAATTTTAAAATTGACTTTCATTTTTTTATTTATTCTTTATCTCTATAAATAAAATCCACATATTGAAATTTCATATGTTTATATTCAGCTTGTTTAAAGGTTGACTGATGTTATTCTGTTCTTTTCTTGTTGCCATCATGTTTACCTACAAACAAAAATGTAGAAATATTCGCTAACGCTCAGCTACATTCCACAAAGTGACATGCACAATCATCGACCTGAGTGTTGCTAATATATAATTGTATTACCAATTGCAATGTAATTTATAATTGCTTCATATAAAAAACCGTCCTTCCCCCTGCCATTGAATGTTTGGTGTCCTCCTGTTCCAAAACTGAGATACATTTTACAGTAGGACCTAAATATACCAACGTTGAGCAGTAAAAATCAAATCAAAATCATTTATTTCTCAAGGAAATTATATGTATCAAGAATATTCAGTCATCAAGAATATGTTGAGGCTCGATGTTAGTCAAAATATTGTCGATACACGAACCTCCTTATTAGGAGGCTAAAAGAAAAACTATTGCAAATGTCTGAGAACAGTAAAAACTCCCTATCGTACTGCGTATCAAAATGAATGTTGAAATCCCCACAGACAAATATCTTAAGACTAGGTTTATGAAGAATTCTAAGCGATTCCTCAAAACTTTTTATAAAAACTGAAAAGTTACCCTAGGTGATCTGTAAATGGTGATAACATTGGCGTTTAGTTTAACTATATGAATGACGACGGACTCAAAATAGAGTTCTGATGAGAGATCAAATGAAAACGTTAAAAGAAAAAGAATCACTAACCAAATCACATACTAACCTGAACCTGTCGGACCTGCAGAAGACACCCGCTACCCAATAGCTCTGAACACTTAGCGCATAAATGTTGTTTTAAGAAAGCCAGTGCTCGGTCACACAAGCAATGTCGACATTCTTACTGTGTATTAAAGAGCCTCTAAAGGACCTCTTTTGTTGGAAACTAACTGTATATTTTGTTGCAAAATATTAATAGGCGGAGTTTGTTGGACTGTAAAAGACTCTTGCCTGCTTTACTTAGATGCTCGCCACTTCTTGTAAGGAGCTTTTGGTTAAGAAGTGATTTAAAACAACCAGAGGGGTTTTAGTTGCTACTGAGAGAGAAATGAACATATTATTGAGGCAGTCCACTTCATAGGTTTTTGCAGGATGCTGTCTCAACAGTTGAGGTACTTCAGTAAGAACTAATTTACATGAGAATGTATTAATTATATGAAACAACATCTATTCAACTTGTAAGCGCTGTACAAGGCTTGTTTTGTTAGTACCTCCAACAATGATCACTATACCATTTTCATTAAAAACGTGCTGACTTCGAAAGAACAAATGCCATGAGTGCGCCTGAGTAACAATGCTCAGAATCATCTGGATTTTTTAAGTGAGGCTGCAAAGTTTTTTGAGACCCTTGCGTGACTATTATCATATATATATATATATATATATATATATATATATATATATACACACCTCAAAACAATTAAAGGATTACTTTTATTGCGTCTTGTAAAACAAGTATTAATAACAGAAGAATGTTTGAAACTTTGCACACTGATAAAGGAACCTCTCGGTAGCAAAGATAAATAATTCTTGTTTATTTCTGACTAATTCAGTAAAAGATAAGAGCGATTATTTCGATATCATGTCCAAACAAGAATGAGATAAGGAAAGGTTCAGGCTCAGTTTTGTCAGAAGTTGATCTCGTTCAGTCTGGATTAGACTTCTATAGTTAGGCCTGTGTGTTTTTTTTTATTGTTATGGCGGGTGCTAGAGACGGTTTTTGTCTGAGAGTGATGTCAGTAGAGCTGTTACTTTGATAGAAGTGGGAGTTTCCCAACGAGAAGTGGGTAGGCGCTTAGGTGTGAGTCAATCAGTAATTTCAAGATTATGGAACCGACATCAGGAGCTAGGAACTCTTCAAAGACGCCCAGGACAAGGCCGCTCGAGATCTACCACGCACATAGAAGATCGATTTTTACGAGTTAATGCACTTCGTAATCGATTTTTAACTGCTAGAGAACTTCAAAACGACCTAAGCCAGGCGACTGGAAATCGTGTGTCGGATCAGACTGTTAGAAATCGACTCCGGGAAGCTGGATTGAGATCTAGGAGACCTGCCCGAGTGCCGAGATTGACTGTGCGTCATAAGAGAGCCAGATTGCAGTTTGCAAGAGACCATAGGCGTTGGCAGCTGAGACAGTGGCGTAAGGTAATGTTCTCAGACGAGTCAAAATTTACAATTTTTGGTAATGACGGCCGCGTTCGAGTGTGGAGGAGAGGAAATGAACGGTTTATTAACTGTTGCCTAGCTCCCAGAGTTCCGTTTCCGTTTGGCGGGGGCTCAGTATTAGTGTGGGGGTGGCATAACAATGGACGGTCGTACAGACCTTGTCATAATCCGAAACGGTACTTTGACAGCCCAGCGTTATGTGGACGAGGTGTTAGACGTTCATATTCGTCCGAGAGCAGAGCAAGCAGGTCAAAATTTTTTATTTATGCAAGACGGAGCTCGACCACATGCAGCAAGATTGGTCCGTGAGTACCTGGGCGAACACAACATACCACTGCTGGAGTGGCCAGCCTGCAGTCCGGACCTAAACCCGATTGAGCACGTCTGGGACCAACTAGGACGAAGTATCCGGGGCCGCCCAAACCAACCCAGGACTTTGGATGAGCTGGAAATGGCATTACGAGAAGAATGGGAGCGGTTACCTCAAGATAGCCTCAGACGACTCATCAGAACCATGCCACAGCGTGTTCTTGCGGTTATATCAGCTAGAGGTGGCAATACAAGGTATTGAAAGTGAGATTCAAAAGACCAGACCATTTCTTATTACATTTGTACTTTATTAAGAGAGTTGTTTTCGTTTTAATTTTGCGGTTTTAAACTTTGTTTACTGTTCTAGCCTAAAATAAAATATCATATAAAAAAAACATATACGATGTATTTTACTTTCAACACCGACTTTGAAATAAAAAAAATTATTAGAAAATTTCGAACCGTTAACCGAGTGCATTCTGTTAAAAAAGTGATCCTTTAATTGTTTTGAGGAGTGTATATATATATATAAACTTTACACTTTTGTGTTAGTTTGGACTTGTTAGACAAAATAGGTTTTCAACATGCGGTTCTGTTAGAATTATGGATTGGTAATTTTCTGTTTATTTTTACTTTATTGGAGTGTCCGCAGAGAGCTCAGTTGATTTGTTGTATTTAGAAACATTTGATTAGGCTTTTTTATATTAACTCTAAACCACAATTAAAACTATCTTTATGTTGTTGACATATTTTTTCTTCAAAGGAAGTTTTTTTGATGCTGAAAACTTTGTCAAAGCTATTACAAAAATCTCGAGCACAAGTTTTGTTGACTCCTCGCATGGAATCCAAGTGAACAAACATACCCTCGACTCTATTAAAACAATCAAACTCCGGTGACCCCCCTTATTGTTAAAGTGTAATTTTAAGTTTTGTGTGTAACTAACTATACTTAGGAAGCAAAGTATAGTTACTTAAGGGGCTAATAAGAGTTTGAAGTTAGAGCCTGCAATGAAAGAGGGCATGAAGGACTGAAAAAACCTAATATCAAGGCACTCAGCTGGAGACAACACTAGTACCTCATCAGAGGTCTTTGATACCACCCAAAACCTCTGCATTACCCAACCAAGTGGTACGTTTTACTTTGGAGTTCTGAGTTTTTGGGAAGTTTTGATTACCCTAACCAGAATTTTGGGCACTGTCTACATTGGAGTTAGAGGACGGCGGTGGGACAGAACACTGCAGCCTGACAGACGTCACCAACGTGAATTCGTGAAGACGTGATTCAGTCTGCGTTGCAGTAGAACTTCGAGTCACTAGCAGGGGATGAAATGAAAACTGTCTTTATTGAATACAACGAAAAACATACTCAATTGGCGAGGTTAGGACTATTAAGTCCTCTCTTACACCTAACCATAAATGAATAAACTATACTATTAGTATAAAACAAGAGCCACAATATAGTCTACATTACTATTTTACATTCAATAGTGATAATCAACCATTACGGTTGCTGGTAACCTTCGTCATGAACTAAGCAGTTAACTTTATTTCAATTATATATCATTTAACAGCATAATTAACGCAGTCTTGAGTAAAAACAAAACAATAATAAAAATCAATATCATTCAATCTGGATCAATTCAAGACGAAGCTTGAATCATCGATATTGCCGAGCGGCCGGTTGTGTTCACTGTAGATTATTACTGGATGGCCTATGACTCTTCCAGTACCCCCAACGGTGCACCCTCGGATATACAAATTCTCGTCTCTCGAGGAAGAATTCAAAATAAAGATCTTCGAATTACGATAAATAAAGATTACGAATTTTGGATAAAGCTGACCGAACTATAGAAAAAGGTTTTTTTTACAGCACAAATCGCTCTATTTGGATCTGTTCTGTGTTGACCCAAAAAGTATTGAAGAAAATAAGAGAACTAGTTTTAATGTTGATAAAGAAAAGCTGAAATAAGAAGTTTTCTTGTTTATGAATGTTTGGCCCAAGATTTTAAATGCCTACTATGAGTATGAAGATGTCTCAGGCGAGAAAATCGATGACCAATTGATTAAATAAAAATTGACAACATAATGTTTGACAAGATAAACGTAAGATGTGACAACAAAACGTAAACGTAACAACAAAAACGTAAACGTGACAACTAAAACGTAAACATGACAACAAATAACATAAACGTAAATTTACACAAAAATAGTGCTGGCGGAGACATTTACGTTTCACACGAATAATAAGCAGTCTCACGAAGCTCTCTCACGAAGCAGTCTCACGAAGCAGTCTCACGAAGCTCTTTTACAAAGTAGTAGTTTTTCGTATAAAAAATTAGCCCTTTCATGCGAAATATCTATTTTAAATCTAATATAAAATAAGTTTGTAAATAGTAAAGTAACTTACCCATGATTATATTTTATTAGCCAGATAAATACAGGTATTAGTTGCGGGGATGTCCTTCTGACGAGACCACGGTGTCGTGATTATACGTTGTCTCGATATAGCCATTTACAGTCACGATTTTGTTGTAGGCGAGTTCTTGTTGAACTTCGAGTACTTCCAGTATTCATGTTCTAGAATTCTAGTCTTCTAATCTCCCTTTTTGTGACTACGGCTGCAATGTAGAGCCAAGATGCTGACGCTGCTGTTTGTGAGTCGACACTCGACATCAACGTGAGAGGAAGGGAAGATATTTCAATATATATATATATATATATATATATATATATATATATTCACTGTCGAGTGTATAAAAGCAGAATTGCTCTGTTATTTCAATTATTAAACTTCTTGTATACAAAGTTCCTTTAATATTTCGGCTTATTTTGCCGTTTTCAAAAAGGTATAATACAAAATAACAATACAGCAACAAAATTTACAAAAGTAAAAAAATCTATATATATATACAGGGGTGCTGAAAAAGTCCCGGACGGTCTAATAACTTTTGAACTAATTACAATATAAGAACCAAAATTTACATCAAGCTTTTGCTCATATAAAACTATTATTTTATGTATTTCACCATGATATCCTGCTTATGGAGGACGTCCCGCTAGGGGTTGGTGAAAATTCTTAAATAGAAGCATAGGTCGAGTCGTACATCAAAATAAAACTCTTTTAATTAGAAACATTTTGGCGAAAATCTGACGTAAAACAGTTGACGCATTACAAAATGGCGGACACTCAAAGATTGAATAAAATACAGTACTTTTCAAATGCAAACATTCTGGTGAATGTGTTAGAGAAAACTGAGACACTTAATCTTTTATTTTACTTCTTTTACTTCAAATCACTCACCAAAACAGTTATAACAAATGTTCAAAGTGTTTGCCTTCAGTTTGCTGACAATATCCCAATCGATTGTAGAACGCTGATATCGCATTGTTTAAAGCTTGGACAGGAACACCCTGAGCTTCTCTTACAATACGGTTTCTCAACTTATCCAAATTTTGAGGTTTTGTTTTAAACACTTTTTCTTTGAGGTAGCCCCAAAAGAAGTAGTCTAAAGGGGACAAATCTGGAGAACGGGCAGGCCATTCTATTGTTCCCCTTCTACCAATCCACTTATGTGGAAAGACATTGTCTAAAAAAATGTCTTACATGTACGCCATAATGTGGAGGGGCTCCATCTTGCTGAAACCAGATATTTTCATTAAACAGATGCCTTACCTCATCACATGATCTAATACGGTGACCAAACCCGCGCATCATTAATAAAGTTATTCTTTCTCTCTCGGAAAGCGCCATAGCAAAATAAACTAACACTACTGAAACTACTTGCAAAATTAGGGCTTGAAGACTTCTAAGTGACTGAGTTGATAAAACAACTGTATCTGTCAGCTGGCAATTTCATTGTTGTCTTTTTGGTCTTGTTTGCTCCAGCTGATTACCTTCCAGATAAGGTAACCTTACCTGGATAATAACCTTACCTGCTGATAAGGAATTTCCAGATAAACAATGCGATATCAGCGTTCTACAATCGATTGGGATATTGTCAGCAAACTGAAGGCAAACACTTTGAACATTTGTTATAACTGTTTTGGTAAGTGATTTGAAGTAAAAGAAGTAAAATAAAAGATTAAGTGTCTCAGTTTTCTCTAACAACCAGAATGTTTGCATTTGAAAAATTCTGTAATTTATAATCTTTGAGTGTCCGCCATTTTGTAATGCGTCAACTGTTTTACGTCAGATTTTCGCCAAAATGTTTCTAATTAAAAGAGCTTTAATTTGATGTACGACTCGACCTATGCTTCTATTTAACCCTTTTAGTGCCAGACAAAAAATTAAAGTTGGTCTGAGAAATGCCAGTGATTTTTCACATAATACTACTGAAGGATGCCAGGCCTATTTCAGCCAGTTTTGCAGTGTTTTACTAAAAACATTGTAAAAATTACAAATATTAAGTATTTTCCTAATTTTTTCATTGTTTTGCAGTAAAATTAAATTTCCTTATAAAAAACTATAAAGCAAATTATATTTCTAAATGTAATTAACTTAACAAAATTTAAAAAAGTAGACATTTTACTTACAGTTTTTATATTTTTCCAGTTTCACATAAAAAATAGTACTTTAAAAAAAATTATTTCACTATAACACATACTATCACTTAAAAGAGGAATTAAAACTGAATACACACATAAAAAGTTTTGATTAATATTTCAAAAACCAAAAAAAATCATGTCAATTTTTTTAGAAAGTTACATTTTCACTTTTTTGTGTTATTTACACTATTTAGCTTCTTTATAAAGCTTATAATAAATTTTCTGGTACTTTGGGATTATACCGACCTCACCAGTATGAAGAACACAAAAATGTAAATTTATAGAAACAAACATGATGGAACGAAAAAACAACTCTGTAATTACAAAATTACAAATTTACAAGCATTTCCAGGTATTGTGATCGGTATTGTTGTCGCTGTTAATCTTATCTTTCTCGAGAATCCCGATTACGGCAGGCCGCGCGGCATCACATGATTTGCACGGTACATAATTAATTGCCCTTTCCATTACAATTCAATTTATATTTCTGATCAGCCCCCTCTATAGAATTTGATATTTTACTGATAGGTACTATCTCGAGGGATGTTTTTCTTCCGTTGACATCAGCGCGGGGCAAGCCGCCGAAGCCCGCGCTGATGGCCGGAGGCACTCGCATTTTGGGTGGCGGAATTTGATCAAGAATAAAAACAAGTTTTGAGTGTTTTTTTCAATAAAGAGTTTAGTTTTAGTTTGGTAATGTTTTTAATTGTTTTTGTTGAATTTTTGTATTTGGAGAAATGTAGAGGTAAAACACGGAAAGTACAAACAAAGCGACGCGACTCTGCAATCACGTTATCTACTAGACCGCTCGACTTTGACCTGAGGATGGGGAGGGGTTTGCGATAAGACAATTCCTGTTTTATACTGACGAAATATTGTTTTACGCTAATCTAGTAATCAGTAGAAGCAAAATGTCAAATAACACCATGTCTGGGTGTGGTCGGTATAATCCCAAAGTACATATTTTCCACTATGAAACCATTAAAAAACTGTCCCCTGAAACTACTTTCTACTTGAAAAATAATGTACACTTTGTAAAATATCAACAACAAAATTTACACACTTTTGTAAATAGATTATTATAGTTAGGCGGTAACACAAATATGGTGAGGCAAACATAAGGATGCAATCCTTATTTACAGCGTTTGCACACAAATGTGGTTTTCATTTTATTGAAGTTTACTTTTTTATGTTAGTAAAACATTTGTTAGTAAACTATTTATCAACAAACAAACACTGTGGAAGCAGCAACACAAACAACCAAACCAGAGGTTAGACGTGAACTATCAGCTGACACAACTTTGATGCAACAATCAATTACGGCCATTTCTATCATGGCTAAACACCTGACTAACCTACCATATACTTATTATTTTTTTTTGATGTAGATTGGTTCATTCTGATTGTTTTGTATACCAACAAATTTAGAACAAGTTAACAAATTATTGCGGTATGACTTTTACTCCGAACGTCCGTATATACGGACGTCGGCATTCTTCGTAGTTAGTTATTCAAAGACGTGCGCGGATTCGTAGTTTTTACCTCGGTAGTTTTTTAAACGTCCGTATATACGGACGTTGGCACTAAAAGGGTTAAGAATTTTCACCAACCCCTAGCGGGACGTCCTCCATAAGCAGGATATCATGGTGAAATACATAAAATAATAGTTTTATATGAGCAAAAGCTTGATGTAAATTTTGGTTCTTATATTGTAATTAGTTCAAAAGTTATTAGACCGTCCCGGGACTTTTCATACATACTAAATCTGTAATATAAGATTTTAAATTTAATATTTAGAATGTACCGTCAATAAGATCGTTATGTAGACAGTTATGTACCATATATATATATATATATATATATATATATATATATATATATATATATATATACAATATACTCTCTCTCTCTCTCTCTCTCTCTCTCTCTCTCTCTCTATATATATATATATATATATATATATATATATATATATATATACACACAGCTCTAAGAAGCCTACTTTTGTCAAAAGACAACTAAGGTGGGTCTTTAAATTTAGATAGTAGAATTTAGACGGTAGCAAAAGTTACGAGTAGATAGTAACTGTGTCTTTTATTTCTAATACTTAATATTTCATGAAACTATATTCACAATGACACTACGTGTTTGTTTCTTTATAAACAAAATAAATATGTTTTTATATTTTAAAACATTTAGAGCTGGAATAGGTACATTAGTTCTAAAGCACAGTCCAGAGAACTTTCATCTAGCATAGTTCTTGCCGACTGCTTCAAAGGGAGTTTTCGGAGTCAAATTCAGACCATCTATGTTGTAGGATATTTTTAAAGGTAGATAAGTACTTACCTAATAGGCAAAATCTAAAACGGCGTGATAAATAATGTTTACTCCGTAGAGAATTTACTTAGTTAAATTTAGTAAACATTTACTTTACTAACGACTTAAATGTGAGAGGTTAGTTAACATTAAAATATTGTGAAAGGTTACAGCTTTGTTGATAATATAAATCATAAAGTGCTAACTTTGTGATTATCGCGCAACAACTAATATAGTAATGGGGTGCTCTAGAATTTATTCACATATCTTTATAGAGGGATGAAACCCATTCTAAAACACATATATGAGGGCTTAAAAACCATCAGTTTTCTGGGATAGGATCCCAGGATCCTTCTGTTTGAGGGATACCCCATACCCCAAATCTCCGGGGTGTTAGCCCCTTCCGAGATATTTTTTTTATATGTCACGGCCTTGTTATATTAAAATTACTTAATATTTCTAAATACGCGTATCTAAATATTACCGTTGAAACGTGCTGTCCCGATATCCTGTTATAAATATGTATTATAAATACTGACATTGACAACATGAAAGTAAAGTAGGAGAACGTCGTTAATGGGTGTTGTAGAATGGAAAGGAAGTGCTTGTATGACTCATTGACTCAATTGACTCCTCCACACTCATTAGCCATATCTCATTCACCTAAACTCCGTCATCTCATCGCGTATTCGCCCCCTCCCTGACTTGGTGGTCTGTCTCGATCTCTACTACTGTATTTAGTAGTCTTCAGCATTGTGCTCTTATCAGTTTCGTTTCGTTTACATTTCGAAGGTATTTTTGTGGTTTGTGTGTGTTATTTATAATTCTCGCTTCTCACTTTTTGCCTTGGATCTGATACATTTCTTGCCCAATTGTTATTAAATAATAGAATATTGTTTAAGTTACTTAGAAAACCATATCTCAGCTTTTAGAACACGGTTATTCTATATCGATACAATCATCACGTTTGTTTGGCTGATAGAAACATAACAAGGTTGGGTTAACAAGTATAAAATTTAAAATTACACAATATTATCGGCATTTATGAAAGGTACTGATTAAATTTTCGAAACTGTATAGTTTAAATAAGTGCCTTTCTAAGTTTGAAAATACTCTACCAAGGAAGCTGCCCAATTTCATTAATGGATAATGTGTTGAAAGATTGTCTTTCTTCATATGTACTTATTTTGCTTTTTACTTTAAAGACAGTAACAAGACTTTAAAAATAAACATCTAACAAGAAATCTATTTTTATTTCCTGGAATTGTTTCAATAAATACTGAAAATAGTATATTATTAATAAATAAATATTAATAAAATATTAAAATAAATATTATAAATAAATAGTATGATAATACACTATTAAACTGTACTAATCTATTTATTATGGTACAAGTGAAATCTGAAAATAGATCATTATTTAAATTGACTGCCTTTTACTTTCGTTATATGAGTTTATTTTTCGTGATGTAACATGTTTATTATGTAATTTAAATATTAAGTTATTTTGAAATGTTTAAAGATTGTGATGGAATTATTTGATAAGCAAATGTTCCATATTTTTTCATGCGGTTATTTATTATCTAGAACAAAATATTTCCTGCGTAAAATAAATGCGATTTCATTTTATTACTTTATTTAAAATTTATTTCAGTACCAAATGTTAAAATACAAGATAATATATTTACTTACGAGCAAGTTTTATGAATGATTATTTACAGAAAATTGAAAATTAGATACTTCAATTTTTTTGTTACATTTTAATTCTACTGTATCATGTAGAATGATGTTAATGCTTATCCGTTTGGAAACTATAGGAAGAGAATGCTTTGAACACACGAATGGTTGTATCATTGTGGATTTTTGTAGTACTTACATTTAATACAAATTTTATTAAAGTGAATTGTTAATGCAAATTTTGAGTGAAAATGTATTAATAGTAATTCTTCATTTATTATTTCTTACTATTACGAGAACTTTTAAAAGCTTCAAACTATTTACAATCTGAATGATTTCATGTGAACTTTCTATGTAGATCTTAGACATAACATTTTAATTCCATCAGGGAAGTGATAGTGAATTAACTTCAGTCGGTGAATGAAATACGTACTTATCTTATCCGGTATGGACATTATTTTATTTCTACAACAGGGCAAAGGCACATAAACATTTCATAACTGGCATGAAAGTGTATATGTTAATTTCAAAATGCTATTTAAAAACTACCTTTAAATTGATCTCAAGCTCCAGTGTGTCCATAAAAGGAAAGATCTTCCTATCGGTATCCATTATCCAACTATTTTGAGCGTATTCCGTATTATTACAGCATATTTTAGGCTGTTTCATAAATAAAAGCTTTAACTCTCCTATCAGCTACTATTTTTGTACGAACTCCAGCGAGCCCTTTTACTACTGCTTTTGTCCAGTTTATTGTGTAGTTGCTTTCTTCTCAGGAAGAAGCGAGTTGTACACATAAGCCTGTTTTCGTAATATGTGCGTCTAATTCTATTACAGTATTCCTTGCACTTCACTGTAGGATTGTTGGTCTTTTAAATTCAAAAACTAAAAACATTCTGAAGAACTTAGCGAAGAAGCGTTCAAATTACATTTAAAACGTATTTTTTTAAATTTACAAAATAATGATATATGCAAACTAACAATAAAATAAGTAAATGTTATAAGATATACGCTAATAAATTAAAAATAACCGTTGACCCTAGCTAGGGTCCTGATCACTTTATCTCCGAGAATCTGCATTTAACAATATATTGATATTACGTCACAGATGTTGTTTCAAACTCCCAATAAAGCACTCTTAATTCATAAATGTTAAGAGCATAAGTAATTTTCCCTGCGTAAACTTGACTTTTGGTTTTCACTTGGACAAGGAGGTGTACCAGGTCCGCCGCTATGTGGGTGCGTGTCCTCGCGTGTATGAGCGTGCTGACTAGTACGGTGATCGCGGATCCTCTACAGTACTCCATTACCAACCTGGCCAACTGTGTGGAGGCGGGCCACCAGCGATACATCAGTGCTAGAGAGGTAGCCTATAGTCTACTACTACAGCCACCATCACAAACTGCACAGCACGATCCTATCACTGCAGCCAAACATCACTCACTAACAAAAACGATTTATTAATCACTTAA
This sequence comes from Homalodisca vitripennis, assembly GCF_021130785.1. NCBI lineage: Eukaryota > Metazoa > Arthropoda > Insecta > Hemiptera > Cicadellidae > Homalodisca > Homalodisca vitripennis. Next base: position 107,454,507 of record NC_060210.1, read on the forward strand.
CTTGTCTGCCATAGTGAATCCGAATTTGGCTAAATCAGGACAATTACAGAACATTCCTACGCGTTTTAGGAGTATTTTACATTCAGTATAACGTATAATTTGTCCCTGGTTAGTTTGGATAACTATTCGAATAAATGTATGGTATTGGATTACTATTCACTAAAATCATTCGAATGATTTGATCCGGTTAAATCATTCGATCTATTTGATCCGGTCAGTGCGCTCATAACCTACTAGCGGCTGGACCAACTCCAGTCATTCAAATTATTTTATCCTGTACTCTTCACAATTAATTTATGCCCTAGGTGCTGCGTAAAACTATTTAATAACGATTACTCTGATTACTTAGAGCGCCAATGCCATAGAAATAAAATTACTATGTTATATTAAGAATGCTTTCTCTTTTGTAATAACATCGCAAAATAATCAAAAGAAAATGTGTTAAATTTGTTTAATTAAAAATGAATAATTTAATAAGGATTTTTAAAATTTATTTGTTGGGTAAGATCATTGATATTATTACTTATTACATAATTAATAGTCCAATAAATTGCTTTTTCTCGTTAACGCATACAGAAATAAAAAATAGTTAATACAAATGTGTAAGTTAAAAGCATTACTGACAGAAAATAATAAGTTGACAATTTTTATGAATATGGGGATTAAGTATTCATTAAATAATTTACGGTGATCATTCGTTACGTAGTATTTACCAAGGCCCGTTTGCTAAAAGAAATATATTAGTTCAAATTATTTAGTAGGCCTAGTAGTATTCGTCAAACTTTTCAATATAAAGTTGCAAGTAAAAATAATTCGTTGAAGTATTCGAATACTTAGAATAACCGAATACTTTTTTAATCGAATGGGCATGAACTATCTTTGGTCAGAACCTTGGCATGAAGTGAGATTACAATATTATTACTTTACAGTTATTCTACTGAGAAGACCACCATGGTGGTGAGTGCGAGTGCGGGTGCGTGTGTAAGTGTCGGATGTTTGTTGGTTTGTCTGACAGTTGTAACAGGTGTGCGCGGGGATGAGGTCGGTGAGGAAGTAACTTTACCCACTTCTAGGTCAAAATATACCGTACCCAGGCACCGCTTGCTATGCACCAAGTCGCAGTCAAATATTGACTTCAAAGAGGTATGTGTTTCTACAGTTTGGCTCTTTAAAGTTTAGATCATTCATTGTAGTACTCGTCAAAAACTGCTCAATATAAAGTAGTTGTTAAACCTATTCATTGAAGCACTCGGATGACTTTTCGAATAATCGGAAGTACTTTGAATATTCGAATACAAGAGGCTTAGGATAATGGTTTGTCCGAGTGCCCCAACATTATTTCTTGAGGCAGATACTATTTAAGACTAACGCCATGATGCCGAGTACCAGTCAGTTACGTGTGTCAGTGCCGTGAGTTAGTTTGTCTGACAGTTATTGTTGGAGTGCGTGGGTATGAAGTCAGAGATGAAGGAACGTTATCCACCACTCGGTCAACACATACTGTACGCAGGCACCGCTTTCATTGCGCTATGTCTCAACCAAAATATGTTCACATTGAAAACGAGTATGTGTTTTCACTGTTTAGTGCATTGAATGCTTGAAGAGATTTAGAGATCACCATTGCACTTTAAAGCGGCAGAAATATTATTTGATTTTCTTTGTTTCCGCATTTTACGACTTGCATGTAACAGTTCTTAGGAATTTAGCATTGACTTAACATAGTGAGACAAGACAGAGACTTCATGAGTTAGGCTGTTAAGTGGTTTGGCATTACCCAAATGTAGAAGACTTTCATAAAGAGTGATTTTAATAGAGTACAGTCATTTTTAAATAAGGAGCATCGTAGTACCATATAGTTATGTAGTTCAAAGAGCTAATAAAATAAATATTAGAAGATTTCTGAAAAAAATACTGTTTATCTTTCGTTTGAAAAAGCAATGGAAACTTAGTGCTTATGTAACCTATCTTTATCACTACATTTTTTGGAGCTAATTATTTGTCTATCTCACTCGTTGTCCAAGATTTTCTCGAGACTGCAGGTGACAATAGGGTGACACCTGGATGTTCAGTGCTGAACTGGATGTTACGTGCGGAGGTCGCATCAACATTGCGGATAGGCACAGGATCACAAGAGAATGGCGCGATAAGCCCGATGTGGACTGCAAAAGAGGCAACTATTTGTGAGTCATTGATACTCAGAAGATAGATAAAGTTCTGGTAGTGAGTTGTTTGTACTTCGAAAGGGGCGTATCATGGTAATTCAGATTGTGACAGGTCCTGTCTCAAAAATACAATATAGAGACCTCAACATATTCTCTTGGTACTCCATTGCCTGGTATAGGATTTCATCGTCAAGAGCATGGAATTTGTGCAATTTTGAGCCTTCATTCTAGGCCGTTAAAGATAATTATTGTAGGATTCTCTGATAAAGCTCCAACTCGAACAGTATACAGTACAAGGCCAGGTGTTAAAACTGAGATGAGGAAGTTTTGTTATCAGGACCAATCCTATAAATCGTATCTTACTTATATAATGTTTCAGTTTATTTGCAACAGTTCTATTTAAATAGTGTGTTTGCTTTATGACTTGGGGCTCCGATCCACGGGTATTACAAGTTTGGGCATCAGCTACTGAAATCCTAGAACCACTGCAACGAACGTCATCACTATGTAATTTAAACAAATTAGTTTGGCTATCTCAGTGTACTAACTAAGAAACCGTCTAAACTTAGTTCCCTACCCCTCTATGGTCTTGAAAGGTTCAATAGGAACATGAAATGAAATATTTCTTTATTTGAGGCGAAATTAGGGCCTCGTGGCCTTTTCTTACATTTAACCTGATATAGAAATTAGAAGAAAATATTCTTATTTTTAGATAATAATAAAACTAAATATTTTCCTCTAAACATTTTCAATATTAACAACAAAAAGTACAACTTTATTGAATAATATAAACTAAAAAATAGTATAATAATAAAAAGGTATTTAAACACACTTATATACACGAACTCACTCATAAAATAATAAAAATGTACTCGTATATAATGTATACTAGAAATAAATTATCCTCACATACACTATGCCAGTGCAACCGCAGCGAAGTACTATGCCGACCCCGCCCCAACCATCCCCCCCTGAGCGACGCCACGAACCGAGGACGACTCTCTATGGATGTTATGCTACGAGGAAGGGAATTCCCCAGACGACTTGCTGTTACTACAACAGACTTTTGTCATATACAGCAGTTCTGTGCAACGGCATGCGGAACACAGACGAACCTGAGCGAGTTCTGTCCACACCACTTTGAGAGAAAAATTGGAAATCGTTTAAGAAATAATTTGGAAAGCCAGAATTTAAAATTTAATGGACCACTGTTACGATTTTTATTGATCTGAGGTCACTCAACTTCACAATCTCTGAATTAATATAATTGGGTGCTATGTGCTCATCTCTCCTGAGATCAAATACATATCTCATAAAATAATTTTGGGATATTTGATTGACACTAACCGAATGCAATAAAATACTCATCATGTGTTAATGTATTTCAGTTGATGGGGCTCTGGAACGTGATAGAAGTGATAGAGCATAGCGACCGCTACATGGACCGCCGCAACTACCTGCGTACTCTCACCAAGTCCGACTCCTGCCCAGTGGTACACTTCGCCACGGACGATGACCGAGAGGTGCGCATGCTCTGGCATGACGAGGACGGCTACATCCAGTACACCTTCCGCTTGACGAACATGAACAACCCAGGCTTCTGGATGTCTCTGGGGTACCAGTCAGGTGGGCATCCTCCACCCTTTACTGTTCAGAATAACTGAACCCCATTTGTGGTGTGTTTTGGTTTTTAAACATTATAAATATGTTTCTATTTGCTAGTCCCTCAACACAATGTCTGTCATATGTTTGCATCTCAAAATCTTGATATTCGTGCCGAATCCAGTTGAAAACACTTTAGATACCGTACATTCTCATAGGTGACGTAGTGGGGTTGTCACTGTTATAGCTCAAATCGTTCTCCTAATACGTTTAGGTTACCTTACTAGATCCACCCTATAGAGAGAGACGATGGTATTGGTCTCGACCCATGTTACTTTGTTTGCTCTCCCACATTACTTGTAGTGGTAGTGAGTAATCCTGAAGCTATGTATTCTGTTTTAATTTGTGTACATTCTAGCGGGATAAAATCATTATAATATTTACCATTGTCATCTAGACAGATAAACACACTGCACAATAATTTCAGTGATGAATTCACCTCTGATGCTCTACGAGTATAATTAATATTCCATTCTGAAGAGTTTATTGAATTATTTTAATCGTTTTATGTGTGTTGGTACTTATAGACTACTGTACTTCTACATGAACTCTCTCTCTTTTATGTCTGAAAGTGTATTTGACGATACTTGCTGCAGGGACTATGGTAGACAACGAGTACGAACATTTCTCGGGCACAGCGCAAGTGATGAAAGCGGTCCAGTCTCACATGGTGTTGACATTCTGCTCCCCTCACGAACGTCACTTCAGCATCATCCTGGCCCGTAAAAAGTATCTCAGCTACGACGAGGTAACAGCTTTTTTTTAACTTTCTGTTTCAATAATTAATTGTTTAAACATTATTCCAATAATTCCACGCAAGACAAAAAAGTCAAGCAACGTCGAGCGTGGCTGCTGCTTGGATGGTTGACCGCTGCTGGGCGATCCTGTCCTTGCAAGCAGCTCGCCTGCCCGGCCGTTGGACCTTGGCTGTGACGGAGACTTCGTCTGGTGAAATAAGACATTCTTTATCTTTTAAGTTTTGGGGAGCAGTAGAAGCTATTAAGCATATCTAAACAAATGTGCAAAAGAGTTAAGAATGAGTTAAAACAGATTTCATTGTTTTTTGAACTTTTAACATAAATTAAATTGTATACAACATAAGGGTAAATTGACCAGTCTATTATTGAAATTTAAAATGTTGAAATGGTAAATTTTGTTTCATTTCAGCAACCTTTTAGTATTATAAGTGGAGGAAATTATATTCTTGTCTATTACTGCACCGCTATATTATATCAGGAACTAAGACAAAAATTATTATAATTATTACAAATTAAATATTTTAAAAAGAATTATTAATTTGTAATTAATTAATTTGGGATGTGGTTGTTATTTAGTTGTATGGAATTGACAATGTAACTTTAGCTTCGAGAACAAGGTTAAAAGAAAATTTTAATTTTTACGTAACCTGAAATCTTTTTTAATTTCTTCCTAAGTAATCAGTGCTTCAAACGAACCATTTTGACTTAGTACCGAGTTATGGCCAATAGAATTAAATATTTAAGATTCGAACATAAAATTATTTAGGAAATTCTCTTTTTTGTGGATTTACCAAGTTATTTTTACCCTATCTAAATGTCTGTGCTAATATTCTCTATTCTCATCATTGCTGTTTCTATGAAAAACATGTTTGATTTTTATTCCAATTTATTACAAGAAATACAAAACGCAATTCGTAGGCGCGAAGGATTTTTTTCTTGTTGGTTTACCATTTTAATTTGTTTTGTCTTAAGTTAAAATAGATTTAAAGTAATTAAGTAGAAGTGTAAAACAATGCATCGAGTCATGTATGCTCTATGGTTATTGGATATCGGAATTTGCGAAAAGTACTTGAATGAATGGAGAACCTACAGTTTCTACTTTTTGAGCTTTTCAATAAACAAATTGATTTTATAAAATAAAATGAATGTGATATTAAATGTGATATTGAAATCAATTAGAAAATAACTATATTATCAAATGTATTACTGATGGAACAATCAAACTGGCATTCGAACAGTTAATAAATATGCCATGAATTTTAACAGGTTATTTAGTTAAAATGAGAATATACATATTTTCTAACCGCAAAACTTAATGTTTAACTACCTAACTGTGACTTATTGCAGACCCGTGGCGTTCACAAACAATTGAACAGGGTAAACCTCCCGCTGGTGGCGGTCCAAAGCTACTGCAGGAACGCAGGGGTCTCCGCCACCCCATCCTCTCTTCTCGGAGTCCTTCTAGCTTTGGTGATTGTCGGCAGCAAATATTCATCATTATAACAGTACTCATTCGTCTTTGGAAGGATTATTGAAACCCACTTCCATTTACTGAATAGCTGACTTGCATTTTGTGTTTACAATAAATAAAAATATTTTTCTGTCTTTTTACGTATTTGGTAGTTCACATTGTTTTAGTTAAATAACTGATACAGTAACAATAATTTCGTATTCTATTGAACCCTTTTATTAATTCTGTAATACTTAAGTAAATTTTACAATGTTTAATTCAATAAGCAGTAGCCTATGGCTCGCTAGTATGGTGCCAGAATTACAAAACCAGCTGATTTGTTTTACGTAGAATGCCGTATATTAAATACCATAGGTCTACATAAAATGTGTAAATATAAAAATACCTTAAACGACAGGCCAAGTTATATATTTTCAAATGTTCATGTTTTCCATGAAAATGGCTTAATTACTCTAATTGTAAGAATAGTGCAATATATGAGGTAAAAAATCTAACAAATGAATATCTAAAAATAAAGTTTAAGAAAGGGAATTACCAATAGCAAGGTATAGAAATAAATGATTTTTAATACATACTTAAAATATAATTTTGTATAAATTGAAAAATACAATTTATTTTTTTATATTTTATTGTTACCGATGGCATAAAGTGTTACCGCTGGGCTGGCTTAAAGCTTCGCATATAAGACTGATAATCGTACATTTCCTCTTCTTATAGACCCGTACTTGACCAACATTGTTGGAGGTTTAGGTGAAAGTTAAATAACAAGATAAAAATATTATCTGGGAAGTATCTTTATCACCTCCCGACCCTATAGCAATTTAAGGATTTAAACAGTGTTACGTTACTTACGTTATATTTCTTGAAAGGGTTTAGCGTTATTTTATAATCCTGCTTAGGTATTACTAACACTCCTGTTTTAAAAATATCGAGAACAGAAAATTATCTTGTGTTAAACTAATCCCTTCCAGGATTTATTGATATGTTGATACATTCCGGTCATATTATTGTCAAGTAATATTTATTTGAGTGTAAGTTGATATAATGGTGTAAATACATTGTTCTTGATGTTTATATAATTAAATTACTTCATGTTACCTTTTGTTATTTACCTCATTTTTGTCAACCCATATGATTCTATCGGTCACAGCAGAAGTGGAACCTCTGCCTATAACCACATGTTATACCACTATAATTGTAGTTTACCCCTTTTACAGTATTAGAGGGATACTTTTTAATACAACACAGGGAAGGAAAAGTTAGTTTGAAATATACACGTTTGCTTGTTGGTTTAAATATAGTAGCTAAGCTTTAATGTATGATAAATTTTCACTTCTTGATTTATAAGTAACGCATTTATTAATTAAATTTATTAAATGTAGCTTGGTGCGTTGTTGTTATTACGAAATGATTACAATTCTGTTTTAGGGTATTCAACTATTTTACCTCCTCAGACCCAGTGTACACTATAGTATACTGTCTTTGATTCAATCCAGACCTGAATTAATTTTAAGACGACAAAACATATTTTATAGCACGTTTTGATTGTATACAAGACCACCCGTACAGCACGTATAGCGGCCAAACCAAACGAGGTAGATTATTCGTAACAACTTAAACCCCCTATTTCCACCCCAAAGGATTTGGAGAAATTATTTTGAAATCTCTAAAACTCCCCCAAAAGGGTAGTTTTTTGGGGGGTAGGGATGGTTTTTGGAAAATTTTCAAATGTAAAGGTATGTTGAGTTATACCTCATTTTAAAGGTATTTTTTCACTGATTATTTTGATGCAAAAATTTTGAACCTATCTTGCCGCTTATGTACAGGGTACACCAAAACGTTAAAAAATCAGGGGTTTGTGGGTAAATTTATTGCAACTACCTGCACAAATGTAGAGAGACGATATTTTTATCCAAAACTAACGATGAGACGGCTTATCGAAAAATATCATCAAAATGCCACCCTACCCCAAAATTTACACATTTTAAAAATACATAGAATTTTTGAAATAATTAACAGCCCTATCTAAAAAAACTCAAATAGCTACCTAGGTTTTGTTGTACATCATTAGAAAGGTCTTTAAAAAAATAAACATTTTCTACATTTAAAGTTTGTCTCTATCTCCAATGGTTTCAAAACTGTGGTAAAAAAAATAGATTTTTTTAATAACTTTACTCAATGTATTTATTATAAAAATTAGTGCAATGTGCAAGTAAAAAAAAAGTTCCAACAGTAAACTGTCTCTTATGTTTATGATTGAAAAAAAATACTGTACCCAATTTTTAAAAGTCTTTTAAAATTTAAAAAAGGTATTGGAACACCGTAAACTGCAAATGTCTTACGATAAGTGCTGAGTTCTCTCATGAAACAGGAAAATTACCCAGTTATTAAATTAGTAAATTTTGAATTATAAAAAAGTTTTACACTTAAATTACACAAAATGTATAGGAGAAAACCTGTTGTTATTTAAACATTGATGTGAGTGCCATGGAAGGAAAGAGTATCCTGTCATTATTAAAAAAGATAAACACTTCAAACTGGTTATTTGAAAACAAATCTACCATGTTACAGCAGCATCATGGTAAATTATGAATATGACAATTATCAATTATCAAACTAAAACTAACAATAACCTAGTAACCGACCTCATGAAGAGTTTAAAACCGGTGCTCAAACTGCAACCCATTGTTTTCCAGACAGAGTTCAATCCTTGAGGTGATGCTATCTACAGCTCTCAATATCTCTTCTCTACTGATCGTGTTTATAGCCTCCCCCTTATCCACTACATCATGTCCTCTCTAGTTGTTGGTCTTGATTTATACAGTAGGTCTTTTAGTCTACCCCACAAGTAAAAGTCCATACACGTTAAATCAGGAGATCTCGCTGGGTAGTTCACAGGGCCGCCTATTCCAATCCATCTGTCATGGTATTGCTCGTTTAGAATCAATCGAGAATCTTCGGCGTAGTGTGCTGGTGCCCCATCGTGCATAAACCACATACGTTGTAAAGACTTTCTCAGGGATTTCAATTAGAAAGTTGATATAAACTACTCGGTCTAGGCGATCGTCAAAGAAGAATGGCCCTACAATTTTGTCACCGATAATACCGCACCAGGTATTTAGGGTCCAGTACCTTTGGTTGTCCACTTCTTGCATCCAGTGTGGGTTTTTCAAACACCCAGTATCTCATATTGTGGCGGTTCACTTCTCGATTACTCCTAAACGTAACCCTCGTCACACCACAGAATGTTACGGTGAAAGTTTTGATTTTGTTGTAGTTTTTCTCGAGCCCACAAACAAAAGTTCATTCTATGAAGGTAGTCATCTCCATGGAGTTCTTGATGTAATGACATCCTATATGGGTGCATTTTATGATCGTGAACAATTCTTAAAACAGATCTTTGACTCACACCAGAATCAAGAACTACTCTTCGTGTAGAATCATGCGGATTCAGTTTAAAGGCTGCCAAAACTTCGGGTGCCCTATCACTTCTCACGGGTCTAGCGAGTTCCTTTCCTTTGTTGTGGTCAGGTTGAACATGACCTGTTTCACAAACTCGACTAGCAAGTCTTTGAAAAAACGTTCCTGGAGTGATGTTCGCGGTCTGGGTAACGAATGGGCATAAAGAAGAGCGGCAGCTGAGTAAATTTGGAAACATCCCCCTAATACCATAAGCATCTGGAATCCCTCCTCATTTGAGAATGGCATATTAGAACAAAACAAAACTTACACTACGTACTTAAAAAAAATTAAACTAATATCTACCTCATACCACGTGGTCACAAGAACAACTGAATAGGGAGACAATAATAACAGAGATTAGATAAGAGACCAAGGAATTGGTTCCAAAATTCTTACAGGGGCAACTCGTATATTTGGGATTATTAAAACATGAACACCACGGTTAGATTGCTTTTGAAACATGTTACACTGATAGAAATCCTGTTTTTATTACATTATTTAAAAACAAATTAAACTTAAAAGTCCAACTTTTTTTCCATTTTTTCATTGGGTTTTTGATATTAAAATTCAAACTAAACTTAGTAAAATTATTAAAAGATCTATTTTTGTACTACAGTTTTGAAACCATTGGAGATAGAGACAAACTTTAAATGTAGAAAAATGTTTATTTTTTAAAGACCTTTCTAATGATGTACAACACAACCTAGGTTGCTATTTGAGTTTTTTTAGATTGGGGCTGTTAAGTATTTCAAAATTCTATGTATTTTTAAAATGTGTAAATTTTGGGGTAGGGGTGGCATTTGATGATATTTTTCGATAAGCCGTCTCATCGTTAGTTTTGAATAAAAATATCGTCTCTCTACATTTGTGCAGGTAGTTGCAATAAATTTACCCACAAACCCCTGATTTTTTAACGTTTTGGTGTACCCCTGTACATAAGCGGCAAGATAGGTTCAACATTTTTGCATCAAAATAATCAGTGAAAAAATACCTTTAAAATAAGGTATAACTCAACATACCTTTACATTTGAAAATTTCCAAAAACCACTCCTACCCCCCAAAAACTACCCTTTTGGGGAGTTTAGAGATTTCAAAATAATTTCTCCAAATTCTTTGGGTGGAAATAGGGGTTTAAGTTGTTACGAATAATCTACTCGTTTGGTTTGGCCGCAATACGTACTGTACGGGTGGTCTGCCTCACCCTGGGTATACTAACGTTAACAAATAAACAATCATTAATTAAAAAAGAATTATCACTCTCGTCACTCACTAGTGTTATCAGATGTACAAAATGCTAAATATACAAGGAAAATGTATACACACTTGTTGGTTTCTTGGAAAATAATTCTTGTACAATTGTAGTAAAATTTAGATTTTTCGTGGACAGTGCAGTGTTTATTCATAGTATTAAAAACAGTTCTGAAGAGATTAAACAATAATTGTTTAATATAGCTTCTTAATTTTCTTTTTTAATTTCTGTGGGTAACAAAAGAAAACCGTGAAAACAAAATGAGTGTTCCAACTATTTATAAATTTGTTGGAACGTAACATTTTTGAAAGTAATTGGAATACTCTTACTATAAAACCTTATGTTTTCACGAAATCTGTATTGCTTAAGCAATTAAAACACGTAATATTAATAATAAATAGCACACAAAATAGTCTTGTTGTCTAATTAATTAATTTAGAGCTAGAGTGTTTTGGAATTCAATTTTATATAATCTGTAGTAAGTGAAATAATCTCCACCAATTGAACCAAATCGTGTCAATACAGCAACAGGACTGGGACCATAACAATCCACATCCAAGCTCAAGATCGTATCTTGTTGGCTTGGCGCCACTCTAGTAAGTTATATTAGAGAGGAAACAACAACTTACTCTTGGTCTCAGTGATATGACATTCTTCTTCAGTGTTATTGTACCAATTCCTGAGAAGATATGAACGTCTGATCTATAATAATGTAGGTTTTTAATTTACAATCTAGGAATGAATGTTTCATATATATGGACTGACAAATATTAAGTATTTTAGGATTTGAGAGTTTACCTATGGTAATTGAAAACAAAATAATATACAACATACAAATTCGTAGAAACAAGTCTATGCACTTATCTGTCTGGAATGAGAAGGACAAAATTAGTACATCACCATTTTATTACTATAATATAACGATATTTTTATATATTGTATTTATATATTTTTACTTAAAACAAAAGGGTCAGTATCCCCTGAATACACTAATTAGTATATGGATAATGGTGCCGGGTATCTTTCAAAACTACCAGATGAAAATAATAAAAAGAGACAGGAATATTGTACATTTTTAATATAAATTCATAAATTTAATAGTAATTTAGGAGTCGTGAATTAAATTAATTACTTCCTACCCAAGTTTTAAGATCGGTTCCAATAAATACTAACAAATTAATTCGTTGAGTAATTCGTATGTATATGATCAGGGAAATTAAGCGTGAGGTCACTGAGTACACTGATAACGCTCTTTTACATAGTCACAAAAACTGCATTATGGAAGCATGCATCGGATACTAGACGCGTACTCGTCTTGAAATAGAGAACTGTCTGAATCGTATTTTCCATTTTAACAATTATGACAGTTACGTCCTTTACTGTACTGTGTTTGTCAGAAAGAACCGGGGACATCCATTGTCATAACACCAGATCATGACAATTTCTCTGCACTTAAGCTTAGAATGTATGGCTGTCCGACTGTAGGCACAAGATCCCTTGCACCACGTAAGTTCAGGAAAGAGATGATACTTCGTGAATTGAAGGCAAAACCGCTCTACTCAAGAAGATTTTCAACAGTGTGGGATCGGAATGGAATGTATAAATCCACCGCCATCTTTATAATTATAAATAGAAGTACTCCACATCACGTGTCGTAACAAGCCTCCCTAAGGTTTGAATCTCTTATGGATGTATTGAGTTTTTGTAAAAGTTTATTTAATCTGATATTTTCTCGTTGCTATCATAGTTACCATGTCCTAAGGAGTAGTATCCTCATATATAAAAGAAACTTCACGCACAATTTCAATCTATAGGTGAGTTTTTTTTTTCTAAATATCGTGCAGTAAAGCAAATAGACAGTCAGACAGACAAGGCAGACATAAATTACAATTTTAAGCCCCATGAGAAATATGATTCGCTGAAGCTCAGCCGTTCAATTTTTAAGTTTTTTACGTTACCAATACTGGCTGGTAATTAAACTTCGTAATGACTGATTTTTTATATACGAGTATTTTAAGGGCACGACCCTAAGTTTTACAATTAACATACCAATTGTAGTATTTCCTTGTTTATTTTCTCTATATAAGTAAACACAAATCGAGTTCACTTACATCTTCAGAAATATGCAAATAAATACGAACCAAATTATTTAGTTACACCTTATTGAGTAAAGTGTTCATGACTCGATGTTCACGATGGTATGTTTTGATGTCAGAAGGTTCCTTCTATTTTAAGTCCTCGGCATCTCAAACAAAAGCTCTATTCATAAGTATTAATACACAAAATACCAACAAGTCTTCCTAAAAACTGTGTAAGGACAAAGTTCTGAGAGAAATACGAAAAAAGGTAATTGTCAGATATTTGAGAATATATCTTGATGTCATTCCTGAGAACCATTGGGTTAGTCAGTATCTGTTCTTATTTTCAGTCCCAAATTGATTACTTCATTTGAATGAAGCGTAGATCAACTGATAAATAATTTCTCGAGTGTAGGTGGTCTCTTCTTTACATTTTAACTCATCAAAAGATTATTCAAACATCATTCAACAAGTATGGTATTGGTATATAATGACCAACATATTGATTAATATAAGTTTACATATCATGAAGGAGCATAAAAAGGTGTTTAAGCCACTGAAGGTTCGAGTCTAATTTCAGAGTCAGAACTTTGTGTTATTTAAATTTACTTATGTATGGTTAAACATTTTTTATAAACAAAATATGACGCAATGAGCAAACATGAACACTTTTATCTCACAGAATCAGTAGGCAGCTAGAGTAAGCGACTGCCTCTATTTGAACAACTTCAGTATGTTCGGATGATAGCTCCAACAAAGGAACGGTGTGTAAACAAATCAATGAGTATGCAAAGATTGACGTTGATCAAACATCCGTCCTTTCGCCGAATTTTATATCTACTCCATCCTTGTTATTTTGTTTTAAGTTCCAAATTTTGGCTGTGCCATCGATTGAAAATTAACCCATAACTACTAATAAATATTGTAATTATGTATTTTTCATTGTAAAATAAAACAGTAATTTTAGTAATAATAATAAAAAAACAACTAATTGCACTTGTACAGATTAAAATAATCCACAGTGTCGAAACTGCATTGTAGTTAACCCCTTGCGAGTTACCAGTGGTATATGCTATTTTATACAAGTAGATGATATGACTTTTTTACGGCAACAATGTTATACGAGTATTTAGAAGCATATTTAAGTGATTTCAAAACCTTAAAACATTTCATTTTTCACCTATCTCAAGATATAGTAGCTGCTAAACCAAAGATGGTTGATAAACGAAAAACTCTTTTATGTAATATATAAAATAGTCCAATGTGAATAACTAAAACTAATGTTTTATAAATTAATATGATTGACCGTTGAAACGTACTTTTAATTGAATTAATAGCTGAGTACTCGTGTAACTTCAAAAAGTTGTCCGACCGCTATCTTGAAACTAGTGAACATATCTACAAACGTATAAAAAAAAATGTGTTATCAATCATCTAAATACCTAAATACTCACCAACCCTCTTCGACAATTTTAACAAACGCTATCTGGAAATCTTAGACATTGCAGAGAAATATATTAAATTTCAACTTTATCTTAATCCATGCAATAACCTGAATAAAGTTGTTTTATGTAATATCAACATCTACCCCATAGAAACGTTTTACTAAATATCGAGAGTGAACTTATCTAAGACTAGTCTAAGTAATATTGTATACCAACTAATAGTTTGGAACCATGATATTAATTCTCGTTTTTATCAAGAGTCTTTTGAAAAAGAGCCATGATTATGATTTTGGAAACTACAATTCTGGCAGAAAACGCTAAATAGGGAACCTTTCATATGTTTGTTGAAAGATTTAAAAAATAAGTTTCAAAATTTTTTAAAATTACCACTATTTTTCAATGTATCAGTTAACTTTTTTTCTATGAAAAATACTATATTTAATTATTTTCCTAGAAAAGTAATTTTAACCTTAGCAATTTTTATATTTCCTTTAGTTTCGAATATATTTACGAATTCTCAAAGTTGAGATTCCTCATAGAGTTTAACTATGAGGAAATACCTTTTTACGTTTGATATCCTAAACTGTAAATCTTACATAAAAAATTTGGGAATCCTCCCCTGCTTTTAAGATATTTAACAATGTGTAAAACACACACACACACATATGATTTTTAATATAGTAGTTTAGTAGCTGGATTGGTTTAAAGTAAATAAACAGCTTTTAATGGTCAGACCACCATTTTCTGCCGTGAATACGGCTGTGGTAAAAGCATCATCGGCGAACAAAAAACTTCCATCGAGATAGCCTATCGCGTAGCAGAATAGTAAAATTCTAGGTCTGATCAAAAATGCCTCAGAGAGCTATCAAATATTATAATCTTTGTCTCATGCGGAGATTTAAGCCCTGCTGACCGTTTACAAACCCGTTATCTTTATAACGATAATATGATTGATCCAGACAGTTTCAGTGATAACGTCGTAAAACTGACTTTATCGATGAAGAATAATGTATGTTTTAGGGTTAAAATGCTGTACGGTATAGATAAAGTGTTTGGTGGCATATAATGATATTTAATGTAGTATTCTTTTATAAATGAGAATCCTTTAAATTATTTCTGGTCGAAAATGAAATCTATCAGTAGTAACGTACCTAGGATTTTCAAAAGGGAAACATTTTCCGAAATTAGACACTGGAATAGCCATAGTAAAACACGTGGTTGTGGGTGGTGTGAAATATAAACTAAAATATCGGCATGCTATATCAGTGGATTATTTTTCGAATAATTTTTCTTATGGATTACATTTTGGGGCTCCAGAGACCGTTAGTAAGGAGGGGGTCCTCAAACTCATACACCCCTGGGGTACACCACTGTGTATCAGCGCTGCATTTGGTATAACGTATCCAAACACACAAACGCCTCACATATTTTCTTCGGCCTTAGTCGCCCGTGAGCACGTCCATCAAGCGAGCGAGCTTCAAACAGCAAATTATAGGTCGACAATGGCTGCTGCTACTGCCGCGTCTCACGGTCATCTACAGGTCAGACAGTCGCTGCTCATCATCGTCACGTCGCGTCACTCACGCATCACTCTCACTGTCGCTGACGGTAGCCTGATCATACCAGACTCCACCAATTCTTCGAATAATGTCTAATCCCACACTGCAATCTTATCTCTCGTTGAAAGACTGCTATGTATTTGTGAACGTCCACAAAAAGAAATTGTAAGGCACTGTTATCTTTTAAATGTATTACAAAACGAGTAAATAATTGGTTCTACTACCCTGATTTACAGAGACAATAAAGACCTGCTATGATAAAACTTACAAGACCGGGTACCGCAAAATAAATATAAAATACAAAAGATTCTTTGAATGAAATTTGTTCTTGACGATGGAAAGATTGTGAAGGAAAGAGGATTTTCCGGACATTTGCCATCGTTTAGTGACAAAAAAAGTCAGTAACACTACGTTTCGAGATCTGCAATCTGACCTCTTCTTCAGCTATCACAACCATCATGTTTTGTGTGTTAACTTCAATAACCCTAAAACATGCACTTGTAAAAAAAACTAAATACAACACTAATTATTAAAACTGAACTACAGAATACAGGTCACAATAAGTCTACATTCGCCGACCAACCACCTACAGCTGATACATACAAACCGAAAGTTCACAATATGGAACGAAATATACAAAATAGTATTAATAATAGTACAGGGCACACATATTTATATTTGGCGATATTACCGAGGTAGTTTCCAAATCGCTTTTATAAAGATCGGTGGGAAAACGTAGTAATCCCTGAAAGCTTGTCAATTTTTATCTGGCGACTAACACAGTTATCTTATCAAACTTAACACTTCTTCTTTGACTCACATTCTTATCAACTTGTTACGCGTTCCTACAACTTCCTGTACATCTATTATTACATTTGCTTTTGCTTAGAAAAATAGCGATCGATGCTGTTTATAAATATCTTAATGTGGCGTCTAATTTCTGTTATTTTTGTGTTAGACAACAGACCATGCCTAATTATTGTTTTATGAAGATTACATACAAGATAATAAAATGAAAACTAGTGAGCTTGGTAAATTAATAGGTCACTTACGAGTCCTATTTATTTGTGACTTTATCTAAAACATTTCAGTAAGCAGTAACTCAAGTTGCAAGTTACAATTGCTAAAGTCTTAACTAAAATATCTTCTTTGTGGTGATGGAAGAGCAAGAATTAAAAATATACGTATTAAATTGTCACTTTTTGATTTATTTTTAGTTACAAAATATCACTGATAAAATCCTACAAATTGTGTAATCTGCTATATTACAATAGGCTTTCTTAAATAGCATTAGTAATAATGTAGCATCTCCGTTTATGTAGACAAATTCTATTAATTATATACAGGGTGATTCATGAAGTTCTCCCCCCATTCTACAGCACATTGTACTA
Organism: Homalodisca vitripennis; assembly: GCF_021130785.1. Lineage (NCBI taxonomy): Eukaryota > Metazoa > Arthropoda > Insecta > Hemiptera > Cicadellidae > Homalodisca > Homalodisca vitripennis. The sequence continues at coordinate 107,471,744 of NC_060210.1, forward strand.
GTAAAAATAATGAAAAAATTTTATATAAACATAGGTCCGAAAACGCTTCGTTAGCGAGTTACAGCTAGCGAAAAGATTTCGCCTGAATTCCTGGGTAAAGAGTAAAATAAAGCCATACTGAACTTTTGGAAAGGTTAATTAAGTAAGAAATAATATCGTGGAATTCTTATGTATTTTTAACCTGATAAAGCTAAAAAAATAGGTTTCAGAACTGTACCTGTAGTAGTTTTTGAGGGATTCAGGTTAAATGCAAAAAATTGGGGCACGAAAACAATGTTTTTTTAAGTTTTGATGTACAATAACTTTGTTAAATTGGTAATAAATACATAATATCAACAAACATTAATTGTAGAGAATTTAATTCTGAGAAAATTGATATAATCAAAGTCTAAAAATAAAACAGAAATAAGTACCAAAAAATCGATTTTATTCAGTATAATACATTACTAGTTTTAAGCAAAATAATCAGGTTGGGCCAACCGTACGCAACTTTTTTATAAAATAGATGTTCGAAAATGAGGCCATCATTATCAATACATTTTGCAACCCACATTTGTGTACTGCTTTTGTTGCGTTTCTTAATTTTTCAGGACTTCCCTGTACCTGCACAGCCGAATCCATAATACGGGCAATTAATTCATCACGAGAATTCACTTTTGTCTTGTATACAATGTCTTTCATCCATCCCCAGATGCAATAATCCAATGGAGATAGATCTGGTGATCTTGGTGGCCAAGGGTGAGGCCCTCCACGACCAATCCAGTGTCCCTGTCCAGGAAATTGATGATTTAAGTAAGCAGAAACGGCACGTGAAAAGTGGGGAGGTGCTTCGTCATGCTGGAAGTACAAAATTTTGTCTGAGATGTAAATGGAACATTCTCTAACAGCTGCGGGCAACTCTTCTTGAAGGAAATGCAAATAGAACTCAGCATTTAGGCGTCCAGGTAATATGAAATGTCCCAATCAGCCGATTGTGCAAAAGGCCACACCAGACATTGACGCTAAATCGGTGTTGAAAGTTCTGTTCCACTACCTCATGTGGATTTTCTTCTGCCCATGAGTGTTTCATTGTGCAAGTTTTATTGACACCATCCCGAGTGAATTGTGCCTCATCCGTAAACAAAATACGCTTGTAGAGTTGATTATTAATATTCAAATAAGCGAAGCGGACCATCCCCTAGCTGTAGATGTTGAACCTTTTGTTTATGAAACGGATAAAATTTGTTTCGATTAAGTGACCTCCACACCGTTGACTGCGAAACTCCTATCCGCCTAGAAATACGTCGTGTACTTACACCTGGACTGCGATGAACAGCATTAATAACAATATCATCATCAGTTGGACAGCTCGTTCATAATTGGTTCTAGTACTTGTGGTAGTGATCCTGTTTCCCGAAGAGTACGAAAAGTTCCTGAAATTGTTTTTGGTATCTGGAATCCTCCTATTAGGGTAACGTAGTTCATATTCTTCTACAGCAGCTCTAGCATTACCATTACAGTAACCCAAAATAAAAACCATATCAGCGTATTCCTCTGATGTAAATAAGTACGGTAAGGCATTTTTTTCGCTGAATAAACAATCGAATTATAACTCACAGAGAAATTGTATTTAATAACACGATTCACAGAACCCGATCTCCTGCTGTAGCTTGCAAAACACCACTAATACACAGTTCTAACGTAACAGTGCAGAATGGTTGATCAGTGTTATTCGTGCGTTACCAACTTAGAAATTAATAAAACAAAAAACTGCATTTTCGATGATTAGTAAACAATAATGGGAAAAATGTTTGCTTTCATTTATTTTCGAACATTTGATGTAAAGTTTTTATTAAAAAAAAATTCAACGTAATAAAACATGATATTTTTATTTACAAACAAATTTATTTAACAATTAATCTTGTTTTCTCAATTTATCTCATCATTAAGGAACAAACATTTTGTTTTTGTTTTATTTTAAACTAAATACCGTACGGTATTTCTTTACCGCTAGTAATGTATAATACTGAATAAAATCGATTTTTTGGTTACTTATTTCTGTTTTTATTTTAGACTTTGATTATATCAATTTTCTCAGAATTAAATTCTCTACAATTAATGTTTGTTGATTTTATGTATTTATTACCAATTTAACAAAGTTATTGTACATCAAAACTTAAAAAAACAATTGTTTCGTGCCCCAATTTTTTGCATTTAACCCTGAATCCCTCAAAAACTACTACAGGTACAGTTCTGAAACCTATTTTATTAGCTTTATCAGGTAAAAATACATAAGAATCCACGATATTTCTTACTTAATTAACCTTTCCAAAAGTTCAGTATGGCTTTATTTTACTCTTTACCCAGGAATTCGGGCGAAATCTTTCGCTAGCTGTAACTCGCTAACAAAGCGTTTTCGGACCTATGTTTATATAACATTTTTTCATTATTTTTACTAGTAAAATGTGCTGTAGAAGTGGGGGGAGAACTTCATGAATCACCCTGTATATGTAAATTCTTTACATATTTATAAAATATTCTGCATTCATAACCTACAAAGTAGATTTTTTGTAAACCACGGCGCACAAATTTATACTTCGTTTATGAAAAATATCAGTGTACAATAATATTAACAAAATGTTTCACTATTTTTCAACTAAGCAGAACTAGAAACCATTATCAATTACTTGTGATAATTTTATCCACTGTAAATGAACGTAAATTTGTTCCGAGTTAAAACGTTTTTTCTTACCCCGTATTTTTAGGGAGGGGGGGGGTTTGCAACCATTTATTAATTTATATACCATCGTTTTGTAACGGGGTGACGATTGCCCGATAATTCTGATAAATCATACTGAATATTTGGAGAATTGCATTAACACCTTAACATCATAGTACATGATGTTTAGCACCTAGAGGAACATCACGAAGAAGTCTGAAGTTTCTGTGTAATTTCCATCCTATAATCATCCGACCCTCTAGCAAACTTGTGCGTACTTTCTACTTGTCAAGACTCCACCTGTCCCACGTCTGCGCCTACTAACACTGGGTGGTAGCCGTGCAACACTACGGTCGTTTATGTCTGTTATCCTGGTTTTTGTTAGTTCTGATACGATATCGCCCACTATTGTGCCCCCTCCCCCCCCCCCTCAGATGTACAATTGACCTAAACAGACCAATTGACCGCGCGGGGGCCGGCGCTTAATCACTTTTGTCAGTTCTCGGTTCAGCGTGCTGCGCGTGTGTTTTCTGGATTTCGACTTCTAGGTTAGCCTCACTGCTAGCGTATGTGATTTGTTTTCTGTTATTATGATAATGTCATAAGTTATCTTTCTCAATTAGTTCTTGGAAGCGGCTCTCAATATCAAATCCGGATAACCTAGGGCTCGGGTTTCTTGTTAGAAGTTTATTTATTGCAATAACTTTGACTTTTGTGACTGCGTAAGATAATGTAAGAAAGCATGAGTAGTATAAAAGACTCAACTTTTTTACAAATGTTTGTAAACAATTTACACATATTTGTCATTCGTTGTAACGTGATTATTAGAAAAGTGTTACATTGGACTATTGAGCTTAACAAGAAGCTAATTTAGTACAATCAATTCGTTTAGGCTGGTATTATTTTTCACTTTCATGTGGGAACGTTGTAACGAAATAATGTTCTTTAATCTTTTACACTGATAGTAAATTTTGGATGTTGTAATTAATACTATAACAATTCAAATTCTAAACCCTTACATGAGCAAATTTTGTAAACATTATCTCGAAATCCGGAGGAAAGATTTTACCTTATAATAATATACTTTATTTGGGTCTCAGAAATCGATCGGTGTGGTGAAGAAACCTGTGCGTAATCATAGGTTATTTATATCTTTTATTAAGTTACCAAAAAAGTGTGAGGGTAATTTGTGGGATCAGATGGTTTAAAAAAAATTCATGTGATGTCAACTTCCTAGAAAAATGAATATGTTATATTTTGCTTTAAACATTTAAGTTAAAAATTCGTTTGTCTTCGATTATTTTTTTAGGATGAGTAATTTATTATTCCAGGAAATCTTTTATTTATGAAACAAATATTTGACAATTTAACTGGGGTATGTCGTTAAATCTAAAAACTCTTATTTTCATAGCGTACTATTTTCTAATTCTCAAAAATACTCAACAAGCACATTTAGAAATCGATAATGGTTTTTGGAATCTTTTAGAATAAGTAGTTTTCCTAGCTTAGATAGTGATGATAAAATTTTATAACGCTAAGAAATGAATTAATTCATAATTTAAGCATTTTTACTGTTTGCTATTAATTGTATATGTTGATAGTAATTGTTGTATGAATAACTGCACTAATTATGTTAAATTCATAACAAATGACTTCAAAAACCTGTAATATTTAACTGGAAGAGAAATGTTATATTATTTTATAAGGCTATTTTTACTAATGAGAGACAATCTACAACATTTTTAGACTATGTAATTTTTAAAATTATTTACTTCTTTCTACGGCAATACAAAATCGGGCAGTTTTAGGAAAATATAAATTCTTCCAGAATCAACAACAGTATTTTCCTTTCGAAATTATTATTAGTGCCATCTAATAAAAGCATTAAATGAAGCAAAAACAAGTCTTTTTACAAACCAATCGGGTTAAATCAGAAATTAGAATGGCATTGAAAACATTCAATCTGTACTTAATCTAAGAAAAACGTTAAGTGATATACTTTTCAATGTATTATGAGACATAAAATGTTGTTTCTTTGTTGAATTCATTACGCAATGAATTCTCGTTTAACAGCAATCTTGTATCTACAGCAACACTCTACTGTTTCACTTATTACAATGTCTTACTTATTATACATTACGTTTTATCTTGTACCAATTCGTATGTAACAGATTCGGTTAGTACTCAGATTACTCTGTAAATACTTTATATGGAGAACCTGATGATGAGAATTGAACGCTGAGAAATACGGTTTTCTATTTTATTTTATGTTACACCAAAGTTGTACATTGTCGAAGGCTCAGGTCATAAATACACGACATACATTGTACACACTGTGAATTTCTCATTTTCAGGAGGTTCTGGAGAATCCTTGAACGTATTAGTACAGTAACTAATAACTGTACAAAATTTACCGTAGTCATGTTTGTAATTTTGTAGAACAAGCCAGGAACTTGCTAACCTTTAGTCTGTTTAATTTAGTGTAATTGCATATTATAATAAATATTATGTTGAATAGCCTTTGCTGTCGTCATTATCCTGCCAAACGTGCGCTGATTATTTTTCATAAGAGTGACACTAAAGTGACACTTAATTTAAAAAGTCCTGATAAGAATATTGTTGTGAAGAACACTGTAGGACTTCCTTGTGATACGTGTAGGACAAGGAACTTGGGTTGTAGGACTTCCATGATCGAAATTATCATTCCCAACGTGTTCTCAGAATTGATCGAAAAACGAACTCAAATAAATATTGCCACTATTCGACTCAATATTTCTCCATTCATTACCAGTAATGTATGCAATGTAACAAAATACTTATCAAACTCCTTATGATTATACTGTACAAGTACAACCAACCAACTTGATGCTTTCTAGTAATCAGTTTTTCTGTTTTCTGTACTATAGGAACTACAAGCTTTTCAGAACATGACTGACCACGAACCTTATAGTGGCATTGCATTGCACCAGATCTGCCGGCAACTTTCATTATTTTCGTACCCGTCTTGAAACATTGCACATCGTATATTTGCCAACTAAATCGTATAGTATTTTTGGGTGTGAAAAAGCCACTGAAATCACATTTATGTCTGGCTGCAATAAAGGAAAAGCCATACGAAAGACTTTCCGGTGCTCTGGCGGCCGAATCTATCCCCGATAAGCCGCAAACCACCAAACCACCCAGCGGCAATAAGCAGCGGGGCTAAACCAGTGGCGCGGCGGACACACGGGGCAGAGAATTACAATTGGTTAAGCAAGCTTTTCAGTTTGGTACATGTATAGTTCAAAACAGCTATACATGTTAAAAACATAATGACGTAAAATTTACTTATCTCCCTAGCCTCAGGACGGATCAGAAATACATCGGCTCCACTGGAAACCATATACCGTATAAAGTGTTAGATTTATCAATATTTTTCATTAACAAACGCCTATTCTGAAACTAATCTGAATATTTGGTGAAGACTTAATTTTATTTACGCTTGTAAGAAATTTATTATGTTTTGGTCTGTAACAACTGTAAGTACTCTACCGATAATTAACTTTAGACAAAAGTTAAAATTTATTTCCTCAGAACTATTAAATATAACTGTTTTTGGGTACACATGACGTAGCTATGGCAGGAAGGGTTGATTCAATTGAAGAAGAATTTACTCCAGTTAACCTTTATTTTACTGCAATGTTTGGTATCTGACGCTATCCAAGACTTGACTCCTGGAATCTTAAGTCATGTTTGTCTGAAGAGATCCAAAGAAAGTCGACGACGAAGAAGTTCAAAACGAAACATTTACATAGTTTCTATATACAGGGTGTCAATTAAGTCTGGAACCTCTTTTTTAATTTTTAAACCACAATATAAAAAATACCAAAGTTTACACGTGCTTACTGGTGATAGTAACGCACATATCTGCCCAATTACCGACCAGATAATCCCTTTGGGGGACGGTCCACAAGGAGTAAGACAAAATTCTTAAATAGCAGCATAGGTCAAATTTGGCCTATGCTGCTATTTAAGAATTTTGTCTTACTCCTTGTGGACCGTCCCCCAAAGGAATTATCCGGTCGGTAATTGGGCATATGTGTGCGTTACTATCACCAGTAAGCACGTGTGAACTTTGGTATTTCTTTCTATTATGGTTCAAAAATTAAAAAAGAGGTTCCAGACTTAATTGACACCCTGTATAACGTAGCTATGGTAGAAAGGGTTGGTTCAATTGACCTAATCACTTCACCTATTCATAGGTGTCTCTGATTCGAAACGATGTAAATGTTTCGTTTTGTGCTTCTTCGTCATCGACTTTCTTTGGATCTCTTCAGATGAACTTGATTTCAGATTCGAGTCAAATCTGAGACAGAGTCAAATACCAGACGCTGCAATAAAAGGAAGGTGTTTTGGGTATTTGGTATTTTATTTCAGTTGTAACATGAGGACAGCTTTTTTACAAAACATTATAATGTTTCTGACAATGGCGTAGATTCAAAGGTACACATATTAAAAAAAGAGTGGTTATTAAAAACTAAGCAAGAAATAGATGTAAAATTTAATAAAAATTAAATCATCTACTTGTCGTGCATCATTTTGTACAAACAGTGGCCTAATAGAAAGTGTACTAAATGTTAAAAGATACAAAAAAGTTAGAAATTTTCCTGAAAATGTTGTTTTCTCTTTTTTAGTATATAATTACGTTTAATGGTGAAAAACTAAATACCATTACAAACATTGTTGGTGCTTTTGTTTAAAAAGAGTTAAATATGTTTAAAAAACAAATACACACATAAGCGCGCGCACGCACTAAATTTCATTGAAATCAGAACTACCATGTGGACTCTTGTAATAACAATACTTTTCATGAGATCCATGTTTACAACTAAGGTTGTGAAACTAAGTTCAAATTCCTAGATAACTTTAAATTATTGCTCTTGAGAATGTCAAAAATATACAGACAAGAATGTAATACATGAACTCATGAACTGTACACTGTGATGAAATTTATCTTTCGTCTAAAACCGCATCGAAACATTGAAAAATGCAATTAAAACCTCAAAATATTTCCCCTCATTGTATATATTTACAATAAATATATAAATCAATCAACCAAACCTATAAAATGTGACCACTGTAATGTTTTATTCTTGTGTAAACGCGTTTCCTTAGTCATCCCATAAAACCCTTTGAATAATTCTGCTAATGGAAACTTGTGCATACTATAATATTCTACAATATGTTTACTACTTTTGCGGGACATTTATTAAAATTTGTGGAATTTTCACAGAGTAAAACATTGCTACAATGTTTTGCTCTACATTATCACTCATAATCTTAAGAGTTTGGATCTTTTAAACTACTCTTAAAACTTAAATAGATATTGTTCTTCTTTTTCAATATTTTATCTTGAAAATATAACTATACGAACATGAGTATAACTTATTCCATATGTATTAGCACATCCTTGGACAGGCTACATGAATCAGATTATATTACCTAAAATCTGAAAGTGAATTTGTTGGAATATTTTTGTATTCATTGGTTTTAGATTAGTAACAACCACAATATCTTTAATCTGTGGTAACAGACGATTGATAAAAGCCTTATTACTCATACAGATTATCACTCTAATTGCGGTATCTTACATAGAGCTAATATTGCAAAATATTTCATCATAACGAAGGAACAAAAGTCCACTACGGGAAAAAAATCAGTTGTCTGGACCCCCTTCCCTTATTTTTAAGAATGTCCCGGTCTCTGAGAAATCCCTTGATTGATTATCTGATCTTGTATTTATCAGTTTCTTAAGAATCAAGTACATTCGTCGTACTCACTGTTAATCATGTCCTGAAGGTTTCCTGTTTATCTAGTGACTAACAGTGTTTTTATTTCTCATAAGTGGTATTTGTTGGCTATTAAAGTTACATTTATTGGTATTTAAGTGCTATTAATTGTGAAATTTACAATAAATGACCTGAAATTTGACTGGAGCAGATGTGCCAGAGTAATGTTATTGGCTTCAGTGGAGGACGCGGATTCTCTCAGAGTGGTAAGCATGATTGGTTGGAGTCGATCATACGGCCATTGAAACACCTTATCTAGATGGTTTTAGGGAAAGATGAAGATGTGGAGGCGGTTAAAGAAAACATTTTATAAATTTACTAACGATTGGTTTTTGAGAGTCAATGTGCTCAGAAGGAGGAATATCGAAAGTAATCAGCTCCGTGGTATTATCAGTGAAGTTATAAACGTCCAAGTTTCCGCTCCCAGAATACGTACTCTCAGCTACCTAGTGGGCTACAGGTGCCATCTAACTAGACAACGCCGAGGTAGAAGACCTGGATTTACTCGCGAATACATGACTTTGAATGAGTTTATGGGAGGCGTATGTTATTCAATGATGAGTCTCGCATCATCTTGAGAGTTCTGGATGGATATTGGAGAAGTATATGATGAGGCCTGTATCTCTCCGAGAGAACCTTATGCTGTTGGCTTACTTATCTTTTGGGATGGTGTAAAACTGTCGGTAGCACAGAGATAGTGAAGCAAGGCAGGCCAGCACTGATGGTGCGAAGAAGAATGGCATCGATGGCATCGAAATAACTTTGAGGATGAGTAGTTGAAACTGTGCTCGTGCGTGAAGGGAGTACCAGGTTTTAGACCCCCTCCTTCCTATTTTCTATACAACTCATTTGAACTGAAACAATCGTCCAATACGAGGATACGGCTGATGTTTTACTGACATACACTGTACATATGGTGCAAAGACAAAATTGTTTTAGCGTTCAACTTTAAAGAAATATGATATGAATCGTTTCCATGCCGTTATGAGCATATGGCGGTCCCTACTTTTTTAATGATATGTCACCACTTAAGGAAGTTAAAGTGCTGGTCTTCGGGTTGATATGTGTTTTAAAGCCTTGTTTTAATAGGTCCCGTTACAACATGTCTTACTCATCTTAGTTTACAAACATTGTTACACAGTATGAACTGTATGTTACAGAACTATGACGGGAGCTTGGCTCGCTTGGACCACTATGATGGCAGCGTACGTCACCGCCACCCCTACCACAGACTCCGCCATTGAGTACTGCCGGGACATGCAGCCACAGAGGAGTCTAGACTTGGAACAGGTACTCAATATATATATATATATATATATATATATATATATATATATATATATATATATATATATATTTTAAAGATTACCGTAAAAAACTGAGACAAACGGAAAAGGGATACTAATATCAAAGGATAAGAGTGATAGGCAGGCCATTGGTACCCACAATATTTCCTATTTTTAATTTTCCAAATTACGTAGGAGAGAGGGGCGGATTACCGTCTCCCCGCGCCTGCCTCTGCTCTGGCGATCGTGTTGCTCCCCCCTAGAAGCTATATTCTAGGGAAACCCTAAAGACAATTTTCCTGAGCGGTCTAGGTGTGAGACACAAACCTATCAAGAATTATGAGTAGGTTAAGAACCAACACCAAATATTTCAACATCGCTAAAGTATTGGCGAAATGCATAGTAAAAGTTGGCTGGTATAACTTTTATCACTTTAATATTATTTTAATACAGAACACTTTTAATATATTGCGATTTAAGTTGTCCTGAGACGTCCGGTGGTGCCGACCAAGTCTTCGAATCACAAAAAAAAAAAAAAAAAATACGAAAAAGACGGCTTTACGAAACATTACTTTATAAAACATTACCGATACTTCAGCCATTATTAAATATTTGTTCGACACATGTATATGTGCAATATTTGTGTTGGTTCTTAGAGGAGTTTGTACAGCGGGAGATATTTCTACTTTGGAGGAGGAGGTTTGAAACCGTACATCGCCGCTCGCACACCCACAGCAAACCATCAGGGAAGCGCGCGCCCATGGTGGCGAACGGGATGCCGGATCAAAACCAAACTAGGTAAAAAAGAACACCGTGGTCAGTATACTCAGGTTCATTTACTAAGACACCGCATAGGCCTATCCAGTCAAAAATAAATATATATATATATATACATATATATATATATATAGTATATATATACTATAAATAAAAAAAATAAAAAGTGCCTGCAGTAGTATACCTCAAACAATCCTCGTCAGGTTGCACCTGCATACAAAAATTAGAAACGCCATAATTTGAAACAAGAAATGCCAATTCCACCCGGTATCCTTCGGCTAAGGGCGGGCTCCTAATGAAATCCAAGAAATAACTAAATAATATCTAAAACTAACTTAAAATTAAATAACAAAATATAAACTATATAAATGGCAACAATAACAATTAACAAATAAATAAAGAATATGGGCAAGGTATCACAGATGTTGACTAGTAGAAATGTCCATCATGGTGGACGTCCTTCAGCAGAGCGCAAAAGCGAAGGTTCTCTGCGACCACGCATGATGGAGAGATGACAGCAGAAAATCAACTCATCTCCTGGACCTCATCAGTGAAGGGGCCGTAAACTTAGCCGCACATGTTAGAAGGAGAACAGCTCAGCAAAACTAAATAAAACACTTAGTTAAACAAAAATTTTAACTTGGAGCTACTCCTAACTTGTACACCACGGCCTCGGAGTCTTTGCCACTCTCCCGGAAAGGCCAAACGCCTTCAAATGGTCAGTGGCCTCTGCAGCCAATAAACCACACACACATACACTATATAAACACACATGAGCCGGGGAGATATAGGTATTGAACCGGCTCAGACTCCCCCCCCAAAAGAAGGAAACTCCCCTCTGTTAATTTCTTCAAAATGAAGAACCAAACGAAATGCCTCTCTCCCCCAATGGTTTGAAGAATTATAAACCGGAAACCCTGAAGTCTGCAGAAGGTGAAAACCAAGAAAATCCAGTTGGAGGCAAGAAATCACTCCAAGAGTTGCGTGGGTACAAAGAAGAAAACAGGAACCTTGATCAGGAAGAAGGAGCAGAGGTGATCAGGCCTCTGGACCTAAAACCCTCCCCGCACAGACTAAGGAGAAATTCACGGATGACTCCGGCAAGGCTTCAGATGGGATATGTGCGCCTTCCTGAAAAATCTTCCCGGACTGAGGATCTCCCAGTCGGGCAGTCACCGGAGTCAGAAACTTCAAGATGCGGTGGGGACCAGTCCACCTGTAGCAAAGTTTTAGCAGCTCTTTTATCCACAGCCGAACTGACTGGGTGAGCCTTGCAGTAAACTAGATCCCCCACCTGGAAGGGATTGGCAATACGACCTCGGTTGTACTTCCTCCTTACTAACTCCCTAGCCCGAATGAGATTCCGCCTGGCTGCCTCCCAAGTGGCTTTCACATTGGGAGTACCAGGAGGTGGCAGAAGATCGCTAATTTTCCAAAGGTTCGCCAAAGGGTTGTTTGGTGGAAAGCCAAAATAATAACTCGAAAGGTACCGCCTTGTGACTTTCATGCTGGGCCGTATTAAAGTCAAATTGGATCCAAGGTAGTTGTTGATCCCAGGTGGTCTGATTTTCCGCATGAAAGGCAATGAGAGCAGATCGAAGATTGCGATTAAACCGTTCGGCGTGAGAAGGCTGAGGATAGAAAGGGGAAGTAGTCACATGGCGGATTCCGTGCCCAAAGCACATTCTTTTAAAGATATTGGAGACAAACTGTGAACCATTATCGGAAACTAAGGTGGCGGGGATTCCAAAGTGTTGAAAAAAATGGTTACGAAGTGCTTGCACCGTGAGCTGCGCGGTAGCACTCCGCAATGGGAACAACCAAACAAACTTGGAGAAGGCATCCACACAAACAAGTAGGAACTTATTTCCGGACTTGCTACGCGGAGAGGCCCCAACATAGTCAATGAAAACCTTCTCCAAAGGTTTTTCCCGCCACCTCAGATAACAAAAGACCCAACTTGGTATTTTGAGCGGTTTTGCTTAGCGAGCACAGTTTTCACAAGAACGTACTCGAGCTGCAATATCCCGGTCCATACCTTTCCAGATGAACTGATCCCTAATCTTCGCGATGGTCTTATGAATTCCTAGATGTCCGCCCACAGGAGAAGAATGAAAATACTGAAAGACCATCGGTACAAGAAAGCTTGGCAGCACTAACTTAGGTTTTCTCTCCGCTGCTTGTCACGGCAGCATAGAGCACCTCGGTACAGAAAATAAGGAAGGTGGGCACCTCCGTTTTTTAAGCTCATTGATGATAGCAGCCAGCTCGGGATCCTTAAGTTGGTGTGGAACAATGTCCGAAAATGCCAGAGGAAAGTCTAGGAGCACGCCACAACATGGCGGCTCTGATAAATTCTGGTGGTCGTTGGGTAAGTGATACATGCGTGACAGAGTGTCCGCTATGATATTTTGGGTGCCTCGCACGTGCTGCACTGTGAACTTAAGGGCAGAAATTTGGACTACCCAGCGACCAATCTTCCCGAGCTGACGGGGGTGGGCAAGGAGCCAAGAAAGTGCCTGGTTGTCGGTTTCCAACAAAAATTCTTTATGTTCTAGGTTAACGCCTGAACTTATTAATTCCAAACACACGACAGCCAAACATTCCAGCTCATAAACAGAACAACTCTTCTTCTCACAAGGGGTTAAAGTGCGTGAAGCATAAGCTATGGGCTGCCGGATACCATCTACTTCTTGCGATAAAACAGCAGCAACGGCTAAGGAGGAAGCATCAGTTTGCAAGACGAACTTACGACTGAAATCAGGCATAGCCAAGACTGGAGGCTGCATCACTGCCTCTTTCAGCTGCTCAAAAGCAGTCTGTTGCGCTTTCACCCCACTCAAACTTGGCACCCTTTTTCCTAAGAGAGTTCAGGGGGGCCGCCACTTCAGCAACATTGGGGATGAAACGACGATAAAAATTTATCATTCCCACAAAACGGGCAATCCCCTTGGCATCCTTAGGAGGAGGAAACTCCCTGATTGCCTGGGTTCTCTCTGGATCAATACAAACACCTCGAGAAGAGACAAGATGACCCAGAAACGATATTTCAGGCTGAGCAAAACTCACCTTTTCAGGATTGACGGTAAGGCCAGACTCTCGCAGCCTAGTTAGAACTTCCTCTAGATGAGTCAAATGCTCCTCATAACTCTCACTGTACACAAGCAGATCATCCAGATAGTTGAACACGAACTTAAATTTGACATCATGAAAGAACAGAATCCAGGAGTCTGGTGAGTGTTTGGGCCCCCACAGCCAAGCCCATTGGCACTCGGGTGAACTGGTACAAATTCCAAGGCACACAAAAGGCAGTGAGAGGTCGAGACTCGTGTTTTAGAGGAATCGATGATATGCCTGATTAAGATCACAAATGGAGAAATACTTGGCCTTACCAAACCAGTCGAAAGCAGAATGCAAATCGGGGAGAGGCACGGAGTCAATTTCTATCTGAGCATTGAGCTTTCGATAATCCAGGACCAATCTGGACTTCCCATTAGGTTTCGGCACTAGAAACGCTGGACTGGAAAAAATTTGAGCAAGACGGCTCGATTACCCCACTCTTAAGTAAATCATCAATCATATTCTCAGAATTTCCATCTTGGGCGGAGCAAGCTTATATGGATGGGAACGTACAGGACGGGTGTCTGTAAGACGAATCTCGTATTCCAAGAGATTGGTCGTGCCCAGTTTGTCAGTTAGGACTTCAGGAAAACTGGAACAAATCTGCCTTATGTCCTCAGCCTCTTTCGGCGTAAGATGTCCTAGTTGGTCAGGAGGAGTCAAGCTCTTATCTTCCATCTCTAAGGCAGCAGTCCCACGAGACTCGACATCTGAAAAGGGAACGAGCACCCGCCTGGCGAAAGCAAAGAAAACATGACTGGAGGCCAAATCCAAAATCATGCCAGTTTTTCCGATAAAAATCTGCTCCCAAGATGAAAGGAAAAGTCAGGTCCTTAGCCACCAAAAAGCTCCAATCCCAAGAGAAATAATTAATTTTGATGTGAATCTGGGCACTACAGATAATAGGTAAAGGTGTGCGTGAAGCAGTCCCAGCAGATAAGTGAAACTAGGCTCAACCTGCCGTATTAGCCCAGAGGATTTTAGATCTTCAAAAAACGACAAAGAAATCAGGCTGCGTGCTGACCCAGAATCAACCAGGGCCTTCTGCACCACATTCCCCACAAGTACATCCAGTTGTGGGCAGGTTGAGCGGGCAGCCCTTACTCCCTGCGCAGCCAGAGCAGCAACCTCCCCTCTCGGCCAACGATGATAACTGTCCCCAAGTCTATTTCTTTCTGTTTTCTTTCTGTTCTGCATTAAACCAGCTACCCTTTTACCATCAAAATCAGGTACATATTTGCCCTCAAAATTACCTTTACGGCACGAGTCGGGCTTACTCGTCCGCAAAGCTTACTAGTTTTTTTTATTAAAGTGGACAAAACGGTCTAATATGTCCCACTTGCTTGCAGCCATAACAGGTAGGAGGCTGCCTACGGGAAGGAAGCAGCTGCTGGCTCAGACTGCACCGGAGCATGGACCGGCCCCGGAGGCAAGTGAGGAAGATGCCTCGACATGGCCTCCCTTTGATCATCCGCATCCTGAACCCCTCTAGAGATGATGGAGAGGCGGTCCAAATCCGCAAAAGATGCGGGACGGCTACAAAAAATCAAACGGGAGCGTTCTTCAGGTTTAATGCCCTCCAAAATAAGGCTCACCAACTCCGTTTCGCTCAAGCTCAAGCGCAACACCCGGGCTACATCCCGTATCTCCCCGACAAAATGACTCAACGTCCCTCGTCTGGTGCCTGAGGACGGTAAACGCGTTCCACCCGCAAGCGCTCCCTAACCCGAGCAGGTACAAAGAACTCCAAGATCTCGGCGTGGAACTGGTCAAAGGTGGCACCTCTCTTGAGGCAGTCTAGAAGGCGATCAAAAAGCGGCCTTAAGGAAAACTGCGCTAAAATCTGCATAAGCATGGCATCTGTCATACCAGGAAATTCTCTTAGCTTAAAAACTTCCAGAAGGAAATGGATAAGTAAATTAGTGTTCAAGCCCATCAACTCTGGGGAAGTGTTGTAAAAACACTCCCCAAAGGATGGGGCAGTTTGCCAAAGCTAGAAAAGGAAGCTAGTATCGGAGACATAGTAACTCTGGGAGGCTCGAAAGAAAGAGCCGGTGGATGGTTAGCAAAAGTAATGGTAGTGGGAACCTCCGTTGGAGTGACAGCGGTAAATATAACCCCCTTCTCTTTCACCGAGCGCACCTCACTCAAACCATCTTAAGGCTTGTTTTAATTTGTTACTGGCCGAAAAAGCCCAACTTTTAATATCAGAGTTTAAACTAGGAGCTGACATAAGTAAAACTATTCTGTCACGCCAATGTAAAAGCTGAGATGCCAATCTAGCCTTTGCTGACCCGGACATGGGAAGTGACAAAATTAATATCGTCTTCTAATTCCTCCATTCGGGTTTTACAAAACTCAAATTCTGTGTTAATTTGGAACTCTGCATTCCAGCTGCGGTCCAACGCTATACAAGCCCGTAATTGAGCTCTTAATGCCCTCACATCTCCCTCGGGCTTCTGTCCTCTCGCCAGGACCTCAAAAACCAACTCGGGCTTGCGTAGATGTTCAGGCACCAGGGAAAACGCCATACCAAACAATTAAGACAAATAAATACCACAATAAACAACAAAGCGTACGCAACAATTACTTAGTAACCTAAGTGACTCAACTCACAAAAGGCTTACACTGACGAGGTCCAAGTGAAGAACTTAATACCTGCTACCTAATAGAAGGATACCCTGCAAGTATACACTAACCACAACCTACAAACACAGAAGCAATAAATATAACAAAACAACACATTGATAGGGGAGAAGTAGAGTACAGTTAGATAAATTTAGCGGTTTAAGCAATTTTAGAGTCCCTTGCTCCCTGCAAAGGGTAAGTCTGCAGGAAGCAAGACACTAAACCAATTCCACCCGGTATCCTGTGCTAGGGCGAGCCTCCTAATGAAAAAAAAAAATTGTGTACTCTAACCTCCCCCTACCTAACACTAACCTACACCAACAAACAAAAGCAGAACTGAGAGACAGCTGAGAGAGCAGCTAACCACGCTCTGCTACCATTTGAAACCGTACATCGCCGCTCGCACACCCACAGCAAACCATCAGGGAAGCGCGCGCCCATGGTGGCGAACGGATGCCGGATCAAAAACCAAACTAGGTAAAAAAGAACACCGTGGTCAGTATACTCAGGTTCATTTACTAAGACAACCGCATAGGCCTATCCAGTCAAAAATAAATAAATATATATATATATATATATATATATATATATATATATATACTATAAATAAAAAAAATAAAAAAGTGCCTGCAGTAGTATATCCTCAAACAATCCTCGTCAGGTGCACCTGCATACAAAAAATTAGAAACGCCATAATTTGAAACAAGAAATGCCAAAATTCCACCCGGTATCCTTCGGCTAAGGGCGGCTCCTAATGAAATCCAAGAAATAACTAAAATAATATCTAAAACTAACTTAAAATTAAATAACAATAAATATAAACTATTATATAAATGGCAACAATAACAATAACAAATAAATAAAGAATATGGGCAGGGTATCACAGATGTTGACTAGTAGAAATGTCCATCATGGTGGACGTCCTTCAGCAGAGCGCAAAAGCGAAGGTTCTCTGCGACCACGCATGATGGAGAGATGACAGCAGAAAATCAACTCATCTCCTGGACCTCATCAGTGAGGGGCCGTAAACTTAGCCGCACATGTTAGAAGGAGAACAGCTCAGCAAAACTAAATAAAACACTTAGTTAAACAAAAATTTTAACTTGGAGCTAACTCCTAACTTGTACACCACGGCTCGGAGTCTTTGCCACTCCCCGGAAAGGCCAAACGCCTTCAAATGGTCAGTGGCCTCTGCAGCCAATAAACCAACACACATACACTATATAAAACACACATGAGCCGGGGAGATATAGGTATTGAACCAGCTCAGGTTATAGATCCAGAAACTAGGTAGCCATAGAAGAGTCTGTAGATGCCAGGTTATAGGATTCAAGTTGTCCTAATTGAAAGAAGATTATTATCAATGTAGACTATTAAATGTAGAAATAAAGAGGTAGACTATTAAAAGTGTAATATATTGTAAAACGTCCAAAGTGTATAATTCGTATAATTACAGCCATAATGTGCATGCTGAAACATTACTCCAGCAAATAGAGCGATTTTCTAAACAAATATGCTGAATTATAACATTTTAAGTAAACTTATTTTGTTTACTGTTTCCTCCTTGAAGGCTATTATCAAAACAATAATAATAGAAAATGCAGAAATGCATAAAACATATCTCAAAGCTCGGTCTAAGGTCAAGGTTTTAACTGATTTCTTTTATCATTCCCTGATAACACAAAGTTTAATACGAGTTCTCGACTTCTACACCATGTGAGCAAATCTCGATTTAACATTGTGTTTTAATGTAAACTTAAATCGCAATATATTGATTACTGATTACAATATATTAAACTGTGTATTGTGTGTTAAACCAATATTAAAGTGATAAAATTTACGCTTGCCAACTTTTAATACGCATTTGATCAGTACTTTAACGATGTTGAAATATGTTGGCGATTTGGTGTTGGTTCTTAGTGTGGCGTTTGGAGTCTGCACAGCGAAAAACATTTCTACTTTGGAGGACGTGTTTATAAATCCAGTAACTTGTGAATCAGCTTTCAGGAATCAAGTTGATCTCGATGAGGTAGGACTAGTATCTGTCTATATAAAAGAATATGATGTGACATTCTAAAACCTTTCTAAGAGAATGCATGATAAATTCATGAAGGAATTATTTAGATACATACAGAGTGTATAAAAGGTCTGGACCCCACCCCTTCTATTCCTCTATTTTGTTTTAAAGTTTAAAACGATATATCCTTTTAGGCAGTGGTGTATTGAGGAAAGGATGTTTCATTTGGTGATTTTGAAGTTTTGTGTGACCCAAAAATGCAGGATTTGGGAGCAACTCAACAATTTTAAATATAAACCCCTTTCAAGTGACCCTTCATTTTGAAGAGCATAAAAAACTTAAAGAATGGTGAAAACCAGAGATAGCACTCTCTTTAAGTTTTACAATTACATTTATGTTGTAAAGTTACTGTCTGCGTGGAGACAAGTTTATTGGTCGTTTGTGTTCTGAATCAGTTAGGAATGCAAGGTACGTAAGATCCAACGAAGATTAGAAAGTACACTGATAAAAACTTTATTTGCCAAGGGTGACCGGGCTTTCTCGGTTCGAGCTACGGTTTAGTACAAACAAGTCCATTCTTTGTTTCAATATAGCCAGAACAGATCATACTTTTAGAGTTGATGTTATCCAAGTGGATCATTATTATCCATCATTATTAAGGGCCACTTGAGATACTTTTTGGGATACTTTCAAGGGATACTTTTTGTATTTAAAATTGTTGAGTTGCCCTCAAAATCCTGCATTTTTGGGGGACACAAAACTTTTCAAAATCACCAAATGAAACTTGCTTTCCTCATTGCACCACTACCTAAAGGATATATCCTTATATACACTTTAGAATAATAAAGAGGGGAAAGCCCTGACTTTTTATTCACCCTGTATATTATTTCCAACACGATTGGATAAAAGTAGAGTTAGTGTGCCTGTGTAATCGTGAAATTTCAGGATTGCAGATATATTCCTACTTTTAAGTGTTTGAAATAAAATAGAACTATCAAAGTATAAATCTTTATACTTTATAGTTTAGACATTTGAACAATCAGAGAAACTTAAGATGCATAAAACATCTTGAAAGTTTTATTTTAATGCCTTAATTTTAATATTTATATTTTGTAATAACCAACATAATATTTTGACGCTCACATTAATTGCTATGACGATTTTTTGAAATCTGACCATTTATTATTTTCTTATTACTATCTTAATTATTATTTTAAGAAAGTTATAACCTACCTACTTGAAAATGTAGGTTTTATAAACTGACAATTTATTAACAATGTACTTTCTAAAAGTTCATAGGACTCATGCTACAGACAAACATGTTAAGCCGTTTAATGGGAAATCCATCACTTTTAAATAATTTAACTCAATAATGTGTATTGGAAATAAATAAAGTTTAGAAATTATCCGTAAACAGCACAAGAGATTTAACTGAATTGTTTTAGAATAATGTGGCCTATGAATTGGCCCAAGAAATTTGAAAGTTCTGCTTTTGTTAACAAATATTTCAAGACATTATGTCATCCATGTGTTCCC
This sequence comes from Homalodisca vitripennis, assembly GCF_021130785.1. Lineage (NCBI taxonomy): Eukaryota > Metazoa > Arthropoda > Insecta > Hemiptera > Cicadellidae > Homalodisca > Homalodisca vitripennis. Next base: position 107,491,634 of record NC_060210.1, read on the forward strand.
AAAATTACCAATCATTAATATAATTATCTTACTAAAGATATTTAAGAATATATGGATTATAGGCAGTTGAATAAGGATGCATCCCTAGATAGTCTTCATCACATAATGAATTCTGATTATGTTAAAATTTATGGAATCTAAGAGCATTCTAAGAAAAAAAATGGACTATAAATGGAATAGTTGAGACATGAAACTCATCGATCCCCTTCTCAACAAGCATGATCCTTGTAAAAAAGGAGTTAATAAGCGCTCAATGCTCACTCCTGAAATTTCCAATTTAATATTTAATGGTTCAACGAGACCCAATATATCGATACACCTGGAGGATTGGTCATGGATCGGTATTTTTAGCCCTCGCTATTCACATATTCCACATTACACGAATTATTTCACGCCGAATAGCCTCAGTGGCACTTTTTATTTGGCACTTGTCCCCGTCAAACAATCCAAAAGTTGCTTATATGGTGATAAATTTTAAATACTTAATCTTTCATCATCTGGAGATTTTGTTGCAACGGCATCTGCTGATTTGATGAAAGTAAATCAGTTGCCAAAGAATCAAATTTGTAACAACACGTCTACTTTAAATAACTTAAACATAACAAGAACAAATACGAAGGAGCTTGTACGTGACATCTCAATTCTTTTTTGATTGAAACTTTACGGTTTTTCTCCATAAATACTCTTTTACATATAGCACGATTTTTATTCCATCGAGAAGTACAGTTACATACAGAATAGTTCTAGTGTAATAATGGTTTATTTTGTGTGATTGATTATACATACCTCATTCGTCAACTTTAGTACATACTTGTATTTAAGTACACACATATTCGGAATTCTACTGTATACCAAAACTATATACGATTTGGAAAGACTATATGATAGTTCTAACACATCGTGGAATAAATAAATTGAAATAAGTGTACCATAAATAAAGCGAAAAGAGAATGAAACATTTGACTCAGTAAATGCTTGTTTGTTGTGCCCTTGTATTCTGTCGGAGTGACAGAGGCTGTGATAAATGATTCCGCTGTGTTTACACTCTGCTATATACTGATGGCAAACAGTGTCAATTACTATAAATATATTCAGCTAAGTTCATAATTTAACAACTTATTAATCTACGTATTATTGATATGGGGTACTATACCAGTAGAGAATTAACATTCATCATACGTTACAAATACTTACCTTATATTTGCGCGCGTGTGTTTTATCACTCTCTTAAATGTAATATTACTTTATGAGTGAAATAAAGCTTAAGAATTAGGAGATGTTCAAAATTAAAAAATCCAATACCGTTTAAAACTTCCTTTGAAGTGCTCCTATACAAAATATAGGTCGTTTAAAGTTCATAATTTAATAAATAAGTAACTTATATATTTATTTTATGTTCATTTATATTTATGTTTGTGTGTTAAACTATTTGCACTATTTAATCGTTAAGTATTTCACATTTAATTTATTGATCGTTATTTAGTGTTAAATGTATTAGTTTTATAGTTTTAATAGTATAGTATTTATATAAGTTAACTGACAATTATGTGTTCTTAATTACATAATGTGTCACGTCATATATAATTATTATTTGTTGGCATGTTGAATAGCTATTTATACTGATATTTTTATGATATATAGAACTTATGGTACATTGTTTTGCATATTTAAATCCATCTCGTTTTTCGCAAAAATAACAAAATGAAATGAATACCTGCCTCAAAATATCTGTTTCTATTAGCTTACCATTTGACACGTCTTTCATAGAGGGAATTGTTTGTTAAACAGTTATTGTGTGTGTGTGTGTGTGTTTTTTTTTAATGACGGTATGCTATGAACTTGCCCCACCTCTATCACTGCTTGGCCCGGCGTTGCAGTACCGTAAAACTGACCCACCCATTACAAAAAAAAAAAACAAACAAATAGAAAAAAATCTATACACATAAGGGTTTAATCGTTTTTATGTTATTTACAAGTAAATTTTTCTTTTAATAACAATATGCATGCCAAATATAGTAAATAATATATTGTACGTTAAAGGGAAAATATCCCAAAAAGTATTATTTCCTGATTTTGTGCAGGAATTGTAGCTACTATCATAGTACATAGCACTTAACATTTCTCAATTGTTTGGTGAATAAATTAAATAAACTACATTATTTTTACAAGTTGATAATTTGGTGTTAAGCTACATTTAAAATATCACTAATATCTGCCACAGCATTGTCGTACTCAAAAAGATAATAATAGTTAAATATACTAGTATGAAAACATGAACCTCATTTAAGCAGATAAATAATTCTATTAACTAACAAGAATAAACAATGCCCAAATCACTGGTGTTCAGAAGCAGCCACTCATACAAGTATATATTTACCTAATTGCATAATTTTAAAATTAAACACATTTTAACTGTGTAGGTGAAAAAGGAGTTCATATTATACTGTTGTTGAGTGCTTTAAATATACTATTCTACACTTTCAGGGTTCAGAGTGACATAAAAGTTAATTATTATGAACCAAAGCCATGCAGAGGCTTGTAGGTAACTTTTTGTAGTTTTTCCGTAAATTTAGCAATAAATAATCCGTATTGGGATTAAATACTCCGTATATGGTGAACTGGGAATAAGAATAAAAAAAAGAATAATTGAAAAGGAAAAAAATAGTTGGATGCTCTAACTCCTCATAAAGTGACTGTTAATTACAGAATTAAACGGTTTTAATTCAAATGATAATTTTACATCGCTTTATATTACCCGCTTGTACTGGGAATTTTAATTTAGATGAACAAAATATAAAGGAATTAAAATCACCGAGCGGGGCACTGCACCAAGAGTGTAAGAAGTGAAAAATGGTACATTTCTATAAATGCTTTGGGAAATGACTGCTGTAAAACAGCAACGTAAATAATAGTAATGAATGAATATAAGAACCCCATAATACACGGAGAAAAAATATCAATTTCAACAAATAAAAAATTACAACTCGAGGTGCTCCGAGGTCACCAATCAAAGTAAAATCCGGCAGGGGATTGTGGGTAGTATTTTCTTCTTGTAAACTCGAGGTGCTCCGAGGTCACCAATCAAAGTAAAATCCGGCAGGGGATTGTGGGTAGTATTTTCTTCTTGTAAACTCGAGGTGCTCCGAGGTCACAAATCAAAGTAAAATCCGGCAGGGGATTGTGGGTAGTATTTTCTTCTTGTAAACTCGAGGTGCTCCGAGGTCACCAATCAAAGTAAAATCCGGCAGGGGATTGTGGGTAGTATTTTCTTCTTGTAAACTCGAGGTGCTCCGAGGTCACCAATCAAAGTAAAATCCGGCAGGGGATTGTGGGTAGTATTTTCTTCTTGTAAACTCGAGGTGCTCCGAGGTCACCAATCAAAGTAAAATCCGGCAGGGGATTGTGGGTAGTATTTTCTTCTTGTAAACTCGAGGTGCTCCGAGGTCACCAATCAAAGTAAAATCCGGCAGGGGATTGTGGGTAGTATTTTCTTCTTGTAAACTCGAGGTGCTCCGAGGTCACCAATCAAAGTAAAATCCGGCAGGGGATTGTGGGTAGTATTTTCTTCTTGTAAACTCGAGGTGCTCCGAGGTCACCAATCAAAGTAAAATCCGGCAGGGGATTGTGGGTAGTATTTTCTTCTTGTAAACTCGAGGTGCTCCGAGGTCACCAATCAAAGTAAAATCCGGCAGGGGATTGTGGGTAGTATTTTCTTCTTGTAGTTGCGCAATAAATTTATCTATAAACAATCCGAAACCGCATTAAATACTCCGTAGAATAGTAACAGTAATATAAGTTAGGATAATGTTGCGTTTTCATCACTTAGCATGCGCCTTGGATTGAATGCATTTATTTTAGCATACGTTTTTCACATCATAAAGTTATTGTCAATAACATAGTCTTGGAACTATATTTTAAACCGCGTTAATTAAAAAGGTTTATATAAATCTCTGAATATTACCTGCTCGTACTCGGAACGTATATTAGATAATGAATATTTAAATAAACTAGTCGACCTAGTGAGGGAACCCACCAAGGGTGTATGGAAGCGAGAATGGCATAAAATAAAGATTGTACAGTATGTGGTCTATCTCAACATACTTTAAACCCTGTGGATTGAAAAACTTAATAAAATAGGTTAATGTTACCATTCTCATACATGGTATTTTAATTAGGTAATCCTCGTAAATGAAATAGCAACATGTATGCCTCATGGACTTCAATAGAAATCATCTTTATAAAAATTTTTAACGCCAATATGGGTCGAAATGAGGCTATAACTCGTAGAAGAGCTATTTTTAGATTCAACTGTATTAAGATGAACCACCCAGACCAACGTATGTATATACTTTCTTGATCAGTACAAGGCAGACACTAAAACAGCACCCCAAACCGGAAGTTGTATCCTTTGACCGAAGTAGATTTTTAGACCAACGTATGAATGTCCCTTCTAGATTAGGACAATAAGGCAAACACCACCGAAAATACTGTAGACTGGAAGCAAATTGCTATTGAGGTGGACGTTGAATGACAGAATAAGACTTTTCGGACCTATTAATATATGTGTATATACTTTCTTGGATCGAATCTACAATATCAACGGTACAACGTCACCGGAAATACCTCAAACCGGAAGTGGATTATTATGAATGGTTGTGGCCACTATTATATTGAAAAAAACTTTCCAGCCCACTGTATGTATATATTTTATTTATCATGGCAACAGGTCCAATCCTACAACAGTACATGATACTGAAAGTAAATTACATTAGCCGGAAGTAAACACTTGATTGAAGAAAACTTTTTCGGATTTATGCTTATATATTTTTTTTAATCGGGGCAACAATACAAACATTACTAAGGCACTGGGAATAACTTGTACCGGAAGAAAACTACAAGTACCGATTATAGACACTTTTTGACTAAAGTAGACTACTTGGACCGATAATGGATGTTTTTGGAGTTTGGCAACAATACAAACTATAACTGTGGTGTGTGAAATGTAGTTCTAACCAAAAATTCTTTATCATATTACACCAAGTGCTTTCACTAATATTAGTACGGACTTAGTATTCCTTCACTTTGGCCTAATTGAAGGAATTTAGTTTTTTATGAATTTACTGAAATTGTTGGAACTACTCATTCAAATATTATAGAATGTTGTATAGAAATGTGTGTATTTCACTGGTACTCATAAACACTTTTTCACACTCCGACTTCAGTGTCTCAAACCATTTCTCTTTAAATCCATTTTTATTAAAAAAAAACGTTTCCCATGACGTTTTTGAGTTTTACCAAATCTTACAATAATTAATGTAAAAAATAATACGTTTATTAAATGTACAAAACATAAATTAAAATATATTATTACGTTATATGTTATTATTTTTAGTATTATCTATTATTTGAAGAACATAAATCTGAAAAGTCTTCGTCAATCAAAAAGTGTTTCCTTCCGGCTATTGTAATTTACTTTCAGTAAAGTTGTTTCATATACATACACAAATACTTTACTTTCAAAATAGTAGTTTCCCCAGAGAATTAAACTTCAAGAAAAGGACGTAAAACAATGTATAACTGGTGAAAGACCAGTATAACTGCGTGGTGCACAGATTTTATAAACTTATTAAATTAAATTTTTCACAACTGAATATTCTTATCTTAGAGTTTTAAATGAGAAGATAAAGAAGCGATTTTTTGGGATGAGCACAACTATTGCGATGATGTCAAATTCAATAAAGCTTTCTAATTTTATTTATACTGTCTTTATAGATGGATATCATTATCTCCACGAAATGAGGAGGAAGGGTGAAGTATTTCTGAGTCACGCACTATCTCAACGATGCTCTCGTTGGTTAATTTAAGGTCACAGTTTATTTAATTTAGTAGAGTAGCGACAGCCACTAGCTCCGCCGCTACTTGGAGCGTTCCTGTATTGTTTTGTCTGTGATATTGAACAAGACGTGACCACTTCTTGGATATTTCCCCGTTCTCTTGAAGTTAGACCTTAGAATGTTGCTACTAATAGGTCACGTGTTCGTGTTGTGTATTCTGGTAGTTTCTGATGCGGATGACATCTATGGAGACGTGGACGACACTGACGTCATGGATCCCCTTGTGTGCAACCAAGTATCTTATGATGTCGTTTATGATATCGATGAGGTATGAGTAAATATATCTTCATACGAACAAAATGAAACCATAAATATTCAAACATTAGCTAACGTGAACTTTTGTAATTAATTCAACGTATAGTTACACTAAACACAAACGTTGGAGTTATTTATGAACTGTATTTAATTTATTTTCAATCCATAGATGGCCCAAAATAAATAGACCGATACAAATGGAGTATCGAAGTACCCGAGAGAACGTAACTAGTATTTACCGAACTGAATATCATTGTCCAGGATTAGTGACTTTTTTGGATTTTAAATGTGTTTCTTCAAAATAGAGTAGTTAATTTTAATTTGCTGTTTTAATATTAGGATAAAAACTTTTTTCTCAAATTAATAGGGTGTTCCTTGGATCAAGAGGATCCAATTTTTTAAGTTTTTTTGGGCAAGTTTTTTGGATTGTCTATGCGTTAACTCTTGACAGAAAGGTCCTATAAACCTGAAAAGCGGTACATCGATTTCTCTTGGTCTAAGGAAATATTGTGTTTATTTTTTAGTCAATAGATCGGTATGTCCGTTCGTGCCATAACTCTTGATAGAGAGGTCCTAGAGACCTGAAAAGCGGTACATCGATTTCTCTTGCTCTAAGGAAATATTGTGTTTATTTTTTAGTCAATAGATCGGTATGTCCGTTCGTGCGATAACTCTTGATAGAGAGGTCCTAGAGACCTGAAAAGCGGTACATCGATTTCTCTTGGTCTAAAGAAATATTGTGTTTATTTTTTATTCAATAGATCGGTATGTCCGTTCGTGCGATAACTCTTGATAGAGAGGTCCTAGAGACCTGAAAAGCGGTACATCGATTTCTCTTGGTCTAAAGAAATATTGTGTTTATTTTTTAGTCAATAGATCGGTATGTCCGTTCGTGCCATAACTCTTGATAGAGAGGTCCTAGAGACCTGAAAAGCGGTACATCGATTTCTCTTGGTCTAAAGAAATATTGTGTTTATTTTTTAGTCAATAGATCGGTATGTCCGTTCGTGCCATAACTCTTGATAGAGAGGTCCTAGAGACCTGAAAAGCGGTACATCGATTTCTCTTGGTCTAAAGAAATATTGTGTTTATTTTTTAGTCAATAGATCGGTATGTCCGTTCGTGCCATAACTCTTGATAGAGAGGTCCTAGAGACCTGAAAAGCGGTACATCGATTTCTCTTGGTCTAAAGAAATATTGTGTTTATTTTTTAGTCAATAGATCGGTATGTCCGTTCGTGCCATAACTCTTGATAGAGAGGTCCTAGAGACCTGAAAAGCGGTACATCGATTTCTCTTGCTCTAAGGAAATATTGTGTTTATTTTTTAGTCAATAGATCGGTATGTCCGTTCGTGCGATAACTCTTGATAGAGAGGTCCTAGAGACCTGAAAAGCGGTACATCGATTTCTCTTGGTCTAAAGAAATATTGTGTTTATTTTCTAGTCAATAGATCGGTATGTCCGTTCGTGCCATAACTCTTGATAGAGAGGTCCTATAGACCTGAAAAGCGGTACATCGATTTCTCTTGGTCTAAAGGAAATATTGTGTTTATTTTTTAGTCAATAGATCGGTATGTCCGTTCGTGCCATAACTCTTGATAGAGAGGTCCTAGAGACCTGAAAAGCGGTACATCGATTTCTCTTGCTCTAAGGAAATATTGTGTTTATTTTTTAGTCAATAGATCGGAATGTCCGTTCGTGCGATAACTCTTGATAGAGAGGTCCTATAAATTTGAAACTTGTTATAAGGGTTTATTTTGGTCCAAATAAAAACGTGATTAGTATTGGTCTCAAAAGTTTAGCAAAGTTGGCTAACTCCGTAAATAAATGCTGAGTTACGGTTTGTCGGCCTTTACAAAGTTGTATCGGTTTACTATGTCAAGATTCTGTGGCTAAAATCTTTCTCTGATATTTTCTTTATATCTCGCTAGTGAATGGGTTTTGGTGTGTAGCTTTCATGTATTTGTAATAAGAAGTTGCTGTAGTAGACATGAATGGAGGATATTTCCATTCTGTGTTTACAACGGGCAATATCGGGTTAGTTTTATACACTTGAAAGTATTCAAACATATAATTTGTATATGATTAATACGCATTTTATACATTCGTATTTAAGAATATTTCTCAATAAAATGATAAATTTCCTGATTTATATTTATAAGAATGTTTCATTGTCTGATATTCACCATAAAATAGCAGGTTGTGTAACATTGAAAATTATTGTAGAGATTTTCGCGCGCTGTTTGTGTTAACCAGCTTTGTTTAATTCAGTATATTTTCGATCGGAGTAGTTTATTAGGCTGATAGTGTTGACTGCCACTCTATCTGATGCGGATTGAGGACGCTCGAGCTGGTGTCGGTGTCGGGGTGATAAACAAGGGTGCAGATTTACGTGGTGCCAGGCTGGCCTACTTAGCCTACTGTAACTCTACTCTCTCAATCGTTCTCCACTTGTTAACTTTATTTTTCTCCACTAAAAATCTCAGTTCATGAAATTAAGTAATTATTTGGTAGTGCATTTTGTTGCGTTAAAATGCAGTCGTTGTTTGTAAAACAAATTTGTACTTGACTGATTTTTTAAATTTTAGAATGGCACCTTTTAAATATAATTTTCTAAAGTACAGAAATGTTTTATTAATTCATGAGTATTACAGGCTTTTGCAGTAGACGATTTGAGCAATTTTGTAACCAGGCCTAAAGAAAGACAGTACATACATTAGTTGTGGCTTCAGGGAGTATTAGTTTTTTAAATTATTTATGACTTAACTTACTAGTTAAGGAATGTTTTATAATAATATATAATATATATAAACACTATAAAACGTTCATATTCTTATCTTCGTGAGTGTAATATGCCGCTAAATACCACTACTTCAACAATTTATCAATAATGATTGTGATAAGTTTATCTAGTTTTCCTGTCATTAGAAAAGATATCTTAAAAGGGCTGTGACTAAAACCTTTTTAATTCATAAAACTATCCCGATCAAAACCGATTATACCACTTTAATAATACACAAAAGTTAATAAATTAGAAAGTTTGAATGGTAATATATAAAAAAGAAAACACTAGAATAAAACTGGTCTCTTTGTACTACCGATTTAAAAAAAACCTTAGCATTGTATGGTAGCTAATCGTTTGTATTTTGTGAGATATCTATTTTGCAATGAATCGGTAATAAGAACATTTTAATGTTCAAGATAGAACATATTTAGGTATGTTCAACATTCGAAACAATGTGAATGTCAAGTTGAACTCCATATATATTTGAACAAACCCTGTTTTAGTGAAATATATTATTGCACCCCATCAGAAAACCATAAGGTGTTTTTGTGAGACAAAGAGGTCTCCTTTATATAACCTGTAAAGGAGCGCCACATTTCATCACCGATTTTTTTCTGAAAAAAGCTCAGATTTTCTTGTTTTACCATTATATACAATTTGTTCACTACTTGCTTACCTAGATTAAGCACCTTCAATTCAGAAACGGTCACCTTTCGCTAGTAGGATCGTACGGTTTGTGTAGTTATCTATTCTTGCTTCAGCACCGTTAGAGAGTTCTTGTGCTGTACCCAACTTCTTCGCAAAAAATATCTTTAGTAAACCACCAAACTTGGATTATTATTTTATCAATCTATTCAACATAATTCGATGTTTTCGTAACAGAAGGTTGTTAGTATTAATAACAGTGCATCGCAGTGCAAGGTTTGAAATGGACTCTTTGCAATAATCATATTCAAATAATCATTGTTTAATAAACTTCTAAATTATTAAATGTTCTCTTAGGTGGTCAGTGAAGTTAATGGTTTATTAGAACCAATCTCAGAATTCAGTGCATAGCTTGCAAAGTTTAATAGTTGTAAACATTTTAAACCGTGAATAGATTTACTTCCAATTGTTTGGAGATTTATGAGGGATATAGGTCGTAGTTTATCCATAATAGGCTTCCGGTCAACACCCCAAAACGTGACTTGGAGATGATTAGAAAAATTTCTGTTGTATACCATACAAATAAAGAAGCAATGGTGGGAAGGGCTGATTCGATGTGAATGTTGAATTTAGCTCCAGTTCACCTTCCTCTTACGTCTAAGTCTGCAACAGCATAAGATTTCAGATGCTGCACGTAAGAGGACAGTGAGCTGAGCTAAATTCAACATTTACGTGCCATACAGGTTGATTAGTTGCAAGCAATAATTTCATTTTGACGGTTACCTGTCTGTAGGAATTAGCACATATTGTTCATAAACATTTATCGACCTTTCCCAAGTATTAAGTCTCGTCAGTCTTGAACAGCTTGTGCTGTAAAATACTAATGGCTGAATAATCGTTTCTTCTAATCGCTAGAACTAACCACTACGACTGATCATTAGACGTATTCATTAAGATCTTCCAATTAGATAAAACTATTGTGGAAATTTCAATTTAAAATCCTCCTCTACAACAATGTCATCATTGCTACCCCTATCGCGATAGTATTTACAATGCAAGGCCTGCATTTTTGAAAATTTCAAATTTCCCCTTCAAGTTTTAACTAGCCAACCTTAAATGGCGTTTGCTATCACAAAACTCATGAATGAAGATCACAGTACTCATGCAGAACTTTCTAAAAATAACTCACATGCCATGATTCTGGAAATTTAAATTTTACCCCCAGATGATTCCCCGGCACAAGCCAAGATAGGGACTTTAGAAATAAACTTGACTGATATTTGTCACTTAAAAATGAGATATCAAACTTTTATTTACTATCACTAAATTTGCAATCTATTTCGTGTCAAAAATGGGCATTGACAAGAAAAAATAAAAGGCATCTTGTTCTGATTAAGTATGATTTACTTCAGTAAAAACTGAAATAACACAAAAAGGTAATATATTTAGATTTTCCAATTCTTTTAAAAAATCAGATAACTATGTTTGATTTTACTTGTTATACTTTTTTCTTTTGCTTGGTTATAGCATCGAATTCCAGCTTTTTGAGTCAAAGAAGAGGTAGGAAATTCATGAATGATGACTAACAACCTGCTTTGTAACAATGCATATTTATTTATTTTAACACGCCCAGGGTAAATGCCAATTACAAGAAAATTTAATCAATAAAAAATACTTATTCTATAAATACTATTCCAAAATTACTATAATTCTCAAACAAATACTGTAAAAAAATATTCTGTAAATGACAACCAACGTAATAACATAACAACAATATCAAACTACGAGACAAAAATATCTTTTATATAACAAATATATAACACTACATTATTAACAACAATATTATAATAATAAATATTGGATTACAATACAACAACATTTTTAATAATACATATATTATATGTGTATTATATTTTTTCCATCATTTAGAGATTTTGCCAGTTGATTATGTCATAGTGATTTTAAAGGATCTTATTTATAAACAGTGCAGCATTCCTTCTAATGAACCCCTGTAGTTTGGTCGGTGGCCTATCCTGTTTTATATAAAATATTGAAACCTTCATTATAAAGTACTGAACTCCGATTACTAAACTGGCGAAACTAATTTTATGTCAGCATTTAAGAATATGGGAAGGTCTGTTTGTCTAATAACTTAAACGTGTGGGTTGTCAGTAAAAGACGAGCAATAACTGTGGGCACGAGTAAAGTCGTATATGTACGTATAAACGAGCCAGTGCACCTACATTCATGGCAGAACTTGGCGGTTACGGCTCTGGGCGCCATCATGTGAGAGTAACTGCATACTGCACTCTCAATTACGACGAAATCACCGGTCGTAAATGTTAAACCGTTATTTACTGCGGTTCGGGTTAAAAACTGTTTCTGAATACTATATGTCTGAAGAATCCGATTTTCAGATCGGATCTTGCGAGAATTGCTGCGCTCTATAATCCCTGTCAATTGAATATCCATGACAAAAAACGACGTCATGTGTGCGGAAATCTGTTACACAGTGAGTGATTATCCATGAAGCCAATCCAAAACACAATTTTTGTCCAATTACTTTTTCAGTTCATTAGAACTTTGCGGGTTTCTAACGCAAGACCAGCTATATAGAAAGATCATCTTAGAAAGTGTAAAAACAAAATACAATTCCTAACATGCAAACACACCATTCTGAACTAATGGCGGATATACCAATAAACCTACTAAATTGTATTTATGGCTAGTTTCAACTCAATTACGGAAATACCATCTGACAGCCTGAGGAACCTAGAATGTTTAGTTCGCCGCTATTTATGACAAACATTATTTAGTTATTTTTTATTTTCCACAATAATTTCACTAGTTACTTACTATATAACAAATTAACATGGTTGATCTAGTACGAGGCTCAAAGCTGGTCAGTAGATAAACTATTTAAATAATAATGTGTTCTGTTCATTAAAATGATGCCCCCTTCAAATCATACACATGTTTCTTCGCATCGTTTTTGTATTATGTATGTGTTTTGTGATATCTGAAATCCTCCTAGATATTTTGCAAGGATCCCATAGTATGCACTGTTACTGAAAAAATTTATTTTACTGTGTATAAATTATTATATTTTAATTGTAACCCAGGCCTACGTTATTTCAACAGGCTGTATAGAAGACTGTGTAGTAGAGTGTATAGAAAGTATAACAATCATACAAATTTTGTCATGCAAGAATAAAAATGTTACATCCCCATGGCAGACAGTAAAGAAATTGTGTCAGCCTAATGAGTGATCATGACGCTCAGCCAAAATCAATGTGAAAGTTGAGTTTAGCTCCAGTTCACCTTCCTCTTAGTGCAGAGTCTCTTGGATGTGATGCTGTCACAGACTTGACTCCTGGAATCTGGAGTCATGTTCATCTGAAGAGATCCAAAAAGGTCTGCGACGAATAAACTCAATCAGAGACATCATGACTACTAAATATAGTGTAATTCAAGATTCAAGTCTGTTAAGTCAGATTCCAGGTGCTGCACAAGAGGAAGGTGAACTAAGTTAAACTCAACATTCATGTTAAATCAACGCTTCCAATAAAAGCTACGAATTCCATGGTTATACATCAAAGAATTCATTCTTTTTAATGTAAACATGAATGTTTATGTGCAATTTAAATTATGCAGATTCTTTCTCGAAATATCTAGTCGTCCCATAATAGATTTACAATCTTTGTTCATTAGATTGGTTTTCATGTGTTATATTGTAAAAGTCTTCACACCAAGCCCCTAAAAGAAAGGCTTGTCCTGGAAAAAAACATGTGGACGATGTCTGCACCAAAATTTCCTCAGTCATCTATGCTTTGAGGAAATTGGTATAATTTTGTGAAATACGCCTATTGAAAATGGCCTATTATGGAGTAGTGTACACATATTTCATACGTCATAATATTGTGGGGAGGGCGTGCTAATGCCCATTTTAAGGGGTATTTCGTCCTCCAAAATTAGAATCAAAGAATCCTGTAGGGGTTCTTTTAGAGAACTTAACAAATGTGAGGTGACGCGGGGCAGGGACGTTCATGAGTACAATACTAGAGGGCGGGATGCGCTCTAATCTGCGCAGCACAGTCTCCAGGATTTCGATGATCTGCCATCTGAGGTTGGAGCTAAACTGTTCAACAAGCTGCCCTTAGAGCGTGAAGAAAATTGGAAACCACTGTTTAAGAGGAAGCTAAGGCGACTACTGGTGTAAAGAGCCTACAAGGATTTTGCGTATAATGAGGATTAATCAATTCTGTTGGGTTGGGGGTGCGGTATTGTGCAGCACTTTAGCTTTTTACCTTGCAAACTTTTTACATTCTTTGTTTACAATTACAAGTAGAATTGAATTTTATATTTTAAGAGTACTTATTTTTTAATTGTATTGTTTTGTTGAGTTTACTTATATTCTTGAATATTGTAATCTATATGACGCATGTCATACAATATTATTATAACTGTCTACGGCAATAAAGCTATTATTATTATAACATTAAAGAAAATATAATGTTGTTAGGGTAGTTATACAATATGTGTTAATATGCCACATGTTAAAATGTCATATGATATTACCCAATTTGTTTACAATTTGCTGCAATTTTCTCTTCCGTCATGGTTACCAATAGGACCAATGTAGAATCACGCGTTGACGCTCAGCCAAATCCCATGAGTCATATGCACCATAATCGAAATCAGTATTACCTATATAGTGTTATGTATATGAAGTTACACGCAAAATTGCAAGTCTATAGGTCAGTTCGTTTTCAAAATATCGTGCGGACCGACAGAAATAAATTACATTTTCCAGCCCCATGAGTGATAGATAGGGTTCGCTATTACTCAGACAATAAAAAAACAAAACAGCTGTTCCAAATACGCCGTGCTGAATTTTACGAGGAAAAACATTTTTTCCGTTTCATGATTGATCATTATGAACCGGGAAAATACAAACAGAAATCAATGTAATTTCGAAAGTAAATAATTGAAAAAAATAATGGTGATGTATGTTTTAAATACATTGTTTTAACATATGAATCAATAAGTAAAAACTTAAAAACTGCTGAATTTATGAGTCACCAGATGACCAAACATCGCAATGGCTGATCCAGTACTCATTTTGTTATGGGTGGGGGCATATAAATCACGGTTTTAGTTTAACATTATCTTTAGTGTAACAGGTTATTTTGGTTTTCGATACAATAAAAAATAAAGAATTGTTTAATAATGTACTTACTCAAAGTTTAGTTCACTGAGTTAAGTTAATTTGTATAAGGTATTTTGATATTATCAGGAGACCACTCTGTCCCTACCTACTAGTTATTACGCGATATAAGTAGCTTTAGGTTAGGTTAAAGTAAATAATATGTTGTTAGTAGTACCAAAACTATAGTTAACTATAATTAACTATATCTTTTTCAAGTAGATCTACTACTTTATTTCTTGTAGTTTGTTATTTGCTCTAAATTTATCTTGTTAATTCTTAAATGTTTATCATTGTTTTTCTTTATCTTGTTGTTGTTGTTATTGTTATTATACTCAAGTTATATTAGTTTTCGAGTTGGTTAGTGTTATTTATGATTTGTTATTTTTTTATACTTATTGAATAGTTAAAACTAACACACCATGTTTTATTGTAAATTTGTTCGATTATGCTGTCTGTCTGGAATTAATTAATTTGTATTATTCTTATAAAAAATGGTTGTCCGTTGATAAACAAATAAACTAGTTAACGCTTGAATTTTGGTACCATCTCGAGGGGTGTTTTTCTTTTTTCGCCAGAAATGCAGGGTGGCGGCGACCACCGACGCCTGCAATGATGGCCAATGGTATATCCGATTGGTACTTTTCCGAAGTCAGCTCACGTGCCAGAGCGTTCAACGTGATGTGACGTCAGAAAATTTGACGATCTGGGCCGTCATCAAAGGTCGAGAAAATACTGATCGGAAATTCCCTGGCCGACATTGTGGGTTTCGGTGACGCCTTGCACACCCCAATTCTGGCGTAAAATTAAACCAACAATCGAGATACCGGTAGTACTTAAATTCAAGCTCAGATCACGTGATCGCCCGTAAATTTTAATATGGCCCGAAGAAATAAGGATGGCCAAGGCACGAGATGTCGAAACCAAACTGAGACAATCAGACAATTTTTCAAAAAGCCCTTGGAACATTATAAAAAACAGCACAAAACAACAAAGTTTTTCAAAATTTTCAATTCCAACACTTAAAACAACAAATAAAATAATTGATGATCCGTTTGAAGTGGCAAGTGAATTTAACAAATTTTTTTCAACTGTGGCTGAACCAGACGACTCATTTTCGGATAGCCCTCGCGATGACCATTGACGAGGACCGATCTCATCTATGGTTCTTTTTCCTGTGAGTGAGGTGGAGGTGGCCCGTATCGTGCGGTATTTGAGACCGAAAAAATCCAGTGTGACACCAATGGCATGTCTGTGTGGTTGCTCAGGGGGGTTGCTTCAAATACCTCTTGACTCCAATCACCCGACTGATCAATCTTTCATTTGCTCAAGGCGTATTCCCGTCAGCATTGAAGATTGCCAAAGTTTATACCAATTTTCAAAAAGGACGATGCTTGCATTCCAAGCAACTATCGTCCAATATCTATACTCCCAGTTTTCAGCAAAATTTTTGAAAAAGCTTTTCTCAAACAATTTGAACAATTTCTTGATCGTTACGAGGTTCTATGTCCCGAACAATTTGGGTTCAGAAAAAACAAGTCGACAATCGATGCTGTAACGAATCTCATTTACAATGTTGTCGAGGGCCTGGAGAGGCGAGAGCACGTGCTAAGCATATTCCTCGACCTCTCTAAAGCTTTTGACTGTGTGCATCATGCAACACTGTTGCACCAGTTGTGGTCAAGTGGTATTCGGGGACTGCCGCACGATTGGATATCGTCTTATATAAAAGATAGAGAGCAGTCCCGTGCAGATTGCGAGTGTGTCTTGTCAGGCAAAGTTAAAATGCCCTACGGTTGACCCACAGGGATTCAATATTAGGGCCAGTCCTTTTTCTAATTTACGTCAACAGATTGAATTCTGCAATCCAGAATGGAAAATTGATTCAATATGCTGACGACACGACTCTCTGCATCAGATCAAAATCAAAAAAACGAACTTGAAATGGAGTCATTCATTGAGTTGAATTCATGCATCGAATATTTCTCCAGAATCAATCTGAAAACAAACAGTTCAAAATCAAAACGTCATACATTTTTGCCTTCGGCAACAACAAGAGCAAGAGCTTCGACCCGCGGTGATGGTGGACGATTTCCTTCTGGAAGAAACAGACTCCATTAAGTTCCTTGGAATGTACCTTGATTCGGGGGCTGTCATGGGGACGATCACATTGAAAAACGTTTGCTCTAAGGTCGCTTCGGGAATTTATGTCCTGCTCAATCTTGCAAAATTTTGTTCGTTGGATGTATTAAAAATGGCCTATTTCGGTCTGATACATCCACATTTGACATATGGCTTGAGATTGTGGGGAAGCTGTTCCAAATACAGATTTGAAAGAGTTTTCAGATCTCAAAAGAAAGCCGTAAGAATTCTTTCAAAATTAAACCCCAGAGAGTCGTGCAAATATGCCTTTAGGGAGCTTGGATTGCTGACCCTTCCCTGTCTCTATATTCTCGAGGTGGCCTTGTACTGCCGATTTAAATGCGAGTTGGTGCAGGGTAGGGATGTCCACCAATATGGGGACTAGAGGCAGGAATAACTTTCGAGTCGAACAGCACAGAACGGCAGCTTTCGAACACTTACCATCTCAAGTTGGAGTCGGGGACTAATCAATAGGCTCCCTGAAGGCATCAAACAACTCAATGAAACAAAAAAATTCAAAACTCGACTAAAACATTTTCTTATGTCAAAGGCATTTTACTCAACTGATGAGTTCATGATGGGGCCGCTGGGATGAAAATTTTTAAAAATTAACAACCACGAAATCCCCGGTTCTGGTACATACAAGAATCGTATTGCATTGTATGTATTTACCTTGACCAATATCATTTATCTGATGTACTTATCTACTTTATATAGTTACGTTGACCGCATGCCATGCAATATTGTAATTGTTTCACGCAATAAAGGATATTATTATTATTATTATTATTATTATTATTTTAATTTAAACTTTTCCTATTTAAGTTTAATAACAAAATAGTAGATAGACATAAAGTGGCCTTCGGATAATACAAAAGTACAGTTGATTGTATCTTTTACGGTTATGTTACGAGAGTAATTTAGATGTTTCGACAAAATTTTTTCAACAGAAGGTTTCTCAAACTTCGGAGTGTATCCCATGTCTGTGAAGTTGGCCCACCCAAAATAGCCACCCACTTAAAAAAGTTAGGACTCGTCAGTTTACGTTTAAACTAACGATTCCAACCATTTTTAATTGGATAGGCTATTTTTGGTGGGCCAATTTCACAGACATGTGTAGCCCCCCTGGCTCCTCCTCTGGATCCGCCACTGAGACGGTACGTTTTACATTTTTCTTGAACTTTGAGGAGGTGTTAGGTAAAACCTTCTCAAATAATACAACTTACGTAATGTTGTATTACATATATTACCACAATAACGCATATATTTAAATACATTCTATGGATAGTGTGTAGGTGTGTAGTGTGCAAGACCGGGTACGTTGCAAGGGTAGGCGGGTGCACAACTGGCAGCGAGCCCAAGCGCCCAGGGAACAACGCCGGACAGTCTGCCGCCAACCCGCCCGCGCCACATCGATTCCGACACTTCCGAATTTGAACTGTCTCCCACCCCCTCGCACACCCCCATCGTCACACATCCACCGCCGCAGCAGGGGTGTAAAATGTGTCAATGGCTCTTATCTGGGTAACACTTGTTCCGAGGGTTGTGGCAGTGGAAGTACTTATCTCCTAACCCGATATAAGCCTATATCTTGTTAAAATGTTCAAATAGTTCTCGGTCTCTGCTTGTGTACACACACGAATTCACTGTTCGTAAAATGTTTAGAATTTTTATAATACTAAAACTGTATGTATTGCTACTATTTTTCATTTTGTTTAGTTATTAAAATTAATCAATTAATTAAACAGGGTTATCGCTAATAATGCTGACACTCTGAAAAATATTCGCGGTTTGCTTCAAGACCTGAACTCGTTTTAATTTCAAGCGACGATCTTGGAAAACACTCATGCTGTTTTTGTATTTCATAAGCTATTTCTTATAACCCATTTGTGTTTATAGTTTTGTGCTCATTTTGGACAATCATGTTAACCGTTAAACTTCAGACTAATAAAAACATGCGTAATCTTTTTAGATCGTGATCAGGCTTCCGCACAATGTAATTACGATATATTCATCGGATAACAAGCCTGGCTTGTGCTTGTTCCAGCAGTGTTTGAAAATGCTTTTCACAAAATCTCTCCACGATAAATTGACGTTGGTAAAGTTTAGAGAGCTGTTTAATTCTTCCCTAAAATTTGCCTACGTGGTTTTCTCTCACCACATTGCGAGTGGATTTGACGGCCGCGACCTCTCATTGGCTCCCATCATTCGTTTCTAACCATGGGTACGTGAGGGCTTGTTTCCGGTATTTACAACAATATCTTGTTACGAGTATGCGAGAATTAATAGGAGTGCCTTAATATCTTCAGTGCGTAATATTACCCATTATGTTTTCCTCCGAGAGGATTTCGTGCTGGGCACTTCATTGTTTTATCGCCGTCAGAGAGTGTCCAAATGTCATTGTCTCGTTTGGACTACAGTTCCCTTGGAATCTCAAGCTCGGTATCGTGCCATATCCTCTCACCATTTCACTTTAATCAATTAGTTAAGTATCGTGATAACCAAGGCTGGTCCCATTTTACAAGAACAGCGTCGGAGGTAGTTATATCGTCTACACGATACTTTGGGACGAAATATGATCGTCTCGGTGCATAACGTCTAATGCGATGGCTACATAGAGAATCACGAATTTTGTGAGACAGCCTTGTGACCCACTGCGTGAAACAAAATACCAAAAGGATGGATCTGAGATAGGCAGTCAAAAGTCTCCCCCACTTGTCCCACGTGTTATGCGACAATTTTGCGAAATCATCCGTGAAAATCCTTTTATTTGGTTTAAACAACTTCAGTTCATGAAATCGTAAATCATTTTTTATTCAAGGAAAAAGCAATTAATTGAAAAGTTTCATACTAAATAATCTATTTTTTATAGATAGATCATTATAGATTAAACAGATATTAAATAGATCATTAAACCTGTCCTTGCACTTGTTTAATACAATATTTTATAACAATATAAAGTTTTTATTTTCTTGCATTGTAATTTGTAATCATATATAAGGTCTGTAGATGGATCAGTTGTACTCGGTGGAGCATCGGGATGAAGAGATGTTCTGAGTACAAAGTACATTTGCACGACATCGCTTGTGGCAAAGACAAATACACCTCCTTTTGTGTGCAGTTGATGGGCCTGTGGCACACGGTAGAGATCATCCAGCACCGAGACGAGCAGAGGTTTCGCGGCGTGCAGACGACGGACACCTGCCCCATGGTGCACTTGGCCAAGACTGGAAGCAGCGACCTCAAGATGCTCTGGCACGAGCCGGCTGGCTACGTCGAGTACAGGTTCCGCATCACGGACATAAGCAACCCCGGCTTCTGGCTTTCCTGGGGGCCCCAGAACGGTAATTATTAGATAAACACTGATAATCTTCTACTCATATTTTGTTTTATGCGTGTTTCTTTTAAAATCTCAATTCTGTATATTTTTAAAAGTATATTTTGGCAGTTCCCTACTTTATTTACACCACAGATCAAACTTTATATATATACCGGCTTTAATTTTTTAACTGTGATATACTTTGTGAATGATAAAGCAAATAGTTCAATAGAATAATAATAGGAAGTGGAATCCATGCATTGTAGCTCTGTTTTTTACTTCTTCGAGATGGGAAGATGAGGCTGAGAATGTTAAGATTAAGGGTGCACTCTACCACTCTCGTGAACGTTGATGCAAGGGTTTTTAATCTCCCTTATTGTACGCTCATTTATTGAGCAATTACAGACGTATTGTTTTCATTTACTAACTAAATGTTTTTGTACGCATCTACATCATTTTTGAAATTTAAATGCAACTTAAGCTGCACATCAGGTGCAAAGTTTTTTTTTTAATTAAAATTAAAGGCATTTCAACGCTTAATAAAATAAAAAAATTTTATTATAAGAAATGAATATATACGGGCTTAGATTGTCGTCCATTCTTCCTTTCCGACGCTGTCACAAACTTGTCTCCTGGAATTTTGAGTCCACCTCCGTCTGAAGAAAAAAAAAAGGTCGGAGGCGAAGAAGCTCAAAACAAACTATTTGCATAGTTTTGACATCAAAGACAGGCTACACAAATCAAGCGTAATCTGTATAAAGAGGTGTTGCCTCATCAGATACACAATTCTATGTGTTTATTCCACTGCCCCCCCCCCCATATATTGGGGTATTCTTAACCGCAGATTCCCCATGGAATACCCTCCAAAACAAAATTTTTAAATCCCCATAGCTACAAACATGTTTCAAAAGTTATTGTAGCAATTGAAGGGGCTTTGCCAATTAGGCCGTGAAGACAGATTAGACTGTGATGACGTACAGACAGCTGCTGACAGGCCTGGATGTGGCCATTGTTACTGTTATTGGTGGACTCGTATATACTAGAACATGGCGGCGTTCGCAAAATCCCCATAGCTACAAATATGTTTCAACAGTTATTGTAGCAATTGAAGGGGCTTTGCCAATTAGGCCGTGAAGACAGATTAGACTGTGATGACATACAGACAGCTGCTGACAGGCCTGGATGTGGCCATTGTTACTGTTATTGATGGACTCGTATATACTAGAACATGGCGGCGTTCGCAAAATCCCCATAGCTACAAATATGTTTCAACAGTTATTGTAGCAATTGAAGGGGCTTTGCCAATTAGGCCATGAACTCAGATTAAACTGGTGTGACGTACAAAAAAGTTGGCAGGCCTGGATGTGGCCATTATTGCAGTTATTGGTGGACCCACTAGAGCATGGCAGTGTTCGAAAAATGTTTATACTAGCGGGTTTTTCAGTTTATGCATACGTATATAATATTCAATTTTTTGATCATTTTACATGTATATTGATAGATTACCATGCTTGTAATATATTGAAGGTTTTTCTCAGTACCCAGTACATATAATTTAGAACAAGGTATATTGGTATAACAGTGTTACAGAAAATGTCACATGTTTTATTCATATAAAAACTTCATCAATTGTTGCAAAAGTCTCGTTAACTCAAGTGTTAGACAATAAACTATTTAGTTAAAAACTGCATAAAATAACTGAAATAAATTGTACAACGTCTACAGTGAGCTTAAAAGCTATTACATTATAAACCCTATTATTGAAGGCATAAAAATGTTCAAATATTCTTAGGGTTTATTATGAAATTAAATTTCCTCCTTTCAAATTAATGTGGAAAGAAGAATAATATCAAATAAAGCTAGTAAAAACTAAATAATTTTGCATTTCCAAGCAAATTAATTTCCTAGTAACATAAATAACAGCCTTATAATAAATCAAGAAGAAATTTGGGAGGAATCCGCTATAAAGCGACGTTCCCTAAAACATTTAACAGACAAATCCAACGCTGTAAAGAAAAAAAATATTTGAACCAATCTATTTGTAATGGCGATTATTAATTTTTATTTGTACTTCATATTTGAGCTTTACTTGATAGTTTCGGCAGATGCTAAGCTGAAGGTGGGCTTTTTAAATTCATGAAAATATCCAAAAATCGGTAGCTATGTTTGTCTTGTACACAATTAAATGAATTAGAGTTTTCAGAAAAAATTATTTATGGGCTATCTTTGTAGTCAATATGTTAAAGAAGGATGAATTGAGCGCCAACATTTAATATCAATTATTGTTATAATTGTTTTGTTGCTAAGTTTAGTAAACATAAACTGTACTGGAAAAGCTTCTTTGTTGTACACTTTTCTAAGTGGAACAAGGAGTAACTTGCCGAGAAAGTAATCCTTTCTAACCCTAATGACAGTTTATCGAATTGAGCGAAAGAAAATGAAATCAAGGGTCTGATAAAGTTCTGCAAGAGAACATGTTTGTACTCCTCGAGAATGGAGTTAGTATTTCGAAAAAGTCCAAGACAACGCACGCTCAGCCTAAAGGTGAGTAGTGAGTATTCTCTAGGATATTTAGAAAAACCTGTCAAGGTTTTGAGTGTAATGTCTCCCCGTTGGCAGTAAAATTTTCAAAAAATATGTAAAAATGGTGTTTATGAAAATTAGTTTGCAAGAATTTGGACCTCCGAAAATAATTATTCAGTTTGAAATTGAGAACGCTTCATAAAACACACTGCTAGTTTATTACAACTTAAGTGTTTCTTCTTTGAATTTTGTTTCCTCCAGAGAAATTTCTCGCTTGCATCCAGCACATAATTCTGTCCATAAAGAATGATATCAACCTAGAAGGTTTTCCTATTTTTTAGAAAGTTAAATACCTTCAACGTACTTTCGGTACGTATTAGAGTCAATGTCTGAAATCTGTAGTTTTTAGATATCATTCATTGTTACTGAGGACAGTTCGCCTTACCGAACCACACATTTCAGCCTCTCTTCACCACTTTCAAAAAATCATCACCTGAATGGTTTTGAAGAGAAAACAAATTCCTCCTTAATAAAGAAACTGTTGAGTAGAAAAAAATTTTACTCGACTCAAAACTTGCTAACTGCGAATTTATTGTGGGAGCTGGACCTGGACCTGGTATACTGGAAGAGATCCTGCCTTAACAATTGAGAGTGATTGCTTACACTAATAGATCCCTGACTGATATAGAAAAACAATCTCATTTTTCAACTTGTAACCTCTTAACTTTTTTAACTGCCAACAAGATAATATAAGGGTTAATATTCATCCACTTTTGAAGGTATCAAAAGGTATAACATTGAATAAAACAAGAACTTATTACATTATGCTTCTGGTCGGGAATTTAGTATATACTGTTCACATCCATATCCCATAAACTGGAAACTTCATTCACATCTCACTTCACTCCCTCTAATATTAACCATTAACATCACACATTGAAGTACACTTTCCACTTTCCTCTGTTATTGGAACATTGCGAGAGCAAGGCAAATTTTACATATAGGTCCATCTATACATATGCATATAAAAATAACTTACGATCTTGAATATTTATACTTGAGAGCTTGAGAGAGTATACCATCCTGCACGATTTTATTAAATCTCTACCTTTCACTGTATCAACATCAGCCATTAAAGTGGCGAAGGAAAAATATATTTCTCAGTTTCGTATTCGTGAAAAGCTCTAGTCTGAGAATAGACAAAAGTTCAGAGCTTACTCTCTACAGTAACTCTTTACATAAACTAGTTTGAAGCTAATCGGACATCGCAGTGAACTAGCTGACTTCAATTTGGATACGGTTGGAAAGAAAGGAATCAAGTCACAAAAACATCATTTTCCAAAGAGTTTTCACAAGATGAAAAATGTAGTTTTAAAGAAGAACCCTGCTATTCATGTCATAGCTTTCCAACAGACCCTCCAGACCTTTTGAATTTCTAAATATATAAGAACTAATAAATTAGGATATACAGAACTTTCCGGCACAATTCGAAATTGAAATTATTTTTCGATGATTGATCGATAAAAGCATGGGTGGGATGGGAAATGAGCAGAGAGTGAACAAATATTATGTAAGTTACAGATTAATTTATTTTGATTTACGAATTTCGTTTTGAAGATTAACATTTAATAAAGATAACTTTTAGTCACTTAATCAAATTCCTAGTATCATATATTAATTATGACTAACATTGTCATGATTAGTGAGGCCAAAACACTTGTTTTCAATTCGATGTCTCATTTGTATATTTTTTTTTAATGCTAGAACAAATAACCCATTATACTATGTAAATATTTACTAGATTGTCTGTTTCATAAGACTAGTAAATGTTATAATTTATTAATGATTACGTAAATAATTTACTGCTATTATCACTTGTATTAAAATTACTCGTATTAAAAATAAGTGTTAGCTACAAAAAAAGCAATGAACAAGCCTTCTTCACAGATATTATAAGCGAACAAGTCCGTAAATAGTAAATTGTAACTGAAGTACCAATAAAATGGAAATACTCCAGTTGACAAAGAATTTTAGGGATGACTCAGTCAGCTTGAAGACGTCGTAAGGAGGTGGAGGTGGTGGGGAGGGGAAGAGGTTACGCCCTGATTGTCAGCTGATTAATAAGACCGGAAGATGTTTGCTACTGGACGAGTATGACACATAGTTTAGTCGATATCTGGACTCTTGCTACTACTAGCTATCACGAACCACTTTTTAGTTTCTGACACACTTTCAAACGGTTTTTCCTATTACTATTTAACGAATAGGAGAAAGGTTTTCTAAGCAATTCCAAATTTGTATATAGCTTTGTGATAAAAGCGAAATGGAACTTATCAAAAATTACGTTTCAAACAGACTAACAAAATACTCATATTTTTAAATATATTTAGATTCTAAAACAACGCCGAATAGTGTTTCAATTATTACTGAGTTTGACACGCTTTTATGATGTAAAATATATTAGGACAGGTTTAGATAGAACATCAGAACCAACCTAGGCCTTTTTCTTCCAGTTTTAGTCTGATAGATAATTGTTCTAGAATTTATTGAAGTACATTTCTTTTTATTTTTTATTATATTGTCACACTATACATTTTGATTCAAGAGTAAGGTGGCCTTGTCGCCATCTTGACGAGTTTATGTGATGCAGGGATATATTTTCATAATTTATAATATATTTTGTGCCATGGAGTTAACATTAGACACATTATACTATTGCTCATC
The DNA here is from genome assembly GCF_021130785.1 of Homalodisca vitripennis. Classification (NCBI taxonomy): domain Eukaryota; kingdom Metazoa; phylum Arthropoda; class Insecta; order Hemiptera; family Cicadellidae; genus Homalodisca; species Homalodisca vitripennis. Next base: position 107,517,127 of record NC_060210.1, read on the forward strand.
ATATGCCAAGGAACAGTCAAATAGAGGGTTTTTATGGTGAACAGTTTCAAAAGAAGGAGAAGATACTAAACTCGGCTTGCAAGGTATTGTACATGGTGTTTTAATGCCCCGTGGAATCATCGTGCATCATGCACTGTAAATGATTACATCTTTTGTGTAATAATATTCATTGATTGTTTGTAAAATGAAAAATGAAAATTATTACGAGTTTATCGTTGGTTGAGCGAAAGGAAAAGTCTTCCCTTAAACAACAAAATCTTCCATCAACACAATGATGACCTACATATGAACATCTGCGCACGTTTGATGGACAACATTACGAAATGAAGGTTCCAATTTTATTGTTAACACATTCACTACATTTTTCGGATTTGGTCTCCTACCTGAACGGATTTTATACCTAAATGTAAACAATGTATTCTTGGATAATGTATTACGTCGGACGGGGAGGTCTTTGGCGAAATAAATGTCTATTTTAAACACCTACCAAACCCCTATATTTTTTAACAGCTGGAAACTATTGTAGAAAATTTTTGAAAAAGTGTATAGAATTGAAAGTAAATCATTAAAAATATAAATCTATTAAAAATAAAATTAAAATAAAGTAATTGTAGCTTACTGCTGCAGGCGGTTGTTTTGTAGATTAAAAGTAATATTCAGTGAAGTATAACTCGAATGCTTACATGTTTATATTGTAATTAACCACAGCCCTCAAGTTCAAATTAATATCACTGATTGCTTTGATATGAACTGTGAATGCATGTGAATGTTTTCTTTTCTCAATTAATGTAATTGACTATATCACTTCAATGTAAATAAAATAGATTAAAACATTTAAAAGCACGTTGAGTACTGGTAGCGGACACGATAGAGATTGGTCACTCTCACAAGCATAATGAAGTAAAGTAATGAAGCTAGGTAATAAAAGGGATAGATGCTTAATTGCGATAACACTCACAAAGGGAGGACCGGGACGGGTTCGTTGACATTTTACTGTGTGTTGTTCTCCCTCGTGTACCCAACACGTTGGTATTTACTTTAGATTCTGTTTGCTTCTAAAACAAATGTAATTGTTCACCATAGTGTTTAAATTTTGTGATTTATTTTCAGTACAGAATTAGAGTAAATACCGATAAGATTTTACTGTGACATGTAATTAGATTGCTGTTGTGATTATTTTATCATGCGATATCACTTTTCTGTATAATTGTTATCTAGCAAAACTTACTAAGTGCTTGAGTCTGTATTCGAACTGGGATCATTGAGATGTGAGAGCTTACTCACAATTATATTTCAAGAGGTCGATACAAGTTTTTAAAATTTGTGCGAATTAGTCTACAAGTTAACCTGTTAAAAACCATCGATTTTCATAATTCGATTATTTAAGTAAAAGATTCCAAGTTATTTTTAGATAATTGTACCAAAACGTTCTCTATTAATCAGTAAAATAAGTCGAATACTCACTCATCATGTAGTTCCCAAAAACGATATCCTACTTCTTCCAGGGTTGAGTTCACATTATCATAACTTATTTACTAGTTCACAGCCCTCTTGCATAACGCCGCACGCGAATTTTACTCACGCTATCTATGTCACATTATCAGCTTCATAAATGTTTTTTTTTCCAAAATCTTGACTGAAGCCTTTATTCTAATGGCAATTTTATAAAATTCAAATAAAGTAGACATCATTATTATAAACACGGTTTCAAAGTTGACAACACTAATGGTGTAACCTTCCAAAATATAGCGACAGAATTCTTTTGGCTTTATATGGATTGACTGCCTTGCTGTATCTTACTTTTGATTGGATGATTATTTAAAACATTTTATTTCCAAACTTCGACTGTATTCAATATAATATTATTCTGATAAATTATAATTTACGGACTTCTACTGTTAGTGAAAGGCCACATTAGTTTACTCCTAGTAGTTTAATTTTGCTTTTTCTGAGAATAATTTTTTTATGGTGCTCAAATTGTATACCTCAGATCGCTTATCACATTAACATTATATAAATATATTAAATTGATTAATTCAGTTGAGAATGAAAAAAATAAATATTTAGTGCGAAATTTTTGTAGAAAAAAACCTTGAATTTACGAGAGAATAGACCTCGCATGTGATGATTAGTAGAAATGCAAGTTTTGTACAGGTTAAACTCGGTTCTGTGAGATGCTACCGTGCTAAAAATTTACCTTCGATTTATACTCCCGTCCTACTCGTAAATATTTACGTATGTGTACTAGTTTTGATAAAAACAACTTAAATATAGTATACTTGTTTATTATTGTCAGTGTACTACTATTGTGTAATGTAATCTGTTGTTTGGTGCAACAAGGACGTTTCAGTCTAGCAGTAAATTATAACTTTGGATGACGACATATTTTCTCATAGCAGAGTAAACCAATATACCGGAGTATTCAAGCGTCCGACTGAATTTAACAACAGAGTTGTCACACATCTAACAGACAGACGACTTGTGACTTTTTGTTACCTTTTAAACCTTTTGAATTAATAGGGTTCTTCCTTGAACCAGATGGATCCTATATACCCCGTATGAAGACTTTATGACCTTTCTATGGAGTTACCGCACGGACAGGGAACGACACGATTTTCAAAAGCACCTGTTGAGCCTTAATAAACCGACACAGTGGAATTCTTCAGGACCCGACAGAACTTAACGATACAGTTATCACACAGCTAACAGACAGACGACGTGACCTTTTTTACCTTTTGACCCTAAAATTGATAGGGTTCTTCCCTGGATCAAGATAAATCTGTGTGCCAACGTTCAATTCTCTAGGACCTTTCTCTCAAGAGTATCAGCTGTCACATTCTGACATAATCTATTGTTGAACGTTTCTACTTTAATATTATACTTATTAGTCTTCAGTTAAGGTTGCCTATCCGAGAGTATAAAGCTTACTTACGGTATACTTACAAAGCACAAAGAGCTGAAAGAGAACAACACAATGAAATACAATCTGATCAGTTTACATTGTATACATTATTATTTACATTATAAAGGATCTGACAGATCCTTCTTAAAATTGTGACGTCTGTCTGTATAGAGATACAGACTTGAGATAATACTTGAAATTTAGTTCATAGATTCCTCTTGATACAAAGAAAAACTATTGATTTTGGGGTTAAAAGGTCAAGGGCAGCACAGATCTAGTTCGAGAAAGTCGCTGATCCAATAGCACGTTACGGCCATTTCGTTATTTTTGTCGGGTCTTTCAACACTCCCTTGTATCGGATTATTTGGATGAGCTGTATCCATAGAATTACTACCCTCCGTTTAAAAAATTGAAAAATCAAGATATGAGTGTGTATTGTGTCTGTCATTAGGTATGCATTGTGACTCGTATTCGTACGAAAATAATTATAATGAAACCTATTCCACCGTTTTCTTAATTTTTTGTGTAAATTTAGCATACACTGCGTATATAATAGTAGTAAGTGGGTGGTCCTATTTCTAAGGATAAATCGGCATTTGGTATGGTAAACAAATTAAAACAGAAGTACTTATTACATTTATCCAGACAGCATTTTGGATTTCTTATGTAACAATAAATAGTATTAAGAAATAAAGAAAATAATAAAAAGTTAGGGGAAGTCGATGTCTATTATCTTTCAGCTGCATAATTAAACAACAGTTGATGAGAGGGCATGTATCAAATATTCGTGTCCTATTCCGATGTCTAAGTTGGAGATACTGCTGATGACTGATGATTAAATCTAATAAGATGGATATCAGTTCTGATACCAAGATGAATTTTAATTGAATTAGACTTCTTTGGCTTTGACATCTTTCTTAGCCAAAACCTGGTGTTGTATCCAACACCAAAATGCACTGAAAATGTTAAAATTATGTATGGGCTTTACCCACATTCCTCTCCAGAGATTCAGTGAAGCCAGGAACGGATGTGAATTATTCATGTGAAGCATTGTTATCGTAATTGGTGTAGTTTGCTCGCGTCCCAGACATTGACGTAATATCTCCTTCAATTGTGATTGGAGGGAAATGATGATTTTTTTTTACGGTGTTAAGGGTTTTGTGCTTTATGCCACTTTGTATTTTATATGTTTTACATATATAAGTTTTGTCATCAACAAAAATGTATCACAATAAGTCTCTTGAGATTAACCAGTTTTATAAAATGCGTCTATCACCACTGGAGTCCAAGTCCTCTGTTATGAAACCCTGTTATACTAATCCACCCATCTATAATAGTGGGGAAAATTATAATAGCGTATAAAGAGGAGGTATGAAAGTGTTCAGACAAGAGGTACACTCTAAAATGTTTTGAGAATATTGGGTGAAAAACCAAGTATCTTATATTTCGCTATACACATGTACATATCGTGCAATTATTCCTTGTATGTCAGAAAAGGATGAAAGAATGTTGCAAATACCACTTAACTTACTCTGTAAATACGCACTTAAAAGAGTTTTACTAAGCTCCATTGTGATGGAAATAGCGTCCCCATTGACTCTAGAGCCATTCCTTACAAAATCCAGATTTGTCCTCCACAACAGGTTGTGACTATTGTTAACAGCAATCAATAAGGAATTGAGTGAAGTGAACTAGAGGTCATCTCACCTCCAGAAAATAGAAAATATGAAAATACCCTGGTGCGGTATTACGATATATTTCTGATTATATAAATCACATTACCCATAAGTAGCCTACATTGAATTATACTGAAATTTCCACTGACAAGTTTAACGAGACATGTGGTGCAAGAATCTGTCATTGGTTCAAAACGTTCCTTCCCCGTTTTCCCGTATCCGTGGCATGAAATTAAAATATAATAAATACGATGCAAATAATGAAAAAGATTGATCATTGGTACCCACAATTTTGACATCTTTACGGCTCAACCGACACCCACACTGTATAAATTGCCTGGCTTTTTACAGTGCTGATTGCATTTATAGCTCATAAGATTTTGTCGCACGTCCTCTTAGAATGCCTGGAGTCATACGTCATTGCCCAAACCTACGTTTGTTTGCAATCCTGATTTACTTACTGTGATGCTAGAATTCAGTTTAAATCGAAATAAGACTGTAAATCGAAAACCTTGGCCATAAGTACTCGTGGTAAAAGTAAAAATATAGAAAGAAAAGCAAAACAAATATAGCGAAGGATTGGTTTATAAATTTCATCGCACTCAATTGAGGAAGTTACGGTTCTGTTTATGAAGTCACAGAAGTAATATTACCGCTTCTATAATAAACCTCGTAGATAAAAGGCGCTGATTCGTCTTGACGTTCCCATCTATCCTGAACTTTCTTGACAGCATCAATTATGGAATTTGCCACTCAAGACAAATAATTTCTGAGAATCTGTCTATTTGTGATCTGACATAAATGCCACTCTTATTACGAATCGTAACTCTGTCTTCCGCAGTCGAAATACTGTTGCATTAATTTAAGTTATCTCATTTATAGTTCGACCAGATATAATACTAGTGTGGTTAATGATGTTGTTGTACTCTGCAGGATCAATGTTGACCAAGCCCTACACGCAGTTCGCTGGGACAGTCCAAGTGATGAAAGCTGTTCAGACTCACATGGTGCTGACCTTTTGTTCGCCAAACCAAAGCCACTACAGCATCATCCTGGCTCGCTTCAACCATCTGTCAAGCACGGAGATACGGGGAGTCCGCAACCTACTGGGGCGGCGCGGCCTGCCGCAGACCGGAGTCAGAGAGACTTGCAAGGACTCCGCACCCCTGGCCGGGCCCACCACAGTCCTCGTCCTGCTCTCAGCACTCACCCTGGTGTTCTCCAGGAGTAACTGAACCCGATCCTGACTTCAAGACGAAGACTATGATAATCGTACATATCAATGGTTTAAATTACCAATGGAACATATTTGCTAAGTCTTCCACTAGTTGTTTTTCCGAAAGCGAATATACCAAAGAGTAATAAAATTGTGATACTCATGTTAAGCACGTACATAAGTTGACTAGCAATCCTTTGATGATGTATTTTAATTACCAATCCAATCCTAGCTACTTCTGGATTTTATTAATTTGCATAAATTAAATGTCTGTGGATTCTTAGTTTGTGAATAACATTTAATTAAATTCTAAAAGCTCGCGTGACATAGTCTAAAACAGTAGTATAATAGGTTAGTCTTTTACTTTTTTTACTTAGGTTAGTCAATAATAATTAGGAATAGTATTTTTGTAAATATTTTTTGTTAAAAATATAGTTAATACATTTACGAACAAACTGAAAAAATAATTGTGTATTATAATGTAAGAGTTATTTGTTCGTGCAAATCCTGTTTATGGTTGTTGTTTGATATTTAATATCGTATTATGTGTTGTTTTTAATTTACAGAAATGTATCCTATATTCAGCCATGAAATGGATTTATTCTAAATTAATGAAACTTTTAATTGTTATATCCATTTTTTGTATCTCTGCTACAACGTCTTTCATGTTAAACGTAATAATTACAGGTACAATGCACAATCAGCTTCGCCACACAAAATGCCACTTATTTGCTTTCACGAATTATTTTATTACACTCTCAGGTCTAACGTAGAAATATCACAATGCATCTTTCATGCACTTTTATACATGTATTGGATATGTTGTCCTTTCTATCCTGTTCCTCAACGCAGTTGATGATTTTTCTCTTTCATACACACTTACTAACAGTTTTAGTGAAACATTGTAGTAAACATTCCATCAAAATTATAAAAATCTAAACAGTTTAAAAGCACAAAGTTTAGGTATTCAAAGGTTTAATTAAGTGTAATTAACGTTACACGTTTAATATAGTTGCAATATTAGACTTTAGTTACTTACGTGTGTTAACTTTTTATTTAAAACTAACATTGTGATAAGGAAATAAAATATAAATATTTTGATTGAGTCATACGTTATCTTGTTTCTACGTTTGATATTTATTAATAGTGCAATAATCTCTTCGTTCGAAGACGATTAAAAAAACTGTATTTATTCCTATATTAAATTAATCCTTTCACATCACATAACCAAAAAAGAATAACATAAAGCTTGGATCTTTTTAATTGTTTGTGCTTGTGTAGCATATTGTTTTATTGTGTAATTTTAGTCTTATATTGTATAAATTTTGTAGATAGTTTTATTATTATAACTAGATTAGCAATAGTAGTAAAATCTTCTTTAATTTAAGTAAATGAATAATTAAGCTAAATAAGTTACCTTATAGCAATCAACTTCTCTGTTTAAAAACCATTTTAAGTTTCTAATAAATTTACTAGAATCGTGAATAACAGTTATTTTCCTGTCGAAACTGCTCTTCAATGGTTTACTACTAAACTAAATAGTATCAGAAACCCTTGTAGCCTACCTTCAATCGGGTACAATTAACAAATGCAATCATATCGTGCAACATTACGTGGTCGTAATTCTTTAGACATTTGTAGAGCAAATCTGAACTCAGGAAAACGCAGGAAAGTTAAAGCTCCTTTATTGTTCGAGTAAGCTAACGTAGCAGTGACATGCGATCCAGTGACCACTGCTTTTTCTCACGGAAAGTTTTATTGGGTCATTAAAGTTAATAGCCTAATATAAAGATACGTGCTTCAGGTGGAAGAATCACATTTAGGTTGAGTTAATCTTTAAAAATTTTATAGTCGCAATTCTTCAAGACACCCTTCCTGAATACAAAAAAAGAATAAAAAATATGTTAGTCACTTCACGAGGAATTATACGAATAATATTATACATTTGAAGTAATCACACCCAATTTATAATCAGGCCCAATGGAAAACAGCTGATGATAAGGATTTCAAATTTGTACATTAAGTATGTGAATTATAACGGGAGGGATTGATATGTTTACTATGAAAAACCATGAGGTAATTCTTTCACCATATATAAATATTGTTACGGAAAAAGATTTATTTTATACATACTGGAATTAAAAATATGTCAATTCCTCTGGGGGAACTATATGTACAATATGGCATTTTATAAATTGTAAAGAAGGTATTTAGGTATATAGAAATTGTGTTGTTTTTTAAAGACAACGAGCGCCTTCTAATTTCCAGTCTGCTTCCTGCCGAGAGTTTGTGGATGTATTATATTAAATGGTATGGTGTTTAGAATATATAAAAATTCTTTCCCTGGTATCTGTGTAGTAAGCTCCTCCTCCCCACGGCTTATCACCATTAATATTTAAACAAACATCCAAACCACGCTAAGGGAATGTTGTAATCGGTTGTGATCTGGAGCTTTAAATTATATAAATAAAAGAGGGAATGTCTTAAAACATTCCTTAACTTTGTATAGCCGGCTTCTGTCGGTGAGATCAGTTAAATTATACTAATTTAAGCTTATGTAAGCTCGTATTAGTATTGATTTAGTACTGGATGTTGGAATTATCAGAATAGCTTTTATAAGTGTTAGATAAATATGATGGATTCGCATTAATGTTCATATTAAAGTTCATTTTGGCACTACTACAACATACTTGCAACATTTAATCTGTATAATTGGTACAGTCATTTGATAAAACAATACATAGAGATTACTGATCTTAAGTGCCGTTTGAAGCTCTTTATGTTCTATTAGACAGAATGTCACGTGGTGGTATTCGTACACCGTCTCATGAGGTTTTGTCTGACTATTCTCGTTAGATGTCAATCATAGTCTTGTATGAAGCCTCCGATTACGGAGCTTAGTCACTCAGTTTTTTAAAAGAATCACACCACGTAACATTTATGAGACTGAAACCACGGATATCAAACTACACGCGGTACAAACCGTCCACGTGATGTAACCGTAACCGTACAATGTGCACTTCTACAGTAAACTTCACCGTACGGGCAGAATCGTGTAATGTGCAGAAGACTTTGTGTTTGCATGTATACAGTAAACCTTTAAATATAAGTTACAGAAATTTGTACTAAATACTTGTCTTCTAGAAGGAAGAATCTAAACGTTTAGTTAGTTCTTATGTTTTGCCTTTTATAATGGGAATTTCTTTACTGCTGTTATAATTATTTCATTTGATGTCGCCATTCATAGTAAGCTACAATGCATAAAAGCGTTAGTTCTTCTTTAAGAAGCTGTTTTAAATGTTATAAATTGTATGAAAATAGTTCCTAAAAATAATTTTTATCAAACGCTGAAATAATTTTTTTTATTGCTTATACGAACGAAATAAGCTCTTAACAATAGTGGGTTTCTTTATTTCTTCGCGTACAGTGCACTACTACTTCTTTCTTATTTGAGGTTAGTTTTTGCTAACAAAGGTAGAGGTTTTTCGCTATATCTATGTAACTACATAATATCTATATAGTATGTAGTTACATAGATATAAAGGCTTCTTACAACCCGTTATATAATTGATCTTTTAGTCCATAAAATAACATCAAAGCATTTAATGGCTAGTATTTTTAAACTTGGAGAAATTACTATTCCCAAATTTACACAAATGAATAAAACTAAAAACATACATTTTTGTGTAAACAGATCTCATCATTATTTATTTTTTATTTTGTGGGTATTTGACTATCAAATAAAACGTAGTAAAAACACAGCAGAGCTTTTATTGTGTGTGTGTGTGTGTGTGTGTGTGTGTGTGTGTGTGTGTGTGTGTGTGTGTGCGTGTGCGCGCGCGCGCGCGCGCGCGCACATTACACATTGTCATTGTTTGCGCAAGTCAATAGAAGTTGTCCAAGATGACTTGCGTAAGTATATAGATACTAATGAATTATAATACGAATGTGGTAATATCACTAATAAAAATATAAAGTAGCCTATTTGAATACATAACACAACCCGTAATAATTCTATAGACTTATTCAAATTTTAAAATGTTGTGGTTACTAAATAGGTTTTTGGTACAGATTTATATATTTTTCTCCTAATATTGAAAATTCAAAAAGAGATAATTCTAGACGCATGTTACAAAGTGATGATTTTGTGCACACTGCAAATAGTTAGATGTAAGTACACGTGGGCTAGGATGTAGTGGACGAGCAGTGGATGGCGTTCCGTAAGGTGACGGAGTGACGTCAGACCAGCCGTGACCCCACAGTGCAGTCCGGACTGAAACCTTGCTTTGGGTTGTTTTTAGTCATGTCAATTCCGTAATCCCTACTGAGAAATGTAATGTACTAGAAAACGTAATTCTAAAAATGAAATATATTTTTAGAGCATTGACAAAACCAGAGCTAATAAAAAAGGAATATGGGTAAAGCCTAAATCCGAATTAAAATTTCAACCAAGTGGTGAAAAGTTCCTAAAAAATGACGTGTGAACAAGTAACTTAGGCATTTTGGTCATTTAATGATGGAAAAAGGGACAATCTAGGACAATTTCCTACTTGAAATGAGCACCATTTAGCTAAAAACAAAAACGGAAAAAGCAGCAAAAGCAACGTCATAAAGAAAGACAAGCTACAAGAAAATGAAGCTACCCATCAAGCTACTTGAGGGTGAGAAAGAAGAAGCTGATTACCTTCAGTATTAACATGCAACGTAATATATATAATAAGGTATATTCAAATATATATGTAAGTTCAAGATTATTAATCGGTTTTCTGGAAATTGAGTTATTTTCTTTCTTAAGTTACAAATTCCTCAAAATACGACAGACTTAACGATTTTATACTTATTATTACATACCATTTAATGTTTAGACTCAACTTTGTAGTTGTACCTTTGATATGTTTTCATAAATATTATTTAACTAAAAGCTCTAAAAGATGGATATTTTTAAATTATAAACTTTACATTGGTGATACCCTTTCTGGGTAAAACTAACTAACAATCTGTAAACCTATTAAACTACATAACAATGTTGGAATTCGTTCAGGGTCAAATAAACTTCATTTATAAAATTAGTAATTGACTAAAAGTTTACAAAAATACAATAAGTACACAATGACAGTACACTTCGATCTTGTATTCTCCACAGCTACAACAAAGACTGTAAACAAGATTCCGACTCAAATTTCTTCTACCGAAAGGAGGTAGCCCGGGTAGTATCAGGTAAGGATTGCATGTGTGACTTACAGGCCAATTACCATACCTCGGCATGCGACCCCACAATCAATTCAACCAGTAGATTGGGCAATGCACAGCGTCTAACGTTGTAGGCCAGTGGTCGTTCTAAACGGTTCCAAACTTTGGTTTTTCGCGTAGTAAAGACACCAATATTATTATTCGAAATTTATCTGAAATAATCAATGTTTTATTTTATTTTCCGATTAAGGACCTACCTCTGAACACTCACCACTTTTGGAATTTGCATCTAAACTGTACGGCAACTAAAACATTTTGCCAAACATTATTACAGTTTGATAAAGTAAGAACAAAACTTAATTAAAACTTTACCGCATAAATCACTTGATGAAAATCTTTTAAACTCAGATCTCTCTTTATGGTATATTGGCCGAGCGCCCATGAAGCCTGTGAAGGAATTGAGGGGCCTATAAGTCGGTACGAACGAACTGATTTATAGGCTTACTATCAGAATTCTATTGACTCTCTGTTCGTTTATTCCATAATTTTGAAACGGGATGAAAATATATTTTTTTACATACAATGCAACGTATTTAGAACAACGTATTTGATTGATTTATTGCTCGAGCGGCTGGAAACACTTTATTTCTGTTATGTGTCTGTCTGTTCGCACGATATCTCGAAAACGAAATGAACAAAAGCAGAAATAGGCTTAAGACTTGTATGAATCTTTATTTCTATATAGGGAGCGTCGAGTTTGATGATGGCGCATGTCACTCCATGGGATTTGGCTGAGCGTTATTGAACAATTTTATATTGGTCTTATGGGTTACCATGATGGATACAACATTTTTAACTTAAATTTTCCATTTGTCATACATACATAACTGGTACAAACCAACACCATTACAATATACTTTACTAATTAAAAAACACAGATTTTATAAAACTGAGACCTCATTAACTCTTATTTTCCATTTTTTATATGTGTTTTTGTTTTAGGAAATACAATTTAGAGGTATAGACTACTGAAATTATTAAACATTGTAGTTGAGATTTACGCTTTATGGAACGCCTAGCTTAAATACAGCATTGCCGAACTGTAATAGTGAGTAGCTCAGCGAATAGTGACTGTGGTGACACGATAGGAACAGAATAACGTTATAGAGCAGAAACATAATGCGAATCACTGGTACTTGAAAGAGACTTCTAGTGTTAGAGTCATCTCATTATGTGTATTATGAGATGAATATTCAAAACCAAATGAATTAAGCATATTTTATTGGCTAATATAACACAATTAATTCAGTAATATTTTAACCGAACGAACTGTTCACCCGTTCCCAGCAGGGAACTTCTGGCTGGTTAATACCTTCCTGTTGAACCTTCCACTGGGCACAGCAAAAACCGATGTGTCACTTAAATCTAGGCAACCTCATGGATGTCCAGGACACATCACTAGCCGAAAGTGTCAAGCCCTGGGGTGCAAGGGTAATACAAAAGGTCTAGTCTACTCCGGGAGATGTCTGTTGGAGTTGGTTGGGTTCGTTCCCTAAGTGTCAGAGACTAGCCTCAACAAAGGCGTGCCACCCCCTGCCTGCTTTGACTGGAGAGGTTGTTTCAGAGCTGGCCTCCCCTTCTTCCGTGGGGACATGACTTTGAGATTAGTGTTTTATTTCTTCCTTATGGATCTCAAAAGGAGGCGGCTCCTTCCCCTTAACCTTACCCATCCTGAATATCCTGTCTATCTGGTAGCAGCGCTAAGGTCCTTATAGTACAAAGTGCAATTTATAAGCCTCTTGTCCAAAGAGAACAAAATAAACTGTGCAACTAAAATAATAAATAATTATAAACACATTTCAGAAAATGTGATTGCTTACTGTATTACACAACCCGGGTTTGATATCCTGAGATAGCAAGAACAAGTGGAAAATTGTTATGTTAAAAATATTTGATACATACATGATATTGTACTCTATAATGGATGTAAACGGTCTCATTAAGTTGCCTGTTCAGCTGTAAACCCCAATCATCGTGGTGAACTGTAAGCTAAATGTAGCCTTTGGTTAACGTTGCATGCAGATGTATGCTAATGTAACCTTGCTCAGTCACACATGCTGTGATGGTCTGATACCACGGAACTGCTGTGTTACAACGCTCGGCGTCGCGACGCTCCCGTGCGTTTGTTACAAACAGTAATCAATTAGTTACATCCAACGCCCCACCTCGTGTTTGTAATCGCAGTCGGTTTGAAACTTACGCTGCTTGTACGACTTCTAAACTTAATTAAAATGTTTAGACCTAGCAGTCCTGTTCTAGGTGTTTGGTCAGCAAAACATTGTCTTTAATTTTCCCTCGTATCTAATTCAACCTTAAATCGTCAATTGTTTTGTAAATTATTATGTTCGTTTATATAAATTTGAATTTATATTATTAAATTGAAATAGGTGTTAATTCTACCAAAATGTTTTTACATAAAATTGTTTTAATTGCTTATACGTATAACTGAATTTAAATGCTTAAAAAAGCACAACACTTTTGTCTAATCGACCTACTGATTGTAATTCGAGAGGCTGCAAATTTTCATTTCTTTCTGTCTGTCTGTCAGTCCGTACGTTTTCTTAAAAACGAACTGACCTACAACCCTGAAATTTTGCATGAAGCTTCATTGCTATATAGAACATCGAGTTTGATGATGGTACATGTCACTCTATGGGATTTGGCTGAGCGTTAGTGAACATTTTTGCATTGGTCTTATGGGTAACGCCATGATAGCAACGGGAAAAGTTCAGAATAAATAACTGAGTAAACAAAATTAGTACAATTGTATGCAATTTTAACGTGTGATACATTTAGCTATAAATTATATTTTGCCATGCCGAATCAACTAATCGTGTTACGTGACACATGTTGTGGTGTACTTTTACCTTCTGTACAAATTATCAATTAAAAAAGCTAAACGCTTCGTTTTTGAACCAAACAAAGTAAAATAAACCGATACAAAGGAGAACAATCGAAGGACCAGACAGAACCCATATAGGCATTTGAAATCTTCACAGAATTCTTTATGTTGTTGCATGCAACTTTGCCGTCATTTGATACTGATCCCAAAAAATCAATAGAAAATTTTCTTTGAACCAAGGATCTATGTATCAAGTTTTAAGTTTCTTGAACCTTTCTATCAAGAATTATTGCACATACGGACAGACAACGATAGGACTTTTAAGAGTATATTTAAGAATATTTTGCTTCATCCTAATATTATACATGAGAAAGTGAGTTTGATGTTTTGACGCTTTCACACATAAACTATTGAACCGATTGTACCGAGATTTTACATGGACATTCTCAGCGTTTCTGGTTAGGATACAGATTTATTATTATTTCGAAAAACTTTTCGGGCTACGCCCTACTAGTCTCTGAAATAGTGATAAATTCCATCTTCATCTCTGAATTTGCATTACAACAAACATTGAATAATTGAAAGACCCTGTTAAAAGTAATGGACTTTTCTGTGTAAATATTGTGTTATGATAGCACAACCATTGTTTAATGGATTTAACCATTATTTTAAATTTGTTTCCATTTATAGTGTGAAAGCATAGAGAAAGCTTGAAGTAATAACACTTCTTATTTCAACCTTTTATGCAATCACTGTTGAGCTGCTCAGAGTAAGAAAGTATTCAGATAAAAAAAATTAAAAGTTTTAATAAAAATATTAAAAGTATAATGTAAATTTGAGCTAATATTAGGTCTAAAGTGCTTGGTCGGTATTGTAATGGAGATGTACAAGACAAAGTTACTATCTAACTTTTACTGTAAATTTATAAAGACTGCTAAAAAACCCATCTTAGTTGTTTTTTGACAGAAGTATGTTTCTCAGACCTGTGTTTGTATGTATATATTTTCTTCGGGAAACAAGGTAAATTCAACATAACATGGGACAAAAAGTACTAAGACCGGTGTAAATTACAATTCCCACAGTATTTTTAATTAAAAAAATTCATTAAACTCAATATTGGCGTCAGAAATATAATTTACTCGAACCAAATTTACTCATGTACGTGCAAACCTTTCAAAATGGAGACCGCAGATAACTTTGGAATCACAAAGCAATACACCAAACACTAAATGCAATATTTGAATGACATAAAATCGTTGAAGGACATTGCGCCCATTTTTACACCATCATATTCATAAATGCTTTCACTAAGAAAGCTAAGAACTTTGGGGTCTCTTCATACTGGACTAAAATAATTCCAGTGTTGAAATCGTTGGAACTGTTCCATCAAATACATGGAGTGTTAGAAGCAATGCAATGCCTAGGAATTTGCGGACGAAGCCGCTATAGCTCTGTATCATATAATATTATCTGATATTATATCATATAATAACAGAATATGATATTATATTATTACAGAAACAAAACTATTATGTTTTTCACAGCTTGCGCCATGACCTGAATGAAGGCTTTTTAAATTTTATAAATTTAAATCTACTAGTACGTGTTACATTGCAACAACTAAACATTGACTATTGAAAACACGAATACGTGTATTTATTCTAACAACGCAACAAAGTTACGTCTTTGTAATTTTGTTTCATATTATATAGTCTATTAATAGCAATGGAAACACAATGAATTTCAATGTTTGTCTTAGATAACGATGTCTAAAAATCAATATCTTCAGGCACTGTCGGGGTTTTATATGGTAGATCATGTATAGATGCGGTTGTCATCGTGAAATATCACATTTAAGATGCAATTATTCCGTACTAGCTCTTTGTTACGACAATTCTGTAATTATTTATACATCAATTAATTAATTTTGAAGGTTCAGAAACCCTTTAAACTTGACAACATTATGAACTATTAACAAAACATGGCGACTTCCCTATGATGAAATGGCGACCAAAGTTTAAATAAAACCTTAGCATTAATCAACTATTATTAATACATAATTATGCTCCTCTATTGTGGACAGAGCAAGTTATTTCTTTGTAGTAAATCGATAGTAAATATGTTAAGTTAATGACAAATATTTCTCTAATAAGGAGTTTCTTAGTAGTAGTGACCTCAGTTTTGTGGTGTTTCCCAATGTTGTTGATTGTAAGGGTCTTGTTATTGATCCTAGACATTATAATGAGTCTTATCAGAATAGTTCAAACTTTTAAGTATAGCACAACTAGAATATCTCTTAACTATGCGGACAAATGTCAAGTTGTAACAAATCAAGTTCATTAATTTGGAAACAATAAAGAGACTTGAATTACAGTCAACAATGAGATCAGTTTTGACTAATTAACTCATATTAATATCAGTGACATATGTAAAAGAATACGCATGTACGTAAGAGAAGGGGGTACGATGAGTTTTGTTCTACCAAAAGTATTAATGCGTTGTTATTAAGTATTAATTAAATAAAGTACTATTTCGAAAATAAAAAAAATATTAATTCAACTAAACTGCGTTAATGAAAAGTGTTATAACAAGTTTACTTTGATATTTATTGTTGTGTATATTAAGTGCTACGTTAGTTTTAGTAATTATCATATAATTATAATTCACTGCTTCATTGTAAAAGTCCAGAATAGATCAATTAATTTAACTACATAATACAGAAACAAAACTATCATGTTTTCCAAAGTTCGCGCTATGTCTTGAAGGCGATTTTTCACTTTATAAACAAATGTCTATATAATAGTACATGACGCATTACAACAACTGAGCACTGACTATTTAAAATCTTTAAGTTTGGAATTCTAGTAAAATTATTAACCAATAGCCTACTGTATTTTAGATTGTTATGGTATAATGATGGACTATAACAATTTTCCTTTTAAATTTCTTTTTTGGTTTCCTTTTTGATTTCTTTTTTCAATTTTATCAACCTAGGAAATATAAACTTAGAAAAATAAATCTATCAGAAGACAGGCTAAACGTTTTGGTCTTAGTATAAAACACGTCGTTTTAAGACATGTCAACCATGAGGACATCATAAACGGCATCATTGTGGAGAACCTTAGACGGAAACCAATCAGCAATTTTCCCGGGGGTATACCCCTGGGGCCACACCATTGTTCATGACGATAGCCATAGTGGTCGGTCTAGCATAGTGACTGAAGATTTGATATTGAAAATCAATGACAAATTTCTTGAAAATCGCCGTTTCACAATCACTGAACTCTCGGAACATTTTCCGCAAATTTCAAGAAAAACTTCGTGAAGTAAACACTTGTAAAACAACTGTAGGGAAGCTTGGATAACACAAATTTTGTGCCAGGTGGGTTCCAAAAGTCTTTATGGAAGATCACAAAAAAACAAAGACTTGCTGCATGGTTAGCTGTGACTTCTCGATCGTATCGTTACTGGTTATGAAATTTGGGTGAAGCATATCGTGAAACAAAACTGCAGTCAAAGCAATGGCAGCACACACAATTCTCCCTAAAAACCAAGAAAATGTCTCTAAAGTCTTGTCAGCAAGAATGATTAAGACAACTGTTTTTTGGGATGCTAAGGGTGTGATTTTGGTTGATTTCCTTTAACGAGGATCAACAACCAACGCAGAGAGATACTGTAACACATTGCAGAAGCTACGGCGAGCGATACAAAACAAGCTTAGGGAAAATTGGGCTCAACAATTATGTTTTTCCACGACAACTCACGTCCCCATACAGCCAATCCTACACGACGTCTTGGATGATTTTGACTGGGAAGCGATTTATGAACCGCCTTATAGCCCAGGTCCGGCACCAAGCGACTACCACCTCTTTCCAGCTGTAAAGACCTGGCTCGCAACGCAGCGAACAGCTTAGTGACGCTGAACTTCACGCTGGCATTAATCAGTGGTTAAGATCTCAAGCGGCAGGTTTCTACAAAGCTGGAATCGAAAAACTTGTGTCAAGTTATGATAAATGTCGACATTTAAAGAGGTATTGCGTTGAAAAATAACCTGAGTGTAGCTTATAAATGTATACCCTATTTAAATTGTTTATAAGTCGTCTCAAATAGACTGAGGGAATGGATTGTCGTAAAATACTAAATTTAAACGGTTTCCCTATAAAATCATCCCTTGAGAAGAGTTAAAAATACTTTTATTATTTTTAAGTGTACCAGACCTTGATCTTTTCAACAGCATGTTTCACTTACATAAACAATATAAAACATTAAAAATATGTTTACATTTTAAAAATTCGAGAATTGAGCATTTTTACACACACTGTTTTTTTGCTTAATTCACGGAAACGTTTCAAATGTTATCAGGGTTGATTCCAGAGAAATCCCTTTGAATCACTATTATACGTTGAACAGATCTCTCACAATCGATGCCACACCTTAAGTGGAATAAGGTTTTAAGTGTAATTTATATTATATGATTTCTGTATACGCATACAATACAAATAAATACATATAGCTATTCATGTACATATGGCACATACTTTACATGCTAAAATTATTATATTAGTAGTTATAAATTGTATACAGTAATGTTAGATCATCTTATTTGAAAAAACCTTTATGTATGTTTTCCCTTGTTGAAAATGTATAATTTTACAATGAATTCTGTAAAATGTTTATGAACAGAATGTTTTTTTAACAAAAAATAGTTCTTAGTTAATTAATAACAGCTTTTTTGTAATATCTTCCTTAGATTACTACAATCACTTAAAGTCTAATTCGGTTAATAAAAAAAATTATTTTTTGTAGTCTAATAAAATTTTAGTTTTCATATAAAAGGTTATTTCGTCACAAAAATAAACAATCACTTAACCCCAATTTTCAACTTAAAAACAAAAATTCCTTCTTGCAAGCGGGGTAAATACTGACCAGATTATTACTCCCGTTGGAATGCTTGTTTCTAACACGGATATGAGAGACCGAAATCGACAGAGGTAGTAAATTCCAGGTGATATCACTGATTCTCGTCCCAGAACATGTTTTGGGTATTTGCAGTTTCTATTAAATTCCAGGTGATATCACTGATTCTCGTCCCAGAACATGTTTTGGATATTTGCAGTTTCTATTAAATTCCAGGTGATATCACTGATTCTCGTCCCAGAACATGTTTTGGATATTTGCAGTTTCTATTAAATTCCAGGTGATATCACTGATTCTCGTCCCAGAACATGATTTGGGTATTTGCAGTTTCTATTAAATTCCAGGTGATATCACTGATTCTCGTCCCAGAACATGTTTTGGGTATTTGCAGTTTGTATTAAATTCCAGGTGATATCACTGATTCTCGTCCCAGAACATGATTTTGGATATTTGCAGTTTCTATTAAATTCCAGGTAATATGAGTGATTCTCGTCTCAAGACTCATGTCGGATATTTTCAGTTTCTGTTAAATTCCAGGTAATATCACTGATTCTCGTCCAAAGACTTATGTTGGGTACTTTCAGCTACTCCACGCGAGAAACACACCAACAGAAGGAAGTACGATTTACACGTAGTATTTTAGCACATTGGATTTGTTTTTTAATTATAACAGTATATGAGTCTCTTAGATCTTAACAGCCTGAAACATTTGTAATAACTTCAGAGTAAAAATCCTCAGCACATCTTGAAATATTCTAAACTGTTGGTAGGAATATAGAACTAACATTAACCATAAATAATTGTGCCCATGGTTGATGTCTTTATTTCTGACATGGCTTTAAAAACCTGCTCTTGTTTGTACCTTATTCAGAAAATAAATCTGATTAAAACTGTGTTTTCCGATCTTACAGAAGTGACAAAGTAGGTAACAAGCTGTAGGAACAACAATGGCAGTATTGTATACGCGGGTGAAATTTCCATAAACATTGCATGACTAACATTTGCACGTATCCGAACAAGTAGACTGCCCCAAAGTGAAATGTGTAGTATCCAACCAGGTAATATGGTGCGCTGAGGAACGGTAAGGAGTGCCGCAAGGTAGTGTAGTAGACCTCTCGTTTCGTGATCCAAGTCGTTAGTAACCCCGCAACTACATACGTCCTACTCAAATTACCATTTCTATTTGCCTAAATATCTAAATAATTTTCTTGAATACGGCTAATATAATTCTTTAAGATCACAGGTATGTATGTTATTTAAATGTAAAACTTACTGACATAATAAACTATTCGCGCAATTTAAAATTAAGAAAGGCCACCACCGGCGCCGCGGCCGCTCCATCCCTGCCGCTGAGTATATTGATTCCATCACTGCCCCCTCCCCCTGGGTTGTTCGTGTTTACCACATTTTCCGAGCTACGCTTGTGCAATAGTGTTGGTCCCGCCGAGGCAACTTTTGGTTTTGAGTAACAATTGGATACACCACTCTCTAGATGATTGGGTAAGTCAATAAAAGTACAAATCTCTCTCATATACTTAAATGGATATTTTAGATATTTTATTTACAAATCTTCTTAACGTAAGTACTCAAATAGTACAGATTAAATATTAATATATATTTAAAACACTGTAAATAAAACTTATATCAACGTTTTAATTGTACGTCTTGAAATATTCTATTAAATTTTCATCCAAGAACAAACTTTTGACGCGTCATCTTTCGGTACAGTTAGTTATTTGGCCGGAAGGATCTTGGCCTTTGTTGTCGCATCTCGAATATTGCGCGTCGTTAATATAACAGTTTTGTTTAGCAATTCGCATTGTATTTTTAGTTCACTATAGCAATATTTTACATTCATTTGTAAAATTCGCTTAGTGCGTGCTCTTTCTTTAAAAAATATTACATATTCTATCCTATATTCCAGCATGGTTTCCAAAACACGGAAATTACTATTTTTTAAACTATCATAGTATTGCATTCATGAGATTGTTAGGTTATTCCATTGTGAAATGTAACACAATATTTACTTTAGTGTATTAACAGTTTCTTTAGAAAATCAAGTTAAAAGAATGCTTTTCAAATTTGATTTTAGAAGTGTTTTATACAATTTGTTATTAATTCTGAGGAATCGCTTTTAGGAAAATATTATCTGTAAGAGTTTTAAATAAGTTTTAAAATAGACCATGTGATTTTCTTTCCATGGCAAACATTTAAGTGAATAGAAAATAATATGCATAAAATGGAAAAAAGCGTTATTGTAATTTGTACAAAACTTGTCGCTGAATAAAAATATAAAATTGTTACTTACCTATTGATATTACGTAAATTTGGTTTCATAAAGTTTACATTTTTTTCTAGAAAATCTAGTTTTTGAAACTCAAGCTTGTGCATTATGAACAGTTTCAAAGATACTGTAAAAGTTCTTCCAGAGCCATATAATTTTAAATATCTCATCAATATGTGAACATACGTTAAATCTTTTTAATAGGTATTGTTTAAAAATTACAATAGGAAGTGTAGTATTTTACCTGTGAAATGGTAAAAATTTATTGATATAAATGGCTAAGAACGCTGACTCTAGCTAACGTCAGAATGACAGTCGAAGCTATAATAATTGATTGCAACAGTACACCATGACTGATGTGCTTGAAACCTATAAAAAATAATCCCCGTTCAAAATTTTGAAGATAAAAATATAAAACAAGGCTGAGAGAAAAGCAACAGTTTCTTCTTTCTAAAATTGCACAGTTAATTTCAATTTTGTGAATGGGTTTAACAAACCCAACGAATCGTACATTGTACAAAACTCAATTCCAGTGACCATTCATGCCTTCGAAGGAGAGGGGTCGGCAATTTCGTCCACTTCCCAAAAAATGGTGGGTGAATGTATCTTAAAATTACTAAAACAAATCTTCCATTATTTTATAGGTCTCGTAAAAGATAACAGATCGGCTATTGCTTTCAGGATATCTCTGTGTTTAGGCTTTCCAAAATGGCGGTCTGTTAAAATTAACTTCTGGCTAAATAACTAAATTTTAATTTTTGGTCTATTAGGAAAGTAATAATCAAGATGTTATAAACACGAATAACATTTTTTATAACTAATATGCATTTAGTACAGTCAGATATCAAACAAGGCCTCCTTTTACTTCCTGTTCTTAAATCTTGATTCAAAAGAATAATGGCCGACTCATAAACGATCAGATTTAATTAAATATGGGTATGCACTATGAAATAAACCTATCGACCAATCGTGCATGCCTAATCCGAAAACTAATCTGCTTACTGCTATTGAAGTTTTCTAGGATTTCCCTAAATCCTAAAATGAACCAGATCACAAAAATAGTAACAAGATATAAAGTCTTTTATGTTGTCCAAATTGCCTGTGCTCTAGCGCAAGAACTGAGAAAACTAGTCATAACCGGTCAGAGCTTTTTTACACAATCGGTTTCGTCCAAATTATTTTTGTTGCAGATTCAATGGCGTAATTTTTTATATTCAATATGTTATTATTATCTAGAGTCATTTAACAATAACGGTAGGAAGAGAATACAGAATGACTAAAATAGACCGCCACAATTTCAAATCTATAAGCTCATTTCTTGTTATATCCTGCGGGCACACAGACAATCAATCATTAAAAAAATTTAACGTCCCCCGGTTGACAAAAGAAATGGTGTCAACTTTCAATGACCCTCAGCCGCATTCCATGGTTGGAAATTTACAGTCATAGAATTCATTTTTGAATGTGTAGAAATTATCACGTTCAGATGAAATCATTTTCGACATATCGTTCATATGATAAATTTACTTTTTGTACATGAAGATAGGCTTCAGAGCCCTTTTCAAGTTCGTGTTCTAGGGTGGGCGTTACAACGTAAGAGTGCTCTGAAATTCAATCTTGTCATCGAGTTTGAACGTTGACTTCCCTTTTTCTCTTTACTCTAAATAAAAATGTCACATGTTAAAATCTCACATGCTTGTACTGTTTGTATACAAATTTAATTATCCTGCTACTTTCTCGTAAAAAGAGTAATGTAAAAATATTACCTAACACTCAGCCAAATCCCATGGGCTACTTGCACCATAATCTAACTCAAAATTTCAACATATAGACAGACAGGAATACAATGTTGCCAGTCCCACGAGTGATCGGCTTGCAGTTAGTCTCAGTCAATTACTCTGTATTGCTGCTATAAAGTACAGTAGTGCGACGGTAGGAGTACGCCATACCACATGCCGTAACAGGCTTCGCTGAGGTTACATGTAAAATTACAAATTTATTTACTCTGCTATTTTTTCATTGCCGTCATGGTTACTGATAAGACTTATGCAAAAAATATTCGCTAATGCACAGCCAAATCCTATGAAGTACAAGTCATACCATAATCGAACTCAGTGTTCTTTATTTAAAATGAAGTTTCATGGACAACTTCCAGTCTACAGGTCAGTTTGTTTTTGAGATACCTTACGGCCAGATAAAAAGACAGATAGATAGATAGAAATGAAAATTTTCCAACCCCTTCCCCCCACGAGTGATAGGCTTCGCTAACGCTCAGCTAAATAGAAGAGGAACTCAGTACCTCATGTTAAAAAAATCTTAAAATATTTAATTTGTGTTAATTTCTTTTAAGGTGACATGTGTAAGCACGAGAAACGAGAACGAGAATTCACAATAACAATCACACAACGCACCAGGGCAGGCGAATGTTGGATAACTAATACAGTACTGTATCAGTATCTCACTCGAGAATTCTCGTACTCGTGACTTGCATCCTGTGCAGTGACAACGTCTGGACTGGACCCCAAGCAGCTTCCGGATATGTTTCAATCCTTTTCTTTCCATTCTTTCTGTTCTCTACTTTTGTATGTTTAAACCCCCCCCCCCCACCTGACCAAGAGAATAGCTTCCAATCCTTGAAACCTTTTAACATATAACGATTGAAAATGTCCGAAATCCTGTTATCCTTTCAAACCTGCCATTGACAATAACAAACTTTAAACAAAGGACTGATTAAATTCGTAACTCATCTGTACTTCAGACCCTGTTTTGTCTGGTTAATATAAATCAAGTTCATTAAGTTTCTGATAACATTAATTATCCTATAGTTATATCAATAGTTGTGCTAAAATGTCATTCAGTACTACCTTTATAGAGACTTGGAAACCTACCGCTATTTTGGATTTGAAATCCAAAATACGATTTAGACATCGTAGACAATTTCAAAAATGTATATACTACAAAAATGTTTTTTATGGACTAGATCAAGTGAATTTGCATGTAATTCGACCATTTGATTTATTTATTATTTATTTATTTATTAGAAGTAAAGTTAACGAATTTGTGTTAATTTCATGAATAGCTGTGATACTTCACTCGACACAAACTCGCCCCCTCTGACGACGGAAGTGGACTGCTGTGACAGAATATTATGAGCACGCAATAGTGCATGTTGGGTCTGCATACAGGGGGCCACGCCTCGGCCCACGCCCAGCGGCAGGGTCCAGCGTGGAGGGAACTGTAGATCTGGAGATACTAGCGAAAACATTGCGGCATTTATTACAAAACTACAAACCGTAATGACACACTTCATAGAAAGGCAGTTGTCTTATAAACCCGTTTAGAGCATATATAATTTAACCGTTTCAGGTCAGGATATAATCAAGTAACTTAGGCTCTACAGCAATTACTGATTTCACTCATATTGCTACTATGTTACTGTACACTTCCTAAAACATTGTGCTGCTGCCATATTGAAGCCACACGTCATTTTGATCAAAAAAACATAAGCAATAAACGTTTTTTGTTACTTCTTTTACAGCTTAAAGATCTTTTTTCTATTTTGTTTACGTGTGCAATAGCAAAGATAAAGATTTTATGTAACAATGACATGGATTTTTTTCTTTAATAAGCCTGAATTTGTATTACAAGCTAGTTTTAAATCCTCAATATAAATAAAAGGTAGACCACATGTCACGTAAAAGGCTTCGTTGTGGTTGCATGGAAATATTAAAGTTTATAGCTACGTGTTTTACTATATCACTACTATATCACTACTATATCACTACTATATCACTACTATATCATTACTATATCACTACTATATCACTACTATATCACTACTATATCACTACTATATCACTACTATATCATTACTATATCACTACTATATCACTACTATATCACTACTATATCACTACTATATCACTACTACATGTTAGAGTATCGTATTGTATTCAGCGTGTTAAAAACATTTTTCAATAATTTTCTCTTTGGCCATAAGACCAATGTAGGAAATGAAATGAAATAAAATGAAAAATTGTTTATTTATACAGGCAAAGTTAGGGCCTCATAGCCCTTTCTTACACTTAACCTGTCTGAACAATAATTATTAACAAATATTACCTAAATTAATACTAACACTAATCTACTTTACTAAAGACATTAAATTAAACATTAATCTAAACACTAAAAAACTATAAATATGATACTTCTAAAAAAAATATAAAATAAAAATATAGTTATACAATCATAACACAAAATAATATTACAACTTCCACTATAAATAAGAACCAAAAACTATTAATAATACTAATAACAATAATTTATAAATAAATAATAAGAATATTTTAGAAATAAATAATATTTATGGTATTCTATCTCACTCACACTCCTCACATACAATGCCAGCACCACAGTATCATCATATGTAAAGATGATAGACGATACAGTAAAGTTCGTATCCGTGTTCGCTATATCCTACTATCTCCTTGATCCAGTCTAGAAATTAAATCGGTATTTATATACCTAATCGGTATCGCATAATTCATCAGTGAGAAATAATTGGGATGTCCCCTCGACATTGCTCTATCATAAAAATTGCATTTAGTGTCTCGTGTATTGCTTTATGGTTCCACTAATTGCTATAATCACGGACTCACTCTGCGCTCATTTTTCCCAAATTGTAGTCAAGAAGCGGATGATTTGGTGAATCATGCTAATGCCCAGACCCTCTGTTTTTTTTCCTTCAGCTACTGTAAATATGTCGTGCAACCATTGAGATTATATTTCCTTAAATATTTGTAAGGAAATATAATTCAACACCTTACATAATTTACACTGTTTACACATTCACAATTTTGTTCATTTAGTAAAATACATAATAAATTGATTGATTTGCCATAAACATACTTTATGGTGGAAGTCTATAAATGTAAAAAATTTCAAATAGTGGTTCAATTAATTAAAAATTTGGTCGTGCTGTCATAATACAATGTTTACTCAGAATAGTTAATTACATTTAACAGGCACTTTCAATCCATATTTCATAACTCTAGAAACCAAGATGGGATTTTTTTCTACTTTAGCAACCAGTGGAGCGTAGTCCAAAGGGATTTTAGAAATAAGAATACGCCTATATCTTAGCGGCCCTAAGAATAACCATGTAAAATTTCAGTACAATCAGTTGGATAGTTTGTGCATTAAAGCAAAACAAACAAAGATACTTTCGCATTTATAATATTATTACAGTTTTTGTAAAATGAATTTCGACCTAACCTCATTGCGCATTACTATACTTCCCCTATACTTTATTGAACCGTTCCTCACAGTTGTTATTGAAAATAAACATAAGCAAAGGCACAGAAACAATAACCTGTAAAATGTTTACTTTAAAACGTGTAATAAACACGTAATTTAAATCATAAAATATACTTGATTTAAACTTATTTCAAAATGATGTATACATAAACATAAATTCTCCTTTAAATTGCAAAATTTAAAGAAGAAGGAACAAAGGTTTCTAATTTCAATTCAATATTGTTAAACATGTTGTATTACATGTATTTTGTACAATTTATATTTAATTTCATCTCTTACAAATTCCCAAATTGTCTTGCTATAGATCTCGATACGTGTTTATAATGAGGATCATTTCGACGGCTTGTTATATTTTCTTACCTCCCAAGTGTTAATTTTTTTAATCCGACGTTTTAAATTTTAATTGATTCAACGCTTTAAAATGTTATACATCATGATAAAATTTATGAAGTCAGCAAATGCTCAATGTTTTATAAACGCTTAGGTTGTTTAACTATGTTTTGTCATCTATGGTTTGGGTGAATATAGATTAATTTCTCTGTGAAAGCCGTAATCCATTCGGTACATCCTACATGAAACACTTGATTACATTATATTTTACTCAAGGAATCCTACTGTTCAAAGTTGTTACCCTGAACACCCAAATCATGTTTTCAGATTGCTTTTCAATCAGTTGCATACAGACTTGTGCAATTTAATTTGGTCAATAACCAAAACCTTCTGCAATTTTGGCTAACCAAAAGTTACTCGCTGACCACACTAAATACTATTTAAATTAATATAATGTACAAGTAAATACAGTTAAATAGCTTCCTCATGTCTAAAGTATCCTTAATAAAATAAGATATTTTATGTTTATTTGCGTCATAAAAAAAATTATGGTTGCCTGTAAAGTCGGTTTTACGGGCGAAGATTTTACGTGACAACGTCTTTTTCTCGGTAGAATATTTATTGATATGAATATTATTAAATTGCACAATAGGAACAAGGAATTGAATGAAAATAAGAATTGCACAAATTTTAACTATAGAAATATATTTTGTTTACTAAAACATTGTACATAATTTGAAATTAATTAAAATTTGTTATTGTAAATGGTAAAGTTGAATAAAATATTTACTAAAATTGGAATTTGAAATTCTTGCTAAACACAGTTAAATTCTAACTTCGCGCGTGGTGATTGGTCGGTTTAGTTCGTTTGTTTGGTCGCACTGTTATGACAGGTTAGAGGTTATAATTTGTTATTTTAAATGTTTGACTAGCAATACGCGCTGTTTCTTCTCAATCGACTGAATTACGATTGATTGCAGAGTGATTTAAACTAATAATTTACTTAACACTATCAACATTTGTCAATAGTATGACATAACCTATAAACTCAGTTTCTCAACTTTGTGTCAATCTAACAATTAATCAATCAATCATAGTTTACGATAATGAAATATCAGTGTACAATTATTTACCTTTATTGTTGTAGTTGTTGTAAATGACGAATCTAAGCACTCCACATCGAATAAACATAGTTATCTGCTTTATCCCGTGCGGCGGACCCACAGTTATCTGCTTTATCCCGTGCGGATCCCGTGCGGCGGACCCACTGGACGGGCATCGTAACGTTACCGGGCGTTACACTTTTTCATGAGTGACTCCGAGCCGCAACCTAATTTAAGACGTTGTCACGTCAAAAAGGAAATTTTTTATATGGATGGGATTATATGGGGTTGTAGTATTCCATGAGTGATGCATTAAGCAACAATAGAATTGGATTATTTTACTCTATAAAATTAGAAAAAAACTATATAAATAAATAATATCTGGAACCATATGGTAGAAGTCACAGTGATATAAAATATCATTGTCATAGTGATGTATCTACTATACATCGATGAAGGCGAATTCGCATTTATTACAACTTACAAATGTTAGTTTTGTTTACAACCGGGATACTTGTCTTGTTTGTTCCAAAATAGCTAATGTGATCTGTCATTGTAGTATGCTCTGGTATCGGTTTTGTTGTCCTTTCTTCATATTAACGTGAGCCTAGTTAACAGAGATGACTCCTCTCCTTTAAAAAGAGATTCTGTTACTTGAATTCCAAGTTTTTTTTCTTCAATTGCCATATCTTTCTCATATTTTAATACGCCCAATCATTTATATACATAAACCATCCATATAAACAAAATAAAAGATTATCCTTTTGAAGGAAATAGGATTTTCCGGACATTTACATCGTTCAGAGATACAATACTACGTAACACTACGGTTCGAGATCTGCAATCTGATCTCTTCTTCAAGACCAAACTAATGCATGGTTAAAATCTAGGTTAGACTAAATTCAAAGGTTAATTAAAATCATGACTAACATAGATTTTAGTCATGCATTAGTTTAGTCATTTACCTGAAGAAGAGATCAGATATCAGATCTCGAAACTTGTGTTACTGGTTGTATTGTATCACTGAACGATGGCAAATGTCAGAAAAATCCTGTTTTTTTCACAATCCTTTTATCGTCAAAAACAAACTTCAAACAAAGAAGTATCCTTCTATAGAACTTGAAGGGTTGTGTTCGAATGCGGCAATAGACAATGAATCCATCTAAACGATCTCACGAACTTATATGTAATTACAACATCATGTATTATAGCAGCCATAATCTCAGATCTTTTCCACTATCATAGCACTATACTTATCTTCTTAACTGTTGAACACTATCAAAAATGTTGCTAGTTTTTCACCAGTTTATCCATCCACTTTAACGTTCTTACTACATGACCACTTCCCCCTTTTTACTTTTTCATAAAATAAGCCTTTCCCCTTTTGTGTCTACATCTTTAACATTTTAAAAAATCAAGATTTGGAAATTATGTGTTTTAATTGCACCCAACGCACCAATCCTTATGACAGCAATGCATTTCCTAAATCAATCACTGACTTTTTACCAAAAGCCTTATCACAGTTGACAACGTTTTAAAAATTTAAATGATCAAACTTCAATGCAATTTCCAATATGTGCCGGTACAATTCTGTTCAAACATTCTCCACCTCTGCAGCTCGAACTTTATTAATGATCCAGAGTTAATCTTAAACATCCTGATAATTCAACATAAAGGATCTCACAAAATGGTCTCAGTGCCTTCAAATTTTAGTGAAGTTTATTTTTAAGTATCAGGGAAGTCGACTAAAGGGAATATCAGCAAATAAACCCTTTTCTTTATTGCCAGAGTATTGGAGCGCACTGTTTACTTACCTTTGTTGAACTTCCCTTTGACAAACGGGAGGAACGACCTGGCAAAGAATAACTTATTTACTACTTCTTCTCGTGTATTTCAGCACGCTCGGTTCTTCAAAGCGTGAATGAGTCACTTTACATATTAAGCCAACTTTTATAAGTGAGTGGTGAATAAAAAAGTGACGTATTTGGTCGTGGGTTTGGCCAAAATAAACGTAATTGCAACGTAAAAGTGACTAAACCCTAGAAAATGCAATTGTTCAAATGCTAAATTGGAGAGAACGTGCCAGGTTGCCAGGCTAATAAAATCAAACGCTAAATTAGATTGCCAGGTCGGATTATTGGCACTCACTGTTTTTGTTCTCGAAATCGTGATTAAATATGAGGTTGATTGTAAAACTATGATGATCTTAACAATAGAGTCTGCGGCGTTATGTACTACTGTCCATTAATGTACAGTAATGTACTCTAAGACAGGCATTTGATTAATATTATTTTCTCTCACAACTCAGATCTAGAAACACACGTTGAAGTACAACAGTGCGAGTACGATCTCTTGTCAACCCCTCGTCAAAAGAATCCCGTGTGTAGTGGACAGTGGGTACCGAGCCAGGACAGTGAATTCGAGAGTTCTCGGTTTCGATTCTCGGAGAAATCAATAAAAATTTTCAAATTGTTTGGATTGCTTTCCTTAAAAACACCCTGTAATTCCTTAAAAATTCCACTGGGTTAGAAAAAAAAACTTTTTGGAAACTTGTTCACAGCATAGGTGTAAACAACATACTTTACCATACAGTAAAATACAGTGAAGTGTAACACACTTCAGTATAAATGCATCTTTAGAGTTTTACAACGAATGGTTGTCAGTTTCTTCACAGTGGGTATGTATTGGTCGGTTATCACGGACGTTTTTAGGTTTAGGCAAGTTTCGCAATGCTATAACAAAACAAGCGAGCAGGAAGCTTCATGTGTTAGTATTATCACGGTCCAGATCTGCCGTGTATCCTGTATGACGGGGACGTGAACTGTGGAGGTCACCGGTCCAGTCCAGTGAGTGTTCCCTGTCCAGTAGTAAAATCGTGACGGTGGTGATCCCCTTCGGACCCAGTGAACTTCCTTTTAATTTAGGTTATACAAATGTCACACCTCACCAAGGTTGTTACACTCTGACCTCCACTATAAGCACGCGTGTGGTTCTATGTATTAATTAATACTATTTATATGAGTGATCCGAATGAAATCATAAACATATCACGCATCGTTACGTTAGCAATTTTTTGTCGGTAAAGAGTATTTACGAAAAACCACATAAAGTAAATTATAATATGCAGCCTATTTGACTAAAAAAGAGTTTTCTTAAAAGTGTTATGCCTATTTGTTATGTATATTACAGTGTAATACGACAACTGTAAGATTTCCTACCTTTGATGTCAGTTTCTGCTGCTAGTTTTGCGACGTAATTTTAAGGAATTTCTAAGAGGTATGTATGTTATTGTAATATAATATGATTCCTCTTTTCGGGATATTATCTTTGGTGCATTTATCCGTTATCTTTAAAAGAGAATAGTCCTTGTATCGGTTTGGGGATTGTGTGGCAAGTATTTAGTTCGGTACGCTAGTGCTTAATATTTTATTTCAGGTTGAAATTCATTTTAATCCTCTACTTTTGGCCTACTTTGTACTAATTACATTTACTCAACAATTAATTAATTAGAATTTACTAAATACAAAAAGTGTAAAAATATGACAAACTTTACTCAATACTTTGTCATATTGTTTTAAATGACTGTTTAAGTTAATTGCCGGAAGATAAAGTATGACCGCAATATTTCATATGGCACAGATTTTAGCATCTCACGCAGTAATTTGATAGACTAATCAAAGATTTCGGTTCCATCCAATATTCGATTTTAGAATATACAGGGTGTCACGTATGTAGGCAGCCAAGTTATTCCAAAGATCCGAACAAACAGAAAATGTCATTTCAACAACGGTCTATCCGTTTTCTATCTGGAAATATGTGATGTTTACAAAATTCATAAAACTTGGTATGAATGTGTGTCTCAGTAGTATACATATTCCTTAGTTTGCATTAGTTTGCAACATTTCTTTTTTAAATAGCAGTTATTTTAAAACTGTAAAGCGAAATATCTCATAAACTTTAAATGTGAGTAAAAACCATAAGAGACAAAATGAAGAATTAAGTTCTAAAAATTGTTATAGATATTTTTAAGTTCGAACAACTATTAACTAGGAAATTGAAAATTGTATAAAATAAAAGCTTGCTTATTATTAATAAGCAATTTAAAATTTAAAAAGTATAAAAATGCTACTATATTGCTCTTTTCTTCTGTCACTGAAATTGTATGGTCCAAAAACAACATTTGAGAACGTTTCTCTGTACCGGAGTCTTCTGGTAAAGTACTCTCTGCATATAGCCTTGCGAGCTTCCATTAGCCATATACAAGGTGTTTGAAAAGTCTGGGTACGGCTTAATATTTTACAAACCATAGCAGATAAAATCTACTGTTGGCGAGAGAAAAGAAGAGACCTGGCCCGTGCCGGCGCACAGCTGTGTACTAGTGTGTTGCCGCCCGGTAATTTCAGGCGCTTCGCCCCACAGCCAACCCTGCGAATTGTTTATCCTAGCAATGGAACAGTGAAACAATAATGGAATTACGAAACAGGGCGCGGCAACATACTAGTAGTAACGCCTGCAAATTTCAGATAGGCCAGAATCCAGGTCTCTTCTTTTCTCTCGCCATCAGTATAAACTTTGCACAGTGTCATATGGCTATGTAAACTATTTTTCCTTGCTATTACCATGACATGCCAACCATGGGGGGACGGCCCACAGAGGAAAACATGGAAATCTTAAATTAAAGCATGGGTCGAGTTATACCTCATTTGAAAGAGCTCACTTAGTAGAGTTGAATGCCGCAAACCGCATCTCAAAAGGGTTATCCAATCAGAAATGGCGGGTTGTTTTAGGTACACATTGTGAAGTACATTATGCGCTGCCATTTCTGACTGGATCGTCGTATTCTGATGCGGTAGGCGGCGTTTCACTTTACTAACCAATGGTTTCACTGATTAGCATTTATAAAAAATATAAAAAAATTAATTAAAATATTAAGTTAACTATTTCACCAACAAAGAATAAGATATTAATTGCTAAGATAAAGATATTATCTGCTATGGTTTGTAAAATATTAAGCCGTACCCAGACTTTTCAAACACCTTGTATAAGTATTCTAAACATTAAACTAACGTATTGAGAAATGTGGTTTATTTGACTCTATCTTATTTATATTAGGTTCACTGCAGTTTTCAAGAACATTTCCAACAAATATAATTCGTCTAATTGTTAATTTTATTCCTTGATAACCCTTTGCCACAGTTTATAATTATATTCCTGATATTTAAAAAAATGCATGACGTATAGGAATTGTGTCCTTGCAAAGTAGGTTTCATTACGCATTCATGTAACATCTCTGATGTTTTTAATTCTGTACATTTTAAGATAAAACCGGTCTGAGTTTCCTGTTCAAAATCAAATTATCGATAATGATAAGTTTTTTATTTTATCAATGTGAATTTGATGGCCTTAATGTTCTTTATTACGCTTAACCTTGAACGTCTAAACTCTAGGATTGAATATGGAGAATGTCATTAACTTACTTGCATTAAAACATTAAACCAATATTTAACACTTTTATTATTTTGTGAGGCCTTTCGATATCAAAGATATCTTCTTCAGACACATCACAAAAGTAAATACAAAAAGTAAATATAATAAGAATGTCATTACTTTATCATATTATTCGTTATCTTTTCTGGATTGTATTGTACTCTTGGATATTTCAGAGGTGATCTGGTGTGATTGTGTATCTGTTGTACAGCTCACCCACGAGTATGGTATCGACCGCCGGCCTAGTCCTGGTGTTGGCTGTCGTCACCCAAGTGCTGGGCGTCATCCAAGACTGCATGGAGATTCCTACAGAGCCCAACTTTAAAATGGAGGACGTAAGTTTGATTTGTCCAAGTTATTGCAACTGTCAATGTTCCTTCCGTCGCAGTCGGAGGATAGACAAACTTCACGTGTTCATCATTGTCTAAGATTAATTTATACAACGCCGCTGTTATTACGGTCCATTAGTACTTAAAATGTTACTATAACCACACAAAAAACATAACATCCCTTAAACCTCAGATGAAAGGTCTCAGATTTACTTTCAAATTTGAGCCTTTGAGATCAGAAATCGGTTGGTTTGTAACGTATGAATCCAAATTTTATTTTACTACCATGTATGATAGGAGCAATACTAGTTTTATGATCGAATTTTTGTAAAATTTTAATAACGTATCGGTGTTTTCTCAAAATGTCGACTTGATTTGGTTCCAAAAAATAAATTTATTCCTTTATACTGCTTCGGTATATGGTACAATTCTCATAACTTTGTTCAACAAACTTGTGGTGTAATGAATGATAAGAGAGTATAATCTTTGTTGCGAAGCGTATTAACTTAGATATATTCCCTATTCCCTTTAGAAACTTTGTACGACCACCATCTTAAAACCATAACAGGTATTGAAAAATGCACGATGAAAAATGTTTGTTTTTAATAGATTAAAGTTTATAAAACACGTTTGATTCTTGGCGTTTATTGGGGGAATACTTGCACGAGATAAAAAGTTTGTACAAACTTAAACAACCAATCTTGTACGACAATGAAGACCTTTCTATCACTCATTGTGAGAGAATTTGAATTTGATTTAAAATTTCCATATCAAGTTAAATCTACATAACAGCTAGAAATAAATGTTATATTAATTAATATTAGCAAAAGTTAATCGCCTAAATTTAATTGTAAAGTCCTGTTGTTTCTCGCTTAGGGAAGAAAGACGTCCAAGCCTACGAAATACGGTAGACGAAATCCAAAATTTATTTAAAAAAAAGCCGGAACAGTGATGGGAAAATGAACAAGTATTTTGAGCGCGAGGTTTTGACCCACTTTTACGCCGGATATAAGTTTCTGGTCAACTTTTAACAACCATTATTAACAATTATTACTCGATTGACGATCAGGTATAGGTATCACAGTAACCTTGATATAACGGTTAGCTTTATCGACATTAGTCGATTACAACACAAATCTGATTAGTCGATTTTTACACAAAACTGACACAAATCTGAGTACAGTATTTTGAAGTTCGCGTCCCATTGGTCTCTGACCACTAGCACTTGGACGGAAACATGACAATATTGCACTTACACTCATTCGTAGCATTCATCCAAAGGGTCTTGGTCATTACACGGTACTCTTTATTTTTACACCCTGATTACACCCTGATCATTATTTTTAAAAGTTTTAAATGTCTTTGTAACAAGTGGAGTTGCAAAATACACAATATCTGACCTTCTAATTACTGGTAGACCAAGGATCGATATTGTTACATTTTCACGCGAACTCTGTGCAGGTGGAGGGCAACTGGTACCCGATGGAAATAGTACTGCACCGGAACGACTCCAAGATCTATGGGATTCCGACCGAGCCAAACTGCCCTACTGTGACGTTCAGTGTCGGTCCTAAGAACAAGAAGACCCTGACAATGGTTTGGAACTCGACCGCCGGTGATTTGGATTATAAGTTCACCCAGAAAGGGCTGAAAAGTCAGTGGCAGTCCTCCGGTGAACAGACAGGTTAGCACATACTCAATAGTCGTGACCGATTCTAACAAATAGTAGTATGGCAAACTTGGTGCAAACATTTATAACCACTATCAAGACTTAAATTTTATTAATTTAAAATATACCTTTTTAGTCATATAAAACAAAAGGTTAGCATAAGCAACCAAATTTGCAATTTTTATTATTGAATTTTTTTAATAATATATGTTTTAAAGTGGCTCAAACTTTGATATTTTAAGATATTTTAATTCTTCTCTGTTCATTACATGTACGAGCCGTCCTAATGTTATGTTTAGAATAAGAAATAATCTTTCCTTTTAATGCTAGTGTCAAAGCTACCAATTCTTTCGTAAATACCCACAAAGTAACTGAATCCGCTCCTAATAATCGTAGAAGTGATATGAGTGTTTCTTTTCATACACCAAAGTGGGTTGGAATTTTTTTGAAATGTTTTATGTTAGTGATTTTTTTATATAAGATGGATAAAAATGCCATTAGCACTGCATAATTATATACAGTCTATGAATTTACCGTTTTACGAACGTAAAAACTACCAAACTTACGGAAATCAAGTAATATACGAACCTGCTAAATGAGTACTGATAAATAGTACAATCAATAACTAAATTGTTCAGGTTTGTAATTGAGAGTAAAATTATGGTCCTAGACTTGTAGTAGCTCAAACAATTAATTAAAGGACCACATTGTATTTAAATTCGTAGCCAGTTTATGTAGAAAAAAAATAGAATAAGGAGTTTCAAACATTGATTTTACTTTCTAGTTTGATCCACTAATACATTAATACAATTTGAAAACAGTATTTATTTAGTTTTTGAGTTTCGTTTAACATTTTGACTACTCAATAACTGCCATGCTCTTAAAATATCGGTAAAATCTCTGGTTAAGTTGCGAGACGTGACACACAATATATTACGGGGTATAGCTTTCTCTGCTAGACTTTACAGTAACACTAAACGATTTAAGTCCTTAGTGTAAATTTTAATGAATAACAACAACGGAATCCAGAAGAATGTGTGCAATATAACAGTCATCTTACTTATTGCATCCTGTGTAAGCCGCATACGTGCAAACGAGCTTCAAAGTCAATGTACGACCTCTCTTGACCATTCTCAGGATGAAAGTAAGGCATTTT
Source organism: Homalodisca vitripennis (assembly GCF_021130785.1). Lineage (NCBI taxonomy): Eukaryota > Metazoa > Arthropoda > Insecta > Hemiptera > Cicadellidae > Homalodisca > Homalodisca vitripennis. The sequence goes on from NC_060210.1 coordinate 107,553,604, forward strand.
CAATTTCGAACAGGAGTCAGGAAATTGCTTATTTTTCAAATTTAATCTCAAGACTTTCATTACAGTAGCAACATTAATTAAAGTAAATTACGAAATTCTATATTGAAGGGGATGTGCAAAACATTATATCAATGCCATGAAAATCTATATCTCTTCCAGGAAATTTTCGGCTGTTTCAGTGGGGAGAACTTTGGTGGGAAGGAAAGTATTTTTATGTTTCTTAAATCTAAAATTTATTTTAAAATTAGTAACAATGCAAATAAATTTTAATTACTAGCCACTGTTTAAAACACTGAGTATAAAGCCACTTCTCAGAGGAAGATATTACCCAGTGGCTATGCACAGACTTCGAATGTTTTATGCGAGAGATTTCTTGAAATCTTGATCTTGATCATGTTTAGGAAGAACAAATCTTAGATTTGTCCCAAGAGCATTGCTCGACAGGTTATACTGTCTTCTTGTTTTAATACTTCTGTATTAATACTATTATAGTGTAAGTATTGAAACTTGTTGTCCTTTCCTCTTTTACTTTGCCATAACTGTTTGTAACGTTCAGATCATTGAATTCAGGTAAGGGGTCCATCTTATCGGTGGAAAAAGACAAATACATGATCATCAGGAACTGCTCGAATAACCTCCATTACACAGTCATCCTCTCGAAACACAGCAGCATGTCCCAGGACGTGATGAACGAGGCTAATAACGAAATCGCCAAGCTTGTCAAGTTCCCTCCAGTCGAGAAAAAGTCTCTGTGCGTCAACAACGCAAGTGTTTCTAAGAACCTTCCAGTATCCGTGGTGCTCGCGAGTATATCCACACTGGTGCTGCTACTGCGGCAGTAGGTGGCCGTTATTTATATTAGGTTATTTTGCTGAACTAGTAAGTTTTCACAGCTTTTACTCCTCACGCTATCCCAGTTTGCACAACACGTTATAACCCTACACCTGTCGAGCCTGAGTCTACTCCGTATAGGCTACTTTAGTCCTTAGTTTGAATAGTCTACCCCGGAGAAGATCTAATTGAGTTACTTTACTCCTAAGATAAACAAAAATGTCCAATAAGGCTTTTCCCGTACAGTATTTTGGTGACTTCTAAACCTAATATGAATGTCTGTGTTAAAGGTACGCTGGTTAGCGATGATCAGTACAAGCATTATGGAGGAATTGTTCGCGTGTTAAAACTGGACGACGACTACATGTTCTTGAGCTTCTGCTCCTCAAAACTGAGGCTTTTGAGCACTGTAGCTTTTTCTCGCACAGAAAACATGCCGAAGGACGTTTATGAGGAAACTCTAGGAGTCCTGGAAGCTAAACATTACAAACGGGCAAAAGAGATCCACACTCGTCCTTGCCAGGAAGAGGACAGCAGCAATCACCTGGGTTCGACATTTCTTCTGATCCTGATCACTCTGACGGTACCCTTGTGGCACTAGCATCTAGATGAGCCTGATATTTATCGTGTTTAGCAGATTCATTTGTTGCAATATGCCTCGTTTGCTGCATTCCCATTAGTCTGCATGAACCCCGGTTATGTTATGTTTGTTGTCGTTCTAGGAGAATCTTCGTTGGCTCCCAAGCGAAGGATATCATTTTGTCACCATCACCATTATCATCAACATCATATCATAGAAACATTGCCATAGCTACGATCATTATCATCCTTCATACATATGTAATAGTACCCGTCATTGCTTATGTTTGTTAACAAAAAATAGAGGGTTTGTGGCTCTTGCGAGGATTATAGTCTATAAATGAAAATTATTTTATGACCCATTTATATTTACTTACTTAGCATTAATTGTAAAGCAATGTTTAAAAACTTTCATGAATAAAGGAAATTGTTTTGATCGGCATGAAGTTACGAATGTTGTGCAAAGAGAATATAAGAATGTCAGTACGTGAATGTGGCCTTCTTACTGTATGAAACGTTGTGATTCTTTCATTAACTACAAATATTATGTATTCGTCATTGGTACTTTTGATCTATCGTTTCGCTGCAAGACTTCAACTACACCTACGGAAGAATTGACAGGTCTCGTTAGCCAACTCTCATTGTCACTTAGCCCTTACACCCTTGCTCTCATGCAGTCGGCCCTGGCTCCTCCGTCCCACAGCGTAGAACCCTTGGCGCTTTCTTAGACGCATGCGTAGAAGCTATTTGTAGAGTTGTGCTTTGTTTACTTTTTGTAACTTTTAAAAGGATGTAGGATTAAGCACAGAGAAGTTTCAAAACACTCCAGATTTACTGAGGAGGATTTTGAAAACGATTTAGATTTCTTGGATATGTTAGAAGTACAATAGTTGGATTATTGTTTATTGTTTATGGATTATACGAGTTCTTACTATCAATAGGCCTACTTGTTGTTGGTTGTCAAATCCAAACAAAACTACAAACTTGGTTATCTATATTACATACGAATGGTATAATTGAATGTATTGAATTTTAATTATTTATGTATAAAACGTGTAATGTAAATCCCTTTCTCATATATATTAAGTGTCTTGCGCTTCTGATGGTATCTATTGTAAATAAAATGCACTGGGAAAAAGCATTTGTTTTCTTATAGTATGTGTTAACGTTGTGTCATCTTACGTATATTACTAAGGGAGATTTTTAATAAGTTACTTCTATCAATTACAAATAAAAAAAGTTTCATTTAACTTGATGTCATATAATTACAATTCAGAGATTAAATTTTTAGTCTTTCATATAAAACCAGCTGTGAAATGCTGAAGGTTTCAGTAATCGATTATTGTCTCGGTATAACAGCCTCTAAATATCAGCATCACTTACCAAGGTACTTGTTACAATTAAACTTGTATCTCCCAACACTATTGATTAATTGTTTTAAATTCTCTACGCACGTGTTAAACTGCCCAAATGTAGTAAATTGCTTTGTGACAAACTGCGATATACTAACACACAATGTGATCATTACACCACAGTAGGCTACTCACACACTTTCACAGCTAGCTGGTTTACGGTCATTGTATTGAGATACTGTGTTCTCTAACCTTTCTTTCGACGTTATGAAATGATCAAACAACAACATTCTTAGAATTTATTAAATGAGACGGCGACACCATAGATTACAATAAGACCAAATAGATGGGCTATGCCTATCTTGCCAACATTGGGGCAGGTGAAGCCAGGTCCGCCATGTTCTTGTGGGATAGAAACTCAAAACTACGCTCCGATTAGTGTAAAAATTCAGTTCTCCCGTCTCAATCAACTCGTGATCTACCCTACTTAGAATAAAGAAAATACTTTGAAACTTGGTATGAGTGAATTCAATAAGCTATGGATACCTGTGGTATCATTCAAATGTTCAAAAAATTTAGTTTTGCAATTTAAATAATTAAATAAAGTCGAGAATTATGTTTACATTTTAAAACTTGACATAAAAAAGTTAGTCGGCTGCTACTTTTGCCGTTTTTTGGTCAGGCAAGTTTAAAAACGGTGGAAAATGTTGTTGAATAGTTGAAGTTTTCAGAACATATATTTTTTTTTTAATTAGCTCTTATGGTTTGGCCAGAAAGTTATTGTTTGTGAGACGTTAATTTACGAGTGCCGCGACCGTTTGGAGCTCAACGCTCCGTGCGGTCCATGCCGGGGCATCTGTTTCCTCGTATCGTACATTATAGCATATTATAAACAGTGAGTAGAACACGCTTTATTTGTACTTGTTTACAGTAATTACTTCAAATAAAATCACATAAGTTATATAATTAATGAAGGAATTCAATCTGAGTCAATACTCTGGACAAGTACAACTAAGAGTTTATTTGCTATTTATTATTTGCATATATACTATAATATGAGCAAAGTTTGATATGCGGGTAAATTATTAGATGAGGGAAACATGACTTTAAACCTTATAACCCTTCAGCTCAAAATATCCCAATACACAATATCTAAAGTTTATGTTTACATATTATAACAAAGTGTATAAAGGTTTAATATAATATTTTGTTAAGACTGTAAACATTTATTATACAATTAGTAAGGCAATAAGTAAGATTTATAGATTAATTATAATAAAGTATGGAAAATTACTTAAATGTTGTACGTTTACAAGTAATTGTAACTAATCTGTAATACTCAGTTGAGAAGAGGAGGGAGTTTTAAGTCATATATTATAAATGTTAGTTTATTGACCTTTTCAATTAAAATTGCGCTAAAAAGAAAGAAAATATAGAAATAGATTTGTTTTTAGGTGACCATTTCCAACCATGATGACAAACAAAACAAAAGACAATACCTACAATACAATTGAAAAACTTGAACAGTTTAAAATTCAATGAACCAACTATTGCTCCATTAACGTTACTGTTTTCAAGAGATAATTTCTAAGTTTGGTTTTGTGTATTGATTCATTGAATTTCTTTGAAAAATGATGTAGTCTCAACTTCAAATATTTCTTAGCTATTGCCTTTATAAGAAGTACAAAATGGTCAGTAAGCGGAGTGTATCAGGTCACTACAGTAAGCTCGACAAGGGCGAAGTGAAGAGCGGGGTTGCAAGGCGACGCTCCTCAGTAGGGTGACTCACGCCCGCGCCGCCATATTGTTGAGTATTAGCCGCTCCGCAGTGGCTTCACCTGCGAGCACCCGATGTCCTATCTATTGGTCTTATTGTAATCTATGGGCGACACACCCGAGTGTGTAGGGCTTAACGCGAGGGCTGCAGTTTTCATTGCATAAGAGACAGTCTGTGTTGACGTGAAATCGATAGAAAGCTTTCCTTTGAAAAATAATTAATCGTAATCCTCGTTAGTTTATGCGAAGGATCGAAATAGAAAAATATAAATTGTAAAGTTTGTCACAAGTAATATTTATGAAGTTAGACATAATTAAACCAACCTTAATTCCATCAATTTCTCCTACTCGTATAAGTTTCTCCCCGAAAAGGGCGTTTCCTTAATTTAGAAATATAAACGGGCGTATACCTTATATTGATCTCACCGGGCATAAAGACATACTTTCTGTCCCTTATTAAAATTATTAATTGCTGTGTAAATTCAATCCTTCAAAGATTCTCACTTTAGTTTGTGATAATCTGACTAAGTGTGTCAAACTTATTATATTTACTTATTTGCTCAATATTTGATAAATTCTGGTCGTTGCTTAAACTGTTGTAGGGCGTTTAGAGGTGTAATACAATTTTGGCTACCTAACTCTAAATGAACATGGTCACTACAATAACGGTTTTCCAGTTTTCACCTCGAAATTTAACCAAATAATTACAATCATTTCATTTATATTGATAATTCAAAATATATTATAAACAATACGACCTTTAAATCCTGAATATTGTTACATTGGATTGTTTAATATTTTTTAATACCTGGTTGACACAACAACGTTTTAACAATTTACGATGTTTTGACAATAAATGCAAGGATTTATTTATTTTAATCAAGTTTTTATACTTTTGATATCGTTCAGTGTAACACTTTAAAATGCCTTACAATTACAATTGCCTTGATTGTTTGAAAACAAATGTAAGAATTTGTTTACGCAATTCAAAGATAACCGCGTTATTATTACAGAGTTATTATCAATATATTATATCCTTGTTTAACTCACTGTCTGTAACTTTTATAGCGAAGTTCAAATTTTATAGTAATGTGTTGTTATGAGGTACAGTAACAAATATAGTTTAGCTTGACCATAATGTTGATGTATAACAAATTATAATAGGCATAAGCAGAAATCAACATATTTTGTATTCTTATTTAGGATTCCTATCGATTCATTCATACATGTGCCTTTAGCGAAACTTTTCAAATTTACCCCCAAAAAGAATCTCATGCATATTTTATTCTTGCAGTCAGTACCGTCTATATAACATTTGGATAGTTTTAGTGATACTTTTATAACTGGTTTTATACCCTAAAATAGAAATTGGACTAAAAACATACATCTTGAACATGTTTTGCGTTACCCATTTTTGTTAATGTTATAGAAACCTATATTTCAATTTCCATAAACAGAAATTCAGTTTTCATCATATATGATCTTAATCAAACGAAAACTGTGTTATAATACGTTTCCATAGCTAAGTATCCATTGAACCTATTTGAACAAAGCAAACAAGAAGGAGAAAGTATATAAATGTTATACTATGTTAACTAGGTAACATTGCATTATTATTATTGTTCTATCAGGTAATGCTTTCGTCTGGTACATTAAATTATGAGAGTTTTGAGACATATACGTTAACAAGAGATCTAATCTGCCATTATGCATGAAATAGTAAAAAGTTTATGAAATTTATTCCATTATTGAATTATTTTATTGTCACTTTAGTTTTAAATTTGAAGGATTCACTGTATATAATACGTTATTATATTATAATATTGTGTATCAAAGTATATTGTATCTGCGAATAGACTTTATTCAATAATTGTAAAATATTGTTGCTGTACTGTTGGAGAGTTTTCAGTGTTTACAGAGTATAATAAATTGATTAAATGTCAAGAGTGCAGTGTTATTTATTTCTACCTTATCACAAATATTACACGTATGTATACGGTATGTTAACAATGATGGATTTTAATATAGTAAAATCGGCATTCCTAGCAATGCTAATGAAAGTAAGTAATTACTGAATTGAATAAAATTTTCTGATATTTTGTTCCATTATATGCTTGGGATATATAAATATTTATATAATCTATAAGATAGCAAACACTCAAAACTTGTTTTAGGTTCAATAAAACATACCATTACCCATCATCATATAAATTAATTTTAAAATACTATATTTTCAGTCGTGCTGAAAGAGCCGGATCAGTTTGGCCTTTCTCGCGTATAGAAATAATGTCATTGTTATTTGTGTTTATATGGTAAAATAATGGTTAAAACATTTCTTGTAAACACTGTAGAATGTCAAAGATATATTTATGAAAGCAACCAACTTTATAAAATAACACAAAAAGTCTTAGAATGTGTAACCATGCGAAAGAAATGTCGAAGGAAAGCTTATTTATTACTTTCACAACAATCCTTTGGCTTCATGTCAAATCATAAAATCCACAATTTCTCAAAAATGAGCAGATCGACGGAAACAGACGCCATATGCCACAGTTACCGAGACCAGCTGGTTCGATTCCGTTCGGTAAGGACGGAGAGATTGTAGGACTGTAGGTCCACGACTAGTTTTGACGAGGGTGGCTGACGTCACTTTTCTGCAGGGGTTCTGCCGACAGCCGTGGACTAACTGTCCTACTTTTTCAAAACTGATCTGGCCGTGCGATAATTTTTCTACCCTGCGCTCAGTCTTCCTTTATGTGGAAGAATGTGAGTGATACTTACACTACACACGCCCAGCGTACTGCTTAGGCAGTAAATATAAACAACAACTTAACTCAAACCAAAACTCAAGGTATCACATATGAAGTGGGTTGCTAATTGGGATTAAAATTTGAACAAATTCCATACATCACTATATTACTATCTGAGTACATCCGCAATATTCTAATGGATGATAAACATCTACAGTAAGTTTGTTTTAATTATACCTTATCTTGGTCCATCGTTAGTATCAGGAGGTAAGATATTATTGAAAATTTAAATTTTAAAATAGGTATAAACTCAATTAGGTAAATTTGTTGATTATTTGTACTAACAACGAACTTTATGTTTATTAAAAAACAACTTGCAGTACTGAAAATTTTACAAAAGGTTATGAAAACTAATTATGATCTCATATTAACAATTCTTATTTTTAAATTACCAATACATGGTTAATTACAATTTACAAATAAATGCTTAATTGGATAGTAACACTAGATTAACCTAAACTTTTTGACTTACAAATTGAATATAATTCTGGAAGAAAAATTACTTTACCGACGGGTAACTGTTATTGAAGAAAATAATAACTTATACAAATTTAATAAGTGGGACTATTGCCCAAAGTCCAGGTAGGTAATAAATTAAAACAACGTATATTACTCATACTCGTATATGTAAATTTATATCCATAGTAAAATTTTAGAAAGGAGGAAGATTAACAATAAAATAATACATTAACAATAAAAAAAGAATACTGAATAAAAAAATGTTTAAGACCGTTCATTGATGTGGTAAGAATTCTATATCAGTATAAAAATTATTTGTTTTTGTTAACTTTTAAAACCGAAAAAAATGAAATTTACGTTTCTTTTCTTCTAACTTTTTAATCTTTAAGAAGAACATTTTTCATTATCAACGTTTTACAAAAGTCCTACAAAAGGAACATACGTATACAAGTACATTTAATTTGTCCAATGTAGTATTTCTCTTTATATTTTTAAGACTTTCAAAATAAAAAATTCTTCAAATTTTAAACTACACGTAAATTATTTGATTGTTATTGAGATGGATACCAAAATTCAAATTGTTGCATGTGTTGCATATTTAACATATAACGATGTAAAATGTCGAAAAACGTACATTTATATATGGTAAATTTACTGCAAAATTCGTACAAAGAGCTGTAATTAGAATTTTAAAATAAGAGTAATGGATATGTACTTACCGGTTTTATACTCGTTGTAATGCTCCCGTTGCAAGAATATTTCCTGTAATAAGAACATCTCCAACGCACAACACTAACACTAACACCGTCTCTTCTTCTCTTGGAATATTGATGTCCCCCGTAAAATAAATGTTCTGCTCCCCGTAACCCTACCACAGATTGTAAGGAGTCCATCCTGCTTTACGTTTGGACTCAGATTGACAAAATTAAGAAAATGTCCTGACTACTTATATGTTCTAGACAATGCTCTCGCAGAGTGGTCTATACCTGGAATATTCGCATAATTTATATTTCCGTCACTAACGTTGAGATTTATTTGTTCCTACGATCCAGGAAATATGTCTAAAAGTGTATACTTATAGCGATTGTAATTTATTCCTGGCTTAATTTATTTTGTGCCTTAGTTGGCTTTGTTACCTTGTGTTTGCTCGATCAAAGGAAATATGTATATATATACACACACACACACAAAGATCTGAGAAGCCTATTTCTTTCAAAAGATAACTAAGATGCGTTTTAGAACATTCTTTAAATTTATAGTAAAAGTTATATAGTAAATGCTTCTTTGATATCAACTTTACAGTACTCACCAAACACTGCATACTCAATATTTGCTAAAGTGTACAATTAAAAGTAGATTTTTACCAAAACTTTTAATTTTATTATCTGTATATTTTTCTTACTATGTGTTCAACAGTGGTTTGCAAAAAAGGTTAAATAAGTAGTTGTTACAATCAAGCTGATTCTATGCTTTCAACATCAAATAACAAATAAATTGAAAAATAGTGGTAAAATAATTACACATATGATTGTGCTATCACAAAATAATATTTAAAAACAGAACAGTTTAACAAAACTGTTAACTAAGTAAACAGACTCGTATTATGTAAAATTCTTGTTCTAATTACCTGATTTTCGGTGCATTTTACGTTACTTTAATAGTTTGTTTTAAAAAGACCATTATAATCGTACAGCATTTCTTAAGTTATAAATTGTGTATTACGTAACAATACACTTAAGAAAATAAACCCGACTTTCATTTATGCATTTAGCTTTTTGTTTCAATCTTTCTGTAGGTGGTCTTCTTCTGTAGCGAGTCAGAAAGAAGTAGTAAAAATAAAGTAGTCTACTGAATAATATTTGTCAGGTATAGAGTATAGATCTGGAGACAACCGTTCAAGGCCAGTAGAGTGAATACGGCGATCCCCTGTCAAACCCTCGTCAAAAGAAACTCGTGAGTCGGACAGTAGGTCCACGGTCCCGGCCTGGGACCCACTGTCCACCCTCCCAGAAGCAGGTAAGAAATGCTTCCGGCAGTTTTTACGACGTGGACCTACAGTCCGGTTACCGGACGGAGAATGCCTTTTGTTTGTAATGACGAACTGTAATGCCTGTAGCACAGCCCTTCTTGCATTAGCGCACCCACCACTTCTTGATTTAGGCTCTTGATTCTCGTCCATTATAAAAACCGATTCTCGAATTGAAAACCGAAACTCCCCCCCCCACCCTGTCTGCTGCATCGGTGCACAATTAATCACTTGTCCATTTTCTTTAGATGATCATTGGGCGTTTTTTCTCGTTTGTATCATGGTAAACTTGTGTATTCAGCTTAAATATGTTGTCTTCCTGTCCTCTCCACACCAAGCTACCTCCGTTTTTACGAGTGGTCCTACAATTTTATCCCATTTCCAAAAAACGCCGTTTGATTGCTCTGCCCAACAAGGTTCATCGGTATGGGCAATGGGCACGCAGGCAGGCACATCTGTAAACGTAGAAGTGTGGTTCCTTGTATGATTGATGCGACCATTCAAGTATATTAGTCTCCCATAAATAATATAACATGGGTGTTACATGCCAATTAGACCCTAAAAGATGCTCGTGGATAAAGTGGTGGAGGATTTTTTTTTCTACTTTTAATTGTTGTAATTAATTACATAATGTATTATATTGATACGTATTGTTATATTTTATACGTGTATTAGTTCGTAAAAATCTAGGAGATATAGGAAAGAGAAGAGAGTAGAAACCGGAGAACACAAGAGATACATCTGATAATAGATAAAGATACAGAAAAGAGTACGTGGAATATTGAGATGTCCTTTTAAACTCTAAGTTACCTCGGCAATATTTTAAAACCCAGCGCCCGGCCAGGGCACACCAGAGTTATTTATAAACTTGTGATTCTGAATTTGAAACACGGTGTCTATTATCTTTATTTTGATAGTACCACTAAACCGATATTGGTTTAAGCAACCATTGCGAACTCTTGAAATTTAATTCTAATGTTTTACGTAGACGCTACATTCATCTAGAATGATTGAAGGAAGTAGTTGAATCGCGCTGTAATTGCACTGGGTGGCCGGGAACTTTGTATCACAATAATTACTAGTCCCGTGCATTGTGTATCGTTGTGAGTCGTAAGTGAACGCGCAGCTGCGCCTCTGCTGCTCCCGCCCCCGCGGCAGCGTCGTTTAACCTCCTGCAGACGTGTAATTGGCAGAGTTAACCACAGGAAGTGTCTGTACGTACGTAGGTAGTCCTAACCCGCGGGCCGTGGGACCACGTGTGGCTCTGGCTGTGCGACGTCAACTGTGCATATGTTGCATTTCTAATTTGTTACTTTCATCTTTTAAAATACAACAGCACTAATAAAAATATCCGCTACATTTCTTTGTCAGCAATTATTTATGCAGTGTACTTCATAACTAATCACGCAGTACAAATGTGCAATGCATGTACTGATAACAACATACAGTTGTGTACTTCATTACTAATCACGTATTATAAATGTACAGTTCATGTATTGGTAACAGTTTATTGTTGTTGACTTCATAACTAATCACGCATTACAACACTGTACAGTGCATGTACTGATGACAGTTTATAGTTGTTGACTTCATAACTAATCACGCATTACAACTGTACAGTGCATGTACTGATAACAACATACAGTTGTGTACTTCATTACTAATCACACATTACAACTGTACAGTGCATGTACTGATAACAACATACAGTTGTGTACTTCATTACTTATCACGTATTACAACTGTACAGTGCATGTACTGATAACAACATACAGTTGTGTACTTCGTTACTTATCACGCATTACAACTGTACATTGCATGTACTGATAACAGTTTATAGTTGTTGACTTCATAACTAATCATGCATTACAACTGTACAGTGCATGTACTGATAACAATATACAGTTGTATACTTCATTCCTAATCACACGCTCCAAGTGTACAGTGCATGTACATTTAAAACTTTATTGATGTATATTAATATAAATCTCTTACTCGAGAATTGTGCTCGGGACTTGCATCCTGTTCAGTGATAACGCCTGGCCCGGACTCCAAGCAGCTTTTGAGTATGTTTGAATCTTTTTATTTCCCTTATTTTCTTCTTCCTGTTCTTTATTTATGTGTGTATCAGTGCCTATTTCAAGGGGTTGTCAACGAACGAGGTAGTTCAATCTAATAGTTGTAACTCTGTTATAGGATACATTTATGATATAGTCCATTAAAATTTCAAAGTAACTGTGACTATTCATTTTAAAATAATAATCTTACTTTTGATATAACAATCTTGATTGTTTATTTACATTGTGCATTCAAGCAGAAAAGTCAATAAGTTCCTGCGATCAAACAACAAATACCTCAATACTTCCGGTCTAACCCAATGGATCATAGCTGGAATGTGGAGGATACAAAAGACGAATTATCTTCAATTGAGATTAAAAATTAAATTGAAAAAGGACATCTTTTAAAAGATGTTTCTCACAATTAATTGTTAATACCTAAAAATGGCCGGTATGTAGGTGACAGGTTATGTAATGGAAACTGTAGTATTATACAATAAATTAACTGTGTATTCTTTATTATACTTGTTGACAGGAAATAGTATTATAAGATTTGTTAGACAAGTTGGATAATTAAGCACTATTGCTGGCTAGACTCAAAGCAGATACAATGATTGTATGATTTGAATAACGTATGTACATTCATGGTTTCAATATTAATGAAACTGTGATAGTTTCACAAAATAGTGCTTTATTTTGTCAAATAAATTTCAAAATTTGGTTATGTAAACTAGCTACCTACTTATTCAATGTCATGTAAACAATACCATAGTATTCATTAAATTGTGGTGAAAAAATTGGAAATAAAAAAAGTTAATATTTACAATATTTAATACACAGTAAATGCAAGAAACGTAAACACGTTTATTATGTTCACTGCTGAGCAGAGGGGTAGTAGTCCAATCTGATTTGTGAGTGGCTAAAAAATCTCGTAGATGATTCTGTTTAGTTAATTCTGAAATTCTTCAAATATGTAAATTTGTTATAAACAATGACAGTTTTTACTACAAAATAAAAGTGCATGATGAAAGAAACTCATTTTACTTGGTGAAATTTGTACGGTACACCACTTATGAGTAACAATGTAGGAGTTAAACACACCATATACTGTTGCTTGGGCTAATGGGCTTCGCTGAGGTTGCATGTAACATTTCAAGTCTATAATTTATTTCATTCTGTAGATGTCTTGCGGACATAATACAGCAAACATTATACAGGAAAAACACTTTTACATCCCTCTGCCAGACAAATTGTGTCAGCATAATTAGTATACTCTTCAATGACTCTTAGTCAAATTCTATAGTTGAAAATCCACCATCGTAGAATTCTTTTCTATGTAGAAATAAAAGCTTGTTTTATGCAAAATTTAAAGTCTATAGATGATCTTTCTCAAGATATCTTGCCACATGATAGATTGACATATTTGTTCATTAAGTTAGGTTTAATACAATCATAAAAGGTCAGTGAGATAGGTAGGGTATTAAAACACAAAGAGCACACTGAAATCAAATGTCACTCTTTTTCAATGACATTTACTCAATTTTTGTATTTTTTTTTTTTTTTTTTTTTTTTTTTCTGGATGAATAATGTACATTTGTTAATATATCAGGTGTTAAAATCCCATGGAGTTGTACTAAACTTGTTCACAAATGTAATTATTCCGCCGGTTTTTCATTGCTATCATGGTTCCCTATAATACGAATGTAAAAATATTTACTAACACTCATGCAGTGCATGCACTATCATGGAATTCAATGTTGCCAATATATAAATGAAGCTTAATGCAAAATGAAATGTCTCTATGTTAATTAATTTTCAAGTTATTGTGAGAACAGACGGACAGAAATGAAATTGTTCTAGCCTCACAAGTGATAGGCTTTGCTAATGCTCAGCCAATAATATTTGCATAAGTAATACAAGGGAGAAGTAAGGCATGTCATAGCAGACTTTGGTGATGATTTATGCAAAATTTCAAATCAGGTAGTTCATCTCATTCTCGAAATATCCTGCAGACAGATAAACAGGGAGGAAATCATACGAAAAAAGTTAGCACAAAAATAATGTATCATGTAACAAGTTGTCATAAATGATGTTGTATGAGTTGGGATAGTTAGGCTACATGTGTTAATATACCAAATGCTTGAATCTCATAAGGATGTATTGAGTTTTTTAACAAATTTATTTATTCTGTTATTTTCTCATTCCCATCATGTTTACTCATATGACTAATGTAAAAATATTCACTGACGCTCAGCCAAATTGCGTGGAGTGACATGCACCTTCATTGAACTCAATATTCTCCTATAGAATAATGATCTTCAGTGCACAATTTCAAGTCTATAGAGCAATCTGTTTTCAAGATATCCTGTGAATAGACAGACAGACAGTTTGCATAGAGAAATGACATTTTTACAGCCCCACAAATTATAAGCTTCGCTAATGCTCAGCCAAAAAGGAGTAATTACTTATGGTAGTATAAATACAGAATATTAATTGGAAAGTAAAATTACAATATTAATAATAATGAATAAAAATGTAAAGGTGCTCGATTAATCTCAAAACATAAGTTTTAATATAACAAATTATCAAATAAAATGGCCTATTTTCCATGATTAATTGAAAAAAAAAAACTCTAAACACACATTAACCTGTTGAGTGCAGTAAATCACCATGCTGCATCAGCTTTAGGAAATTTTTAGGATCATTCTACATAGAGTTTCAATAAATAACTGTGTGTTTTAGATACACGTTTATTGTGGTTTTGCCAAAGTAAAGTGCAATCTTAGCCCAAGAATATTACAGTAAGCCTAGAATATAGAAGATAAGTACAAATTTTAAATTTTTGTAGATATTTCATTTGTAAAATGGTGATTATTTCTTTACTGACTCAGATATTAAAAATATATTATTTCATTACTTTAATTTTTTGTCAAATTAAGTGAAATTGTTTGGTCCTGTGTGGAACTTTACTAATTGGATTAGTTCGGAGCAGAATAAAGTACTTGATGGCACCTTTAAAGGGCCACATACAGAAATTCAAAAGTGGGAAAGTTCTACTAAAACTGATCGTAGTTTATGTCCAATTGTTAGTTGCTTTTTGTTATTATTTAATTTACTTGTTATTGTTATGGATTTTAGTTGTTTTTGATATTCTTATCAATGTGTCTGTCACTTATTTAGACTATCTTGATAAGTTCTCTTTTATATAATATAATTAATAAGTAATTAGTCAAGTATTCTTGAGTCTATAATTTGTCATTGAATGGAAATGGTGTAACCGTTGATACAAATAAAATAAAATAAATGAATTAATATACACTTGCAAGCATGATATTTTGGATAGGACATGAGGTATTCTTAGATAAACAAGATTTATGGATATTCTTGTTAAAAATTAGGTAAATAAGTTTCCAAATCTATTTCATAAACAACTTTATTAAAACTAATCAATTTATGGCTGCAAACAAGAATAACATTTATTATAGTTCGAGACTTCTAAGTAAATTTAAAACAATCATGCAAATAACGTCTCCTTACAAACACATCACAAAATATTATTTAATACATAACAGAATCTTTAACAAAACTATTTTTACAGCATAAAATTCAGTTTCATAATTTAATTAGTACATTCAGATATTCTTATATAAAATAAAATTAAAATCACAAACAGTAATACTTTTATTTCCAGACAGTATTAAATATGTCATGAAAACAATGTGCCTATCATTACATGCTTAGGATTGGGAACATTTGTTAGCAACTTTCTTGCTTCCGACAGGACCCAGCTTAGACCCTCTCTTGGCTCTCGGTAGAGAAGTGAGATCGTCAGCAGATTCGTAGGATGTGGTGGACTCACAGCAAGAACAGGTGGAGGAGGAGGTATAGGAGCTACTGGAGGAGGTGTAAGATGACTGACAAGAGGAGTAGCTACAACAATCAGAACAAGACTCACTAGAGTTACAGGAGCAGGAGTTACTGGAGTCTGAACTGCATTTGGAGTTTGAGTTGCTGTCCGAAGCAGAAGTTGAAGAATCAGAATCATAACTAGATGATGAACTTTCTGGAACGGGCACTTTTTTGTCTGAAACCAAATATATTGTTGTATTATTTATTAAGAAATTAAGTAATTATACTAATACTTTTTATCCTACTAGTAGGATTTGAAGATACTTTGATGTCAACTCTTTAAATGAGTTCTTTCTCGAGATCTATTAAAATGTTTGTAAATATTCAAAGTTGTTAAAGCAATAAAACTGTTTAATTCTAAAATTATCATAATTAATTAGTATCTGTTACAAGGTAGGAGTATGCCACACTGCCTGACACGTAATAGTTATTGCTGAGGTTCAATGTAAAATTTCAAGTCTATATTTCAGGGCTCATTTCATTATTGACAGATAGATTGATAGACACTCATACAATAAAAACATTTTTGGATCCCCGATCAACTAAAGAGAAATTGCATCTGCTTGGTGAGTCGTAAGCTTCAATGACGCTCAGTCAAAATCAAATAGTTGGACATGCAACATCACACAACCTATCCTTGTCTAGGAAGAAATATAGTTTCATGCAAAACTTTAAGTGTATATATGAAATCTTCCTTGAGATATCATGACACACAATTCATTCACGTTCTCTTTATAAGTTGCATTTCATATCACTGTTTAGATAGTAAAAGTTTACACACTAAGTCACCATATGGTGTTGAATGTGTTGGGATAATAAGGAAACACGCTTTAATTTGTCGCATGTTAAAATCTCTTTTAAGTATACTAAGTTTGTTTTAAAAATGTATTTATTCTACTTTTTTCTTGTTGCCAACATAGTTACTAATAATAGCAATGTAAAAATATTCGCTACTACTCAGCCAAATCCCATGGAGTGATATGCACCATAATCAAGCTCAGTGTTCCTCTTATATAAATGAAGCTTCATGCACACTTTTAAGTCCATACATCAGTTCATTTTCAACATATTGTGTGAACAAACAGGTAGAAACAAAATCTTTGCAGCTTCACAAGTTATAGGCTTCGCTAACACTCAAGACAATTAGTACAGTTAATGAATATTTGATGTTATCAAACTAATTGTTTTAATGATTTGTTTATTAATTTCCTATTTCAAGAATGATCCTGCACATTATATGAATTCCAAACTATGTAAAATGGTTTGTGATATAAATACCTATATATTTTTGAAAACTATCAACAACAATTATTGATGATCCTCTGAACTTCAGATGATGAATTCACTGAATTATAAATTTGAATTGGAACGTCCACAGATTGTCCCCTGAAGCTCAGAGAGTGCATTATTTATTTTCTTTCAATCTGTACTACGTGTAAGCTTGGTTTTTTTAATTACAGTGAATGCTACAAATTGTTTCCGAAATAATCTGTGCTTATATCATCAGTAATCAATAACTATTATTTACTTCTTTTTAAGGGTAAATCCTTTAAAAAAATGTATTAAATTATTAAATACTGTTCATACCCCACCTCTCCTAAAATAATTTTATTAAAATGAAAATGAAATGAAAAATTCCTTTATTAAAGAGGCGGAGTTAGGGCTATTAAGCCCTCTCTACTACTCAACCTAATATCGTAAACAGTAAATTTACAATAGTTTGATACAATTGTGGTTATTGCCCTTATAATTTATGCATGGAGATAAAATGAACATTGTCATCAACTTCAAAGTAACCTGGAGTCAATTGCTTTATATTCACAGTACAGTAACTCACAAGAATTCTTTTTGGATGTAACTCTGCCATTACCACGGCCACGATTTCGACCACGCCCACGTCCACGCCCTCTCCCAGCTTTTGTTGGCATTACTGGGCTGATAGTGCTGGTCTCCAGAGTCATATTGTCCATGCCGTCGCAGGCCTCCAGCACCTCCAGGGACACTGGGCTTGGACTGGGGGAGGAGTAGATGGAGGTGTCTGTGGTTGTCCGCCACTCAGAGTCTGGGGAGTGACCTGACCTCCATTTCTGGTACTGCCCCTAGGATAGCAGATTGTCATGTTAATTCATCTTCAACTGTACATTTATTGTATTGAGTAGTAGCTTTGATTTGTACTATAACACAAGACACATAGTTGCAACCCTAGCCATTCATCTTTATTATTTATTAATTAAGTAGGCATATGCCACTCCAAGTGACACCTAACATGAGGATAAATGTAAAATTTTAAGTTTATAGCTCATTTCATTATTGACAGATAGAATGACAGACAAATATGGCAAAGAAATGTTCATATCCAACATACAACAAACAAAAGAGAAATTGTGTCCGCCTACTTAGTGATAATGCACAGTCAAATTCAAATAAAAAAACCTTACAGTAAACTAATTCTTCTATACGACCTTCAAAGAGATATTTTCTTCAAATTAATTTTATCATCTACTAAAATCTATCAAATTTGAAAAAGATAAAATAATGTAAAAAGCAGAACGATTATCAGTTGTGCATTAAGTTAAATCTTATTACAGTCACGAACAACAAGAACATGGTTAAACCAGGAACACTTCTTTTAAATATAGTTAAATTCCTTATTCGAAACCAAAAAACGTGGGTTCATTTTCAAACAATATTTTAACCAATAAAAGGAATGAAATATTCTGAATAAAACAGTAATTTTCTCATGAAAATTGTGATTCAGCTGAAGATCAATATTGGGTATTTGGTCAGCAACCTACAGCAATTTGATGAGCTAGATTCACCTTCTGCTAGTCCAGTTGAAGAAATGTTCCTCTTCCATCAGTACTGAAATCTTACAAATATATCATACCCCCACAATTCTATGGGTATCTGAACTATTCTATTGGAATAAATGTACTATTTTGTACTACTCTATTAGAATATACCTATACTGTTCAATCACATAAGGATAGGAAATTATAGTGACACCAATTTACTTTTATGTGATCAAAAGTGTCTAATTATATTAAAGATTTTATATATCTTACTGACTAAGCATTAGCAAAGCCTATCATTCGAGGGACTGAAAAGATTTGTTTCTGCTTGTCTCTATCCACGTATCTCAAGAATAAACTGACCTATAGCAATGAAATTTTGCAAGAAGCTTCATTTCTATGAATATAAAGGCAACATTACAGAGTTTGATGACAGTGCACGTCACTCCATGGGATATGGCCGAATTAGCAAAATTGTTTACATTATTTCTATGGTGATCATGATGGTCACGAGAAAATTGCTGAATAAATAAATTTGTAAATAAATTACAACCATATGACCTGTTGTAGTAACACATGCAGCGTAACGGATCTGGTTCGATTATTCCACCGATTGCTGATTAGTTCAGTTAACTATCAGAATGAAATAAACTATTAACTTGAAATTTTGTATGCAACCTCGGCAATGCCTGTTACACAACATGTGGTGAGGTGTTCTTCTACCTTGTTGTATATTGAATAAAATTTAGTATTTTGTCAAGATCCAAGCAACATATTAGTTATATTAAACTAATAAATAATATTTTGTTCAGTAATGTAACCTTATCATTTATCAAACCACACTCTGATATAAAAGTATTATGGTACTTGATTCTCTGGAGTCCACTTAGTGCCGGTTTTAGCACTACAAGCGCCCTGGGTGAGATTTCTTAGGCGCCCCCTAACTGCAATACAATTACATACGAAAAAAGGCTACCGGCGCCCCTGGGCGGTCCCCCAACCACGCCCTACCCTAACGCTGCTCCTGAGTACACTGACTATATGAGTATAGCTGTAAGATGATGTCTACAAAAGTATGACAGTACCAGGACTATAGGGAGTAAATTGAACCATCGGTCGCAAAGAGAGTATTGGAGACAGTTGGACACTGTCCGTTAGTATAAAAGTCTAATCCGGACAGTGCAGTAAAAGGGTGATATAACAACCCCCCACTACAGCCCTCCATTGGGAAGAGTGTAAACACCCAAGAAATGTTTATAGAATTATGAAGTTTTTATTTTGTTTTTGACTTGATCAATGAAAAATTTTAAGTGGACTGATTAAAACTTTTTAATTATAATTAAATATTCATAAAATGGTCCGTTATATAGGTGGAAAAAAATACTCAGGATTAAAAATACTATAATATGGAAATTGTAATTTTATCTTTAAATAGAATATTGTGTAGGAAAAATTTTGATTTATCTGTTATATTTGTTTGAATAAAATAAAATAGAAAGGTTTTTTAGGTTTGTCCATATTTATATGTTAAAACTGTGTATGTTCAGTTAGTCCAAAAGGTCTGCTCCACCTGGATTAGAAATCTTTTATATAATTTTAAGAATAATTAGCTGTATTACTTACATTTTCAGATTTAATCAAACTGTTACCAATATCTTTCTCAAGTTTGACACTGAAACACAAACAATTGCAATGTTTTAAATATAAATAGTAAACATTAAACAATTTAACCAGTACTATATGATTATTGATGACAAAATATATATAGATATATACACATATATAAAAATATATATAAAATACATGATATAATAAAACAAATACATAAAATATATAGTATATATTACAATATACTGTGTGTGTGTGTGTGTGTGTGTGTGTGTGTGTGTGTGTGTGTGTGTGTGTGTGTGTGTGTGTGTGTGTGTGTGTGTGTGTGTGTGTGTGTACGTATATATATATATATATATATATATATATATATATATATATATATATATATATATATATATATATATATAAAATTAAAAATATATATATATATATAAATTATATATATATATAATTTTTATAGTATTTAACATACAATAAGTAGAGTATTACTGATATTTATAGCAATATGAGTAAAATATTTAATACAAACTAAATTTTCACTATTTTTACAGTTGAATAATTTTATCAAACAAAATACGGAGCCAAAGAGAAACAACTACATAAAACTACCAAAGAAATTGATGTATTATATTGTTTTATTCTAAACCAATGATACAATTAACAAGTAATTACTTCCAAACAGTTAGGCCTACTGATTTGCTTAGTAGTTGGCGAGTTAGACTGATAAATGAAAAGTTATCAGTTGAGTTTTGTCAATATGGCCACTATGTTAAGTTGTAGAATAATTATGGAAAATGTAATTTAAAAAATTAACAAGCCTCCAAACAGTTTTAGTTTTTATTTTTTTGTATTGGTTACTTAGAAAAATCTCAAACTGTTTTCTACTACATTGCTTACACATTCAAAAAGTATACATTACACATGAAAAACTAAAATCTGGTCGGATATATATATATATATATATATATATATATATATATATATATATAATATTTTTTTAAATGAGACACCTCCCATGATTAATTCTATGACAAAAATAGGAGCGTATAATGTCTGAAGTTTGACACAGTTCTTACGTGGTAATACCCAAAGCCATTTCACTACCTAGTAAGTACAGAGCTCCTGAAAATAAAGTACAGAGAGTTTTTTATAGTGGCAAAATGCTTTTTTAATTTATCTGTGTGCAAATATATAATTTTTCTCTTCTGTTAAGGGGATGGATTTTCTACCGGCTAAATTGTTTTAATAAAGCATGGAAAAAGATTTATTTTTAAAACTTTAGATAGAGTTTGTATACTCTTCTAATGACAATTTAAGTGTCAATTCAGTTAAAAACTTAAGAAACAAGTAATCTGTATAAAACTGTGGTGTAAGCAAAAAGTTAGAAACTATTTTCCAGATCATAATGCATTTGTTCTAATACTGAAATAATTACAAGTAGATTAGGGGTTACTATAAAAAGAAATTAGTAAAATAAATCATTTTGTCCTGAATCTATAGAAATGCAAAAGTTTTAGAAACTAAGTTCTGCTATGTTTTTTAGATAACCGTGTATGAAAAAATGCTGAAATAAATAAAATATTGAGAGCCTTCAGTCAAATTATGTTCCTGAAACAAGATCTTAGGCCAAGTAATTATAAGAACTGATAGCAACTTGTCATTATAAGTTTGAAAAAATGATACCTTTATCTCTTATTTATTATAATATTATTCTCCTATTATTACATTATGAAAACAAAAAGTTATTTCCCTAGATGTATGATAAAGCAAAGTGAATGGCCTTATAGTAGGGGAGCCCAGGATGCTAAATTTGCAGTTACTAAAGCGTCATGGGGGCCTATAGTATTGTGAAGATTAAGTCTTAAAACGAAAAAAGTTTATGTTAAGTTTTTTATTTCAGTGTGGAGGAAAGCATGGACAAATTTTCAAAAATGTAAAAAAATCATTCACATAGAAATAGGTACAGTGGAGTCCCGCTAATCCGAACACGTGTAATCCGAACGTCGGTTAATCCGAACAGGTCCAGGAGGAATTATTTATAACGATAATGAACAGTTATAGGAACTAATTACTTAAAAAAGGAAAATGGGTGCATCATTTCGTACATAAACAAAGAAAACTTTAATTAAATAGACATACTGTATTTTATTAAGACAAACTGTGTACGGTACAGTACATAAATAATGAAGTTAAATACAGTACCAAATTGAAACTTATAGGTTAAGTATGAGTTAAATGACTGTTTAAGAAGTGAAATCAAACAAAAATTGGACGTAGCCTACAGTACTGATATTATTATTGAGTACAATATTAATTGTTAAAAGACATAAATTCAGTTATTGTCTTCTGTCGCATTGAAGAGAGTCTATTGGATGACGCGTAGTTTCACCATCGTGTGATAAACATGATATCGGCAGGTATAGCAGTAGCCTGTTGCTCTAAGTATCGTAGTGCAAGGTTAAGCGCTGCTGCACCGTCTGTGTGTGGCACCAACTCTCCTTTATCACCCAGGTTCTCGTCGTCCCGTAGCGCGTGGACCCGTACAATATCCAGTACGCTCACATTGCTTAACAATAGAACTCTCACACTAAATACGGTAAATGTGCTTAGTATTCGCAAATACGTTTATTTGTCAAGAAATACAATGCAACAGTCAGAAAACATATTTTAATAAAAAATGTTGATAATTCTATAACAAAATAGACCCATTCTCAAGTTTAAAACCGTATTTTTCTGTAATTCTGGCTAATCCGAACAATCACATAATCCGAATAGGGCTCGGTCCCAATTAGGTCGGATTAACGGGACTCTACTGTACTTGAGCGCGTCAGACATTCATAATGTACGTGCGCTATATCTTTCAGATAACCGAGCGATATTAATCTGACAAGTAATTAGTGGACGGTGGCCATAAAAAGGGATAGAAAAAAGAAAAAAAGAAGTTATTCGAGCATGTCAGATATTCAGAGGGAATAAGTAAACTCAAAGAGTATCCTATTTAAATGACTGAGAATTTTACGTGATCGAAAGTCATGACAGATTTTTTTAAATGTAAAAAAAAATCTTGAAATACTCAAGTGCGTCAGATATTTATACAGGCAGTTCAATTCAATGTCCTGACCGTTCTAAATGATAATCTGACAATAATGTGGAGGAATATTGTTCATGTGACCATTTGAAAAAAAATGGTTTTTTGTTTTTTTTTCACACGTTTCTTTTCCACAAAATACACATTTCACACTTATATCACTCATTATTGTAATATAAATGAGTGAACAATCAAACAAATAAATAAAAACGTACTTCTACAAAAACACGTTGTTATTGTGATCAGCTGAGATGGCATTATGGCGGCAGATGGTAGTGTGCGGATGGTGCGAGAGAGTGAAAGACAGAGAAAGAGTGAGAAGGAAAGAGAGGCGCGGAGTGGGAAATATACAGTTCTCAGCGGCTGTACGTTCCACCCTTTATTTATGGTTTTAGCTACCTCACCACATGAAAATCGTCAGATTATATTTTTTCTGTAATCCTTAAAAGATTTCCTTCAAAATAAAAAAAAGTCAATCGCGCTGGAGTATTTCGCGCTTAAATCGTCAGATTATTGAAATATACTCTGTTCTACATGTATTTAACTTACCTTGCATTTATCTGACACGCACGAGTTTTTCTGAGGATCAATTTTTTTACTAGTCTGACGGTCTGCCCTCAACGCAGACCCCTATATTAAAGGTTCATATGTGCTAGGGGTAAATTACAGGGTACGACATTTCTCCCCATATAATTTTCTGACACGCTCTAGTAACGCGAAAAATCCCTGCTTGGGCTCCCCTACTATTAGAGATACTGCATACAGTTTTTTTTAATATTTATAAAAGGCCTTAATTTAAAAAACACACAAAATACCTCAACTTTTAGTATAAATGTAAATCTTAATATGAGTAATCCTATATAATACACGGACTCTTTTATAGTTAGTTGTATTTTTAGAATTTAGTAAAAGAATAATATATAATAAGAACAATAAAAAGCAACAATCAATTATGTTGCTTATCAACTATTTATGTTTCATTAACATATTATATGTTTGTATTTATAAAATACTAGCGGGCCCGGCGCGCTTTGCTGCGCATTTCAATAATTTTTTGCAAAAGTTGCCCGCGGCTTCACACGCAATTTCCCGTTGAAAACAGTACACTATATTCACTTATTCTTTTTCTATCACATTCTAAACATTGCTGAGATAATTGATAGTCGTTCCATCGTGAGCCTCTTGGGCGTATTATGAAGGTATGTACCATATTCCTGCCTCTATCTAGCTGTTACCCACGGCTTCGCATGCAAATCTTAAGAACCGAAGTCCTTATATTACTTAGTAATTTTTTTTTTTTACTATAATAAATTTTAGATTAAATTAGTTATATCTCCGATGCCACGATTGAGCTTGCTTTGTTGTCTCGATCGAGAGAATATGTACACACGGAGTTTTGAGAACCATACTTCTGTCAAAAAAAACAACTAAGGTTGATTTTATAACATTCTTTATATTTGTAGCCAACGTAAGATAGTAATTATGATATCTGCATTACTCTTCTGATCAAGCATGAGCATGGTTTATATTAAATAAATATTGCAGTTAAAGGTGAATTTTTACGTCAAATTTGAATTGTATTATCTGGATAGTAAAGTCTATGTTTAACAGTGATTGCAAAAACAGTTTAAACAAAATTTGTCGTTTCTCTTAAGCTTACTCTATGCTTTAAAACTATAAGTGTAATATATGTTTACAAAGAACAGCTGATTAAAAATTTGAAAAGACGTTAACATATGTTTGCTGCAATGCATTTCTTATGGGTATTTCTGTAACCAGTGGGGCGGAATCCTGAATCGGGAAAGGGATGGGCATAGCTTATAAACCTTCTCCGTGGAAAAATACATATACGTACAAATTTTCATCATGATCGGTCCAATAGTTCACGATTCCATAAAGGACAAACATACAAACATTCATTTTTATATATATAGATTCTATGAAAGTTCAAAATAGGTATTTTAGGTTTTTACAAGTTGGCAAGACTGTACTTACAGGAAACCTTCAGCTATTGCAACAAAAAAAAACATTTTTTTTCTTTTAGTAATGATACTTTAGTAAAAGATTCTTTTTCATTTTACATAGTTAGTTTTTGTATCTCTTGTTTTTTCTAGGGAGAGTCTCTGCCTCAGAGCTCTTACGGACGAGCCACCACTGAATAAAACCTTTACCTTGCCAGTAATTCAATTCAATTCAAAGCAGCTATATTCATTTAGCATAAACACGTATATATAAGAATAGTGTTACGATTTTAATTCATGTCCTTACTAGATAAAAAAAAAACAAGAATACATACAAAAAATGCTAGATATATTATCACAAGGTAATAGAGAAAGTTTCAAATATGGTTGTTACAGTAGAAAGGTTACAATTAAAACAACTTTTGGCACAAAACTATTAATTATGGAGTAAGATACCTCCATAAGAATTCATTAAAGAAATCTATAACCTTGTTGATGAGAAACGTTTTTAATTTTATTTCAAATTTATTGAATGTAGTGTCTGACTTAATTTCAATATGAAGATTGTTATAAAATTTGGATCCAATATACTACTTTGGATTATTTTTAAAAAATTTTAAGGTATGGGGCTTATTGCTACACTATTACGATTTCTTGTGAATAAATATGATTTGTTTGTAAATATGATTAACACACAGGAGATGCATATTCTTGTAAAGTTGGATTGAGTAGTAATGTTTATAAAAAAAAATATTCAGTTTAAGTTTCTATTTTTAAGAATACTTTACAAAATACAAAGTATACGTTAAAAAATTTATAGGTATTGTAAAAATTCAATGTTTGAGTACTAAGATAAATGCTCTTAATAAAGATTGTGCATTTATGCTACGAGAAGTAATTTACTCAAATGAAAAGTTCATTCCAAAGAATAAGTAAAGTAGTAATCAAATAAATTGTAATACTGAGAACACTGTACCTTATCTCCTTCCCATTTTGTGTCCCATTGGTTAGATGAAGAGAAGATGTGCCCAATAAAGATTCTGCAAGAAAAATGTGCAGTTACTTAGTAATAATTGTAATATTTAAATAAAGTTTCCTTGGGTGGGTTACAGCTAATGGCTGAACAGCAGCACTAATCAATAAAAATATCACCATATCTACTAAACATCCCAATACTTAGAGGATTCACTATTTTCATTCCTTAATTTACTACTCAACCCCTAGAATCTATTAGTCTGTTAACAATCAAATTTGAAACATACTTTATTAGTTTAGGACTTGAAAAAGTCATGATTAAATGATTTTTGAGGACTAGAGGTGGGAGTGAGTTAACCATCACCTCTAATTTTCTAGGGAGGACAAGTAAAGAGATCTAGTCTTTTTTAATAATTAAAATGCAGTATATTTTTAATATGGGGACTAAAATTTCCAGAAATAGGTAAAATAATTTGTTTATTCAGAAACCATATTAAAAAAAACTTTTTAACTGCACAATGTCCTTGTACACATTCACCTGCTTCATAAAGTGCATGTAGCCATGTCCTTATGTACTGTTTTATTATGGATGATGTGAACTAACAAACTTATTTACTCTTCATAATCATATGTGAATGGCTGTTGCCTCTGAGAATACCTAGGAAGTTGCATCCTAATTCTAATCACTAATAAAAATTACTAAGCTTAACACATGTAATGTACATTACCCAAGGAGGTAATGATATGGTTCATATTTGATGCAATATTTTGGTGATAAATAATTTTATTAATCTAGAGTATAACCTCTTATGTTAATAGTTATTTTAAATATATCATAATTGGTTTTGTGGATTGATAATTTTTTAAATTATATCTTTATATATAGATTATAAAATACTTGATGATCCCAAAATCAATTAACTATAAGAAAATGTATTTCATAAGTTTGTCTTAAATGAAAAACTATTACTAAAAGGATATTAGGGGTAATATGCTTGATGAAACGATGAACCAGTATTCCCTTAGAGAAGGTGGAAGTCTAACCAATAATAAAATAAAAGTGTCCTAATAAGACTTGCTATAAGATATGTCAAAATATAGCAAAAAGTGTACTAAATATAATATCTTCCCTTCTTCACGATACTAAAGATGTAATTTGATACATCAATAAATTAGTCCTACATATTTTGAATCTGATTGTTGTTGAAAATGTTAAGATCCAAATTTAATTTCGTTAAGTATCAGCAGACACTAGTGGAAGTGTTAGCTTGTGACTTTTAAGGGGTTTAACTCTTTGAGGACTGTGGCAAAAACAATTTTTTGTATGAAGCTGTTTATAGAATCTGTTTTGCATAGAAAATATTAATAGAAAAACATAGTAGCTATTTCTATGTTTTTTATTTGTTTTTTACTTATTTTTTTATTTTTGCTATTAAGATTCAAGATTCTTTATTAGTCTTTATACACAATTAAAGTGCAATAATCACTTCAATTAAATTGGTATGCCTCAATAGAGGTATTCTGTCATGTAACATTTGGTAATATTGTTATATGAAATTACAGTGTTAACTTAAGGGGATAAGAATCATTTTGTAAAATAATTATATTATTATTTATAAAAGATAACAAACATTGTAACAAAAAGAAGTATATAAGTATGTATAAACAAATACACATACATATGTACATAAAACCAACAATAAACTTAAGACTTGTAACAGGTAACAATAAGACAATACCTATTTAACAAACAAGATAGTTTAAATTAATATTAAAATATTAATACAACAACAAAATCAACAATAATAAAAGACATGAGCTATTTTAAAATTTCATTTTACTTATATCACTTATCATAAATATTGATCTACTGAATAAAAAGTGTCCTCCTTAAGCCAAGCACTTTAGACATTTCTGAATCTCATCAAACTAACTAACCATGCCATTTGGCCGATTTATCAAACAACTTTATTTCTATATACAAATGACTGTTTGGTTTTTTCCAGCCTCACATTTAAAAAGTGTATCATATCCTTACACCTAGTTGAATATCTATGCACATTCTGTTTTAGTGAATACTCACCTAGGTTCTCCTTTACTCTAATCAAACAAGTAAATTTGAGACTGCAAATAGGGCTATGGTCTGTAAGTTAAAGCCCGTGGATGAATTGATTTTATTTGCCGTCGAATTAAGTTTTAAAAATAAATAAGCTGTTTGAAAAAGTTAAAAGGCATCCAGAGAACGTTAGGTTGAAAATTTATTTTAAAAAACTTAGGAATAAGCTTGTGTCAGATATCCGTTTATTGCGTGATTCATATTATAGTCTTCTTTTTGAAAACTGTCGAGGTGATTTCAAAGTCTACTTGGAGGGTAATAAATGATGTTACTGGTCAGAAAACTCGAAAACCTGGAAAAATAGCCTTAATTGTAAATGGAAGTACAGTTAGTGACCCACATGTTGTGGCAAATGAGTTTAACAATTTTTTTCTCTCTGTTGTTGATAAACTAAATATTTCTAGTGAAAAGCCAGATAACTTTAATAACTTGGAGTATAAACAATATTTTCCCCAGAAATTTACGTTAAAATCAATGTTTTTTGGATGAAGTAAACGTCGAAGACCTAACAATTGCAATTAATTCATTAAAAAACAGTACATCACCTGGTATCGATGGTATCAACTCTACTTTAATTAAGTCCATTCTGAAAGAAATATTGGAAGTTTTTTACATTATTTAATTAATTTTAGTTTTTAATGAAGGTATATTTCCTGATAAATTAAAACAGGCTGTAGTGATTCCTTTGCATAAAGTAATTCAAAAAATGATTGCAATAACTTTAGGCCTATATCGCTCCTTTCAACATTTGCTAAGATTTATGAGAAAGTAATGAAGAAAAAATTAATAAAAATTTCTTGAAAAATACATTACATTTTTTAGTAGTAAAAACCAGTTTGGATTTTAGAAGTGGTTTAAATACAGAAGATGCTTTAAGAAATTTTTTAGAAAATGTTTACTTTGGTTTGAATTCAGCCTAAAAAGGTTACTGGTCTGTTTTTGGATATTAAGAAAGCTTTCGATACAGTGGATCATAGGATACTCTTAGAAAAAATGTTTGGCTGTGGAATGGAATAGAGGTAAAGTTTTAAAATGGTTTCAAAGCTATTTAACAGATAGAAAAACAATGTGTAAAAGTTTGTAAAACAATCAGTGACTTTGGCATAATAAAACACGGTGTACCCCAAGGATCTGTGCTTGGTCCGATCTTATTTTTAATTTATATTAATGATCTTTGCGATGCACGTTTTCACGGTCACATAACTTCTTTTGCTGATGATACAGCCTTATGTTATGTTAAAGATGATTGGGAAACGGTCAAAAATTCCCTTAGTTTTTGATTTGAATGCACTTCAATGGTGGTTTTCTAGTAATAATATGCTGCTAAGTCCTGCCAAGACAAAATATATAAACTTTAATTTAAGGATTGAAAAAGAAATTCCAAGACTGTATAGTTTATAAATGTCCTAAATGCCTTTGTTTTCAATCAAATGCAATATTGAATGTGCTATAGTAGGTCAGGACAACCACTATGAAGTATTTAGGAGTTATATTAGATCATGAGTTAAATTGGAAGAAACATATACAAAATTTGAAGTCTAAACTTACTAACGTATTGAGATGTTTTTTTTTTTTTTGAAAAAAAATTTGTAGAGAACAAGTTTTTAAGAACGGTTTATTTCTCATTAGTTAATAGTAGATTGGGGGAATATGGTTTAATTTGTTGGGGTGGGAATTATGAATCAAATATCAAACCGATTTTTCTTTTGCAAAAGTTTTTTTTAAGATTAATGACAGGAAAGGTTAAGACAGAAGCTTCGTATCCTCTATTCGTAACTAGTAAAATTCTTCCTCTGAAGCATTTGTTTGTTTCAAGGTCCTAAAGCTGTTTTATGTAAGAAGTGGGAATTTACCACAAAAAAATAGTAGTAGTTATATCTCTAAATTAAGAAATGAACCTGTATTTACTGTGCCCAAGCCTAATTTAACTTTTTTTCAAAAAGGTTTACATCTTTTTAGGACCCAAAATTTACAACGTTTAGCCAAGTGTAATAATAAATTGTAATAATTCTAAATCATTTTCAAAAAAAAATTAAAAACGTGGTTATTGTCTTTTGAAAGTGTTGATTTTCTAGTAAATATAAATAGTTTGATAATTAATTTTAGGTTTATTGTTGGTTAAGTCTGTACAAACGTTAAGTCTATATGGAAGATATAATAAACTGGATATGGTTATAATTTATATTTATGGCATTTTATGTACTGAATTAGCTTTAGACTTTGAGAATTATAAAATGTGTTTTTTATTCAAATTTGTTTTGTTAAAGCTTAGTTTAAATGGGAAGATTGATCGTATTTGAATTTATTTGTTAATTTCATTTGCTTGAGTGTTGTTTTCTTTTTTTTCTAGAAAGTTGGAGCCTCTACACAGGCAGTTCCTTGCCTTTTGAGGTCCTATTTTGTTTTCTTGAATTTTGTTTATTGATGTACCTTAGCTGTATTAATATAAAAAAAAAGACATGTTCATATTTCTTTAACAAAAAGTTACATTGTTTTATTTTTATTTTCATGTCAATTGTGTCTACAATTAAGGAGCAATGTTTGTGTTTTGTGCTTAAGGTATAAATGATGTTTATATAATTTTACTATTGTACATATTTTCAAGAAAATAAATATTTTTTCTATTCTATTCTATTCTTCTACAACGATAAATAAATACACAAGGAAGAGTCATGACATACAAATTTTTGAAAATTGGATGTCAAGAAAATCTCTATGATACACTTTTAATTACTCTTAAGGCTTTTTTGCGATATTGTTGCAAGTTGCATTGAGTATAAGTAAAACAATACTGTGCACTACATTTTTCACAAAAATTAGTAAAATAATTACAGCCAAAATATTGCACAGACCTTTTTCTTGTAAACAATAAAAAGTGTATGTATTTATCTTCACTACTTTATATTTTTCTCCAATGAATAATTCACTTGAGAGCCTTGTGCAAACATTTGTTTTTTTATAGCAACATAATGTAAAATACAAATTTTACATTATAATTTAATTGAGAATAATTTTTATTGGTTTTTTTAGATTTGAGTCATCATCTAAAAGAATATGAAACATTCCATAAATATTTAAGTGTAATATTTGAAAACCCTTTTTTTGTAAATAAAATATAATTATGTTAGATAAAAAATTCCTTGGTTAAAAAATCATGAAACAGCATTGACAAATACGTGTGTTTTACATATACAGGTGAAACTGATTAAAAATTAGGTTGCAGATATTATGCATTAATGAGGAGTACTACAGTACCATTTTACATCAAATGTAAATCCTTATACAAAACACTTTTAATATGCAAGATCTGACTCCCATGTGTAAAGCTCGCATTATGCACGTATTTTTGTCTCATAAGATGTGACAATGTATGCCAAGTTTCATTAAAACGATCTTTGTATAGTTATTAGCACAATATTAATTGGAATTCACCAAAAAGTGAAATGCAGTTTTTTTGAAGAAACATTTTTAGAGTGATTACTTTTTAGCTGTTAAGTAAATATAATACGATGGTCTTACAACTTATAAATGAATGTAACAGACAAAAGTTAATTAAACTCATAAAGCTATAAAGACAGTTTTCATTTTCACTAAAACATGAGAAGCAAGTGTTAGATTTATTTCACGTGCACATGTCCAGCCCAGTTTAATGTTTTGTAATATCCTTTAGAAAATATTTATACAATAGATATTTATCTTACAATATTAAACACTTTATTGTAAATTTTCTTATGAAATATAATATTTGATATATTTTATAAATTGTTTAGCAAAAATCTGAAAATAGAAACACTAGCACAGATTAAAATTGCCCACATTCAATTTTACAGATGCAGGCGTTGATATGAATTTCATCAATAAATCTTTAAACTTTTGGTATATTTGTTCAAAATGTGTTCAAACAGAACTTATAATTAAATTATTAAGTTTCAAATCTTAAAAAATTAATAATATGTTCTGAGAGTATTAACAGACAACTCACCTTTAAAAAATTTGACCAAACTAAATCATTGTTATGTTTCATTTTATTTCATATTATATACAATACTTTTTTCGTATATTTTGTTAAACAATCAAACGAACTTTAAAAAAGTGTCCTATTAGGCTTTACCAGTTTTTGCTAAGCATTTTGTTCTTTTTAATTACCATACAAGTTAAGTTGGGAAGAAACATGTTTATCACCATTTTGTATGTTTGATGATACAAGAAAATGTGTAAATAGATTCTGAAATGATTAATTAGTATTTGTGTAATAACTTTCCTGTATCCACTGATTAATCATTCATTTATATCAACTTCAAAACTTAATTAAAAGTATTATTACCTGACAGTTGGTGAGCATTCATGATGGTCTCTTACAGAGTTGAACCAGACTGGTATAAAACTGACAGGTTTCAACATGTCCACCATTTGGAGTTGTATAGTATAGACTTAGACATGTCCCCATTGTTTACCTAGGAAACAGGTTTCAGCTGTCTTACATAATGTACAAGGTTCCGACAGAGGTTCTAATCTTTAATTGGTCATAAAAGAAAACATCACAATTTTGATGGTAATAATCACTAAAACCATCAGTCATGCCATCAACCTCGTACTCATTTTTAATATTTTGTTCTTACAATAAAAGCACATTACATATTTATATTTTATAACAGTTTTCAGATTGAAACAAACAAAAAACAACAATACAGTTCTTGGAATAATAGATTTCCACTGCCTATATCCATCAAGGCACATTAGAGGAGGTTGGCCAGGTGGTATCCTTGAATACTTGCACATACCTACCTAACCTTAATAGCATGACTATAACACGTGAATTTTTCTAACCCTGATTAAATCGCCTTGGCACTCAAAAAGTGTTAAAAGTATCTTTATAGTGCAACTTATTAGTTAGTTATTCAAGATCAATAGTATCAATATTTTTCTCTATTCAGGTCAAAATGCTAACCATCTACAACGTCTTTTTAAAACACCAAACCTTTATAGCACGAGTTTAACCATAGTAATAGGTCCTTTCTTATATTAGAAACTTTATATCACAAGTTCACCTTTTCCAGTGCATATTTCCCATGGTTATTGACATGTGTTTTGAGGGAAACAAGTCTCAGGCACAAGTCTAGGAATAAAACCCCCTCCTACCCAATACTACACTTATCATGTTAATTACCAAGTTTGTAGCAACAATAAGTCTCATTTGTGTGTCTGTTATCAAATCTGTACAGTTTTGTAGTGTTTTTCTGAACATGCTGTAATTTCCAGTAGTGAAATTAATTAAAATTAACTCACTACTATTTTGTTTTTACAAAATACAATACAAATACAAATACAATAGCATAAACTTAAAATAATTTTAGTACTCTCATGGTTTTTTGTATCTACCATTGTTAAAGTATTAGTCTTTAACTAAAATACTGTAGTGCTAAAAAATCAAACTAAGGTATGTTTTCTGTTAAATTACCAAGCTTGTTACAATAATAATGTACTGTATGTGTACCTACACTACTGTATTGTAAATGTACTTTTAAAGATAAACATGTTGACGCTTAATCCTAAATAAATTTTGTATAAAAGTGTTTCAAATAACCCAGTCTGACCTTGATAGCATGATTCCAAGTGTTTTAAGTCTAGACAGCTGTAATAGCACGATCCTCAACTAAAAGAGTCCTTCCGATAATAAGAATGTTTCCTAAATACCTTTCAGATTCTTGCTATTGAGGTTGAATTGTACTTGGAAAAAAATACTATTTTCTGTATTTCACTAAAAATTAAATGGATCTTTCAGCAGTGTACAAATGAAATTGATTCAGTTGTTTAAGTTTATTTTTATTGTTACATTTGGAGATTTATATAAAAAAGAACTTAAATATTAACTTTTTATTTTAGTGATTAAAAAAATTATGCAAATTTTTATTCTAAAATATCAAATGTGCCAAGCCTCCTGTTGACACCACCAATAACTTTGTCTTGGATTGGTTTGGATTTTTCCATGTTTTTTCAGATTATTTATTATTATTATGTGGGAATTATTAATTTATTTCTTCACAATTCTGTTGCATGATGGTAAGCTTATTATAATAGTGGTTTGATTTTCAGTCAGGCAAAAGTGTGTATTTTTAGTGGCAAAATAGCATACAACTTTGCAGTTTTTGTTTTAGCAGTTCTGTTTGAAGTCAATTAAAATTTCTTTCAGCAATAGCCAATGAGAAGTTAATTTTAAAACATATTATTTTACCAACAAATACATTACTAGACTTAATTTTTTCTTGTTATTTTGGTTATTTGAAGCTAGTCTGGAACCTTTTATTATATTGGTTTAGGTTGAAATTGAAGCAGATGATGATAAATCATGGAAAACAATGTGCTTGCTGTTATGAGAAGGTACCTAATCTGCAGTTTACTGGCTTTAAGAAAATTTAATTCCAACACCTTAGAAAATTTATTGCACATTTCATTTTTGATTGAAATTGGTACCACTGGTAAGTACAAAGATTCTGGTGAGATTGGAAGGTACCACAACACGAAAGTGATTGTTGGTTTCTATTATGAAACAATCTTGATAAGACATTCTATCCAAATCTAAAACAACAATATTTATCAGTGCTCAATTGAGCTAAGCCATTGATTATGAATAATTATTGAAGTTATGTCATCCCTACGGGACAACTGTGAACAGCCAGTATATCCGGTTTTACGTGGTTTGTGTACTTGCCACCAGAGTCGCAATCATCGCTTGCTCCATCCATCAGACCCGATTGGTTTGTCGGTGATAGCCTTGATTATGAATCGTTCTGAGGATCCTTAATCAAGTGTGGTAGTCGGAACTACTCAGCTCTGCAGCTCTGTTTATCTGTTCTTTCGCTGCTTGCCGAATTGCAGCGTTTTTGCAAGAACTGTAACTGGGCATGGTGGCAGTGTTATTTTGGTCAAAAACCATATTGACTCACAAGTTTACCAAAATTTACCCGATGTTGCTGAGGAGCTTGTTTTTTAATCGTCTGCGGTACATCTGAAAGCTTTTAATACTCTGCTGGTGAATTTTTCCTACAGGTAACTGTCAGGCTTTTATAGATAAACTGCATCATCTTTTCGAGTGTACATGGTGTGAAGTTTGACTTTATATGCATGGGTGATTTTAATGTAGACTTTTTGGAAAATAACAATGAAACATAAGATTAAATAGCCTAACAAAATCATTTGGTCTATATACTGCAGTAAGAGAAATAACCCGCCCAAACTTTTAACGCACAGCTTTTTAAAAGGGACTTGCATTGATAATATCATGTCTACATGGCATCCGGACAGATGGACTGCTTCTGTGTTTTACATACACCAGTCTCCGATCGCAATTCTATCCTTTTCTGTGTTAGTTTGGAGTCTGCAAACCCATAGAGAATAAAACATAAACATATATCAAGGCCTATAAACTATGAAAACTCTGCTAGATTTTTGTATAATATTAGCAAAGTAGACTGGTTTGTTGTATATAATAGTAACCTAGATATTAATGATAAGTTTAATGTGTTCTTTGATCTGTTTCTATGGGCTTTAAATACTTCTGTACCAATAAAAACTATAAGTATAACAAATGATAACAAAAAACCAAATAACACACGGTACCACGAAGGATTGGTTAATTTTAAAAAAGAGTTGGATAGGCTTTACTTTTTATTTTGCAATACCTCAAATAACATTGTAATTAGTGAAAAATACTAATCACTGAAAGTAAAATATAAATGTGAAATTAGGAGAGCCAAACTAAACTATAACAACAATTTTATTGCTGGATCAGTGAATAAGTCAAAGGCTTCATGGGCAGTTATTAATGAAGGTAGAAATGTAAATATTAAGCCCTTGTATATACCAGTTTGTCTATCTGCAGATTTTTTTAACCCAAATGACCACAATTTTTTCTTAAATAGAAATATAAAAAGTAAAATGCCTCTAGGTGAAACTTTTCACTATCAAAGAATTCACTGTTGAAGAAGTTTTCTTAGCCATAAATAAATTAAGAAATGGCTCTTGTCTAGATATTTATGGAATAAATGCTTTACTCTTAAAAATAGCTTCTAAGCATATAAGTGAGGTCTTAGCATACTTATTTAACGTAAGAAACTTAAACAAACTAAAGTGATAACAATACATAAGAAAGGTCAGAAAGATTTATGTTCAAACTATAGACCCATATCCATTGTGCCCGCAGTGTGAAGGTCTTGGAACGTCTCATACATAGTCAGATGATAATCTTCCTAGAAGGAAATAATCTTTTATCGGAATGTCAGCATGGTTTTAGGCTTAAGCGTAGCACTGTTTGCAGACACTCAAGCTCTAATTACAAACTGCTTTAGAGGTATGAAGGCTAAAAGGAGTGTTCTCTTTAGATCGTGTGATATGTCCAAGGCCTTCGACACTGTAACACATGATGTGTTGCTAGATAAGCTGTATTTTTACTCATTTGACAGTGTTGCCATTTCTATTTTTAGATCTTACTTGGAAAATAGATGGTAATCTGTATATTTAAATCGCTCTTTTTCCAATTCTTTGCAGATTGTACAAGGCGTACCACAGGGGTCTATACTTGGTCCGACATTGTTCATAATTTACATAAATGATCTTCCAAGTAACATCATGGAGCAACATGTAGAGTGTTTTATATTTGCAGATGATCTGGCAGTGTGCTTTCAGTGTATTGGTCCTCAGACAGCTAAAGATATTGTTACCTTCAAATCATATGTAATACATGACTGGTGTAATGCTAATAAGCTGAGCTTAAATAGGGAGAAGGTTCAGGACATACAACTTTGCCTTCGTTCTGGTTCAGAGAGATTGGCATCCTTAAATTCCTTGGGCTTCCTTCTTCAGTCCAACTTCCAATGGCACTCTCATTTTGACAATCTGGCCGCAAAAACTCTAAAGGGTCTATTTATGATTAGGTCAGTGAGAAGGAATGTGTCTCTTGGTGTTCTCCTTTGCATCTACTATGGTCATGTACATATAGCCACTTGTCCTATGGAACTTCACTTTGATCGAATTGTTCCTATACTCACAAATTATTTGTGTTACAAAAAAGCTGTCCGTCTTATCTGTGGTGCGGACTGGCAGGCTCACTGCAAACCATGTTTTGTTAGGCTAGGTATTCTTACTCTACCGTACATGCACGTTTTTTCAGTTCTTATGTATGCAAAGGAGAACTTGCAAAGCACAACTAAAGTTATTGACAAACACAACTATATTATAAGAAATAGACAATATAATATAGCACAAAAAGATGCATGTGTTCAGCGACTCAACAAAGCTTTGTGTATCAAGGGATTCAAAGGTACAATGCATTACCTGAAAAATTAAAACTCTGACACCTCATAGTTTTAAGATAGCACTTAAGGAAATGCTATTGAACAAACCACTGTATAATATTACAGACTTTTATGGTGAAATAGCTGCACTATTTCCTTAACCCTTTTTTCAGTTTATATTTCAGTTTCAAATTGACGAATGTCATGCATTTTGTAAAATGTCAACTACAATTAAGGTTTCTGATTTCTCATCACCAATAGCGTTGTTTATAGCGTTAGCCGCTTGGTGGCACGTGCGTCGAGGGTTTTCAAACGCAAACAATCTATAGCATTCAAAAGTTTATCTTCTCAGAATGATTTATAATCAAGAGCTTATAGCTCAAGCTGTATTTTACTGCATATTCGGACCAATGTGCTGCAATCCTTATATTTTGATCGTGCAAGATAAAAATTCATTGCAAATATTTATAAATTCGTTTAAAATGTTACACAAATGGCTATCGTCTAAATGTCCCGGTTTACACACGATTAAAGCATCACTAACTCAATTCAAATATTGATATATTTTTATTGAGTTACCTAGCTTTTCATACTGTGTTATGACAACGGTCATGGAGGCATGAGATTTTGGATGTCATAATAAACTTGAACGAATGTTGATTGAGATAATTGAGATTAGTAACTATAGTTTCGTAATTATAAAGCTTTTACAGGTCAAAATTAGGCCATTACGTTAACCGCTAATAACATAAATAATTAATATTTAACCATAAATATATGCAGTTAATATTAATTTAAATGTATATTTTAACGGTAAATATTAACTGTACTTACTGATCCAATTTACAAAACATCGTTTTTAAAAGATTCTATGAATAATTATAAGATACGCGTGTTTTTAGCTGAAACGCATTGTTCTGCGTATCCTTTTTAGTTTATATAATTAAAGAATAATCTTTCAATAATATAGGAAGAATGGTTCTTTCAATGTTTTTACTGATTCATATTGCTCATTTAACTAACTGTAACGTGAATTATGTCAATACT
Organism: Homalodisca vitripennis; assembly: GCF_021130785.1. Classification (NCBI taxonomy): domain Eukaryota; kingdom Metazoa; phylum Arthropoda; class Insecta; order Hemiptera; family Cicadellidae; genus Homalodisca; species Homalodisca vitripennis. The sequence continues at coordinate 107,592,283 of NC_060210.1, forward strand.
AAATGTTTTCTAATCTGATCACTCTAGATCATTGTATGAGGTGCGCCTTCCTTGGCGTGGACTTATTATTAATAAATGAACATGTTGTATTCATGTCTTGATTTTTATTTATCATAAATGATCCACAACAATATTAAACATGGTCTCATGATTATTTGCCCTAGTGATAAATTAATTCAATTACGAGAAGTTATGGTAACATCTACCTCGACTGTTCATATTTTAACCTGATTTATGAAGCCTTTCACGAAGTACACAGGTAACTAGGGAAATGGGCTAATTCAGGCCTCCAAAGGAGTTAGTTTTTAGTGACAATGTATTGAATAATTGGAAGTTATTCAAACATAAATTAAAAAAACTATTTACAAGCATCTGGTAATAACAAGAAAACGGAGGAGTCAATTGTCCATGCTTTTCAATTACATTGGGGATGGAGCCCTAGAAGTTCGTAATACTTTTCAAATTCATGATGACAAAACTTTTGAACCTTTCTCAGTAATATGAACCACAAATGAATGTAATTTAAGTTTTTAATCTCGTTCTCAAGGTGAAGGTGATACTATTGATATTTCATCACTGACCTTCGGAAGTTTGCTACGTAATGTGATTTTCAATAAGAGAACACACAAATTTTCATTACTGTTTGAGATCAGAATCTTCAAGAAAGACTCTTAATGTTATCGGATCTAACTTTAAACGAAGCAATCAGTAGCGTAGCCAGAAATTTTGTTCGGGGGGGGGGGTTCGAAACCGGGGATCCGGGGGACGTTTTGTGTGTTATTTGCCAATGAGTTCACTGGTAAAAGGTAACTACCAAAATATATATGGAGCTTTAGTAACTACGCCTTATAGAAAGAGGAAAGATGTAATAGGCAAATTCAACTCTCACAGCAACTCTAGTACTACAAATTTTCTTGTATAGCTACAGAAACTTTATGAAGTTCGATTCTGGCCGAGTAGAAGGCACCAATGTGATGTTGCATTCACTGGATAAGAAAGAAGAAGAACAAAACAGAGCTTCACTTAAGCGTATAATTGACACAACTATATTCTGTGGAGAAAATGAAATACCCCTTCGGGGACATTGGGCCACTGACGGCCGAAAACCCTTTAGAAAAGGAGGGCAATTTTCTAGCGTTGCTCGGGTACAGATCAAACTAACGGTTGGAAATTGCACCGGAATAACTCTAATGATTAGAAGTTTGGCTGCTTTGGATTTCACTGATTGAGGTATTTATGAATGAGTTATAATGACGATTTTTTTGTATCATTACACTGTAGACGAGTACATAATTATCGGAAAAAAATGAAACAAATCACTTTCGGTCGGAAATAAAATACACATGAAAGACTCTAATGATTAGAACTTCAACTACTTCGGACTTCAGTTATTGAGGTACACGTGGTATTGTTGATTGAGTTAGGGCGGCGATTTTTTGTTATCATTAAACTGTACTCGACTACCATATATAATTATCGAGAAAAAAAACACTTCCGGTCGGTAAATACCGAAGAAAAGCTCTCTACAGATTCAAGTTTTGACGATTTTGGATATCACTGGTTGAGTGGTTGAGGTAAAAGTAGTAGGCTACTTATATTTATGTTACGACATCACTTCCGATCGGAATATACTATGAAAAATGAAGTAATACCTCAGTCAGTGAAATCTAAAGTTGTCGGAACTTCTAATCAGTAGAGTTTTTCCGGTGTATTATCCGACCGGAAGTGATTTTTTCAATTTTTCTTCGATAATTATATAGTTATTAGTCGGCGTTCAATTGATACCTAAAATCAACGTCCTAACATAGTTCTAAGTACCAATTTTATCTCAACGACTCAACCAGTGAAATCCAAAAACGTGAAAACTTGAATCTGTAGAGAGCTTTTCATCGGTATTTTCCGTCCGGAAGTGATTTTATTGTTTTGTTTCTCGATAATCATATATGTATTAGTCGGCGTTGAATTAATACCTAAAATCAACGTCCTAACATAATTCTAAGTACTACTTTTATCACAACCACTCACCCAGTGATATCCAAAAACGTGAAAACTTGAATCTGTAGAGAGCTTTTCATCGGTATTTTCCGTCCGGAAGTGATTTTATTGTTTTGTTTCTCGATAATCATATATGTATTAGTCGGCGTTGAATTAATACCTAAAATCAACGTCCTAACATAATTCTAAGTACCACTTTTATCTCAACCACTCACCCAGTGATATCCAAAATCGTCAAAACTTGAATCTGTAGAGAGATTTTCATCGGTATTTTCCGTCCGGAAGTGATTTTATTGTTTTGTTTCTCGATAATTATATATGTATTAGTCGGCGTTCAATTGATACCTAAAGTCAACGTCCTAACATAATTCTAAGTACCACTTTTACCTCAACCACTCAACCAGGGAAATCCAAAATCGTCAAAACTTGAATCAGTAGAGAGCTTTTCTTCGGTATTTACCGACCGGAAGTGCTTTTTTTCTCGATAATTATATAGGTACAGTGTACAGTTTAATGATAACAAAAATCGTCGTCCTAACTCAACCGAAAACACCACGTTTACCTCAATCACTGAAGTCCAAATTAGTTGAAGTTCTAATCAGTAGAGTTTTTCAAGTGTATTTTCCAACCAAAAGTGATTTTTTCGATAATTATATACACGTCTACAGTTTAATGACATCTAAAATCAACGTCGTAACTTAATTCTAAGCGGTCATTTTACGTCCCCAAGACTTTGAACGAAGTGGTCGCTAATTTAAACTGTTCGCCGTGTTACGGTCCAGGTTACTTTGCGACGTCACGTGACCGCACCCTATAGAAATACCGCGATTACACTACACTAGCCGAAAGGCCGAGCCCAAAAGTATCGTTTGATACTTTATGATTTAAACGAAAGGACAATTATATTTTTAACAACGGTCACTTTAATCAATTAAATCAATCAATTTAATGTGTGTAGACAAGAGTAATGATAACTCTCCTTTTTTCTCCTGCTCCATGCTTCATTTTTTAATGTCTTAAAATTTGACAAATTTGCTACGCCACTGGAAGCAATAAAACAAAGGTGCCGTAAGGCAGTAGAAACCAGCAAACAACAGCTCGACCAAATTAAAGGTAAGTAAGTTAACGTCATTAAGAAAAATCCCAGTTCTACTCACAAGCCTAGTTTGAATGTTTCCTCAAAGACAGGTTTACCAGTAAAATGTAAAGAATAGTTGTAACTATTGTAAATTCTGAGTCCTATCAATATAGGCCAAGTTAATTTAAGTGTTCTAGATATATCCGAGAACGTGGCAAAAATCAGTGTCTAGCCTGTGGAAAAAGCTGTGTACAGTGTAAAATAAAGTTAATCATTTTAATGTTGCGTGCCAAAAAAGCAAGTTCATGAGTGCCATACAGAGGTCCAAGAGGAAGACTCTTTTGTAGATTTACTGTTGAACGTAGCCAAGTGAATGTCGAGTCATTGTAGATCGTAAGTTAGACACTACTGTAGAGCACAGTGTAATGTTCCGCCAGTGGAAAGGTTGAAATATATTAATATTATGGATAGATTATAACCAGCCAGTTATAAAGTTGTTACATCTGCAAATCAGAAATTTTTACCTTACGTTCAGTTAATCTAGATGCTATAGTCAGAGGTACAAAAAGGTAAAATTAACTTTGTGATGATACAACCAATGTAACGATTTTAGGTATAAAAATGTAGCTTTCAATTTATTACGCAGGTTAGATTAGATTAAATCAAATTCAAATAAGCCTATTAATAATGTACTTAAGCCATCATTTTAATGATCATAAGTTTAACCCATAGTTTAAATATGATCTTGTAAATAATTCAAAAAGATGTTTTACAGGTGTTGGTAAGTTTCAAAATAAATTGAAACTTGAACTAAATGAAAATGCAGTTCTAATTGTTAATGCTGTATGCAGAGTATCATAATTAATTAAGCCTAAACTAAAAGAAACGTTGGATAGATTAGTGGGGGTGGAGCGACAACATAATAGAGTGCACAAAATGCCAGTCGATGGCGTCCCCAAATATCTATTCTTCGGATTATAAGACTCAACGAAGTGAGCAGTGATCTCTCGCTCCGGGATAGTGCAAAATGAATACGCTGCCTGTAGAATCTCCCGGATGGCACATCTCGGCGTCCTGCGGTAGAGGCGTTGTAGTCTAGCAGCCTCCCTAGCATCCAGACGACTAACAGCAGCAACACCACAACGCGCAATCTGTCAGCAGTAGGACGATTATCAGCAGGATGTATGGTCGGCACAGTGGGTACAAAGACCACCTGGTCATCTAAGGAACGGATGAGAACAATGGTGACCCACTTACGCTGCTAAGCCGAGACCGTCAGCCAAGGCCTCTGGTGGTGAAGGACCACTAGAATATGATGGACTCGGTCTCGGACAGGACAACCGGATCCGAAAAACAGGCGTAGAAAGTGGTAGTGACGCAAGAATAGGAGAAATGTAGCTGCCACAGATGATTTTGAAGGCAGGGGAGGACAAGCGAAGAGCTCTTGGTCTCACAGCGGCACAAGAGGTGAGTAAGCTGGTTGTCCACCACACTTCGACCTTAGCGGAGCAAGCACAGACGAATGGCGATGAAGGGGCAAGAGACGGACTAATGAACTTCAGGGAGATACAGAGGAAGTGACAAGATGAATATTTTTTTCTCTTGAGACATCGTAGGTAGACTGACAGATGCCCAATTTGTCCTTAGATAGAAAAATTCGTCATTCGCGTGTACCTCGGTGAAGTGAGATTTGGCCTTCAGGGAGTACCGTTGATACCGGCAGGAAAGCTCCAAATCACAGCACACGAAGGACATCTCGCCGTGCTGGTTTGACAAAGTTCTAACTAACATTTTTGTCAAAAACTGAGGTTATGAGCTTTTTTTACAGTGTATCTACATAGAAGAACATGTGATGTGAATTTGAATGCGATATGTTGGAAAATAATCGAACTACTAAAGTGCCAAGGTTCTATCTGCATTGTTTTTTTTATTAGTTTAGGTTCGACAAGGTTTCTAACTGCTGTTTAAAGTGCCAAGGTTCTACCTGCATACTGTTTCTTATTTGTTTAGGTTTGACAAGGTTCTAACTGCTGTTTATCAGCTGATCACGATACAACTTACATTACTCTCTTTGTTTATTGTTTTGTTTTGAAGCAGCTTTCTACATGGATTGTGTTTATTAACCTCAAAGTACATTATTAATACATGGATGACAATAAAATATGTAATGTTTTAGATGAAATTTTGAGTTTTAGTGTGTCTGATTTATTTAGTGACGATGAAGACGATTTTATTACTCCAACTAGTGAAAGCAGTAGTGATGATGAGCTTACAACCACTAGCCCAAGGTAAGGGATTTCATTACAGTAGGCCTAGTAACCATTAAAAGCTACTTAAAGGCTTTTTTAGTTGGCTCCTAGAAAAAGTACAGAAAACGAAAGCGAAGAAAACTTATCTAATGGTGATGTTGATGACTGACATGAACCTTTTATTGCCAAATCAAGGCGCAACTACTGATTTTAAATATTTTTTTCATGTCAAAGGGAATAAAATAAGGGTATGTAAAACATTTTATCTCACTACCTTATCTATATCCCAAAAGCCAATATATACGGCCCATAATAGTAAGAATGTCAAAACGAACACTTCTTCAAAAGATATGAGGGGAAAGAACTGTAGGAAGTAAGCGTAAACCAAATGGAGATGCTGACTTTGCCCAAAGCACACATTCAGTCATTCCCTAAAGTTTCAGTCGCACTACTGCCGAGCTGAAAGCAAACGAGAGTATCTCGAATCACACCTTAATTTTTCTAAAATGTATGATCTTTATAAAGATAAATGCAGCTGTGAAAATGTAGAACCTATAAAGAAATATCTTTACTACCACATATTTTCTACAGAGTTCAACCTTGGGTTTCACGTTCCCAAATAAGACCGTTGTGATCTATGCGAAAAATACTTGGTTGCTGAGAAAACTGATTCTATGGAAGACAATCTTAAGAGAGAGTACGAGAGGCATCAAGTTTTTAAAAAAGGAAAATGAGAGAAACAAGAGCTGAAGAAAAGAAAAGAAACAACAATCTATTCCGACATTATTATTTAATTTACAGAACTTAATCCTAACGCCACATGCAGACATAAGTTCCTTTTTTTACTTAAGAAAATTTAATGTTTACAATCTAACTGCTTACTTTCAACTACAAAAAAGGTTTACTGTGCTCTGTGGAATGAAACAATGGCAGGAAGAGCAGGGAATGACTTGGCAAGTGCTTTTTATAAGATACTTGAAACAGTAATGGATGAAAATGATATAACAGATTTAGTAACATGGTCGGATTCGTGAGTACCACAGAACCGAAATATTATTTTTTTTTTTGAATGCAGTTTTGCATTTTTTTTTTTAAGAAACCCCAACTCTCAAATCAGTTACAATGAAATATTCTCTTCCTGGGCACTCTTGCGTCCAGGAATTGGACCATGCCCATAGTGAAATCGAAACACTGATGAGGAAAAACTGACTTCTACAGTCCTATTGGTCTGATACGAATTCTGAAACAAGTCAACCAGAACCAACCCCTACAGAGCCATCCAAATGAAACAGATTTCATATACTTTTCGGCTACGTCTAAACTATTGAATTACAAATTGATTTCCCTTCACCCAGGTTGGGGTCTTGAAATTCATCCAGGTACTACATATTATTGACTACAAAACAAACCATGACCGGTATGAGCCTTTGAACCGTGTCAATTTGAAATATAATGAGACACCAAAGAGAACAAAAATCCCATTCCTTACTAAGTTCAAGTAGTGTTTTTAAATGTAACACCAAAGCTACAAACATTTAGGATGGATATTTCGGAGGCAAAAAAAGAAAGACATCAAGCCGCCTTTCCCTACATGCCTCTGCAAGACCGGGATTACTACAAGGCAGTACTAAACCTGTAGTGTCAAAAAGAAGAGATTCTGGTGCAACAATGAGCATTCTGGTGTAAATAGAAAAAACTTTGATTAATATTTGAAAACCTGACTTGTTACTATGAGTTTCTGTAATAAACATTCATCAATTTCATATTTTGCGTTACTAATTTTCTCCTTACTATTACACATAAATAGCGGAAGTACCTATATTACCTATAACTTTGTAAATAATCATACCTTACTACCAATTTTATTAAATTACCCTTAATTTATTCCCATATCCTCAGAATAATCAATTATTGAATCATCGTAAAGAAAATAAACTGAAACATAATTTAATTTTACCCGTTAGAACTTTGTCACTGGACATTTTAATTCAAAACAATAGTTTGACAAAGTTCTAAGCGCAGTTAGAACCTTGTTATAGTGAACGCTCCACAAGTTGGCTATGACATGGTTCTAAACTGCATTACAAGGGTATTTTTATGTAACCAATCTGTACAAAATTGTTGAATTTCTATACATACATGCGTAGATAATAAAAAAATCTGAAATAAAATATCTATAAATAAAAAAGATAAAGAGATTTCAAACTTTAACCTCAATTTACTAACAACTAGTTGGAGGGCAGATAGAACCATGTCAAACTAGCACGACGATCTGCCAACTTGGCCCTCTTCCGGATGCACACCAGTAAATCATGTTACTAAGTGGGTAAAAACATCGTAATTGTTTAAAAACTTAATAAGAGTCTTTTTTTTTTTTTTTTCAAAAGCTTTATTTCTGGTTCAATTACTACAAGTAAATAATTATACACAGAAGTTTGAATCATAGAGAACAGAAGAACATAGAAATATTAACATTAGTGGGTTTGCTCCAATGGAGACACCCTATAACATAATACAGTTAACAGAAAATAAACAATAAAATTAGTACTTGACACTAAGAATTTGTCTAGACCCAGCTGAGTTAAATAAATAAATGTGTTAAAAGTAATCCGTTTCCAATCTCACCTGCAAATTATAGGGATAAACAATATTTCACTATTCCCGATATGAAGTATGGATTTAACCAGATAGAGTTAGACAAGGAAAGTAGTCTGTTGTCAACTGCCATAACACCCTTTGGATAGTATACGTTAAATAGATTGCCATTTGGGCTCAATGGCAGATTTTTCCACATTACAATACTCAAGTATTTGGAGACATAACTCAAGTAGGTACCTATTTATTGTAACGATTTTATCAATTGCAACCTGTAATAAATCTGAACAAGACAAAGTGTTGGCTAAGGTGATGGATAGAGCTAGAGAGTTTAATGTGAAATTTCATTAAAATAAATTGCAGTTCATAGTAAGTACAGTCAAGTAGAAAAATGAGTTGAGCCAGACTCAGAGAGATTAATGTCAATTTTAGTACTAATGAGCCTAGTCATAAAAACGAGTTACAGTTAGTCTATGGAATGGCCAATTTCTTTTGTAAGTTTGTTCCAAATATGATCAAAGTAACAGCGCCCTTGGGACAGTTGCTTAAAAATAATGTCGAATGGCTGTGGACTGAGGATTGTAGTAAAGCTTCTAATAGCCTGGAAAATAAGATCAACGAAACCGCAATTAAAAATAGTTTATCTTAAAGTTCTCACTAAAATAAATCTATTTTGATCACCTAGTAATCATTCGGTATGTGCTTGTCTAATGTAAAATAACAAGCCTGTAGCATTTTGTTAAAAATCATTATCTGATTGTAAAATAATACACCTTATTATTGATAAGGAAATGTTTGCTTTTTGTTTTACAGTTATTAAGTTTCACAACTACATTTATGGCAATCACTATGTACTTTTTCCTCTTATAGGCATAATGGACAAAAGTATGCACGATGTGTCAAGTAGGCTACAAAGTTACCGTACATATAAGTTACAGTAATGTTCATGAAGTATGATGTTAGTGCCAAGTACTTTCCAGGTAAAAGTAATGTAATAGCTGATAGTATAGTCGATATGTATTAACAGTGAGAAAGTCGATGACAAAACCGATGTTTTTGATAAAACGGTTGTTATTCTTAGCTTAAGGGGGCCATTCACCCAAAAAATGTTTTTTTTTGTATTTCAAAATATTTTGTAAACATATATATATATCTTAAAACTTATATGTGGTGTAGATGAAAATATTTAGGCAGGTCTCCCACCCCCGAACACCTCTGGTGATGAGGGGGGGGCGGAACCTGAAAAAATCAATTTTTGCGAAAACATACATAACTTTTTTTGTGGTTATTCCCTAGGCCTATTTTTTTTTTTTTTTTTTTTTTTTAAGACCATACAATTTTACATTATCTGTAGCATGGATATTATGCAGTCACTTTCCTTTTTTGATCTATAAATAATAAACCAAAAATTAGGTTTTCATTTCTGAACTTTATGAAAAATATGTTATTGTATGAGTTCTATATACTTTAACTAATTTTGCATGCTAGGGATAATAGCCATAAGTGTTATGAACCTGTATACAAAATTTGAACTCTGTATCTCTAAAAACAAAGAAGTTATGTATGTTTTAGTGAATAAAAACACGGGAAATCAAAACAGCGGAAAAACAAGAAAAACAAAAGTAATTCCTTTAATTTTAAAATTTACATACCATTGAGTTGTTATATCACAATTTTATCCAACATGAAGTGTTGCTGGAACTAAAATAGTCCTGCTCCATAAGTAATTCCTTCCTTTTCCTTATTTTTATTTTCTTTTTTCATTTTTTCAGCTTGAGTAGGCGGAGATATTTCTTGTAGGCTATTGTGGTTCTTTTTTCGGACTGAGCAATCCTTCTCTTGTCTCTTGCCTTCATGTGTTTGAATGATTGTCTTCCAGGAGATAACTTTGCAACTTCTATCAGACCTGTCTGCACTTTATTTCCAAAATTGAACTCAAAAATAGCCTCCGCAGCAGCACTTTCGACAATCCGCTTTGACACATTTCTAGTCTTTGGACATTTTTTCCAAATCGAACTATGCAGACACTCGTTTGCATTCCGAGTTCTGCCTTTTTGACATCTTTCTAAAAGTTCTGGGACCATGAGTCGCTGGTACACAGGAAAAATATGTTGTAGAACAACAGGCGAGATCGCAGTTTTCAGGTTTTCAGTGTGCGGCCCAGGTTGTTCACCCTTCGCTTTGGCGCGGTTATAAAAGCACCAACTCTTTTCTCCTGTAGGGCATTTACTGTGTCTAGGAGCTGAATCTGTAGAAACACAATGGTGAAGGGTAGCTAAAATTTGTTGTTTCATACCGGGGACATTTTCTGGATTGCTGAGAATAGCGTTTTGGTAGTATTTTGTAAGCTTGGTAATGGTCGTGTCTTTCAGGCTACCAAACTTTCTTCCGCCAAGCGTAATGCCTTTAGTCTTAGCCGTTTAAACTACATTCCTCAAACCTGTTCCCAATCTTTTTGCAACGTGGTTTACGCACTCTTCTTTTTGGACTGGAACGTCTTCACCATAAACCTTCAGTTTTTGGATGTGGTTGAAAACAGCTGAATCGCCATCGGAAAGAATCCTTAGATACCGAAACTTGTACTCTATTGACCTTTTTCAGAGTACTTCTGCTGCTTTTGTTTCCATTGCTGGGGAAGATCCATCATAATTTTCACATTTGTGGCCTTGAAACCAAATGTCGAACTCTAGTGAGTCTGGTCCAAGATCGTTTGCAGTAATCGCACAGATTTGGCAAAATTTCGATAGAACACAATAGTCAATTACTAATCCTGTTTGTATTTCAATGACCACACCTATTCCATAGTTAGAGGTGTGGCCTCTTTTGTGCCATGATCCGTCATAACTAACTCCAATATCAATTATGGTGTCTTCATCGATTGTGCTATCAGTCTCACTGTAAACTTGTCTGACGCGGTCCCTAGCTTTCGCCAAGTTCAGATCATTTATTTTCACACATGAATCTGACAATAGCTTTGAATGTTTGTTGTAGGTATTGGAGCTCATTCCATCCATGTTCATAATAAGAGAAAATCTTTCTACAGCACTAAAACCATCCCCCAAACTCATAAATGATTTTACCAATCTACGGTTCACATCAAATGCTTTAGATCCTTCAACATTTATCGACATATAGGAGGATATATCCAGATCAGGGCAGTTGTCACACCCCAATGTCAGCTTAGTTGCAAACCCATACTGTTCAGAGCAGTTCACAGAGATAGAATTTTCAAGGCATGAAGGACAAGCCAAATTTCGTAACAGTGTTTTCAAGCATGTCATATCAATCGATTTATAATCGGGCGTGGTAGCTAATTTTTCGTCACAGGTTCCTTCATTGTCCTTGCCAGGTGATATTTTATCTGAACTAATAAGATCACTTAGCCTTGTTGACAATGGCTTAGTTTGGCCTACATTTGAACCAGAAGCATAATTATTAGGAACATTGCTGTTTTGAGAAGTGCTAGGCCCATCTATGTTAGTATTTTAGGTTAGGTCTAAGCTTCTTGATGAAGTGCTAGAAGATGAGCTAGGTAGATTTTTATCACTACTCACAGTTACACTGTCTTGAAACAATTTTGGTACTTTGGGATTATACCGACCACACCCAGACATGAATCGTTATTTCACATTTCGTTTCTACTGATTACTAGATTAGCGTAGAACAATATTTCGTCAATATAAAACAGGAATTGTCTTATCGCAAACACCTCCCCATCCTCAGACAGAGGTCAAAGTCGAGCGTCTAGTAGATAACGTGATTGCAGAGTCTCGCCGCCCGTTCAGCTGGTGCATCGCTTTGTTGTACTTCCGTGTTTTACCTCTACATTTCTCCAAACACAAAAATTCAACAAAAACAAACATTTACCAAACTAAACTTTTTATTAAAAAAACACTCAAAACTTGTTTTTATTCTTGATCACATTCCGCCACCCAAAATGCGAGTGCCTCCGGCCATCAGCGCGGGGCAGCACCGAAGGAAAGAAAAACATCCCTCGAGATAGTACCTATCAGTAAAATATCAAATTCTAAAGGGGCTGATCAGAAATATAAATTGAATTGTAATGGAAAGGCAATGATGTACCGTGCAAATCACGTGATGCCGCGCGGCCTGCCGTAATCAGGATTCTCGAGAAAGATAAGATAACAGCGACAACAATACCGATCACAATACCTGGAAATGCTTGTAAGTTTGTAATTTTGTAATTGAAGAGTTGTTTTTTCGTTCTATCATGTTTGTTTCTATAAATTTCTATTTTTGTGTTCTTCATACTGGTGTGGTCGGTATAATCCCAAAGTACCACAATTTTACATTTTGCCATCTTTTGTTTGCAGCTAAAGAAGGCTTTCAGCCTTTAGTAGTCTTTTTCGTTCGTTGTTTCTTAGAAACTTGCTTCATTATGGAGTATAAATCCAAATAGAAAAATCACATAAGTATAATGACGAATTAAATATTAAAATAACCTTCTTGGAAAAGTAAAGTTTATTCAAAATATAACAGGACTTGACAGTGAGAACGTAAACAACTGCAACTGGCATTTACTGAAGTAAACAAAATAATTGATCAGCTGTACTGAGATATTACTATCGTAGTAGGTATAGAGTTATACCGCTATCCATAGAGTAATACAAGAAACTTACATCTAAGTCAAATAGACAAAAATACTATAAAACATATTTGTGCAGGTATAAACAGTGGTAAAAACCGTAAGTAACATGGAATGAACATAAAATCGTTGTTTCGCCTGTGAAACATCCGACACAAAAATATTTTTTATTTAATGTTTTAGCACATATTTAGACAACCCAAAGTCATAAAAGTATTCCTAATTACATTTATAACAAAATACAAAAATAAAAAAATTCAATTTTTTTTAATTTTTTGGGTGAATGGCCCCCTTAAGTAACCAGCTTGCCATGCCTGAGGTTAAAAACATTACCTTAGGTATGCAAAGAAAAAATAACCTATGTTGCAAAAAATGTTACTGACGTACGTTAATGGTGGTTTAGCTAAAATAAATTATTGTCTTGGGAAGAAAAAAATGTTTACCAAAGTTAGAGACAATATCTTGTATGAACAATCTAATTATTTGTTGATCCTAAATATTTTTTAGCTTGACGACACCTAAACCAAGTTTAAAGCATGTAAATAAATGTAAAATCAGCGTAAGTCCACCATATACACCCATATAGTCTTAAATTGGCTATTTTTAGTCTCTTTAACTAGTCAGCCTGATAAATAACCTATTATTTATGTGTCGGAAAATATAATCTGAGAGAAACATTATCGTTTCATAGGTTTAACCCTTTCGATCCCCTGCCATTTTGACCTTCACTAAAGTTGGTGCAGCTACTGATAGATTTCTCTCGTAGGAAACAATTATCAACGATTTAAAGATGAGTGTTTTCACAGTGCGAATTAACTCTCGGCTCTTATACTATAATAATAATAGTAATAAGCAAGGCAACAATAACGACAGACACGGGGTAATATGAAGAGATTTTGAAGCTGTTGGCGACACTGTAAAGCAGACAGCAGGAGCAGGATGCATAATAAAATAAAAATAAGTGAAGTGAAAGTGGCTAGTGTCAAACCAGTCAATTTCAGAAGTTTGTTATGAATATGCAGGATTTAAGTAAATTTATTAATTTAATAAAAGAAATAAAAGATACACACAGCCCTATAATACGATTGTAGGTCTATACGTTTATAATAATGATAGTGTGCACCGTAAAGTAATAATCATGCACATACATTCTCTAAATAAAGATGCTGCAGTCACAATAGTGGAGTGCCCAAAATTGTGACATGATGTACGTATTCAATAATCATAAATTAAATTAAGACGTAGACCGGTACATAGTTCTTTATTCTCTAGCTAAAACAAATTATTATAGAATAGAATGTTTTTAAATTAATCCATGGATGTGAAGAGTTGGCAGCTGCTTAGGGGTTGGTCCATAATAGTTTTATAAAGCGGGTTTAAACCTTATATATACAAACAGACAAACAAATGTACACTTAAACCAGGCTATATGATAATAAATAGATTTATTGCTTATACCGTATTAAGACACATTCAAGATAGTAACATTGTAGATACACATTAAGCATTACAAATCAATTAAATTATCAACAAAAGCATGAAACAAAGAATTGTTCAGGTTCATGTTCTTTATCTCTACTATACAAGAGAGTGTGCATTTTATCAACGAGAAAGAAAATAATATGCTTAGTTCTGTTAGACCTGCATCAAATTTTGTAAGCAAGCTTGAATCCATTTTATTTTTAATCTTAGCCATTAATGAAGTAACATCTCATGCTGTACTTGAACTTTGTTGGGTTTGAAATGGAATGCAATATAATACTAAGTAGCTACCTGACAATTGAATCATTAATATTTCTGAATTAATTACTGAAAAATAAAAAACCGAATACTTTACAATTATTTCAAATTATTATAGTATAGCTCAATTATGTTTTCATATCTAAAAAGTAATAAATAATTTAAAACCATTTAATATGTATAATTGTATAATTTAATATGACTATTGTCAATGTACTTGTGGCCATTACTCACATACTACAGAAATAATTTACTTTGCTTGATTTATACATTGTTAACAATATTGTTATTTAATGTATTTAAAAAAACTGGCAATAACTAATTGAATTGTAACTATAATTGGAATGTTTTTGTAATCAATAATTTAGGTATTTATAATTGATAATTTGGTTCACTTATTTGATTGTCGTGGTGGCCACTTATGTTGCAGGTCTTAAATGTGATTGTAAAAATTTCACATTCTCTACTCAACAAGAAGAACCAAATATTTTCCGATTTGAAACAACAATCTTAGTTTACCAGAGTTTGGGGTCTTAATATTAAAATGATCAAATTGTTGCTAATTGGATTTAAAACTGTTCAGGCATTTTGTTTGAAATAGACCACGGAAAGAAGCTCAGGTTCAAATAAACTTGTAGTTTAGTGGCTGCAGTTCCATATTGGGCCAAAAACCCATCAATATAAAATTATCAATATCTAAAACCAACGTAAACAAATTATTATATTGATTTTATTTTGCAACTATTAAAATAACAAGCAATTTTGATTAATTAATAGGTTTTGAAGATAAAAACTTATTTTATTGTTGTTATATTTATGGATAGATTTGTTCTAAAAAGTATACTGAAACTACAGTTTTATTAGTAAAGATCAAAGGTTTGTTTCAAAGATATACAAAAAAAGGGAGTTGATAAATAATAAATAAATATAGTGATTTTTAATGTTAAAAAATATCAATAAAAACTATTGAAAACATGAATTTTAAACATTTATATTTAACAGAATAAGTTAAATAAGCTATATAATAATAATAAGAATAATATATGTAAAACATATGGTCATCCGATCATATGTTATTGGTAGACCATTTACAAAAAGACCCTGGGTGATTTGAGTTCACGTAGGGTGAGGTACTCCTCCGACGCTGTGATGCCACCCTCTTCTAGTATCCCCATCACTGCTCGGCATTTGCTCTATCGGATCATCTGATTGACCCGACTCAGTCAGTCTCGTTCACTGCTGCGATTCGTTCAGTTAAACCGGTCAGTACAGAGTTACTGAGCCTTTCCGCTAGAGCGTGTTATACTGGTTATCGTGTTGACCGGACAAAATAAACGACTGAATGTAAGAATGATCGAGTGAACGAAAGGATCCACTTGTAAAAATGTGTTCAAATAGAGGAAGAAACATAATTTCGTACAATGAATGGATAGATATATAACAATAAATATATTGTTTCAGGAATGCAGTAAATGTAAATAGATATATTAAAACTGATAAAAAAATGTTATTGTATGTTACCAGATACCTTACTAAATACTTAAATGTTAAAACTTATAATCAATAGACTTGGTTGATTGATATGCCTTTGATTTATCATAAATAAGGTTATTCCTATACAAATGTTTCAAATAAATTACTAAAAATTAAACTCACTTCTCCCCCTCTTGATTTATACGATTATGCTTTTATTCTTAATTGGTTAGCAATGCACGAAAGGAACGATTGAACAATTTGGGGTACCTAGTGTAACCTAACGCATAAACTTTGTAGATTTAGTTAGTTCCATAATTATGATATTAAGCTATTTTTCATGGATAAGGGTTTTTTTAATTAATCATAATATTTTAAGTTTTAACGATCATTAAAATTAATATATCTGATTTGAAAAAATTATCAAATTTATTCAGTTAGCAGGAAAAAGTTAACAAAACATTCGAGGTGAATGGGTCTTTCGAAACACTCTGATCTAGATGTTCACTTGACTGACCCGTTCGAATTGAATGGGTCAAGACCGAACGACAAATCTCTATTGGCCACTGCCACTGCGCGGCTAACCTCACAACAAAATGCAAGCTCCCTGGATACGTCTATGGCTACATTAATCCATTCAATTAATATTTTACGCTTAGATTACAACATTTGTAATACCATTACTGCCTACACACAAAAATATAATATACTTATAGAGCACGTAAAGTAGTTGCAGTGTAAACAAAACTGTGCGAGCTAGACACGATCCACAAAGCTGATAAACAGATACAAAAGGTGTTGATCCCACTTCCCACCACAACCCCCCGCTGGAGGGGGCCCCTCCTGCGCGGTACTGCTCAGAAATTTGCCTTTGCGCAGGTTTTTTTGCGAGCGGTTTATATATAGTGTGATTATATAAACTCAAATGTGATAGAAATGGTCATATATATACAGGGAGTTTCAGACCACCCGCGCAGGATCTATAGCAGGCAAACAATCCAAGCTGCATAATATGTTTCAACAGATACCCCCATTTTCAGGCTCAAAGAATTCTGTTAAATTATTTTTACCCTGGACAAATTGCCCAAAAGTGCATTTATTAGAGGGTCGGGGTCGTTTTTGGAGAATTTTAAAATGGGAACATAGGTCATGTGATACCTCATTTTAAAGGTTTATGTACTCTAAGCATTTTGGTTCCAAAAACTCAATATTATGTTTATTTGTATGTACAGAGTGTGACAAAATGTCTTTAATTTAGGTTTTAACAGTAAACTCTGCTATCAGTCCCCCTTAAGACCTAGGCACACACATTTTTTTGTATGATGTGTATTATATACACTTATCAGGAAATATTGACTTGCATTTAACTTTTAACATCCTTTTCAAATTTAAAAAAACCTGAAACATTAATAAATTAAAAACACGAAGTCACCAATTTCAAATAACAACCTATATTGCTAAGTACACCATTTTAAAATCCTACTAGAGAAAAAAATTCCTTGTAATTGAAGTCACTCTTATCTTGTGTCGTTTAATAATTACGCGCTTAAAAAACTTTTATATTTTTGGTAAATTGAAAATACTTTATACTGTTTCTAAAATATAGGAGAAACCTTTATCATAAACTCTACTTATCTAAAGCTAATTGTAACCAGGGTAAATCTTACAGATAATCCATTTTTGCAGCACAAAGTATGCCCTTATCATAGTATGCAGATAAGAACAATTAAACAAGGTGGTTTTAATTGTTCTGGATATTAACTAGTGATTTAAAAGTCTCTTTACTTGTCAAGGTTTTCATAACTGTTCCTAAAATGCCTTATTCTAACAAAGAGGGTTTTGATATGCATGTGGTGTTGGGTGAGTGTTTTCATAACTATATAGCTGCTGCAGAAACCTACACACATGACTTTTAATATTTATTAAATTTGTACAAACGGCAATATACTAATTTAATTTCTGTATAGACTGAATCACAAAAAGTACTTGCTCTCTCTGAAATCGAACCCAGATGTTTTATTTTTCGGGTGAGTATGCTATATACATGGGAAATAAATTCCTCCTTTATACATAGACTAGAAGTAAAATTAATAGAACAATGAGAAACTTTTATTCTGGAAACATTAAGAGTTTGAATGTTTAATTCCTAATAGATGTTTTTGTTTATTAGTTTTGTTATGAGTAATTAATAACTCATGACAGTGATCGCCAAACAGTGATTTTGTTCAAATATTTGAGTTAATACATCAAATAGCCTACCATTACATTATTTTTGTGGTCCCTTACGAAATTGTAGCCAGTTCAATCTTGGAATTTTAAAATTTAATGTACCTTATGCAATAGTTTTTAGTCGTCTAATAAATAATTGTAAGTTTTACTAGATTAACTGAAAAGCTCCTTGATCAGTAGCAGACTTTCCTATGGCACTGCGCCTAAGCGTGATTCAACCGGCCACCCGCTTGTGCTGTGTGAATTTAAAGGAAACGTCCTCACTTAATAAAATAGTTTTAAATTTTCCGTCATGTACAGGCTTTTTCATGCCTTTTCATTACGAATATGACTAAATCAATTGCCAGGAGTAATTTAGTTCCTGGCTAAATACAAAATTAACTTAGTTAGCTTAAAATATATTTGTTATTTTGTTTTAAGATGTTATATTATAATTTTGTAATAATAATGTTATTACCATATATTGTGTGTGTGTGTGTGTGTGTGTGTGTGTGCGTGCGCGCGTGCGCGTGTGTGTGTACATATATTTTATATATATATATATATATATATATATATATATATATATATAGGTATAAAATATAAAGATAAGGAAATAAATGATAAGCTATTATTATACTGGTTCTATTTTATGTATCATATTTTAATTCATATATTTTTAATATATAGATACATCCTCTATCATATTTGTTGGTGAAGAAGTTTTAAAATATGACAATTTTGAAATCTTATTTGCTATTTTTGAGAAGTAATATTTGGCAGATTAAGTATTGCTAACAAAACTGCAATTATACATTAAGTGTTTACACCTGGCTCCCCTAACAGAACATTTTCTTCAGCGAAAAAAATGATCTATCTGTAGAGCAGTTCCTAACCGTAGTACAAAAATACATTTTCAGAGCTGTATCTATATTAGGTAAGTTGTCACTGTTCCTCAAATTTACTGGCAAATAATATCTCCGGCTGGCTGCTGCCTCTTAAGGCTACGACCCTAGCCCCGTGCATAGTATGCCTAATGAGAAGTCCACCACTGCCCATGATGTACTAAATAAATGTTGGAATTGTTCTTTGTTGATCAAATACAACAACAAGAAATTGTTACAAACTAAAACAAAAACTATTATAAATGTTAGCTCTCTCCCTAGTATATACCTAACATTAATTTTCACAAAATCCAAAACTATTAATTAATTTAAACTATTTACAAGCTGGTGCCTAGTCTTTTATCAATAAAATGCTAAATGACGAAAATGTTGTATAATCTCACAACTTTGAGTCACAGGGAGTATGGGTATGATAGATAGTTAAAAATAAAAAATGTTGAACCAAACAATTTGTTAAAATATGTTAACAAGTGTTGGGATGATTCTCCCTCGATTTCGGCTGTTGATATTCTTAACAATGTAATAACTGACAATAATAATGCGCAACTTATAATAGGACATTCATATGACTGTAACCTGTGATTTGTTTTTTTATATAGGCTACTTTATAAAATAAAACAGTGACAATAATTATTCACTTTTCATCTAAAAACATATTGGAATAAGAATAAACATGTATTAGATGTTCTTATTGTATGTGAATGTTATATTTCTTTTATAATCTTGTTTCCTTACAAATATAATTCCAAGAACCAGGCTATATTATCTATTCTTATTCAATTTTAGAAGCCAAACCCTACTTATAATGCTCTGGTAAATATTTTAGTTTTTTAAGTTTTAATTTGTTTATCCTGCAAAAACGCATGTGTTAAAGTCAATATACAAATCTATTTTTTATCATGAAACTGATGGCTAAAGATATATGCTATTTGAAAAACATTTTCTCTGTTTAGGGATTTTTGCCTTGTTTAAAACTAAAATATATAATATGCCAGTAATTTTATTGCTTATTATAATAACAATGTACTCTTTTTAGCTTTTCCTTTGTATCTTCAAATGGCAGTTGCTAGATTGGCATGCTTGACCTAATTACAGTTTAATATACAAAAAATTTTGTAAAAATTTCAAAACAATATTGTTTAATAGCACATATTTTAATAAATATTAATATAACAATAAATATTCATATTTTCAGCATTATTGATTATTGTGAACTGCATGTTTTATTATTTCTGTATAGTAAAACTTTAAAAGTAATTTTTAATTTGTAAGAGAACATTGTTTTACCATAACCGATTAGTTTAGGATAAATAGCGAGATGTGGGTATGAGGTGGAGAGAGAAGTGTGGGGCCATCTATAAGTAGAAAGAATAAAAATAATTTTTAGGAAGCTAATAATGGATGCTGAACTGGTGCCAACTTAACATTGGATTGTTGCTCATCTGTTTGGGATATTTGGTAGTTTCTGCAGTACTTGGTAACAATGTCAACTGCTCTGTACAAGTGGATAGTGTTAGTGTTCGTGCTCTTGTCAGTGTCTGTGTCTGTGTCAGTAATAGTGGCAAGTAGGTCCCCAGGCTGGCAAGCTATTCCAAACGGCTATTTTCATTCTGCCCATGCTGTTCTTTAGTAGTGTTTTGTCTTGCCCCCAATCCTATTGTTGTCATGTGCTATCTTATTCTCTTTATTTTAAGGTCATGTGTGAACTGGTAAGTTCAAGTTTTTACGGGATTTATATGTCATAAACTTCTTTCTGAATATTGAGTAGTATGCTATAAAATTATTATAATTTTAGCTTTTGCCTGAAATAAGTGTAGACTATAGATCTTTCTTTAATGCCAGTAAAAATATTAGTTATAAAGAATTTTATTCCAATCATTCGTTAAATGTTAACTTTCAATATATGTAAAATAATTGTATACAACTGATAAGGACTGGACTTTATTCACAGTAATAATTTGTTAAATTTATTGCAAGAAACTGATATTTTTAAGTAAGCATTTTAGAATCTAAACACTATAGTATCAAGTTTGATAAATACTTGAGTACTGATCCTAAAAGCAGTCTCATATTTTACCAGTTTGTTTTCAGTAAGTGTTAAATCATAAATTATATTAAATATTTTAAAAATCATTAGTTTACACAACTTCGTTTTTTATTCTATTTTGGTTAATTTTATTGGTAATGGCAGTGTTTGTATGCCCAAATCATACCAGTTTACCACATAGTCTTGCAAAAGTGTTGATCTCATATTAAAACAACTCAGTGTCTGAATTGTTAAGGTAGTTTTGGTTATTGAATTACATTTTGTTGCGCTTTATTAATAACACATTTCTTTAAATCTTGAACAGACTATAAACTTTTAAATACGAAATCTTAAAATTAAGTGGTATTTTTTTTATAAACTGTCAGTACTTTTTAGTTACAGTAATTTAAATGTTTTATAAAGAAATGTTCTGAACTATGGATTGACTATGGCATACCATTTACATTTTAAATCTCATAGAATTGTATTAATGACGAACTAATTTAATCAGAATTTACTTATGTCATAAGTTTTTATAGTTAAATTTATTTTATAATCTGTAGTCTATAAACCATATTAAAGTGCTGGAACTTGAGCGTATCATGCTTTGGAATGATTTGTTTATTCAAACCTAGATTGTGCTTATGTGGAGGTTAGTTCTTGAGGAAAAGATCAGATTACAGTTTTCAAAATGTAGTATTACTTAATAATAAAGATGCAACATTTTATAACGTTTTGTTTAACTTATTCTATACAGTAATTCTGACTCCCTTATTCCCTTAGAACTCAATCAATGCACTTATTTTATTTATGTATTACTAAATAAACAAATTTAGGTCCTTTATAAATGCATTTTATCCTCAAAAAAATTTAAAATTCTTTTCTAATACTGTGTGACTAATTAGATTGAATAAATAAGTTGTAATATTACAAATTATAACTAGGTAATATAAATTAGGTAATGTTCACCTCACAATGTAACTTCTCATAGGAATAGTGGTTAATCTTGTTATAATGTTAGTATTTAGTTAGGCAGAGTAAATTTGCCAATAATCACTTTTTAAGCTAACTGAACATGGAAAGAGTGTTAAAAGTAATAAGTGGGAAACATACAAAGTTAGCTTATTTTATTTGTTAAAGCTTACCTTATAACATAATTTAGATTAAACACACAGGTCTAAGATTTTATAGTTTGAAATTGAACTAGGAAGTGTAAATTCATTAATGATCTCTACAACTTTACATAGACATAATAGATTAAAAATAATCTGATCTAAGTTGTGGTAATACAAAGTTAATTGGCGCAAACATGGAGGTCACTACACTATATATAGTTTACTCATGTCATTCCTGGTCCAGTGCCACTTACACCCCGTGATTAGATTCCCACAAATAGTCTCACAGTAAACAGGCATTTTTAATTCTACTAAATTTAGACTCTCGTATTTTCCAAGTGCTGCTGCCCAGTCATGACACTTCCTTGTCAACTCTGGAATCTGCCGAGATTCCACAGTGGCTCAGAAATATGTTTTACATTAGTTAACTTGTGGTGTATAGAGGATAACAAAATCGTGTTACAAATTGTTAAGCCTATTATATCTGAAGTCAATATTGATCTCATTGTGCTAATATTTACCTCATTAGTCTCAAAACAGTTCTCGTTTTACATGTTTTAAGAATACTAATCCCTGGCTGTTCATGTCACCAGTGCCCATACATTTTTGATAACTGCATCATTTAAGCCACTTTTGCACAATCAATAGTTTTTAATTTTTATTCTGTAACTGATTGTTTATTATTCAGTACCTGCTCATAATATTTTACAGTATTAAAAAGAAAACAAACATAGACTAATAATAAACAGTATAAAATTAAAAGTATACAAGTAGATACCAAGTTTTGTAAGTCATATTTATTACACACTACACATTCATGAATGAACAGGAGGCATTGTTAATATAATTAAGAACTAACCTAACAATAAAATAATATCCGAGATGATAAATAAATACTAAATTATTTCATGGCTATGGTTAAGAGGATCAGAAGTAAAATTGCAACTGGCTCTTATTTCAGATTTGCGTGTGTAGTAGTAATTTTGGTTCAAATGTATTATATTTTCGATGTCACAGTTGAGTTGCCTTCGTGTCCCAATCACAAAAGTATGAACACAAGTAGGTCTCAAAAGCTTACTTCGTTTAAAAAGCAACTACTTCCTATACTTGTAAGTGTTGTGTTGTGTTTTACTTCCACTCTAAGAGATGGACTGAAAACCCCTATTTTCTGGCTGTATCTTCAACACTGGTGCTATATCTCCACTAAACATTACGCCACCCTCGAGATATGTGCGAGATATATGGAGATATATGCGGACTTTATGGACTTATATAAATTTGTATACACTTAATCAGTATTATATCCCTCATCCGCTGGCCCCTCAGTTATTTTCATTCATAAGAATTGATCTTTATACATTGTGTACTGCTTTGTGATTCCATACGCTATAGTCACGGATTCACTACACTCGTATGTATCCTTAAATTGTAATAACAGAACAAATCATTGTACAATTTCTCTGTTTTTGGTCCTTCAACTACTGCAAGTGTACCGTCTCACAATATCAAAGGAGACCAATTTAGAATACCTTATATACATTCACAATTTCGCTCATTAAACTGAATTTTATAACAATACTTAATTAAATAGTTTAAATTTGTCATTATTGCTATCTATAGTTAGAGTTAGATAATACTACTTGTCATTATTTTTACTACGACACCTGATATTTTCTTCATGAAAATGCAAAATTGTAGGACATTGTGTGGCACATTGCCTTTTGTGACTCAATCAGATTTTAACCATTTTGTTTATCTTTACAATAAATACATTTTTATTAAATTATTTGAGTATATATAGATGTTATTTCAGAATAAAAATATGTATTATTCTTATGTCTAAGCAATGTTCATGCCAAATTTTGTCTAAATCTATCTACTAAATTTTTTGTAACTGAGTATCATCAGTCAACATCCAAATATTTTCACAAAATTTTGCATTTATAATACTAATAAGATACATATAGTCCTTTGGTCCTGTACACTATAAACTTACCAAAACTATAGAAATTAATTAATAAATGACAAAGTAAACATTTGTAAAAAGGATTACTCATATATGTAGAACTGTAGATTTGCTGTACATAGCTACTACAAAAAAAACATGCTGGGATAAATTGCTCTTGGTGTTGTAACATATTGTAGTAATTAACACCTATTTTTAATTATATTAGTAATAATATGTAAGGGTTCATCTCTGTTATATTGAGTCCCACTCTTAGATCCGGATTATTTTAACTGCATAGTTGAAAACAGTTTCAACACACCAATCATTATGTATAGTGTGCTTGGTAAAAAGTAATGTAATCCATTGTATATACAAGATTTTTTTAAACATACATATTCAAGAATTTTAAATACCTCAGTAATTTAAAATTTAATTAAAATAAATGTACTGTTGCTACACTGGAATTAGTTATAAGAATATAGATAATACATGATATATAACACTCCAACTGGATAATACAAAAATCTGGTTTTTTAACAATCTAATTTGATAAAAAAATGCATATTTCATTTTCTCACTTTTAAAAGTATGTCATTACGTAGCTTATTTTAAAACACCTCTCACTTCCTACTGGATATAAAAGTAAGACATCATACTTTATTCTAAATATGAAGTTAAATGACACTGTTGTTAAGTAGATAATATAATATGTTTATGCCAACAAATTAAATATGTAAACATTTGTATCTTTGTGAACAGTAACTAATTACCTATTTAACCAAGAAATAAATTTAATTTCACATTCTAATCCAGAATAATGCAGTGTATTAAAAACAAGAATATTGGTCCTGAGACTTCATAATCTATATTTTTAATTCTGTAATCGAATTGATCTCCAGGAAATTTCTTGAGCTGTGCAGAAAATAAAATAGCTATACCGAGATTTGTTTTAAAGCTTGTGTACCAAAGATGATAGGAAAAAATACCAGATAAGACCAAATTTACCTGAACTCCGTCTCACTGGCCTCTAAAGTTGAAGAAATTCTGTAAGAAATGCATTGGTGAATAAACAATCTTAATTTTATTCACATGTTCAAGGAAACTTTCCATCACTATATTGGTTTGAATAATAATCTGTTTTAAATATACCAGCTAATGTAAACATTGCCATAAATTGTACTTTATTGATTTCAGTGTTCTGCTTCATTGAAATTTTTATATCTTCATCACAATTAAAAATATTACTAAACACTTTCACGACAACCGCTTTTTCCTGACTTTTTTATTTGCTATTGATTTTTTTCAATAATAATAGTTAAAAACCGCAATTGTATCTAACGTTATATGTTTGGGTATAACGAGAATAGTGTGTAAGCTTAACAAGTTTGCATAAAACAAATTATTTTAATATGTTTTTACGATTTTTTCCATGTACCCCAAGAAGTATCTGAGAAATTAATTTACCTTATAAATTAAGCTATAATGTGCCCGATGGGGTACACTATATTCTGAGGTATCTATTTAAGTGCGGGATAAAATTTAACAAACCACAAAGACAGACATTAAGAAATTGCATAGCAACGTGTATGAACATCGCGTTTTACAAAAGCCCGGTATGTAACAGATTGGGTACATGTCAGCAGTTGTGAAAGATCGTATGTACCCGATGGTCGTCGTGAATATGTTAAAGAGAAATGTTAACCGTACAATTGGGAGAAGAATCACGGTGAGTCTTTTGATGAAGGTATTTTTTAATCGTATTTATTCACATCTGAATAAAGTTTTATATATATATATATATATATAAAACTACACTCAAAAACATGCTGAGTATTTTGATAAAATTTAGTTGAGGTTTACGTAAACAAATAATTGTATAACAAATTATAAACTTTGGTAAATATTCACAGTAAATCGTTGTAGTACAAATGATCACATAGTACATAATTTTGTGGCTTCATTATCGAAGTTGAATATTTTTTTCTAAAATTTTATGTTGCTTTGTTTTATTATCAGCAATGAAAATAAATTCAAAAGTACAAATTTATTAATTAAAAACAATGAGATTAATGTAGATCAACTCATTTTATTCAAATTGGAACATAAAAATAATAATAATTATGATGATGATGATGATGATGATGATAATAATTAATGCTTTAAGTTTTGCCAGAAAATTCACACTTTTTGGTAATTTGCTAGACTTTTACTAATTTTTGAATTTTAGTTCAATGATAAACATTTTTTTCACTCTACACATAAGAAATGGTCTAACATTTGAAAAACATTACAATTTTCATATAATTTAAGAGAACATATCAGTAGCAGAGTTCACCATTGCCAGTGTAGGGATTCCAAGTATACATGGAAATAATTAATCACAAAAATCAATATTTACATCTTAGAACTAGAATGTTAAAAAAGTAATAGAGAAAGAGATTAAGTAATCATTATTAAAATAAGAAAAAAATAAAACAAACTTTACTTTTAATCTTTGAAAAAATTGTTATATGTGTGTGTGTGTGTGTGTCCCAATACATATGACACCCATAACTTTCTTAAGAGAATGTAGATAGACGATATCATAGTCAGAGAATTTTATTAAATGGATGCTATGTGAATGGTAAATTATTAAAAATTATTAAATTTTAGATCATTAGACCAAAAAGAGGAATTTCAAAAATAATAATTAAAATTATTGAAAACAGTGGTGAATAAAAATAAGTAAGAAATAAATAAGTATATAAAAGTTAAATTAGAAATTACATATGAACTATTATAAACATAATTCCACTTTACTTTTAAAATGAAATCATCTCAAAAGTTGATAAATACATTACGTAGCCTATATTATTTTTAATTGATTTTAGTGTTCTGTTCAATTGAAAAACATAGACCACAAGTTCGTATAAGGGTATTTAATAACAGTGAGCAAAAAGCAGCATGTGCTGCTGTGAGCCACAAGTATAATTTAAAGTTGATACCTCTGTGTTAGAAGTTAAACATTTCTAAGCAGATTCAGTTTTGTTTAGTTCAGTGCCATATAACGCATTGTGAACAAAAATGATTACAATTTCATTGCATTTTTTTAAGATGTTACCAATGATTGATGTTTGAAAAAGTCTGGGCTACATTAATCAATTTACCTTCAAATGTAGAAAATTGATTCCTCATTGAGAAAGAAAATGACATGTTTCGCTAAAATGCATGTTTTTATGCTATAATGCAAAATGTAAAAAAAGTCATGGTATTTTTTTGCTAAGATGCAAGACATGGTAACCCTCAAATGTTGAAAATGTTGACCTTCATCTTTATTGCAAATGTAAGCATATACAACATTTACGATTACCTAACCTTCTGTAAGGTGGAATAGGTTTTTCGTATTAGATTTTTTGGACTAACCTAGTTCCACATTATCACCAAACTGTACTATATATTGTAAATCAATATTAAAACTGTTTATAGTAGAACTAGCTCACACATTTGTGTATTTTAATTTCAATTTATTTTAATAAAACTTGTAAATAAAAACAGAGTAACAGCTTGCTATCAAACTGATAAATGATTGACTATTGATGTATCAGTTGAAAGTAGCTGTACAAACTTAGTAATGATACCAGGTATGATATTGCTGTGTTCAGAATTCAATATGTTGGAATGTTAATATTCACCCACAAGTTAATTTGTTTTCTGGCAATAGTTTATGTTGTTTAGATTTTCAGTTGCACAACTAAGTAGGTTTATTTAATTTTTAATCTTGAGTTAGTTTTATTGTTAATTAATTACTACTGCTAACATGAGATGTAGTAATAAGTCAACTAAATTATTAGAGCAGCCTGCAACAAAATGGTCTGATTACATTTGAGGCAATGTTGCCATATCGCTGCTGACCAACAGCTGCTCCCTTATGTTGAGACAGATCAGTGATTTTTCATACATGTAAAACTGGCAACACTGTTGCTCATGAGGTTTAAAGGGAGTATAAACATAACAGCCTCCACCGGACTATTTTAATGTGGGCTGCTCTAAATTAAATTTAAAATGCTGTTTTTTAAAAATGTACATAAAATTTTAAAATAATTAGTTAAACTGATGACACTCTAACATATTCACTATTTGTTTAAACAATGAAAAGAGTTTTTAAGAAATCTATTTTGTTGATAATTAACTGGTTTCATAGCTATACAAAAGTACGTTTAAGTACCCAAGTGCAAACATTTTCTTTTTAAAATTAAAACTAAATTTGTAAAAATACAATTTGTCTATTACTTAAGTAGAACAGGTGTGTAGAAGTGTTTTTAATCATTTTCTCTGTAAGGTTACTTTATTGTCAGTAGGATTTTAAATATGTAAGATGGTTTAATGGCAAAATAGTCCAAACACAATGAATAATTGTATTGAAGTTTTGGTTTGTTTTTCGTATGAATAAACCCATAATGTGTTATGTGTTTAGTCAACAAGTTTTATTAAACAAGGGATGTATTAGTTTTAAGTATCATTTGTTTTCCTCAAAGCTCCCTTCTGTACTAACCACTTGTAATATATAGTGTTTAGTGATCAACACAGTAGTTGTGTTCTTTCTTTTTGAGTATATTCATCTTAAATATTTAGTCTAATAAGGGTCTGTTACCCCACAAAATGTTATTCTGAATTTCAAAAATTTTTTTATTATTTGTTTAGATTTAGTTTTATACGATGGAAAAATTGTGAAAGTAACATGATTTATTGAATATTTTCAGTGATACAAATAATTAGTAACAACAATTTCAGGATCTGCAATCTGATCTCTTCCTCAGGTTGATCCTAACACATAACTATAAATTGTATCAAAGCATTATGACACACATATGTCAGGAACCACAACAAACAATATGTGTGTCAATTCCATACTCTAATATATACACCTAATAAAACAGGCATTAATTGTTATATTATAAACAAATAAAATTACTGGTCACAATAGATCTGTAAGCAATAACCAACCATTGACAACTTACCAGTGTTCAATATTAAATAGTGATCTTCATAGCAGAAACAAGATGCTGGAAAATCAGATAAGAGAAGTGGGCCTTATTTTGAATTTTGGCCTTCTGTCAAGTACAAATTGTGTTGGTCATGCTACTAAGCAACACACCATAGTAACCCACGCTTCCAGCATAACCTTTAGTATAGGCCACCACATGCTGTGACCATATGTCTGTTTTCAGTGAGGTACTAACTGAGAATCTGTCGGGTAAATATGGCGTTGGTCATGCTACTGAGCAACACACCATAGTAACCCACGCTTCCAGCATAACCTTTAGTATAGGCCACCACATGCTGTGACCATATGTCTGTTTTCAGTGAGGTACTAACTGAGAATCTGTCAGTTAAATATGGCGTTGGTCATGCTACTGAGCAACACACCATAGTAACTCACGCTTCCAGCATAACCTTTAGTATAGGCCACCACATGCTGTGACCATATGTCTGTTTTCAGTGAGCTACTAACTGCAAATCTGTCGGGTGAAGATGGCGTTGGTCATGCTACCGTGCGACATGCCCTGGTGGCCCATGCTTCAACGTCACCTTAAGCATCTGACTACCCCAGATTGTGACCATGTTTCTGCTTTACAAAGTATCCATAATCTTTGCAAGTAAGCCTGAGTTACAGTATTGATTAATGACCCTAGAATGTTGCCTTATTTCACATTATTAGTTAATAAGTGGATGGATGTAAAACAGATTTATAACTATAAAGTTATCTGTTTACCTCAACCAATGATAGTGTTCTAGCATCAAATCATATCAATCCTTAAAAGGAAAAAATTGTACTTTTGAATTTGTTAAGTTCAGATCTGAATTTTACATATTATAGATTACTGAATACTTCATTGTTTCTAATAAATTAAGTCTTTCTGAATAAATTTATTTCTTTAAAGAAATAAATATTATGAATACACTTTGGACATTTTGTCTTAGTTGTAGTATTAATATTTTCGGTATTTTGGGATTATATCGACCACACCAGTATGAAGAACACAAAAATATAAATTTATAGAAATAGACATGATAGAACGAAAAAACAACTCTTTAATTGCAAAATTACAAACTTACAAGCATTTCCAGGTATTGTGATCGGTATTTTTGTCGCTGTTATCTTATCTTTCTCGAGAATCCCGATTACGGCAGGCCGCGCGGCATCACATGATTTGCACTGTACATAATTGCCTTTCCATTACAATTCAATTTATATTTCTGATCAGCCCCTTTAGAATTTGATATTTTACTGATAGGTACTATCTCGAGGGATGTTTTTCTTTCCTTCGGTGCTGCCCCGCGCTGATGGCCGGAGGCACTCGCATTTTGGGTGGCGGAATGTGATCAAGAATAAAAACAAGTTTTGAGTGTTTTTTCAATAAAGAGTTTAGTTTTAGTTTGGTAATGTTCGTTTTTGTTGAATTTTTGTGTTTGGAGAAATGTAGAGGTAAAACACGGAAGTACAACAAAGCGACGAACCAGCTGAACGGGAGGGGTTTGCGATAAGACAATTCCTGTTTTATATTGACGAAATATTGTTCTACGCTAATCTAATAATCAGTAGAAGCAAAATGTCAAATAACGATTCATGTCTGGGTGTGGTCGGTATAATCCCAAAGTACCATATTTTCTTTAGTTGTATAAGAAACAAACCAAAAAGTCCAGAAATTAAATAAACCTTTTTTATTGGGAATATGCAGTTTTACTTCAAAATTAATTTTTACTACTAAAAATGAATTAGTTATTTTAAATTGTCAGTATAGAAGATTTTGTTCCTTGTTTTGAACAAAGGAATAGTGTATTTTTAAGTGGATATAACATGTAATTAATATTATTTTATGTGCCAGTGTGGGACTGGACCCAGATGAACGAGACAGTCCAGATCTCACAGTTTTCACGGTGCTGGAGACATTTTTGGCGGAGGTAAGCGAGACTGAGCGCAGCCACATCCTGAACAGCACTCTGCCTGCCATGGCTCGACGTGCACTCAACCTGCGCTCACTACGTCCTCCTAGTGGTCTTCACTTCAGTCTGCAGCAACAACGTAAGTTCTTAACATCACATATTTTCAACAAGCTGTAAAGCTAGTATGATTATTGTTATTTTTATATTAGTAACATTATATCATTATGAAAATTTACCTTTACAATTTTTAGCCAGTTGGGAAGCTGTCTATTCAAAGACACTTTGTACATATTGAACATTTAAATATTCTATTTCTAAAATAAGGATGTGAGTAGTATTGACAGAAATGTTAACCTTTCAACACAAGATATAAAGTACATGATATATAAGAATAAGAATAAGAATAAATTTATTTTCTCAGGATAACATAAATACATACAGTAGTTACAGAGCGTGAAAAAAAAAAAAAACAAAAACAAAACAAAAACTCTCCCAGGTCTGACCTTAATGAAGAAAAAAAATACCAAATATACAAACTAAAAAAAACCTTTGTCCAAATTGTTGTCTTAACTACTATGTACATTACAGCAACTACAATATGAAATGTTAATTAAAGTATACATCAGATAAAAGCTAACAAAATACACAACTAGAGGAAGAAAAACTAATAACATTTTTAATATGTACATATAAAACAATATTTTAAATCCTGAGAAAATTTAGGGCCTCCAAGGCAAGCCTGTTTAGAGGACACCGTGTAATTATATTATTAAAAACTAAAAAAAAAATAAAAAGTTCAGACAGTTAAATTTTAAAAAGAAAAAAGTCCCTATAAGCTATTTTATTGAAATTTTGTAATCATGTGTAAGATAATACATGCTACTGGAATCTATTTCAGGGTAATATTTTTGTGGACCATGCTTGGAAAATTAATGAAAATTTAATTCATTTATTCCTGAACCTCAATTAAAACCTCAATGTCGCAGAAAGAAAAACAACCATTGTTTTAATGTCTTCAAAAAACAGAATTTTGACTTTTTAAATTTTATTTCATTAGGAATTTTGTTAAATATTCTTGGGGCTAAAAAAAAGTAAGTTTTAGTAAAAAATGTTTTTTGTGGTTTAGGTGTTCTAAAGTTATTTGCATTGCGAAGTTTAAACCAATACTCATTAATGTCAACATCCGGTAGGTTTCCACTCTTATCGTAGAACAACTTTAAAGTTTTTGTACACAAACATAAATCTTAGAGGTAAAATATTAAGGCTGACAAATAGAGGGAATGAGGTTTCAGTTTTAGGTTTGTTTTACTATAATTCTAATAAAATGTTTTTGAAGTTTCAAAATAGGCTGTAGCTTTGTCTTGTAAGTGCCTCCCCAACACGAAAATACCATAGTCTAACCGACTGTTTACCAATGAAAAATAAAAAAGACGTAATATCTCTTTGTCACAAAAATTCCTCAGAAAATAAAAAACTCCGTAAATAATTTTTTAATTTAGATTTCAATACTAATATGTGGTTATTCCAGTTTTAATTCTCTGTCTAACACTACGCCTAGATATTTAACTTCACTTGCTTCTGCAACCGGTTTACAAGATAAATTGCAAATAGAATTATTGCAAAGACAATTAAAACATTTATAAATTAATTGCACCGGCGTCAAAAGGCACTTGACCTCTTAAACTAAAATTAATATAACTTGTCTTCTCAGGGCTAAGAACCATTCTGTTTTTACAAAACCACCACTTTAGCGCTTTGAGATCAACATTCATAGCAAGCTCTATATCACCCCAGCTGGAGCTGGAATAACACAAAGCAGTGTCGTCAGCAAAACAAGTTATACTACCCTGAAGACTAGCATTACAAAGATCATTGATGTAAATTAAGAAAAGAGTAGGGCCCTAAAACTGATCCTGAGGTTACACCACACTTAATTTCACCCATTGCACTGAAAACTCCATTAAATTTTTACACACTGTCTTCTAGATTTTAAATAATCTTGAAACCAATTTAAAAACAACTCCCCTTATCCCACAGTCAAACATTTTTCCAATAATATTCCGTGATCAACAGTGTCAAAGGCTTTTTTTATGTCCAAAAACAGCCCACTAACATGTTTGTTTTGGTCAAGTCCCTCAGATATCAATCCAATGAAATTTAAAAGTGTAGTTTCGGTGCTCACGCCCTCTCTGAACCCATACTGATTGCGACTAAAAAAACTCCGTCAAAGTGAGGAAATTAATCAATTTTCGCTTCATAATTTTCTCTAAGACCTTAGATATGGTAGAAACCAAAGAGATAGGGCGTAAGTTGCTACAAATTGTTGAGGGGCCTTTCTTGTGAATCGGAATAACAACTGTTGACTTCAATTTTTCCGGAAAAACTCCCTGTTTGAAAACTTAAATTTTACTATAAATAAAAGAACATAACAAATTTTAGGAAATGTGTGTTTAATTAAAGTTGAACTAATTCCGTCTAATCCGGGAGACTTGCCATTCTTTAATGAGTTGACAGCGTCTTGCAGGTCCTGTAAGAGTACAGGTTCCAGAAGAAACATTAGAACGCATTTTCGTAATTCTTAGGGAATGACCCGGCATAAGACAAAAATTCACAATTTGTCGGTTCTTCAATACTGTCGGCTAAGCTATCAACAACCGTTAGGAAATAGTTGTTGAATTTATCAGCTATTATTTTAGGATCTCTAGTAATTTCATTTTGTCCTATTTCCAATGAATAATCCATTTGTTTACTTTTTTGACCAGTTATTTCATTTAAAAATATTCCAAGTTTGTTTTGGGTTACCTTTGCTTTTTTCAAACAGATTTTTATAATAAGCATTTTTTAGATCTTTTATGTCTTTGTTCAGTTTATTTAGAAAGCGAATGAAAAAAATATTAAACCTGTCACCTTGTTGGTTTCTGTGCTTTTTAAATCTCTTAAACAGTTTATTTCTAAATATGATACGCTTACAGATTCCATCGTTGATCCAAGGTTTCAACTTAACACATTTATTTCTTAAGTTCAATTTCAGCTTTACTTGCACTAATCGCAACTTGCAACAAATCATAAAACTTATCACAAAGCATCAGACGCGTTTTCCGTTCCATACACTTGTGCCCAGTCCAGTTTGGTCGAGAACATCGTTTAAGATATTTATAGTTTGATGCGGTATTGTTTACTTGTGCTATCAGCTGTTCGAGGACCGGGTGAGGGAGGGGCGCCCCCCCTCAACCCACCCCCACACGGCTGTCAGCGAGTGGTCGGTTATGTGAGCATGCTCTACCGCAGCACTGATCATTGTCTTGTCTTTGCAGGCAAGTTTAACATAAACATGATCAATGCATGTCTCAGAAACGCTCTGCAATTCTTGTAGGCTCATTGATCATCGACTCAAATCCATGACTAGCCATCAACATTTCGTAATCGTCTACTGCACTACTATTGATTAGTAAATTAATGTTCATGTCACCAATTATACAAGCACTTCTTTTTAATTTTAGTTCATTTTCCTAAAAATGTTTGTAGCTCAGATAAAAACGCAGGAATAGAATAATGTTGCAACCTGTATATAGCCATAAAAAAACCATTCATATGAATCAATTTTAAGGAGAACGATATAAAACATCTGCTGTTTGAAAATAATTAGTAGTTGAAATAAAATTTACACTTTTAACAAACGAGTCATGAACATAGACAGCGACTCCACCAGCTCTATATTTATTATTACATTTTAAAAATATCGTATAGCCATTAATTTGGTTCAGATTCGCTTCGGAATCTTTAATCCATATCTCGGAAAGGAATATAAAATCGGGTCGTCTTTTATAAGAAGATAGGTGTACTAGCAGGCTATCAAAGTTATGCCTCATGCTGCGAATATTTTGATGAATAACCATAAAAGTTCTATCGAAACAATTTATCTCTTTCAAAAAACTAGTATCATTAATTAAGTTCAATTTTTTTTTTATATTAATAAAATTTTGGACTGCCTTTAGAGAAAAATTAAACTAAAATATTACAATTACATGTCACAAAAAAATTCATAATTAATTTCAATCAATTACACAGCAATTAAAGTTATGGAATCAATAATTAAATACATACTTACAATACAAGAATAGTACTAAAGCCTTTCAAGGTCAGCCTGGTTACATACTTGTATGACAGGTGCATTGTCCTCTTTTCTTAGGAAAAACTTTTCCTCCCCCGGTGCCACACATACTTGTACCCTTTGTCCTTTTTTCGCCTGACGAGCGAGCGCATACAACCTCCTCCTTGAAGGTGTCAGTGACTCGTTGAGGTAGATTGTGGAGTCCATAGCCATTCCAAGATGCCGCGTTGAGAGATCCCTCTTCTGATGCTTCCTCTTCTGGAGTTCCTCCTTGTCAAGCCGACGGACAAACTTCACAATGATGCCACGGGGTCCTCTGCGAGCCGCATCATTCTTCTTCCCCAGACGGTGACAAGCGTCGATCATCGTGGCGTTGATGTCCATGTTAACCGCTTTCCCAACTTTTAAACCACGATGTCAACCACGTCGTCGACAGTCTCTGTAGGCTCCTCAGGGATGCCCTGGATCTCGATGCAGTTCCTCCTGGAGTACATCTCTTGTTCCTCTACGCGGGTCTTCAAAGCAGCAATCTCATTCCTCAACGCTTTATTCTCCGCCTCCAACTTCTCCATCCCTTCCCTATACTTCTTCATTTCATCCACCTGGCTCCTCAAAATAGCAGCAGTTTCGGCGAGCTTGGTGTCAAGGCTCTCATGTGATTTATTGAAGTCAGCAATTATTATTACTTTCTGGTCAGATTTTATTTCATTGATTGCCTGCATGACATCTTCAAGTGACAGTTTACCTTGCTCAGCCTGTACTTTCCAGTCTCATACTGCGACGTCGGATTGCAGCACATGGGTTGCACCTCCAGGCGATGTCCTCATTAGTGAGAGGCGATGTCCTCATATACCTGAACCGTACCGGTTGAAATCTCATCAGCTGAAAAAGAATCAAAGGTCAGACAAAATTACCTTTGTTTGGTTGTCTTTTATTATTATTAAAAATTACATAAGCCATCACTGTTATATTGTAGTAATTAAATGAAAATTAACAACTATTTAAATTTCTTACAGTATAGAACATTATTTAGTATTATTATTTTACTAGTACTTGCAGCCACTTATGCAGGTATGTACTATGAATTGCTGTCGGCAGCTGCCATTTTGTTTCTATTGAAAATGTTAATGTCAATATTTTAAGGTTCACTTTTGAATGTTTCCAAAGTGTACTCCAGACATGAGTATACCAGTTCTTGCTTTGTTCAGTGTCTTTATGTGTTTTTTTTTACTTTTTTTAACAATCTTAAAATTGTTTTGTGCGAATAATTCGAAACTTAACATTTATGTAAAGCTAATAAAATGGACATTATCAAAAATGTAAATAGATAATATTACTTTCTACTTCAAAATAGTGGCATTTAAAAGTTTTAAAAACTTATTACTTTTGGAAATCATTACTTCTACAACACTTATACAACAATAAAAGTAAATTTTATAACAAATCATATGGTAACTTGTATGTTTAAAGTCGTTGAAAAATAAGAGTTGAGCATTGTTAGTTGTTAGGCAAACATAAAAAATAAATTTCTCTGTTGATGGAAATGTTTATTTTAATTAGTAATCGCTGTTAATGATGCTAAAACCTATGATTAAAAAAGTTTGTACTTGGCTCTAAGAGTACCGTTTTGACCCCTCAAAAAATATATATGTTGAGTGTTAGCAAAGCTTTTCACTGGAAAAATTTTGTTTCTGTCTGTCTGCATTATATCTCGAAAACTACCTGATCTATAGACTTGAAATTGTGCACAAAGCTTCATTTCTATATGAGGAATACTTAGTTCGATGATTGTGCAAGTCATTTGGTTGAGCGTTAATGAATATTTTTACAATGGTCTTATGGTTAACCATGGTTTCTGATTAGAAAATATCAGAATAAATCAATTTTTAAACAAGCTCAGTACACTCATAAGAGATTGTAACATGTGACATATTAACACATGTAGCCCAACAAATATAACACTATTTACGGTCACTTGGTATGTAGAATTTTAATATTTAAACACTGATATGGAACTTAAATTAATGCACAAAAATTTTAATATATCATCTGGCAAGATATCTTGAGAAAAATTATTTGTAGACTTGAATTTTTGTTTGAAACTTCATTTCTAAATAGACAAAAATGAGTTCAATGATGGTGTGTGTCCAACCATGAAATGGGGCTCAGAGTCATTGAACCCTATTACTTTGTAGGCTCTCACAATTTATCTTTTGTTTTTCAAGGGAAATAATAAAAAGAGCTATACAAGGTGGTATCAGAAAGTTCCCCAACTGTACTCGCCATTTTGTTTGACGTACTATACAATCCGGTGCACCAGTATTCTCTGCTGCAATAGCCTCTGAGTCATTTTGCCCAGGTTTGTTGTTGTGAGTGGTTAGATTATGTCTACAAGTTGTGCTTTGTTATTGTGTGTTATCATTATGTAGCGATTTTTGTGATGGCTGATAAATTCAAGCAATGTGCTAGCATCAAGCTTTTGCTTTAAACTTGAGAAATCACAAATGAAAACTTTTACAATGCTTGAAGAAGCTTTTGAAGAACATTCATTGAGTAGAACACAGGATTTTAATGGGTATGCTTGTTACAAGGTTGACAGAACTTCAATTAAAGATGATCATTCAGGATGGCCTTCCACAAGCAAATCAGATGAAATTGTTGGAAAAAATTTGGCAACTCAGTCATGAAGACCGTCATTAGAAAATAAATGACTTATGTAGTATTGTCAGTATTAGCTATGGAAGCTTTCAAGACATTTTAACCGAAAATCTAGCCATGCATGAATTGCTGCATAATTTGTGCTTCGGCTTTTGACTGTTGATCAGAAACAGCGTTGCTTTGATATGTGCAGTGAACTCAAAGAGACATCTGAAAGTGACCCCACACTCATATCCAGGATCATAACTGGTGATGAAAGTTGGTTTTATGGTCATGATCCAGAAACAAAATAGCAGTTATCAGTGTGGAAAAATTCACAATCACCAATAAAAAGCAAGACAAGTGAGAAGTGCAACAAAAACAATGCTTGTGATTTTTTTTTACATTACAGGCATTGTCCATCATGAGTTCGTGCCAATTAACGTTACTGAACTCTGATTTTTATTGTGACGTTTTGAGGCTTTTGAGGGAAAATGTGCGCCGAAAAAGGCCTGATTTGTGAAAAGGCAAAAACTGGCTATTTCATCACGACAACACTTCAGCTCACATTTCCATGAAAACAACATAGTTTTTGGCCAAAAACAACATAGCTACTGTTCCACATCCTGCCTATTCGCCAGATTTAGCCCCTTGTGACTTTTCTTTCTTCCAAAAAATGAAAATCCATATGAAAGGTCACCGTTTTGACAGTTAAAGACGTACGAATAAAAACACAGGAAGTTCTCACAGCCTTAGGGAAAGTCTGGCTTTTGACACTTTCCAGACATGGAAAACCGCTGGGTTGTATCAACTCAAATGGAGCTTATTTCAAAGGAGATAACAATAATAACAGCCCAGGTAAAAAAAAAAAAAAAAATAGCAGACCTAATCCGGGAACTTTCTAATAACCGCCTCAGAGAAATGAAATTTTGCATTGAACCTCAGTGAAGCCTGTTACCTTGTAGATATCTAAATTTTATATTAGCATATATGCTTTTAATTAAAAGTGTTTACTTATCTCACTTGTATTACTTGAAAAATACCGACATAGACAACCTTACTGTAAATGTTTCAGAGGATCGTGTTGAGCTGGATAGGGATTTTGTTGCTTCTCTCCTCGCTCATCTTTTCTTCTCCACCTTTCCTAAGCGGACATTAAAAACACACCCAACATTGCAAGACTTCAACTTCAGCAATTTCTTCAAACACCTGGACCAGTAAGATAGTAGGGATTTGTTTTGCATTATAAATTTAATGTGTTTATTTCAGAGGTTAACTGCTAAGTAACCTGGTTAGCCTAGTGCCTTCAGTGCTACTCTTGTGTGTACATATTTTTAACATGCAGTTTATTACAGATAGTTTATGCCATTTCAAAGAGCATTTATTAAAGTCTAACAGTGATTTCCTGTACGGTGAAAACTATTGAGCAATCTGATGTGTGCAGGCAGCACAGTAAACTCGTGCTCACAATCAGTTATCTATATCTCTAGCCTCAGGTTGTGCTTTTGAGTATTTAAATGCATTATGACTGATAATAGCACTAATGAAAGCGAAATTAAAAGATATCTAGAAGAATGTAGTTTTCAACGAAACAATAAAAATGTGTCGTTTCAGAAGTTAGTCATTTGGGTAAACAACAAATCTGACATATGAAGTAAAAGTTGATGTTGTTACTATTTTACACATGGGAAAAATGTCCTGTTTTAAAGTAAATTAGAACAGTTTTTTTAAAACATTATCTATATTGGCCCACAGTCATCTGATTCAGTCATGTCATGGGTTTGGGGGTATGAAACATTTTATAGCAGGAGCTATCAACGCATTTATAGCAATTAAGGGGTAATTTGAGTATTAATGGAAATTTTACCACATTATATGCAGTCTATACCACAGGTTTATTCATATTCTTATTGTACATTGACTGGATATTAGTGTATTGCTTTGTCAAAAGTTTTAAGATCAATGTTTATTTTTGTATATGCAAGTAAAGTCTTACGTGTTTATAATTTTGTGTGTACTAATTTATAGTGAATTTTCTCAATAGTCAAGTACAATCAATTTTAAATTGAAGATTCTCAATCAGTATGAATACATTAAAAATTGAAAATCTATGCATTTGAAATACATACTGCATATTAAATAAGAACATTTGTACTTGTTTCTTATATCTGTAGACAGAACTGTTAATTAAACTAATATGTACTTATCAAACTTCAAATTTTTTGTGTCCTTTTGGTGTGAAATCACCTCCATAACACCCCATCACTGTAGTGAGATTATTTATAATATTGTTCAAATCAACTTAATTTTGATATTTATAGTTCTATTTCTTCCTTTATTTTCAGAAACTACCAGAAGGCCAAACTGAGGAGTTTTTTCCACTATTTTGATCTCTTAGAGGGTAATGGTGTACCTTCTTCAAAAATAATATTTTCAAGGCAGGTAGGCTGTGATATATTATTGCTACGGGTTTGTGTTTGTTGACAAGTTTTGTAGTGAACTGAATAGACATGCTTCAGAAAAGATAATAGTAAGTAGTCAAGCATAGTTTCAGTAATCTGGTGTTCTCAAGTCCAATGGGCTGTGTGGCCACGCAGGCATTACGAGTAAGTACTTGAACTGCAAGATTGTCAGTTACCTGTACAGTGGGCTGTTTTCTGTGCAGCCACATGTTTATATCATGTGATTCTCTTATTGATATGTTTGGGCAGCAGGTAGCTGGAGCATATCAGAGGGCTCTTGTTTCTTTTGCTCTAATGTTGAAATAAGCATCAATCAGAATCTAGTAAAATATGAATTACAGTATCGAAGAACCTAACAGAATGATCAAAATTCTTACTAACTAGTTCAACAAAGTAACTTCATCATTACATGATTATACTAATTTTCTTTACAGATCTGTTTATTTTGCAAATTTCTAAGTGCCATCATAGTTACCCATAAGACCAATGTAAATGTTTCAATGCTCTAGAACCTTTCTATCACATGGATGGAGAGACTACACATGATTTTATAAGGCCCTGTTAGGTGCGGAATAATGAGTATGATCGTATAGAATTCTTATACCAATTTTAGTAATATGATAAATGGGTATTTCTTTAGTGGCAGCTATGGGGTTACATTTCCTTGGAGGGTTCCTCTCTGGTTTGTTGTTTGTTAAACTGACTTGTTACTTAAATCTAGGCAACCCAATGGATGTCTCGGATAACCATCATCAATAACCACAAATGTCAATATATGATTGTAACTTGAGGTTTAGTTTATTGCTGAGAATGGTTGTTGGTGTTGGTGGAGTGACCTGAACATGAGAAAAGAGCACTTCCATGCCCGCTTTGACTAGTAAAGATTAAAACAGAGAACAGAGATCTTACAAAGTGACATAACTGAGATAGTGTCACTATAGTGGCTATAACATCCTTAATATTCTGCCACTTCTGATGTCATTCAGAGGACTTTAGGGGTTTTAACAGGCAATGACAGGTTTCCCCAGATCCTTGTCCTAGTGAAAACATTGGACTTCATCAAGTGTAACACAAGAAGACAAATTTATAAAGTAGAGAGCATCCATATATTTGCTCTGTCGGGTTTATATAATAATTAATACAAAACTATTCTCCTCATGATCTCAGATATACTTTGTATTGACAGATATCTATCACAAATTTTAAATTTAATGAGTGGAAAACAATAGATTTGAATTCTATAGTTTGTAATCATACGCACTTTTATTAATCAATACCAATTTATTTTTTTAGGTAAAATTCGGTGTAAAATTTAAAAAAGAATAGTATTATACATTATATTAATAATAATAATAATATTCTCCTCCATCGTCCAAAATATTTTTGGTACACTTTACAACAGTGTATGCAGTTTCAGTTTAATCAGTTAGTACATGAGATGGTTCGTACTCCTCTAAAATTTTGATTTGAAACATGAGAAACTGTTTTAAGTTTTGAAAATGTACGGGTGTATGTACAGGTGATGACGGGCAAGGAATGGTTGACTATTGAGGACTGGCTTGAATGTGGGTTGCCGTTGTGTCCTCTCATTATCCGACATGAGGGAAGACTGGACCGGGCCACCAGTGATCATCTTGTCGTCTGCTTCAGCAGCTCCAGGATTGGAGGCCAGGTCCTGGGTGGTGGCAGTTCCTGGGTTGGTCTATTTATTATTTCTTGAATAGTGTATCACTATTATATTCATCTAAATTGTAATATTAAATCTCGCCCTGTTTAGATTTTTTGAAGTTCAGTCATCTCTTTATTACTTTTTAGTCTAATACTTCTTCACTAGCTGTTGATGATATTTCATTGATAACGGTTCTGTATCTAATCTTTTCAGTATCTACAAATGTTACATTCACTGAAAGAAATTACACGATCATAAACTCCTAAATAAATGATTTTTGGGCCTATACTTTGTTTTGTGTTAACAGCTCTATGTTAGAGTTTTGGATCTTACCATGGTAAACATTTCCTGATCAAATTGGGATTCACCAGGTCTTTAAATGTGGGTTTTATTAATTTTATGACAGTCGGGATAGTGGAAATGATCGTAACATAGGTTCTCATAAATTGATTTTTGGTATTTACACCAACTTTTGGATTCATTGGGCAAAAACCATGGTATGAATCCCATTAATATTATAGTTTTATTAAGTAGTTAAAGTTATATTCTTGCAATTTAACATTCAATAGATTTTTACATCTAGTGAGTTTTGAGTAAATTGCCTACAAAACGTGATAATGGTATTTACGTACATGTATTTGTTAACAGGAATGTCTCCAGTTGTGCCTTTGTCCTGAAGTGCTGTCAGCTCTGTTGTTCTGTGAAGCTCTTGAAGACAATGAGGTGGTCTCGTTAGATTCAGTCATCCAGGTGGCCAGAGTCAATGATCCCAGGTACAAGGCTGTACTGGAGCCATTGGACACACCTGTTACGGTAATTATTATTATTACTTATTTCTGAACCATAGTTAGCAATAATAATGTCTTTAGTGGTCGTACGATTAATTTGCATATTATCATGACATTTTATTTCTAGAATCATTTGATTAACTGGGAAAAGGTGTTCAAAATAGTTTTCTGTTGTTCACAGTTAAGTGTTATTTTGATGGATGCGGAAAACTATACTAAGCTTCCGCTGAGTCAATATGAAGAGGACAACTTCCTGAGGGAGTTAAATAAGTCTCTGTTGGGATTCCGGCAGCGGATCTTGCTCCCACCCCCTCCCGCCACTCGCAGGCTATCTCCCATCGGAGAGTCCTTCAGCTCTACTCCTCCAGAGGCTGAGGAGACCGTCACCGCTAAGCCTCTCCAACAACCGCAGGTCTGTACAACATGAACACATTGTCAGGCTAAATTGGTTTCGATGGAAACTTCTTCTTAAAACTGTCAACTAATTTAATTGAGTTTTTTACACAATTGATACACTTCAGTTATGCTCCATAAACCAAATAAGAATTTCTTAATTATTTCTACTTTGCAAGTATCACAAAGCATAAAGAACTATTGAGTAATTGAGTTAAAATGTCAGATAATCACACCATTTTAGTAGAAAGCCTAAATGACTCAGGTAAGAGTGTCAAAATTCTTTGTAAATTGTAAATATACTCCTAACTTAGATTTGAATAAGCATTTGACACAAGTTCTTAAAACCTTATATTTATAATTAAAGATTGATAAATTGACAACTATTCTCTGAAATCACACAGTCACTTTCACAATCTCAACTGAAGAATATGATATC
Source organism: Homalodisca vitripennis (assembly GCF_021130785.1). NCBI lineage: Eukaryota > Metazoa > Arthropoda > Insecta > Hemiptera > Cicadellidae > Homalodisca > Homalodisca vitripennis. The sequence goes on from NC_060210.1 coordinate 107,635,644, forward strand.
CAATAGGGATTGGAACTATAAATAGTAGATGACTGCAATTATTGTCATTAATTTAAATTATCTATATTGGAATCTAAAATGTTGAACTATAGAATGTTTGTTTTTGTTATTACAAAAGCCTGTTTGTTACACACAAAAATTATTTACAGTTCCCTGTTACCAGTTTGCAGTCTTCAGTGGAAGATGTCAAAGCATTTTTCAGTACATAAACCTGGTTCTCCCACACGTGACAAGCAAACATATCTTGTTTGTGACTTTTTACCCTCTCAGGTACACACTCGGCATGTTTTCATTTTCAACCTATTGCTGTCAGGATGAAGCCCAAGTTTTGTAGATCTCTGAAACAGTAAAACTGGTTCCTCTTTCTTGGGGAGGATTGTAGTAGTTGTTGTCTATATATACTGAGCAAGCATAATAAAATTTGCCATCCAAGAGGCAAAAACGCACCGGCAAAAGAATACTAGTCATTTATTCAGTCGTAAACAAAGCCTAGGTTTTAATGCACACTGTTTATTCAACAAAGGAATAACTAAAGGAACGAGGAATTTGGAACATTATTTAATTATACTCTGCTGGATAATAGCTATAAACAAGCCAAAAGTTGTATGTGCGGACAGTTGAACCGCATTTCCAGACGGAACTGAGTTAACAGAAAGTAAATATACTTTGTATAGAACAAGTTTGAAAAGTTTCAGAGACCTACCGTAAGATCAAAGCATGTAACAGGCAAAATAGCCGAGCGCTGCAGGGTTGGTCGCACAACTGTCCGGACAGTGGCCCGCAGCGAACGTGTTAAAAAGTGTTTTACAGGACAATACATGTGTTTTTAAATTAAGTAAAACAAAATTACATTTTAAATCAGTATTCTTCTTAGTAAAAAGTTTTCATTCTACAGAACAATACTTGAGTGTTTTTCGATAGAGTAAAACAAAATTACAATATTATAAATCAGTACGGCTGAAATTGATTTAAAAGTTCATAAATTTATGCAGCCCTGTATGAAGTTCCTTAGTAAACTTTTTATTACAATTTTTATTAAAAAAAAAAAAACAAATCAAACTGATTGAATCAGCTTTATTGGTTAGCTCAATCAGTTTGAACAATTGGAACTAAACAGCCACTACCCCATGAATTGATTTGTCTCATTACCATGTCTCATTAAAGGTTAATATGTATATTCTGTACCAGATTATTACTTTGGCTTCTATATATATTTCTACATTTTATTCAAAATAATAATTTTATTTATATTTATTTAAAGTTTAAATCTCATGTCCCAGTCTCTAACATCTGTCCAGAAACCAAGATATGATGTGCCACTTCAATCACTGCCCAACATCAATTCCCGTCGTAGGTTCATCCTCCTTGGCTCGTCAGGGGAATGTTTGCCTATTTCTCGCAATCCTGCTAGCCGCTACTCCTCTTGCCATTCCTCTGATGAAGGGGAGTTCTTTTCTGCCCGGACCAGCATCAGTGAAACTCGTAAGTTACACACTCATTTATTGTAAACTAACTTTAACCCGCAGCTTTGCGTACAATTTCTTATTGAATAACAGGGACATCATAGACATAAAATGCCCTAATAAACAGTCCTGAGATAAATGATCACAGGACAATCTAAATATAACACAGCTATGATGGGAAGGATTTATTCAATGACAGGCCTTGAGATTCCAAGAGTCGAGTCTGTGACGGCGTTAGATTTCGGATGCTGCACTAAGAGGAAGGTGAACTGGAGCTAAACTCAGCATTTACACTGGATGATATTCCAATGTCCTGATCCATCTCAGAATAATTGGACTTTTAGGTTTAATGAGCATTGTTTTGGAGTCCTGAAGTGAGAGAGTGAAATAGGTTTTATAAAAACCAATGTTATAACTCGAATTTCTCTGCAACATTTCATAAAGCTTTATTGAATAGTTCCAACAATTTCAGTAACTCAAACTATGTTAGGCCAGGAATCATAAGTTGAAGTCCAAAGTAGGCATATTTAGGTTACATTATAGGTTTCATGGTTATGAAATAGAAGAGTTAAACAAAATTGCAACTGGATCTTATTTCAGCTTTAGCATATATAGAAGCGAACGAAATATATTTCAGTAATCATGATAGCATTTGTATTTTTGCAAGAATATACATATTCTGAGAAGCATACTTCAGTTAAAAAGCTTGTACTTCTTGCCTTTGAAATCTATTTCAGATCTAAGATATTTCCAGTGCCATAGTAGCATTTGGATTGTTGTCTCAATCAAAAAAATATCTACTTTCTTTCTTTCATATAATAATTTCTTAAGTTAGATTCAATTAACCATAAAGTTAGAGCAGTTAGAACTATTTAATTTTCCTTGAAATCAGAAAACAGAAAAACAATATATAGGTATTCTAGGATTTGCAACCCTATTTCAACCCCTGTAGATGTATAATCTTCATGAAAAATCTTTACTTTGTCTGATGACGGCATATGACTTGTGCCAAATCTAATCTTACCCATATATTGGCAAGTGAAAACAAAAAGGTAGTTTTTCCTATGGTTTCAGTGCCATTTCATCTCATTATTTATTTGATAAAGTTCATTAGTGAACTGAGGCCATGTATCATACCAATAACTCACATGTTTAGAGTATATAAACGAGTTGTGTTTGATCTCAATGCTTGCTCGTAAAATTTCATGAGCCTACTGAAACTATAGATTAGAAACCATCAAAGCAAGAGCTCATTTTAGTTGTCAATTGAGTCAGTTGCGTCTAGCAGAGAAATGCTTATTTAATTTACTGGGCATACAACTAAATATTTAATAGAAATGATCTAACACTTAGGATGATTAATTTATTACTTCATTAATAAATGCACTTAATGTGATAGTGGAGGAGGAGGAGGAAGAAGAGGGAGAGGAGAAACCAGCGAGGAATTACAGTGAGCAGTTGGACACGCCGGAACGACGCTGTACCTTCGCTCAGAGGCTGAGAGAGGCACTGGATAGAGCCCAGTCCAGTGAGAGTTCAGAGTCCAGCTATGCTGTGGGCATCAGCATCACTGGGTCAAGCACTGCTGACAACGATATCAGGTCTGTATAACTCACCTGCTTTAGTGTTAAGGTATTAACTAAACAACTCACTATGTGTACATGAAAATGGAATTTAGTATAATTGCCTAGGCCTTGTATGCCTGTTTTAAAGCATTCCAGTAACATAATCTAATCTCACTAAAAGTTGAGATATCATGAAAAGTCACATGTCATAAGTCATAACCCCATACACCACTTTCAGAGTAAAATATTAACCCTTAAAAATGTGTGAAGTAGTAAATCACAAAAAATAATATTTTTATTTTCAGATTGATTTGGGTCTAGTTACAAAATTGCTGATATTTCCTACTTTAAATTATATAAATGCTTGTAAAATTAAAGACAAAAAATGTACTTTTTGTTTTTTCTATCTTAGGATAATTGGTATTGGTCTATGAGATTAAGTAATTCAACCAAAAACCTATTACACTACCTTCAGCTCCTAAATTAATTGTGGCATAAAATTTAAAACAAGGAAGCAAAATTCAGAGACTTTAACCTTAAATTAACAATGTTAAAATTGCATCCAATTGGATTAGACATTTGAAATGGAAATGGAAATCAGAGACCAATTATTATGAACAGAACTTAACCTGAACTTAAATAAGCCAAAATGGAACTGACACATCACTAAATTGACTATGAACATATTTACCACAAGGTATTTATTGTTATTACCTTTTTTATGTTAACAAATTTGGGAATTGTTATCTTTGATAAATTATTTTTTTGCAGAGTGTTCATAAATAAAGCTTAAGCATACTATTTTTCAAAACATAGTCTTGGCCTATCCATATTTTAGTATTATTTGGCTTGTCCTCATGGGTCAATAGAAAAACTTAACAAAAGTAGAAGAGTCAGTATTGATTGTGTAAAGTTAAGGTAGGTAGGAGACACATAATGCACGTTTCATTTTAACTGAATAATTTTATGTTATGAACAATTCAATTGTAAATAAATTAACTCTCCTCGTGTTAGAGAGAGGGTTTTAATAGTTTTAAATCTCACACATTTAAACAATACTGTGTTATGAGTTATGAATTTCTATTTTGTCACATCTGGAGTTGTTTAAAAAAAGAGCTTTTCTTCTGCTTGACTTAGAATCAATCTGAAAAGGTAATATATTTCTCTTGACAAAGCTGTACATTAATCTGGAACATTACAGTTAAGTTTGAAATTCTTAACTGTTCAGATTGTTGATGTTGAACCATTTATTACATGAATATTTATTTTGTTCTAAATTGCTTATAGTAATCACTGTACATTGCTCTAAAATTGTTAAATTATTTATAAAAATCTAGTTATTTTTATTCGTTTTAGATGTTTTGTTGTTATCTATTAAAACTAAATCATTAGTTTATTAGAGTAAGAGTATGTGATAGGAACAATACTAAAAATAGAAAAAGAAGTTTTTTATCTCTACCTAATATTGGTTTACGTGGTAAATCGGAAAGGAGCTGCTCGATCGCTGTAGGTTAGAAGCAGTGGACAGTTTCTATAATGAAAACTGTGATTGGTCATCGTAAGCTAAGAACTAGAGTTTCCTTTCACAGAGAACAAATACAAGTTCTTGCAGTAAAACTTTCTCACCAATTTGTGTCCTTGTTTACTCTCTTGTAATGAATTCTAAATGCAAAAAGCATTTGTTGTTTCTATCATTAATATTCTTAACAGCATTAGATATTAAAACTAAATTACCAATTAAGTATAAAAAAATAAATATATTAAAAATATAACAGTCAATGCTAATTTGATTAATACAAGAACTTGTAGAAGAGTTAAACTATGGCGTATTTGTATTAATTTAGATATCTAATTGTTTTAGGATGAGACGAGGTGGCTCTCGTGGGTTTATGTTGGAGGAGGAATCGGTGGATGATCGAGGCCGCACAAGACATAGAGAACCCAGAGAGTACAGTCGACCATTCAAAAGAGGAAACTCATCTCGATACAGCTTCAGCACAGAATACAGCTCTGGTGTGTTTTAATCTTTTATAAATCATATTTAGTCAAGAGTTGTTGAAAATGAGGGAAAATGTGAGAAGGCTTTTAAATAGAGATAAGCGCAATGCAAGATGGGAGTAGCATGAAAAATCCCTTATTAGCCACAGCCTTCAATTGAAGAGGTCAAAAAAGAGGACCTAGCAAAGATTCTGTGAAAGTGTTAGAGATCAGCCTACTGCAGCTGGTCTCCCAAAAGTACTTTCAAAAGACCACTCAAATGGGTTTCGTAAACTGTTGAAGCAGGATGGAACCTACACTGAGAGTAGCCGTGAGACTAGAGCTAATTCTGGGAACTCACTTTCACAGTTCTGTTCTCACAAGTAACATCCACCAAAGGATTGGTCTGGGCATGTAGGTGGCACACCAGTAGAAGTTTAGGACTGGGGAGTAAAGTTTTCTGTGAAAACAAAGATAAAATGGGTTATTCTATATTGTAAACACCCTCTAAATCTCCTGGTGAGAAGGGGGGGTATTTTCCCAGCTTTAATGCAAAATTGCATTGACAACATTGTTCCTATAACAACAAAATGTTCAGAGTCAGTCTACCTTTCGGTTACATTCCCAGTGAGTGGAGAAAAATAAATGCTTTCTGTATACCCAAAACAGAAAAGCGTTCTAGCAATCTACCAAAGTCTTGGAGACCAATTAGTCTCAGCTCCTTCATGTTGAAAGGCTTGGAGAAGGTACTAGACCAATTTATAAGAAGTAAACTTAAATCAAAATTACCACTTCAAAAGTATGAATTTGCCTATCAAAAATGAATCTCACATCTACAATCTCAGTCCTACACAACCTAGTCAGAAGGATAGAAGGCACGATTGAGGCAAAATAAATTGCTCTTACAGCATTATTAACAAGGAGGAGATTTACGCCCAGGGGTAAGTAGTGACATGGTAAGAGGAAGGTACAAGGAGGTTATTTCCAACCTCATTCAAAGTGCCTAAAACCATATCTGAAGTTGGTGCAAAAGCACGAGACTCAGCATAAATCCAGGCAAAACTGTAACCTTACCATTCACCATAAGAAGGAAATTTGCTCTTACAGCCTAAAGCTGAAAGGACAATCGATCATTAACTTTTCAAAACAAGTAAAATATCTCAGGCTAATCGTAGACCATGGAAATTGAGGTAAATTGACATGGAAACCACACCTAGTTAGGGTATCAAAGAAGGCCTTGACGACAACAGCCATCTGCTCTAGCTTCTGGGAAAAAACATTCTGGGCCTTAAATCACTGTTGGTCCTACGTGACAATAATAAGCATTGCCTAACTAGACCTCTTTATAATTATAATATTACATTTTTTTGTATAATTATACTATATGACTGTGGTTTACAGTTCAATACTATACTCTCTTCTTGGTCTCTGATTATTTACCCTTACTATTACTCACATATCCTAACAGCTGGCTGCCAAACCATAGTACCTGGATACTCTGAGCCATCAACTGGTGTACTATGGTGTAGAAATATTATACTTTCTCTGTATTGATACATGTGTATATATAGTTTTTCAGTAAACATTGAATCGCAAAGTCGTTTTACAGGTTTGGCCTTTTGATCATATGTTAGTTTGCTTATTTAAACTCGTGCTACCGCTTAATGTTTTTCAGAACATTTTAAACAGGTTTTCGTTGCTCAGTAAATAATCTAAAATAAGCTGTAATCAGCTATCTGTACTGTCAGTTGCTCGCAAGTCGCATTTACTTTTGCCATATGTGCATTACTGGTTGTTATTGTTTATCTAGATTTTTATTATAGCCTATTATTAATTTTTTACCTTTATTTTAGTTATTTTATAAATTTGTTTCTTCCTAAAATGGAACAATGCAACAGTAGTTTAAATCAAAATAAAAAAAAACATTAATAAAACTTTGATTCCAAATTTATGTGTGCAATTTTCTTTTTCTTTTTTTATGTATGTAGTTTGAAGTATTGAGCAAATAAATCTCCATATTAGTTTTTACATAAATATTCAAACATGCATAGCGTACTGAACGGCAGATCTTTCTTTGAGATTAATTGAGTAGATCTTTGTGCAATAGACCTGGAGGGGGTGTATGAGCAGCTTGGACGGTGGCTGGATGAAGCAGGTGACAGCATTGATGGCGAGGCAGACAGGCAGCGACTGCGGGACATGGCGGTAGTGCAGTTCGCCGGCAGTCTGCTCAAGCGGACACTGAGCGAGTCATTCGTAGGTGTGCCACTGGATTCCAACGAGCATGCGGACAGTAGTGATGCTGAAAGGAAACACAGTGTCAAGTTGGCCATGGCTGCACGCAGCCTTAGTCTGGAACTAGCTCGCCACAAACACAAACTTGCCGCTCAGCTGGTAAGTCTTTATTTATTCATTCATATCAATTTATATTGATTTACTGTGTTTTCTCCTGAGGTGAATTTAACATTGTAGTCCATAGCACTGCAACCTTAGGTCTTTTGTGCTCCCTTGACTAAAAGCACTCATTAAATTATAAACTATATTTGATACTCATAACCTCCATGGTCTGCTCCTCTCAAGCCTGATTTCCCTTATGTGTATTAATTTGTGCTGATTAGACTGTAGTAGTTGATGAGTTTCTTGAGCATCTAAACCCTCCCATACTCATTTACATCTTTTACAGTTATTTTTATCAAAGGATGTAAGACTTATTGATTTGTACAATATGGACAGTAAAGTCCTGATCATATAGGATCAATCCACACAACTAAGGCTCTTCTCTGTGACTTATGAATATATTAGACAATAGACAAATTCTTTATTGGCATATTCAGTTGAGAATAGTACATCGCGTCAAATAGTACATATCATGTTTCTAATTAAATTAAATTATTTAAGAATTCATTTTCTGAATGAAATGGTCTTTCTTGTAGCCAGTTGGTCAGTGCATTTTTAAGACGTTTTGGTAGTTCTTTTCTTAGAGGTTCTGGTTTGGTGGTTCTGATATTGTAAATTAGAAACTTATTACAAAAGTCACTATTGATGAGGAACACTAGATTGATCTATTGTTATACAAAAATTTTTCTGCTTGCCTTTTAGGCAAAACATCTGCATGATCAATGGGTGTTACTCATATTCATTCCCCTCGCCAAGTATAGTTGCTCCAGTAAGTGGGTCTCCAATAACAAGTGAATTTTTTTATTTCTGTTTCTACTGCTGGGTTAGTAAAAGGCCGGACTTAGAAAATACATGCTCCTAGGTTCCACATGCGGTGTGAGCCTAAGTGAAAGGGGGCTCTCTCTGTTGGAAATTTTGAAAAAAATTAGGTGTAAAATGGTGAGTTGTATTGATTTGTATATTTTGTATTGTCTGGCATGAAAATATTAATCCTTCATCAGTTGGAACATAATGTTTGTACCCATATGGATTAGAAAATTGAAGACATTAGATAACTTTAATATTGTTAATTTATAACTCAGGTTATTTTAGGTAAAGATAAGCCACAAAAGTAAACATAACTTAAACACTTTAATGTACATATTGGTAAGTCAACATGAAAAGCACAAGTCAATATACTTAAGTACTTACTTATGAATAAATCTTAGCCATAAATTAAATGTACAGCAAATCATGTTCACTTCAGTCACTCTTGCTGATTGGTTTCTATCTAAGCTTCTCCGCAATTAAGCCGTTTATGATGTCCTCATGACATCGTAACTTGTCTCAGAATGTTGTGTTCTATACTAAGCAAAGCCAATACGTTTAACCTGTCTTCTGACATACTGGAATCTGTTCTTAATCAGCTTCAGCTTATAGAATGATCTTTCTGCAGAGCAATTAGTCACTATAAGGGAAAGGTACATTCTTAAATGCCACTTCTACATTAGGAAAGTAATCTTTTACGTTGTGTTCCAACATAACTTGATACATCCACCTTTTTTTACGAATGTGCTTTTAACTTTTCTCATATTCATTTTGAAACTGATTGGAAAAGTTCTTGAATTGCAAAACTTCATTGCCTGATTCTTCAGCTAGATCTTCGTTATAGCTGTCTACTAACGTTTTGCTTGCTGCACACCTCATCATTAGACAGCATGTCCAATTTGTAATCAGAAATCAGAAATCAGAAATTCTTTATTGTCAGACAGTAGAACACTGCAAAATAGCGTCAACAATATTATGTAATAGTTAATTACATTAAGTTATTTTCAGAATAGCCCAATAAAATTAAATATAAAAACGTCAGATTAATTTAAACAGCACTAAAGTTTTTGTCAATGCTAAAATAAATCAAACTAAAGCTTACATAGGTGGCTGGTCTTAACATAAAGCTTAACATAAGCTAGTCTGACCAGAGCACTCGACAAAGTCCCTGACACTGTAGTAAGCCCGCTGTACCAAATGCCGCTTGACCTCCCTCTCAAAAGAAGGACTTGTTTTTGTTTTCATAGAGTCTGTGAGTGCATTATATAGTTTAATGCCGCTGGTTAATAAATGTCTTTCAAAAAAACTTGTTCTATGGGCAGGAATGGTAATCATATTGGAGTGACGTAGATTGTGACGATGTAGGGGATTTTGAGATTTGAAAAGGTGGAGGTTTTTGTAAACAAATGTCACGCAGTACAATATATAAATCGATGGGAATGTTAGAACCTTTGCCTCCCTAAAAAGCGACCTACAAGAAGCTCTACACGGTTTCCCAAAAACCGCTCTCAACGCCCTTTTCTGGAGTTTAAAAACGAATTTTGTACGTACACTTTCACATCCCCAAATGACTACAGCATATGTGAGAAAGGGGTAGATAAGCCCATAGTAAGCAGCCAAGGTCACTCTGGTATCAGCAAACTTTGACAGGTTTCTAATAACAAAAATCCCCGAGCTTAGTTTCCTACAAACGAGCTCAATATGATCGTGGAAGCTTAATTTATTGTCAATCTGAATAATGACATGAATAATCATGTTTTGATTCAACTACACATTCTAGACAATCAATTACTTTGATAACTTTCTGTTCGTACCCCTCGAAATTTTCCCATTTACCTTGAATCAAGCTTCTCAAAGATTTCAACAATGATGAGGCTGTAATATTGTCTCTTGGCTCATTATTTTACTCAAAATATCATTCCAAAAAACGGCATACAGCCCTATCTCCAACTTTTTTATTTTTCGAACTAAATTCAGAGCAGCCACTATTGATATCCCTTGATCCTCCATGTCTTCTGTAATTTTCCCCAGTGCCTACTTTATTTCATGATATCCTCACAAAAGAGCTTTGGTAGCATCAGCTCGAGATGACCATTGTGTTGTTGTCATCTTTTTTAGTACAAGAACGTTTTATTCAGTTCCTGCTTGTTTCAAGCACTCGGTTAGAGTTTGGTAACTGTTGGTAAAAGCAGTGAAATATACAAAAATGTCTTCCAAAAAAATTAAAAAAGTTTACAGTATTAAGACAACCGGCTGCAGCTTGTGGTAACAAATTCAATGAATGTCCAGCACAGGCTATCCATGCTGCTAAACTCTTTCCTTCTAAAACAAGTGCTTGCAACCCATTCTATTTTCTGCTTATTGCAGAGGCAGAGGCAGAGTTGTTGTAAGAATGACCATGACAGTTTTTGATGTCCAGATGATTTTCTTTCAAAAAGGTACATAGTTCCTTAAACATGTCTGTTGCTTTGTGCCCTTGATTAGGTATAAATGTAAAAATCTATAACAGGTATGAAATCTTCCAAGTACCTAAAGACCAAGCTGAGTTAGTCAACATAACCTTCTTCGGGTGTTGAATCTAGAGATTTGAGAAATATTTACACTTCTTGATTCAAGATAAGATCCCATTAAACACTTGTTTTCCTATTGTGTTTACGGCTTCCTCATATATTGTAGAAGATAAGGAGTTGGTGTTACCACTTCTGCGGTTTCCATGTGTTCGAATGTGGCCTCTTTAAAACTCGTTATACTGTGCTGGTGCTCTAAAATCCCTTCCAAAAAATCGAAAGAGCTTACAGCTTTAAGACAACTAGCGCAGCTTGCTCTACGAAATTCACCATGATCCAAGGGTTTCATTCTCTCCTCAAAATGTTAAACAACACATCAATCTTTTAAGGATATCCCACCAGTACATTTCTTCTTTTTCCGCTTGATAAGTAAGCTCTTGATCTATTTAATCAAATCTTATGGTAAGTCCTGCGTAGTCAATAACAGCATTTAAATTAAGTTTAGACATTTCATGCTCAATTAGATGTGCTGCAGCATTTTCCACCCACAATATCCACCATGAGTTAACTGAGCGTATTGGGGAGAAGAGTTTACAGACATAACAGTAAATATGACCATCATTGGGAGAAAAGTGTAGGAGTTTCATGGTTTTACCATTTCGGGTTTTCTGTATAAAAACATTTGTATGACATTTTATTACAAAACCTTCTTCGCAGTCTTTGCCCATACCAGACTGTTTTTCAGACTTACGTTTAAATAGATCCTCGTAACAGTTTTGAAGCCGTGTCCATTTTAACACAACTGTCAATATCACTTGATGTAAGCACTTCTGGCCACTTCCCAGTCATTATTTGAACAAGCACTTATTCTTGGAGCAGATTCAGGATCAAATTGAGCATAATCTATGAGGGGTTTGGGAATCTCTTTAGGCATTTTTGGAACCTGAAAGTAAACATTGTACTTAAAAGTTACAAAAAGATTTAAATAACATTTTTTCTGTTTAATTTTCTACAGAAACATTCTGTTTAAGAAAGATTTTTTGCATAATTTGACATAAAATGTGTTTAAAGTTCTGAGATTGCAACTGTTTTAATAGGTAACCCTCAGTTCCTCATAACTTATAAAATTCATTAAAAAATGTTGTATAAACTTCGTGATAGTTTATTTTCTCCTAAGTTAAGATTTTCAAAGAATTTATAAAAACACAATTTACAAAATATTAATTTTAAGACTGAAGTTTAAACTGTACTTTTACTTCAGGGTTCTATAAAACAAAATGTGTTTGCTATTTAATGCAATTCCAAAGTATGATAGCATGTAAAATAACCCACCTCTTCTACTTTATTGGCTTCTGTTTTGTTTCTTTGCTGTTGAGCATTGTTATTGGTAATTGGCTTGTCTACATCATTATTCATGATGTCTTTGTTTTCTGTAGTTTCAGTAACAGATATTGTGTGGGTGTTGCATTACACTTGTTATAAAGTTAGTCATGCAATGTGATTTGGCCATGACCTCTTCATCCTTTTTCTCCTTTTCTTTCGCCATTTTTCGTTTTGCTCTGCCACTTTTGAACACTTTTTTCATTTTACAGCAATTATTTTGTATTTTATGACACAGGTCCATAGTGGAATCCTGCTAAAATAATACATGTGTTTCTTAACATATTCGCTGCTGAAAAAAATTTTACCGGTCATGGTAAATGCGAGAATTTTATTTTCAACTTACCAAAAATGAAGTCAGAGCAGCCAAAAAGGTTGTACAAGGTTGTCCAGGTAACCCCACTGCCAGATTTGGTGACATTATAACTGTTACAACAATTGTTGTCAGCCGCACCCAGCACCGGTCCCCATTTAGTCAGTACCGCAAAATATTGGGTCTATTACTCCCGAATGGCACTGTCACTCACGGAAGACTTTGTCAATAGCACAAATAGTGAAAAAATTGTTTTGTGTAAAAAATTGAAAACAGTCCATAAACATGGAAAAATAGTAAAAATAGAACTTGAATTGGAATCGTCCTGTTCACTCATAAATTCTTTCACTAGTTCATTGTTGTCCTCCATATTGCCTATATACAATAATAAATACACATACTCAGTCACCTTACACCATACACTACACACAATAAACAATACAGCACAGCCAGCAAACAAAAATTGTGAACCATGGACGGATTGTGAATAAACAACGTATGAAACGGGCACAACACGTGGCAAACGGCACAACCTTCCACAGCAACTGCTAGGCTCACACTGAGGCAATGGCAGCCAAGCGAGCAGATGTCTGCTATTGTTGTCATCTGCATGGCGCGCCAGTATTGCATGACAACAATTGTCGTCACTCACAGCGAGTGTGTTAAATAAAAGGCATTAGCTTGGAAACATGTAGATTTTTTTTATTGGATAAAATTATTTTTCTAAATTTGAAAACGATTCAGTTCCAACAATATTTTTAAAACTTACCTAACTACATTGCAAAGGATCTCCCGGCTGAGAGGAAGGATCAAGAAGAATTGGTATGGAGGGAATTGGGGTTTTAGCAGCAGTAATTTGTATTGTTGTAAGATCTGTTTTTGTGCAGATGTCGGTGGTGGGACAGAAGCGTGAGTGTGAACGCAGTCTGCTGCCTGTGGCCACTGGCAACTGGGGTTGTGGCAGCAGTAATCTGGGGGAGCCTCAGCTCAAGTTGTTGATTCAGTGGCTCACAGCCAGTGTAGCTGGTGTACCTCATCTTCTCTATTTCACCTGCTGCCACTACAAACTCCTCAAGGTAACATTCTCTAGTACCTTTGTTCTTAAATAATAGTGATTACTTTTAGAGACTAAAAATAAATACAAAAGTTATAGAAGTAATGTATAACTCATTTTAAATGTAATAATATTTCAGTTATGTATTTGTGATTACTCAACCAACATTCTAACTCTTGACCAAGAACTCACAGATCAAGTGAAAAGAATGATTGCATTAATCTTTTTGTACCTTCAGAAAACTACAACAATCAATCATTGTCTTTATTGCCAAGAAGTAAAATTATGGTACAGACAATCATAAAATTTGTTATCTGTTCAATCTTATATATGTTATATATAAAGCACCCCTAAAACAGTTCTTTATAAAATTATCTTCATGTTCTTTTTTGTTTCATAAATTTCATTGATTAGTTATAGTGTAGAATATTTTAATAGTGTTTCTATAAATCTGTCAGTGACCTCTGAAGAATATTAACCCTTACAACTACAAACAATAACACAGCTGCTCAACACAACCCAACTACCTGGTGGTTTACACTCATCAACTTGGAAGCACAGTGTACAAAGTTTTTTTTTATTCTATAAAATATTTTACATACATTAAGAAATAAATCTGAGTATAACGAGTGTGAAATGCTAAAGCAGTGGAACTATTAGTTTAATATAGCTCTATAATTTAAATGTTAGTTTTACTATTTTATATCTAAATTTTATTAAAACTCATTTGATTTGTTTTGTTTAGAAAATAAAATCTATACTTCTATACAATTACATAATAATCAATGGTGTCTGTCTGTCTGTGTGTTTGTGTGTGTTTTTACTCAATCACTTAAAAACTACTAGACTGATGGTACTAAAATTTTACATGGACATTCTTAGGATCCCAGGTTAATATGTATGCTATTCTTAATTCGAAAATCTCTCGAAAAACGGCCTGCTGGTCACTAAATTTGAAATAATCATATCTCATACTCATTTCATAGTTTTTTCCCGTTACATTTTGACACTGTATTTTGAGGGCGGAGAGTTGACAGGGATATTGATTGTGTTGAATAAAGCTTAGCAGGCACTTGTTAGAGGACTCTCAAAGAATCTCAAGAATCCACTCGCATATGTGAGTCAAGTCTCAATTTCAGTTGAATAAAGTTTTGACTTAGAAGGTGAGTGTCCAATCACGTAAAATTACAAAATACAACTGTGTTCTCGCAATCCAAGGTGGAGGAGAGCGTTCATGTCTGAATAGGAACCCCTGCTGATTGGCTCCTTCTGCACCACCGGCAATAGTGCATTCTCGTCGTGATAACATGTAATAACACTTTCTCAACTGTGTACAGATAAATGTTATCGCCATCCATTTTTTATAATTTGAATTTATTTCATTAATTCACAAAACTATAGAACTCAAAGTGGTACGTTTTGAATCACGAGAGAATAAAAACAAAATGTGTTAGTAATAAAAGAATTTTCCATCATATTGGAGAAACCCATGTTACCAGATTATGGATGAGTTGAATAAGACAGAATAGTCAGTTGTGAGATGGCTCTCAAAACAATCTTTATGAAATATAGATTTGGAAAATTAATTGTGTTTTGATGAAACATTTTATAAGTCAAATTAATCTTTACAAATATGAATTTCCAAAATAATACAGATACAATTCATTTTTTCCAGTCATCATTTTTGTATATACTTTTTAAGCTTTCATCTTTACCTTCAACCATTTTTCTTTGGACCTCATTATAACATAACCCTAAATCTTGTGTCAAATACCTTCCACTTCTTGTGGAATAATAAAAAAGTATTTTATTTACCCTTTCTTCTAAAAAGATGTTTAAAAAGGCAGTATTTTTTTAATATTCCACTGAAAACTGACTGTATTATCTTAAAAATAGGTGTCATACTCATATGTTGATGTTTCCATTAAACAATTAACCATTTTAAATGTAAGATGAGATCTATAAATGTTATCTTAAACATTTATTTATTATTTAGGTCCATAAATATTTGCAAATACTTTCCACCAAAGAAACACCAGTAAAACTTTTTTATGACATAACAACTTTTCTATACATATTTATACAAAAAATAACAGGTGCTGTAAAGAGTACTCCATTTCGGTTGATTTCCTAAAGGCCTCCAAATTGATTTTCCAATGGGGTAAATTCGGTAACCTTCTTCTTGTGAATTTCAACTTACTATACACTAATATAAATTCAGCTATGACAACTACAGTGAGAATACTCTTGGCTGTGGTGAGTCTGCTACTGGGCACACAGTCACCAATCTGCGAGTATGCAGTTCGTTGTGCGAGTAGGCGCTCAACTTTATCCACATAGAAACTGGAGTAGGCACTCACAAATAGTTACCAAACTCACAACACTGGAGCTCACTCACATTTTGAGGCGAGTCTGTGTATTGTATTCAACTGAACCCAAGTGGACACTAAAAATTTAACTCACCCATTCTGTACAGAACGCTATCACCACAGATAACTAGCCTTGCTTGTTACAGCTTGACACTGTGTGCCGAGTGCTGCTGGACCGACAGTGGAGTGTGGGGGAGCTGACTGGGGCAGTATTACGGTTCCTGCAAGCTACTCTTGACAACCCAAACCCCACAGACAACTCCACGCTTTTCGAATTCCTCATAGGTGCCGAGGAGAAGCCGATCTCCACTAACGTTGAATAGCCAGTGCCTCTGTGAATTATATTATATCTAATGCAGCAGTTTTGATATGTTTGTCTATGTAACATATTGCAACCATTATGGATAAACTTTTTTAGCTAATACTGGTTGAATATTAAGTTGTTATTCTGTTTTATTTGAAAACCAATTTTGAGGCATTGGCTTTGGATGTGTTTTGACAAAGCATTTTGGTGTAAATTCAACTGGTGCTTTTATTAGTATAGAATTACTATAGTAACTTTTTTATACATCAGTTAATAAGCTCATTTCTGTTTAATTAAAGATGTAATGTAATATTTTATTAAACATTTGAGGAAGGTAAGTAAACAACTAAATGTTGTTGGTTACTGTGCTTGCCTTTTACTAAAAAAAGATATTCATTTTTAATAATCAGTGTAACAAATTTTAATTGTTTTAATGTTTGAAATTTTTTTAAATGGAAACTATTTAAAATATATTTATTACACCTTTACCACCTGAGTAGTCAGTCGTGTTGTATCATTCTTCAAGTCAATCAAACGTATTGCAATTCAGATGGCCACCTACTTGGAATAAAGGGCTATAACAATAAATGTCTTTGTCATTACTATATTATATATTTGCTAAAAGTTTTACATATCAGAAAAAAATTACACTCATTATTTTACTATAACGATTAAAATGTTATCATTGCATTACTGTCTTGTACAAACTAAGCCATTATAAATTTTAATGAAGTAAATCAATCTGTTTCAAATTTTATTTTATTTATCAACAAACGATATACAATACCAAAAGTTTATGTAGTTATTCAGAACTTACAAGTACATGAAACAATTGCGATTGAACATACTTATTCTCCTTTTGTTCTCTGAATAAATAAAGTATATTATATTTTAGGAAAAAATTGAAATATTTTAATTGTTAAATTGTATTATATTTCTTTTTTTATATTTAAAAGTTAAACCCTTTTTATAAATATTTCAAATATGCTTCCATTACCAAAAATTGCCTGCTAGAGGGTTAAATGTGTTATTAAAGAGTAAAAAGGTACCATACACTAGACCACAAGTTTTTGTAGTTTTTAATGATGGAAGTATATCACAGCATGAAGAAGCATTGTACTTAAATACAACAAAGTAAATAAACAAATATAATTTCTTAATGAAAGCAATTTCATTGTAATATCAGGCTTTATAAACATCCCTATCTTAATCTATCTTCAATCTTAATATATCTCTGAATCACAACAAACCCTCTTATATAACGTTTTAGATATCATGGCTGGACATACTTTTACAGTTTACATTCAATCCCATTTCAGAAACCTCAATTCCTTTACATTTCATGTTATACTGAAGCTGAAGTAAGACTTTGTATCTGAAACTTTCACTGCCAACTTAAACTGTAAAATTGTTGTGATTGCACATCTTATGTTTCCCTAATAAACAGTTGCAGTGGCATATCCACTACCTTGGTTTTCGGTCCAAAGCCATCATCTCATATAATAAAGGTTTAGTTTGAGCCCTTCTTTTTTGTGTTTAAAATGTGTGTAAAATGTGTTTATAAAATGTGAACCAGCATTTAGAGAAGAGGTTGAATAAGTTATACAAACGTGACTTCTATTTGTTCAATATGTTTTCTTTATTTAACTTCAGTCCATATCTATTTTGGCAGTCTCAGTACTATAAACTATAAATTATCATGTTTAATTTTGTTATTTTTATGTACATAAACTTGAATAAAAGTCAGTTCTCTATTGAAAAATCGCAAATCGGGTTCATGGAGGTCTCACAAAAATCCCTGTACTTAAATATAAGATATATTTGCCAAGCAAGATTTAAAGAACTTAAGTTAATGTAAAGTCTTTCTCTGCAGATCTATTAATGTGCTCATTAAAGTGTTTATAATAAAAAAAGGAGTTCTGATTAAGGAATTAAATTACAATTACGATTTACTCTGATACAAGTAGGCTATACTACAACCTGAAGTATGCTATGGGCTGCTATACAGCTCACACATTACAGCTGCGCCCAGTCAATGAACCATTTGCAACAAGTATAAGGGATATTTTTGTCTGGTCGTAGTGTTCTGTATAAGTAATCAATTCAAAAGGGTTATTTCTAAATTGATATGTATTTCTAGTTTTTATCATTGGCAATGCCTAATATTTAAGTTATTGGCACCGTAACCATTCTCGGAAGATTTTATTATTTCCTCTGTCTGTTTGGAAAACCCAGTCTCCCTGGACCCTTCCCCTAAATATGCCGCTGAACTGTAAGATCCTACATTCTTATTACTTACCAATTACTGTTACAGTGGAATACTACTTATAGTTTAAAATATAGTGTGAAAAACAATGCCTGTACTATATAGTTGGTTTTAATTCAGAATAATTTTAGAACTATGTATGCCAGTTGTCTTTAAAGAAGCATATCTACAAAATGTGTCTAAAACCACAGATTAAGTAATTATTTATTACTCAAAATCGGTAATAAATCCAGATATATTAAAAAAATAAGAACATGTCTTTATTTGAACTGTAACATATCTGAGCTAATTAATTATGTAAGTTTTGTAGATTTTACTGGTCATTCAAATTATTACTGTATTAAAATAAATATAAATGAAATATGTAATAATATAAATATGTAATATATATAAATATTAAAATTAAATAACAGGAATATTGATTTTTTATATGTAGTTATCAAGATTTTCATCTAGTTACCTCACACTAATTTTAAAATAAATTTCTACTACAGGTGGTAGATTGTGTAGAAGATATACTATATTATAGTGAACCATGCTCTAGAGAAAGCAAGCTTGTTTAGAGTTAAATGAAGTGTTCTGATATGCTTTTGTTATACTTTAATACTTGTACTTATAATGTGACAAAAATAGGCCTAATGTAAGTGTATTATGACAGTTGTAATTTTGTACAGATGTTTTTAAAAGTGCATCAATCAAGGCCTTGGAAATGCATCACTGATAGTTGTTGTGAGGTTTAGGAACATCAACTAGACGTGTTGTGCGCTGAAGGCTACAAAGACAATAAGTTACGATCTCAGCACATGTTATAGCAGCTGTTGTTAGTATTTTAGTGACTTTTTGGGATTTAAAATATATCTTGTAATTTTGTGCAGCTAAAAGAAATTAGCTCTATACTTTGCCCAGTTGTGTATTTTTTGGTATTCTAGTTTTAACTAAAGTAGTTTACTTATTTAGGATCAATATATGTATAATACAGTGGAACTTTAATAAAAGAAATTTGTCTATGGCACAAATTCACTGTAAATTTCTCATAATATTATGTGTAAATATTCAAACTGTATTTCAACATTTACTTTGTGCATCCCAAAGTAAAATAAGGATTTTTTATTAGGCATGGTTAAGCTTCACTGTTTTTAGTTCCGATTCTGGTTTTTCAGTTTTCAGTCTTATTCTCAGTTTTGTATTGGAACTAAAAATCAATAACTTTGTCATAAACATGTGCTCTATAATCTGTTAATTGCTAATTCCCATTTCTTACTCTTAGTTTTATATTGTATAGATACCAATTTGAATATTTTCTTTCTTGACAATATGTGTAATCTTAATGATGACAAATAAAGATTATTCTGATTTTGATTTGTTTTGGGTGATTTAAATAATGTAAAGTTGAGGAATAATAAATTTTTATGCTAATTTAAACTTAAGTATTACTGCAGATCTTTAATAAGTAATTAGCTTGATTAAGATGCAATAGAAACCAATTTTTAATAATACTAACGATTTTTTATTTTTTATTTACTTTCCTTATAAGAAACAATTAATGCAACTCCAAATTATGTACTACCTACTGAGGGAGTAGTTGAATCATTAAAATAGCCTATAAATAAAAAAAATTGCCATGTCTAGTGGGACAGTGATCATCACGAGATAACTAGGTAGTAACAAATGTGGCTCCTCCTTTGATGTCGACTGCTAAATGTCTCTGCTTTTGCAATGAAGCTTTTTATCTGGCCACTGTTGGTGCTTCAATGGTCATCACAAGTTAACTGAGTAAATAACAAATGTGGCTGCTCTTTCAGTGTTGAAATGAAATGAAATCTTTATTAGCTCAAAAGAACGTGTTACAATGTTATAAGGCTCGTCAAATAGATATGAAACCTAAATACTGATTAATTTAATCTTACAATTAAGTTATACTACTTTTTTTTAATAATTTTAAGTATGGCACATCATGGAGTCAATATGTACACTATTTTGATGTTCCTGGTGAATCTGGTTTAAAATATGTATTTCCGTGGTTTATCAAACTATGATCAAACTCTGTTTTTTAGTATTTTCAAATCTGTAAAATTAAGATATTTGTCAGTAAAAAACACTTACTTTTTGTTTAAAAAAAAATCATTATGTTTATGTGATTAGAAATTATAGAAGCTGTAACCCATTTAATATAATTTACTGCTGTTAGTATTAGTATACATGAGAATCAAGAAGTGGAGACTGTCCATCTCTGCTTTGTATCTCAAATCTGTTCATTTTACAACTCTTATACTAAAAAATAAACCTTTATAAGGTGAAGTAAGCAAACAAAATTGAACTGATCTAGAAAACTTCCATGTTTCCTTGTAGTGTACAAAGGAGTAAATTTGGGTGTGAACCCTATATTGTAAATCTCAGAGATATGAACTTGTTAATTCCTCTTCAACTTCATCTTGCCAAGGTTCCACTGTATTTACTATCACAATCAAAGTCATATGAATTCAAGTTATTGATCAAACTGTTTGTCATTAGTTCAGTAATTAATTTAGCACCAAAATTTTAGTCAATAAATTTAAATATTTCATTTGTAAAAATTAAGGGACAACTTTATTTTAATAACAAAAATTAATTGTTAAATTTTATTACCATAAAAATATATTATTATTTTTATAGGTTTGCTAATTTTGAAAAGGTACTTGGATCAAAATATTAACGTATTATAAACTTAATAATAAATCGTTGATCTTAGACTTGTAGACCTAGCCGTATTCATTGTTACTGTGATGACACAATATACTGTTTCTAACCATGATGTGAAGACTTGTTTCAAATACAGGGTCACTTAAGAAAAAAACTATCTATTTTTCGATTTATAAATAGTTGAATAAGTAAATCTGGGGAAATAATATCAATGATATAGGATAACAGCACTGTATCCTTTAACTAATTATCCTTTAGACCATAAGCTAAGTAAGTAATTAACTCCTGTCTGTAGTTTTCAGTGATTCAAAAATAATTGCGGTTGTATTTTACCACTATTTCTATTAATAATAAACTCCTGAACTTAACCATGTCAACCACTTTTCAGATTAGATGATCGTATTCATTTCCTTTAACGATTTGTATGTTATAACATTTTTAAATGTAGCTGTTGAAGGTGCCTTGCCTACACTATAGTCACATCATGGTTTGAACCCAAAGCCTCATGTATCATATGGCTTGTAGTTAGACTGATAGGCTGTCATATTGACGCCAACCATGTCTTCCACTCTCTCCTCCTACAATCGTTAAGTTGTCAGAAATACTTATTGTGTTTATTCTGATGTATATTCATTTATACTGTTTATCTATTTTTATAGTTTTGATTTATCGCCATACAGAATAGCTTTATAATATTTGTCATACTGTGTTCCAAATTGTATAAGGGAAATATGAATGTTCCATTTTATCAGAACTTTCATCATTAATAATATTTCATTTTATTATTCTTCTTAATTATTTAAGAGTTGGCTATTATAGTGAAGCAACTGTGAGTTTTATGGTTTAAAAACAATATTAAACCTCAAACGGTGTTATGTCTTTAATTTTTGGTAATTGTTGTTGATGCCTCATTCCAACGTCCGATTTTCTGGCAACATATAAACTGCTAGCATTCGGTTGTACAGACGTTTGCAAAAATAATTATAAAATGTATTAAAAGTCACATTAGAAGTTGCAGTAAATCCATTGTTTTTATAACTAAATTATTTATATGAATATAATTCTTTTAGAGAAATAAATCTACATACATATGTGTGCAAATAGAAATGGAATTCACACTAAGTATCATCCTTTTCACTCCTGTTAAATGTTTAGATTTCTGACTTGAAAATGTTAATAATTTATAATAAACTGTACTTTTCAGTTTTCTTTACATTTAATAAGTTCATTTTTAGTTATAAGACTGAATTATTTTTCAAATAATTATTTTTTATGAGTGTTTTTATATTCATATTTTTTCATATGAATTATAAAAGTCTGACTTTTAAAATAGTTTATAATTTATAAATGAACTAATATTTTTTAATATTTTGTTCTAAGTTTGACAAGTGCATTTTTATTTAACAAATACCAAGGCTGAATTACATTAAAAAAATCATATGTTATGTTTACTTGGATTGCATTATGAATTAAATAATTTGCAATACTTCAAACAACACCAACAAATACCTATTTAAAACTTTATCTCAACGATCTACTTATTATTAATTTAGAAATATATTGCCCATCAACTAATACTTGTATAAAAATTATAGAGTAAGATTTTCAATGGATGGAGTTTCATTGTTTAGTGGTCTCGAAGAGATGGATAAAAGAAATCTATAGAAGAAGAGGTCTGAGTGGACGAGGCTAAATAGAAATATCGATAATTTGATTGCAATTTTGGCCGCTCTTTTTTCGAAGTATACATAACAAATATTAAAGAGTCCTAACAAATATGTAAATTTTTCTTTTAAGGTTTCATATAGAACATTTTTATACTGTTTCTAATACTAATATTTTTTGAAAACCAACAAAGTAAATTCTAGCTCTATGTGATATTTAAAAATGATTGTACAAAATTTTATTACCAAATGTCTAAAATTGGCCTGGCAGTTTTATGACATGTCTGTGGTCAAAGGCTTGGCAGGGTCGGAATAGGCTGTAAGTAACAGATTGACAGCAAAGGTTAAGGATATGATTGATACAAATCCAAACACATAGTGCTTTTTTACAGAGTTTATAATTGTTTACATTAAAAGGATAGATTAATAAAAAGTTTGAAATCTTTTTAATAACAATATTTAACCACTATAGCCAACTCTTAACCTTTAGTAAGAAAAGTGTATTGATATACATCAAGCATAAAATAACGCTAAACACCAAAGATTTTTTTTTTAATACAAAATTACAATATGTTTTTATTTACTTTTAGAACATTGTATATGCAATCATGGTTTATGGAATTTTAAGTTAATATGTAATGAACAGGTACCAGTATTAGGATCTCAGCCTCGTTAAGATTACATCCGTTGTGACTTTTCAAAATGCCTACTGATCATGTATTGATTGTCTGCTACAGAATTAATATATTTACATATTTACTCAGTCTGTCAATAGCCTCATCTGAGAATAGGTATTTAGGCTATTTCTGTAGTTAGCAGTTATGTTCATTAATGTTTTAACATTATTACCTACTTAATATAACTTCTAAATTTAATATAATTTTGTCACATTTCCATTTTTACTAGTATATTATATACTAGTAAGCATATGGTATTTGTATAATAATGTCTTTGTATAATTTTCTAATTATATGACATATTAAATGTCGTATATTGTATTAATTTACAAGTGTATGCATTTTTAAAATTTTAACATACACATTTTTTAAATTTATTTAACCGGTCTGGAGTCTTTTTATTTTCACAACATATTTTTTTTGTGGAGAAGTCTTACAAGATGTAACTCGCTGAGGTTTAGCTGTTGTTTCATTGAGTTAGTTTATTCAAACGGTTTATTTTGATCCATTATTTAATGATCTTTAATGCAGTAGAATATTTTTAGTATTTCATTGTAAATTTTGTAGGTTTTAAGTAGAAAACATGACACAGTTAATCAATTGTTTGTGGAACTTTCTCTGTTTTATTTAGTAGAAAACTGTAATTTTGGTTAGTTTAGAACAGATTGCGAGCTATGTAAAAGAACTAAGTACCATAGAATGGAAAGAGATCCAAAATAATTAAATGTCATGATAGTATATTTTTACTTTAAAATTAAACTATTCTTTTACATTTTGTGTTAATTTTTAAAAGAAGCTTTATTATTTGGCTACGGCTGAAAATATGCTTTACAACAGTCCGTGAGGCAAACTATAGAGCCAATCCTTCTCATCTCCTTTTTTATATTTTATCAGACTATTATCTAGCTTAGTTCCTGAAATTTAGTGTAGATTAAGTAGCTATACTCACTCTATAATGTATTCAAAGTCATTGCCACTGATTTATATACTGATTTATATTGGTTAATATTGATTAATCTCACAAAATTATAGTGTGAAAATGATTCCTCCATTTTTTTACCAAAATTTAACCGTAGTTTTATTAGAATACAAATTATTGGATGGCTATCAAACAAGACTTAGTATTACAAAGCATAGATTCTTTATTAAGAGTATTTTTTGTGATATGAAGTCTTTTTCATTTAAGAACCAACTGTATTAAAATGACCTTGAGTTTTCACCATACAAACAATGTTAAACCTCATGCAGTCCTTATTTAAGCGTTATACGAAGATGTCTTGTCAAAAAAAATACAGTTTTAAACGATTTTTGTTTATTTGGTTGTAAAGGGTTTACTTTTTTCTTAAGGGTAAGAACTAAAGGTCGTTTTACTATAGCTGGCGGCTCGTAAGCCGAATTTACTATAAGAATACCAAACTCAAAGTATTATGAAGGCAAACTAAAACAGTTCCTAAATATTATTGTCACAATTTATATCGCCCATAATTTTTAAGTAATCTTCATGAAGATATTTGATTTGGCCAAAATATTGTTCTCTTAGAATTATTTTTGAGTATTATGTATGAAGTCTGGAAGGCCAGATGCCAAATAGGTCATATATTTTAAATCATTAATGAAAGTAAGCATTCTATAGGTATTTTTATGTTTATTTTATTTGGTCATGTCTATGGAAATGGTGTAATTGACGATTCAGTTTAGAGTAAGTAGTAGTTGTTCTTATTTACTCAAGTGAAGTTCAGCCAGTACTTTTTATTATGTTTAAAATATGATTAATATATAATGACTATTTATGTACAGTAGTCCCAAAATAATGTGCAACACTAGTTTATGTAACGGCAGATTGGTCTTCCACAAAATTTTCTATTTAAATTGAAAATAGTTATTTTTAATAGGTCTTAATACATTTTGTTATTATAAACTAACATTGTCTGATTTATATTTATTTTCCAACTACAAGTAAAAATCATGTAATCTGTGCAAGTATAGTTGGTTTTATCACTTTTGGGTTTTAATAAATCCGTACTGTTTTTGGGCTTAATGTTTGTACTGTGATTGGGGCAAATGGTATTTTTTAATACTAAGAGTATTGTTTTTTAAGAATTGTAAGTAAACCACATATATATTTTTAGAAACAAATTTTCATGTTGAACTAAATGTTAACACAATGTATGTTAAACTTAATTTAGTTATCACATTGGAGGAGAGACAATCTTTCCCTGGTTTCATTTTAATGGTATCTACAGATTTATTCTAGTCTAAAAGATTATCGTATTATTGAGCTGTGAGAGTAACTTTTAATTAAATAAATGTGTAAAAAATTGGTCATCAAACCAAATTGCTTGATTATTCTTCCTTTTAGTGTCATGAAGTTGTTCCAAAGGTTGTCTCAACTTGTTTTTGGAACAGATGAAAATGTTTGAGCTTTTGAAAACGCTCAGATAGACTATCAACGCCTTTGAAACCACCAGAATTTTGGTCTTGGGGTTGCTGGAAGGAAGTAACTAATAGAAACGTATTAGTTCTAAGTCGGTGTCTAGAGATTTTAAAACTATAATTATTAAGGTCTTATTAAATGTTCAATTTTATTTCATGCCAGAGCTTTGAGTAAACTTATACTCTTTTTAGAAGATTACATTATCAAGGAATCGACAGAGCTTTCTTAAACTGGTATCATTATCTCTGTCTGTAAATGAACTATTGATTTTATATTTTCTCAAGAAGTGGGACTTGAAACTTGGTATATAAGTTCCTCTTGGTCCAAGAAAGAACTCTATCAATTTTGCGGTCAAAGGACAGTTTGTCCATCTGTGCTTAAACTCTCTCATTACTTTCTATCAAGTCCTTTGATATCAATTCGGGGAGGAAGACCTCTCGGGTTTCCTGCATAGGCCGTTGCAACTAAATAACAATAGGTAATTTGATTATGTTTGTGTGATTTTATATTCACTTGATTTTTAAATCGCCGACAAGGAGTAAGCGGTTGTGGTGCAGCACCAGGTGAGTAGTGTTCTCAATTCTCAGAAAATCGGGAAATCAGTAGTGTCTGATGTAATCATGTGGGAACTTCCCGGAATACATTAAGATGATACTATGGAATCGTATTGATTCTCATTTTGTATACATATATATTACAACATTTTATAGAAACCCATCTTTATAGTATATTTTAAATTTTTCTTTTGATTTGGCATGCTACCTTAAATGGTGCCCATCAATATATAAATAATATGGACTACTTGTGGGGTGAGTTGCCGCAGTCCGCCATATACTCTCTCCAACCACAGTACGGGAAACAAGCCTGGACAGCCCAATGCAAAAATGTTATCCAACCACTTTAAAACTGCTCTATAATCTTAAATGCTTGCTAGAATAAATTCTTGAGCCTAATTAAATATTCTTATGATTGTTACAATCCAAACAGTTTGTGAATTATTTATATAAGCAGATTGTTACTTTTTAATGCAATAAGTGTGAGGCAGTTACTTTTTTTTTTTTTTTAATAATATATAGAAACAACTACTTTTTAAGATAATTCACACTTTTTGAATTTTAATTTGTCTTTTTACATTACACACCACCTGGAAGGCCTATAAAAATTCCTATGATTTTTAAATATTTATTTATCTAAATGTTCAATTGAATATCCATACAGAGTGTATAAAAAAGAATCATCCGATTTGGCATGTCTATATTTCGAACAGTAGTAAACATACAATTACTCATTTTTTTTGGCTGAAAGGGAAACTCAAAAAGTTTTTTTCAAACCTTTTCAAAGGTGTTCAATATGTCCACCTTTAGATACACCTATGTGGTATTCAAATTCATCCCCACTGCAGCGAGCATGTCCTGAGGTACTGATTCCACTGCTGTTGAAATGTGATTCCTCAGCTCATCCATTGTTGTTGGTAGCAGATGCACATATACAGAGTCTTTGATAACACCCCACAAGAAAAAAACACATACAGTAAGGTCCGGTGACCTTGGAGGCCAGAAATGTAAGAGTGCATCATTTTGTCCAGTGCGGCCGATCCACCGGTCACGTATTCTTTGATTTAAAAATGGCCGGACTGCCAGAAGCCAATGTGGCGGTGCCCCGTCCCGTTGGTAAATGAAGTCGTTAGAATCAGTCTCCAATTGGGGGAAAAGATGATTCTCAAGCACATCGAGATATGTTATTCCTGTAACAGTGTTCTCAGCAAAGAAAAATGGACCGTACATCTTTTCCCGTGAAACCGCGCAAAACACATTAAATTTTGGAGAGTCTCTCTCATGTTGCACAATATCAAGTGGTTGTTCTGTGCCCCATATTCTAACGTTATGGCGGTTTACCTTTCCATGTAAATAAAATGTTGCCTCGTCGCTAAACACTATGCGCGATACAAAATGTTCATCGTCCATCATCTTATAAAGAACTAAGTTACAAAACTCCACACGTCGTTCTTTATCACCCTCACGAAGAGCTTGCAGTATCTGAAGTCAGTATCCTTTCATGCGTAATCGTCGACGCAACACACGCTATAGGAGGTATGTTGAGCTGCCGAGTAGCGCGGCGAACAGATTTCTGAGGGCTGCGTGTGAAACAATGGCGGACACGCTCCACGTCTTCATCGGAAACTCTGGGCCCGGTGACTTGCCTTTACACAGGCAACCTGTTTCTTGAAATTGTGCATACCATCGTCTAATGCTCTGTGATGTAGGAGGATCAACACCATACTTATTAAGAAAGTCACGCTGAACATTTATTACAGACTCACACTGCGAAAAACGTAGAACACAAAACGCTTTTTGTGGTGCAGACGCCATTTTCACTAGAAATGAATAGTAGGGGCGTTCACTCAAGCGCGCTGCTGCTACCTAGCGGGAACCACGTAAAACTTTTAAAGATACTCTTTTTAACAGTACGTTGTTGGCACATTTAGCACAACAAACAGAATAGTTATGATTTTATTAAATCGGAAATCGGATGATTCTTTTTTATACACCCTGTATTATGTCCAAGAAGGAGTCGCATACTCTTTGTCTGACAGAGCAAAATCTTGCTTTGAAGTTTAAATTGTAGTGATAATAGTGAATTCAAACATTAGATTACAGATTACTCAGGTAAGAAATTAACTAATTCAATACTCAACTAAAATTTTCAATTGTATATACAAAGAGATATGAGGATTATACATACTTGTTAATATAAAAAAAACTAAACAGAACTGTGTTTGACTTTTGAGGAATGCTAAGTCTACTCTTACCTAGTGATAAAGTATTTTCTTTTGCTAAACTGCACATATTTGCTATTAATTTTATTACTATCAATTCATGACTATCCTCTCCTAATTAAACGTTCAATAAATGGTTTCTGAAAACTTTGCCTACTAATTTTCTTGTATTGAGTTTGTGGATAATTTTATGGTGTTTGCTTAAATTCTAGATCAAACACTTTACTATTTTTAATACGTCACATGAGGTTCTAACTAGTTTACCCTTAGAAATATAATTGGTAAAATGCATATATGAACTTAAGTTACTGATAGCGCCTTGTGCGGCGGTGGGTGATGTACTGGCTAGCCCTGGGTTTAAATTACGTTTCAAAAACAAAGTTGACCAAACAATTAAGGAACAATCGATTTTCAATCAAATTTAAAAACTTATTCAACTAATTTATGATTTTAAGAGACACACACATTTTTGTTTAAAACAAAAATCTGGGTGATCATCTAAGGTTATGGAAGTAACCAAAGTGGTAGAATTATACGAAAACTACAACCATTACTATTCTAATTATCCAAAGCAAATTCGATTCGGATTGGTTATACAAAATATGCCAAGACTGTAGTGGATAACCGAAAATAACACTTGATACAGCACATAAGAGTAACACATAAAACTTGTGGAGGGTTTGACGAGCCGTTGACAATAATTTTATTCAAGAGGTAAATATTGAAAGTGCAATTCTTCCTATACTAAGATGACGGAAAAACAATGAAAATATAACGTTTCAGTTGAACACTCCGTTTATGTCTTTATAGTTTCTTGCATTCTTTGTTTTTGACATAGAAAAACAGGAAAAGTAAAGGCCTTTGATAATACTTTATTAGTCTAATAAAAATTCTTCTGACACTTTGACAATTTAATTTGAATTTCATTATTTAAATAACTATTTGATTAAATATTGTCATGAAGTATGTACACAGTTGTCTAAATAATACAAATTACAATAAATGTAATAATCACCTACATAACACACCTGAGATGTACACTCACAGCCGAAAAGTAAAATATTGTAACCTGTAAAAGTTATCATGAAGGTTGAGAAAAATGACCAATCAAAACATTCAAAGTGGCAGACGAAAACCTGGTGTGCCACTGCCACTGTCATTCAAAGCTGTGATCGATATATTTACTTGAATTATTATAAAATCTGTAAGTAAATGTATAATTCATGCTTAGAGATTTATAAAATGTATTAATACTTTCTAATTCAACACTTGTAATACCACATATATAAATTAAAACACGTAGATATGTATGTGCACTTTTAGGTTAAGTATTGGAGTCTTCCCGGTTTACAAAGCATCTCTATTCAGAGTATTGGCAAAAGTACATATAAAGATATTTTATTACTTTGTCACAATTAAACCAAAGTTAGCTTAGATTTTGGGAAAAAATAACTTAGACTATAAACTGTAGGCTACTATAAGTTCACAAAGTTAGTAATTATAACAATTTGGATTTAAAAGATACCCTAGGGCCTAGTTTATTTATTATACTTAAACAACTTCTAAGTTTTTTAATCACATGTCACATTTTAATAATAATTAAGGTTTAGTATTCAAGGTATACGTTCATAACCAGAGCCTCTATATTTTGATAAATGTTCATATACACACTGGGTTGAAAGTTTGCTTTTACAATATTTTCTATTCACTATGTTAAACCAAAAATATTTTGACTGAGATTGGCTCTCCACAATGAATTTTGGGGTATAAGTGAAATAATGTTATTAATGTATTCTACTTGACCTCTTGAACAAAATTAGGGTATATATATGGTTTTCGAAGTTGAAAAATTAGAAATAACGATGCCTTTAACATTTAGAATGAACATGTCATTTTGTAAACTATATTTTGAATTGTGATTGTGATTTATTTTTTTAGCGTTATCTATGTCCGATAGCTCATTTTACAGCCGTAGTATAATAAGCGTCCAACACTCAAGTGATCGATAATATCAAATCATCAATTAGAACTATTACAATTCTGTCAGACATGTTTGTTTACTCTGTTAACTAACTGCCCAAACTTAGTATAAAGAAAGTTCTATTATTTTATATAATATAAAATACCACATATATTTCTTTGATGTATAAAACTACCCCTTCACTATAATACAATCTAAAAAGTCAGTAATACAATAACATAATTCAGTTCAACAGTGTTGTTCCAAAGTAATTGAAACAAAGTTAAACCATGTGTGTGGTATTTGAGTAATGGCAGCTAGAGATAGGATATACTGTTGTTTGCCAATACCAATTTAAATGAATGGATGAAGGAAAATTTAACTAACTCATTACAATGTAACATTTTCTGATAAACTAATAAATTTATAAACAAGTTAGTTCAAATTTGACTTACAACATAACTATTGGGTTCTAAGAAGTCTTTATCCACTATTTGTTATTAGGCTATACAAACTTAACTATTACAAATATAAAAAAGTTAAAGATAACCTTAACAAGCGCTCATGTGATTTGAGCTTGAATTTGGGTACTCGAGGGATGTTTTTCTTGTTTCGTCAGAAGTGCGGGGTGGTGCGGTGCCACCAAAGCACGCACTGATGGCCAGGGGCATTTCTATTCAGTATTTTCCCAACTTCAGATCACATCCCAGATAGTCTAACTTCTCTGACAATCAGATCACGTAAGTTTTAGGACGTGATCTAAGATCGAGAAAGTATTGATTAGAATTACTTCTAGCCATCAGTACAGCCTTCGAGCCACCCTGCACTGTTGGCAAAAATAAAATGTAGACTTTATTTGACTTACAGTGAAAATTACATGTCTTTGACGATTGGTTTTTATTTTCTGCCTTCAAAAGGAAGTGATGTCAGTGAGAAGGAGGCCAGTCTGTTCCTATCTACTATTTTTTATTATGTTAAGAAGGTGAATACATAATATGTACATATAATAAAAAGTTAACGAGCACCAATTGATATGAGCTTGAATTTAGGTTACTATCTCGAGGGATGTTTTTCTTTTTTCTCCACAAGTAGCTCTATTGGCACTACTATTTTTAGCAGTACTGAAGTCTGCACTGTGGCCGGGGGCATTTCCGGTTGTACTTTGCTGAACTCGGATTACGTGCTGATCGTCCAACGTGATATGAAGATGGAAAAGTTGGGTAATTGGGCATGTAATCTGAGGGCAGGAAATGCACCTGGCCATCAGTGCAGGCTTCGGAAACATTCTGTGTAAGCTTGTAAAAATCAACAATTAGGTCTGGCACTTCTTATTACATACAAGTCAACAAGTACCTACATTGTTCAGACAACACTGCCTCCCAATTCTGTGGATTTTACTCTCACACACATATGGCACCGAAAGGGTTATTAATATTAAAAACATGAATATATTTTTTTACTCAAGAAAGTAATATTTTGATTCTTATGTTGAAGTAACCAGGTTTTATAAGTATCTTGTACATACATATGAGATTACAAAGTTATGGTTAGGTTAGTTGTCCTCATTTATTCAGTGAATTAACTTTTTTTTATCATTAATTATGCTTGTAGAAAGGATTACATTTATTTTTATCCACATAGGTAACAAGATCCGTGTTATTAACTTATCGTAGTATAAGGAGGTGAAGATGACAACGAAGTTATAGATTGGTAGCCTAATGGAACTGCTTTTCATGACTTATAAGAAATACTTACTATCTTGGAGGATAGTAGGAAGTTATGGTTAGGTAGATATAGGTAGAAACTATAATATCTTTTATCTTTGTCAAGTTACGAATTCATTATGGTTGTTATTTTACTTACCCAGAGATAGCACAACAACAGGTGTCATTAATGACCAATGAGATGTTTATTCTTGGCCACAAGATCATGTTACTCACAGCGCAGACATAGAACAACGTAATATTGCTCTGCGTGACATTAGTACTTCTACTTTTAATACAACTTTGTTATTTGTCATTTCCACCCCTCGAAGCTTCATATGGTTTTATTCAAGATGACAATAACAATAGGCTTCAGATCGTGTTATGGCCGAGGATCAATGTTGTATTTGTTATTACAGACTCCCTCTAGTTTGGACTGGGTCCTCGACCAGATTAAAATACGGCTGGACTAACCAGTGGTATTTTTTTTATTAATCTATAGAATCAAATCAGAACCAAATATGAACTCTAAGATGATTTTAATAATCAGCTACAGTATATTCACCCACACAGTAGTTTTGTATTGTCATGGCAATCCAGTAACATAAAATATTGATACATCAGACAACAGGGATGCGCATTATCAAGTACAAGAAGTGTCAAGAAAGTCAAGTGTTCTTTAACTCTTGGAAAAAATTCAGTCATAAACCACTTTTAGAACAAATATTTTTACTAAGGTGTATGATTTATATTCTAGATCTTTTTAACTGAAAGATATTAATAACATATTCAAAGTTGATTGTTCAGTTCTTCTGTTAGTACTTAAATAGTACTTATATTTTACCTGCATAAATTAGGAAATTGTATACATAATAATAGAAACTCATTTGACTCTATAATTAACGTTTTATGTTAAATTTATTAAAAGGCCGTCTTTAGTAGGTAACTTAATGTTCAAAATACATCTTAGGGATCACTTTCTCTTCAGTGGATGATCATCAGCTTAAAATGTCTTCTTTTTCTCTCACTATTATATGACTAAAGGATTTTTTTAGTGTTCAAGTAAATTAAGATCTTACAAATAATATAGCATTGAAAACAAAGTTAGAAATGTGTTATAAATGTCAAATAGTTACAACATGTCACTGTACAATTAGTGAATTAACACATAACAATACTATAATTCCAAATTTGCTGCTTTAGTTTGGCTACTAAGTAGTTTGGATAATGACTATAGACATATGATTTGAATGCCCCATCTATTAATACTTTAAATAATTTCATCTGTTCTACTCTGGGTGTCCCCAAATTGCTATTTTCTGTGATATCCATATCAGAGTTTTCAAACCATCATAATATTTTCTCCAATGATACGTATATATAGAGAAGTAATAGTATGTCAATGATTAATGAGTTTATTGTGTTTAGAAATTATTTTGTTAGGTCAGGTGATGTAATTGGAGTGTATTTTGTGTTAACTGCATTCCAATGCTCTCATAACAAAAAAAGGTAATATGGAATATAAGTTTTATATGTCTTTAAATGTTTCAGGACAATGTGGCGAAAATTATTAGTCCTATTGTATCTTCTGGCTATCATCATAAATTTTTCTGAAGGGAAAAAAAAGAAAGCAAAATCTGTAACAACAGTATTAGATGCCAAATGGGAACAAACTCCTCTAGTATTAGAGATTGCTGAGTATCTGGCGGAAGAGAGTCCTGAAGTATTTTGGCAATTTGTTGACGGCATCAGTTCCATGGACATACCGCTGATAGAGCTTGGTAAGTTAAAGTTCTTTCACTGAAACATAAGCTATTCATGTACTATTCAAAGAATGAATTCCCACCAATAATGACTAAAGTAAACTGTGATAGGTTTGTAATCAAAAGATACAAAAAGACAATACTAAATATAAATAACCTGTTCACAAAAGCAGTCTTAGTTTAGAGACATTTCAGGAATAGGTTAAAAGGTTAAAAACACATTCAAAGAATGTCTTTCTGCAATAACTGACAACATATTTACCAGTGGTTAAAGGTAATTTTCGTTGCTGTGTACCTCAACTATAATTATAATGATGGAAACTCTTGATAACATGCCTACTAGTGTCCACAAGTCAGTTGTGTTACAATGCTTAAAATGGCTGTGTAAGTCAACTATAACTATAATCACGGAAACTCTAGATAATACGCCTACTATTGCCCACAGGTTAATTGTGTTGCAATGCTCAAAATGACTGTAAAACTTGCCCTACAACTAGAGTTGCGTAAATTCTTAATAATATGTCTACCAGTATTCACAGATCAATTGTGTTGCAATCGATATTTACTACATCTAAGTTTATTTATAAGTTGAGCGATATAGAAGAAAAATGGTATTAAAAAATGTGTAAGGGGGAAATTTTTCACTACTGAATAGTGCTCTGGGGAAATGTTGGGTGGTAAAACATATTCTGTATCCATGTAATTTTGTAGATGTCAATATTTGTGTTTTAAGTTGTCAACGTAAGAACTACCTAATGTGATTTATTTTCAATGTGATATTAGGCTCTGACAAAACCATGTACGATCGAGCACTCGCTGAGGCCGGCAAGCTATTGTCACCTGCTCAACTGTCCCTACTGAAACTCGCAGTGTCGCTGCATGTGTATTCTCCTCGGGTAGAGATGTACCACCAGATGGCTCAGCAGAGAGGTCTCAAGTGTCCAGCTGCTGTAGATGTGGCCGGAACTGTCATATGCTCACCAGAACAGCTACAGGTCACAGTCCAACAAGTAAAGGTCAGCACAGTTCAACTAATCCAAATTTAATGTTCTCTTTTTTTTATTAACAGAGATCAAGAGCTAGATTTTTAAAGCCAGCCTTTAAAAATAATTTCTTTAAAAATAAAAAAAGAAGA
This sequence comes from Homalodisca vitripennis, assembly GCF_021130785.1. Lineage (NCBI taxonomy): Eukaryota > Metazoa > Arthropoda > Insecta > Hemiptera > Cicadellidae > Homalodisca > Homalodisca vitripennis. The sequence goes on from NC_060210.1 coordinate 107,670,837, forward strand.
AAAGTATTTTGCTACAGGTATTACAGTATTAATGGGGTATTACAAGAGTCAAAAGCAGGAAATGTAGGCAATTTTATAGCTATGACCAAATAAAAAGGGCTGAAGATAAATATGTGCACTTTTTTACTGTATATATTTGAGGTATGGTTTCAGGGAGTAATGAGTGAGGGTGTAATGAAACATAACTTAGAAAATTAAAATTACATATCATTTAACCCTTTTAGAGCTACAGCGTCTATGTCGTAGACGCTGCGTATTATTATATGTATTGGTTCAGTTTATGCAAGTTACTGGCTGAAAACGATGACAGTTCATCCAAAAGCCATAGAGTAATGATATTTGTATATTTGATTGCCGACGACCAGCCATTTATACGTCTTCAACGTGAAATAAAAAGAAGGTCGGTTCGGATGTTTACGTTGCGAGCGAACTGCCGCTGTGCTTTGTTTACTCTGTTTTATCTTATTTTATCCATTAAGTTGTGTTATAATTGTGAAATACTACTTCATTAGTATTCCAAATCATTGCATTACTTCATTTTTCATTTGTGTTTTCCGTGTGTATTATATTTTACTAAGTTACAAACTATGTCTAATAAGAACATTGCGGGTTATGATGAGTTACTTCACCTTTTTTATAGTTTTATTACTGAATAAAACAATTATTTAGGTAAAAAAAGTGTTAACTGTGCTTGAATTTCTTCTTTTATAAATAATACTAAAGTTAATAAAGTATTTATGCTAATAATAGTAAGTGTATTACATTTCTCTTGAGCGTTTCAAACATTACATGTAGGGCAAAATTTGGTGCGGACAACAAATTATATTTTTCATCCACACTTTTTATTTGTTGTGTAAAATTAAAATAAAATATATGGAATTTGTTTAGTTTTAGTTACTCTTTCCGATGGTAGCATCAGAAAAATAATATAAAATTGTTTACATTCTAAAATTGTATGCCAAAGTGAAAAAATTTACATTATAAAGAACATTTTTTTATAACAATCCAAATATGTACAAATGTACTTTTTTGTATTTATTTCTGTTTATTGGTTATTTATCTTCAATACAAAAAAAGTAACAAGATATGACCTCAAATAAAATAAAAAGAAGGTCGGTTCGAATGTTTACGTTGCGAGCGAACTGCCGCTGTGCTTTGTTTACTCTGTTTTATCTTATTTTATCCATTAAGTTGTGTTATAATTGTGAAATACTACTTCATTAGTATTCCAAATCATTGCATTACTTCATTTTTCATTTGTGTTTTCCGTGTGTATTATATTTTACTAAGTTACAAACTATGTCTAATAAGAACATTGCGGGTTATGATGAGTTACTTCACCTTTTTTTATAGTTTTATTACTGAATAAAACAATTATTTAGGTAAAAAAAGTGTTAACTGTGCTTGAATTTCTTCTTTTATAAATAATACTAAAGTTAATAAAGTATTTATGCTAATAATAGTAAGTGTATTACATTTCTCTTGAGCGTTTCAAACATTACATGTAGGGCAAAATTTGGTGCGGACAACAAATTATATTTTTCATTCACACTTTTTATTTGTTGTGTAAAATTAAAATAAAATATATGGAATTTGTTTAGTTTTAGTTACTCTTTCCGATGGTAGCATCAGAAAAATAATATAAAATTGTTTACATTCTAAAATTGTATGCCAAAGTGAAAAAAATTTACATTATAAAGAACATTTTTTTATAACAATCCAAATATGTACAAATGTACTTTTTTGTATTTATTTCTGTTTATTGGTTATTTATCTTCAATACAAAAAAAGTAACAAGATATGACCTCAAATAAGGAAATAGTAAGGAATTTACTAAAACTCTGCATTTATGCCCTAAAATGCTTAGCAATCTTGGGTATGGCAATGCGCCAGACCCCTTAGCAGTAAAAGGGTTAGTAACTTTTTTCACATGTGTAATAAATTAAAACATGTTATCCTCTCCAGTCATATTTTTTATATACTGTAAAAATTTCCTATCGTCTTCAGTCATTTTTTTTTAGTCTATGACCTAAAATAATTTTTCTTATTCTTTTACAAAAGAAATCATGTACAGATATTGGTGATAAAGATTTTTTTCCCAAAATTATTACTAAAAATATTGCATGGATAACTCAGTGAATTTAGTTTATTACAATATAAACTGTTAACTACTTGATGTATTTTATATTTCACGTAGTGTTTTAGAATTCAGTCCTTCACTTATTTTTAAAATAACAGGATTTTTATAAAATAAATAAATTATTTAAAATTTAATTGCATATGTTTATTTGAGGCACAAACCTGTTCATATCTATGTGGCATATACAATTCATTATTCTGACCATTGGAACCTTATTTATATAAATCTATACCTCTGTTGAATTACAAATGTTAATTATTTTGTCTTAAATCTAAATTATTTATGTTTTGTATGCATGAATTTGGTATGACATTAAATCTTTCAAATGTAAACCATTTTTCACTTTAATTACATTGGATTTTAATTAACTTATTACTATTATGATAAATTTATCTTGTCAACCTGTATAAAATATGTATTTATTTGTGTTACTAGAATTTTCGATAAAACACTTCAATGGCAACCGCAAAAAAATTGCAAAAGTCGTTTTCATTGAGAGTCAAAAAATAAATTTTATTCATCGTTAAATAGTTTACTTGTTGACAGTGAATTATTTATTAAAAATATACGATAACTTAAAATAATACAACTTATTGTATAAAATCTAAGTAAATTAATAACATACTTTAATAGTATAGGTTTAGAATGAGAATAGATAGTTTTCCTATAAATATTAGAACAGTTAATGTTGGGATCACTTGTTTTAGAATGAATTTTAAATAATGTTTAATTATGTGTTAAAAATGAGTTTTGTATTTTACCTTAATGAACAGACTAAACAAGATAGTCGGCGTGTAGAGACATATCGGCTGGACCATCACTATCCTGGGTCAGAGAACAAGAGCGTCGTTGCTGTCCTGTATGGAGAAATTGGTACTCCAGAGTTTGCAGAGTTCCACAAACGTTTACGACAGTTGGCTACACTGGAGCCGGTGGACTACGTGCTGCGCCACTTCGTCAAGGTATTGTTGGCTTTAACAGTGAAAGTTTATGTGGACTTTTTAATTATTAAATATATGAGAGGTGATAAATTAATTTCAACCTTTTTCGTTAACACAATGACAAGGATTATAATGAACTAACAATTACCCATGACTTCACACGAAATTTCGTAGGTTTTTCACCTGTATGAGCACTTCTGGTTCAAGTGAGTTATATTTCCAACACTAATGTTGAGTTTGCCTTCTTCCCACAATGAAGAAAATATGTTAAAAAGTGTATATTTATGATCATTGTAATTAACTTTGATATAGTATTTTTTGTTCCATTGCTGATTTTGCCTCTTTTTTGATCAAGAAAATACTGAAATAATGAATAATGAAAATTACTTCATGATGGTCATTACTGCTCATATTTATAAATTCAATTGTGGACAATTACAATTTTTTTTTAGGTTGAGGTGTCTTGCGAACCACAACAAAATTATGAAAAGATGCATGCTATACATACCTGTACTTTTTTATAAAGTGGTCTAACACTTAAGCACACACTTAAGTGGTTTAACCATTCATTCATTTTGAAGACAAATATATCATAACTTAACCCTTTCAGGTCGCAAATTTTTTTATCCTTGATTTCAGCCAGGTCGCGACTGTTTTTTAGTGATTTTAGCATGCATACATTTCTAGTTGTTTAAACAACTGTAGATGTTTAATTTGCCAAACAAAAAATATATTCTTTTTGTTAGGACTCGTTAAAATTATTAAAATATAAATGAAATACAGTTTTTTTATCAAACTGGTAATTTTTTTATTGTTAAAAAATATATATCTAAAATTCAAATATGTATACAAAATTTTACATAACTTGATATTAGTTTATCATTACCTTCTAAAAATTAAAACACATAACCTTATTTATAACTTTTTATGAATGTTTTATGATAGTTTCTTACCTTTTATGAAGATCTTTTGAAGGTTGAATACATACGCATTGTATAATAAAAAACTATTTTATAACACTAAATATGTCACTTTATCGAATTCATTTGGAACACAACCAAAAAATTTTTTTTGGTACTAAAATAATTTACACTATGGAAACAATTAGATTACATATTTACAATAAAAGGCTATAAAGTTTCTAAACTGTGAAAATCAAATTTTCTATAATTATTTTATATGTTTTGAGAGTGTGATACTTCTCAAAACACTCTGTAGGGACACAAACTTGGTTTCTGGGTGCAGGTGGCGCAATAAAAACATTGTCTCTTTCCTCTTAATTTTTCTGTTGCTGCACACTTTACAGTCTTTTTTCTTATTTTCAAAGCTTCTTAGGAAGTGCTGTTTACCATCAAGGACGTTCAGGGTTGTCGGTGGTGGACTTGCGCTTGCGAGTTGCTGAGCTCTCCGAACGTTTCCAACAAGCTCAGTTACTAACAACTCCCTAAACTTTCGGTGTTCAATTTGTTTGGAAGATTTATTCAACTGTTCCATATTATATAGAAGGTAACTGTTAACAACTGAGACCTCTAGAAGCCAGAAAAATAATTTTCTCCACCACTTTACAGTTTTTCTCATAAATTTGTATGATGAAAGGTAGTGGTCAATGAGATCAAACACCTCCCATGAATTTATTATATTCACAAATAACTGTTGGCTTCTCAATGTCTGTTGTAGCACCATTTTTTCCTTTCCTTTTGACAATTGTTTTATCATTGTTATATAAATACTAAGCATAAGGACATCACGTTTATCACGCCAAGCGGAAAGTAAAAACATCTTTTATTGTGTCGAAATGCTTTTGTTTTGTGTTGTTGCAATTTTAAATTTTTTCTTCTTTATAACCATCAGGTAACCCTTTTCTGTTTTGGTTAATTGTGCCCAGTCAGATGTATATTTAGATTTTTTAATTCTAAAGCCAATTCTAAGCCAGTGTAATACCGATCTGTAAACAAATGAAAGCCACAACCAGGATGGTTTTCACTCAACTTTGTAGCAAGGTGTACCACAATTCTGGCAGTAAATGGTAAATCATGTCGAATGAGAGATTCTGTGGTTGTTTTTTCCCCCAAAATAAGGTTCAAAGTTATACACATAACCAGATCTAGAATCGCTCAAAACAAACACTTTGAGCCCCCATTTGTTAGGCTTGAGCGCATTATATGTTTTTAAAATTTACTCGACCTTTGAAGGCAACAGTACTTTCGTCAATACTATTTTCAAAAAGTGGTACAAAATATTCCATAAATTTTGTTTTGTAAATAATTTACAACAGATTTGATTTTGTCACTTCTTGACCTAACATTTGGATTGGTCACTGGAGCAGGTAAGTGTAAACACCAAAATATTTGGAAAAATCTCGTGCGGAGAAAAAACAGAATGGAAAAATGATTGCTCAAAAAGCCAATTGTTTGAGAAGTAGTCTTTTAGTGAAGGTTTTGGAGAGAGAGCCATAGCCAGAATTACACCAATAAAAGCTTTTAGTTCTTCCAAAGTAACATCAATCCATGAGTGCCAGATTGACCTAGGCTTTAGAGGTTGGGCTAAATGAATTTTTTCTGATGCAAATCGGTTGGTCTCTTGACTATATTTGACAGTAGCTCTGATTGTAAAAAACAATTGAAAAAAAAACTGTAAAACACTTACAGGTTTGTTTGTAGATGGTGGTTTGTAGCCCCCCACTTGCATTTGTGTATGAATATTGAACAAAGTTCTGGCCCGTTGTAAGCACACCAATCAGTAGAGGGCCTATTAGATTGAGAAGGTCCTTGTCCTAAATTGCCTTCATCACTGTCATCACTATTCTTCATCAGATAAATTTTCTAACGTTGGTAAAATCACTTCTTCATCACTGTCAACTACTGAATCCTGATAGTTTCTTCATCTAGGCCTAGTTCATCTGCAATTGCAGTGTCACTAAGAGCACTTGTAGAAGGCCTTGGGTTATCCATTTTATTATAATCACTGGATAAATGTCATAAAATATAACTGTTCATTGAAAAACTAAAAGATAATATTGTTTAGTCTGTAACTAAATAAAAACTAATTTTTCAGCTGGAGGCTAGTAGCTCAAAACTTACAACTATACACTTGTCTTCAAACTCCTTATTGCACACGAATAATTTATTTACATAAAAAGACACATTCCTGAACACATTATTACTTATACTACTTCTAACAACACCTACTCATTTATAAAACAAATATCTAAAACATTACGTTAACCTCAACAACACTCACGATCGAACTCAGTGAGAAGTAAACACTGGCTAGCATTCGCATAGCAACAGACGCACGTGGCCGTGAGTCACGCCGGAAACAGCTGTCAACAGAAAAGAAAAACCTCTAGAAGTTCGAAAATCGGCCACTAGAGCGCAACAGTTCACGGGCTTGCATAATGTGCGCGGGGTACCGCGCCATACGCGCGATGTTGAAATATTTTATTGGCGCCGTACTGCGCCATACGACCGGAAAGGGTTAGAGCCTTCAAATATTGTTGGGCTATTTAATATATGTAACTGTCTCATAACTGCAGTTTATAATGTGCAGGCACTTTGAAAACTTTTATGGCTTGCAGCGCCTGGTGGTGAGTTTCATCAATGGGCATATCATATAAACCTTCTCCATGGAAAAACACATATACATACAAATTTTCATAATGATCGGTCAAATAGATTCTGAATCTATCAATGTCATATATACAAACATCCTCTTTTATATATAAATCTCAGACAAGTATTTTATAGATTAGTGAATAGTTTGATTTAAAAATAAATATTCTTAAGTTTGAATGTGGCTTTATTTTTAACAGATTTTTTCCTTAGTACTTGGCATCTGCAAAAGGTCTATAATAAAGTAATCCTTAAAAGAATTGCAGGATTTTTACAAACATGTAAAATTTTTATGTGCCAAAAATTGTATTCAGATTTTAAGAATTTATATATATATATATATATATATATATATATATATATATATATATATATATATATAAATCACTTGGGAATAGGCTTAATTATGTTACAGACAAACCACTGTTAACACCTGACATATAGGATCTTATTAGTAACATAATTGAAAATATTTGCCACTTATTCATTCATAAGTGTCAGAAAGCACTCAATTTTAATTAACTGTTCATAATCCAATTTCTGTTTGTAAGACTGTGCAAATTTATTTATTAAACAGAAATATAATTAGTATTACTACATTACTAATAATTGTACAAACATGATGGCAACCAAAGTATAGATCTTACAAACAATTAGTGCTACTGTTTTAGCCAAATCATTCAGTCAGTTGTAGAAACATTTTAGTTTATCTTCAAGAGTCAGAGTTACTAACTGATCTTAGAACATAATAATAATTTTCGTTGATTATTATTTGTTCATAAAACATGCAACTTGAGTTAATTATCAGTTAAATATTAAACAAAGCAGGTGTCAGGTTGCCCAATTGGCATTTTATGCACAGTTATGCTCAGGTCTGAGAGGGCTACAGACCATTAACCTTTTAAACTTATATGTCATAATAATGATTATCAATGTAATATCTATGTACTAGGTGATGGATATCTTTTTTCTAAACTTATAAGAAACTCTGTTTAAACAAATTTTATTTTATTTAAGGAAAGACCAAATAGGAAGCTGCGGTTGTCAGGGTACGGTGTGGAACTGCAACTTAAGTCAACAGAATACAAAGCAGAAGACGACACTAAGGTAAAGGGTGCTGGTGGTGCTGATTCTCAAGAGGAAGACGAAGATGATGAAATTGAAGGATTTGTCATCAGCAAACTCAAGTAAGACAATCTTAGTTTTGGTTGGCAAAGTTAAAATTTAATCATAAAATGTATTTATATTACTCTGACCTGACAATATTAATTACATTACTTCAGATTAGTGTCAGGTGATCATCATTAGTTGGCTTAAGAAAAAGTCTAAACTGGGATTTAGGCTCGAGTCTCTGGAGTGATGCTAATCTTCAGCTATTGAGTATAGGGGATATTACAGTGTGTCCTAAAAAGAATGCCGGGATTTATCAAAAGAAATTTCCAAAATTTATTAAAGTTAACCTACCAATCAGAAATAAAACTAAAGATAAAAACTTATTTAATTCTAAATTAAATTGGCTCAATCTAGAAATTAAACAAAATCTTTACTCTAAGCAAGAAAATTTTTCATTACAAGCTTTAGGAATCACACTTGGAAATAACAAAAACAATGTATCAACTTTATTATGAATTTAAAAAAAGCCTTAATATTCTTGAAATTATTGAGTTTAAATATAGAAACCAAACAAGTTAGAAAATAAATTTAAATTACTCAAGAATGGTAATTAACTAATTCTTAACCAAGAAAAGAAATTGCCTTTTGATGAACAATAACTGGTATGTAACTTCTTATCAGAAACCTTCTCCAGAGAAGAAATGGGTCTTTTGTGTAAGGGTTTACATTTTAATCTAAAAAGTAAGAATGATAACAAAAATATGATTATATATATATATATATATATATATATATATAGAAAATAACAAAATTTAGATTAGAGTAAGAAAATTGCAATTATATATATATACATTATATATATTCTACTGTTTCTAAAAGTATTAATGAAGCATAATCTTCACATACAATAAACAACAAACATGATTACACTGTAAAGAGTTTAAAATAGAAGGATGTATTTTATTTGAAAGCTGATAAAAGTAATACTATTGTTATTACAAAAAAAGACGAATATTTTGAAAGAGTGGGATAATTTTAAGAAACTTTTTGGACAAGACAGCAAATTAAAAAAAAAACTCCTGCACTAAAGTCCATTAAATCTGTTTCAGAAACCTTAAAAAACTGCAAACATTTAATTGACTACCAATTATACAGAAAACTTACAGTTCCCAAAACTACAATTTCAAAATTATATTACCTTCTAAACATACATAAACCTGGAAATTGAATGTGTCCGACAGTGTCAAATATCAACTCTCCAATCTATTTCTTTTCTCAACTATTAAAAAAACACTTTAAAATTTAAAACCCCTTACTTCACTTTCAATCTAAAATAAGTATGATTTTATACAATCAGTTAAAGACATTGTCATAGAAAAGACGAATAACTGGTATCTTTTGACGTAGCACTCTTAATAAAATTGAGATTGTCATCAATCTGATTGAGCATAAAACTGGCAAAGTCTATATTCTTAGGGCGATCATTGGGTTTAATCTGATGTCTTAAATGAATTTTGTAGGTATGAGGTCCAAATGTTTTACAAATAATATTGTGGACTGTCGATTTGGGTATGTTTAACTGAAGACTTTGTTGGAAAATCTATTATTTCGGTCTTGTGATATAAGATTGTTGGATTTATTCGGTTTTGTCATCACTTGTTTTGGCCGGCCAGTTGAATATCCTTTCAACACACTCCCTGTATCATGAAACTGTTTAAACCAGCGATAAATTGCTTTATCATTTGGTGAATTTTGGCCTCAATACGTTACTCAAAACTGACACTGCACACTAACACTCGATTTAAATGATTTAAATTCTGCGTACCGCAGAACACACTGTGCCTTCTGTTGCAGCATAAACATTGCACTTGTGACTGATGCCATGCGTGCATATGAGCCACAATAGCAGTCTGCCACCGTGCAGCTGTTCTGCGTATGCCAAGGTCAAGGTTTGCTCCCATGCTACACAGTAAACAAAACATAGTTATTTCAACTTCAATTTGACGTTTATCGTTTAGTTATCATGAATAGTTTTTACGTAATGGCTGTATAAAATCCTGGCCATTCTTTTTTAGAGACCGTATTTTCTATAGGTCTATATTTACTAACCCTAGCGTGTCTGTAGGTTCTATGTGCAGACGTCAACTGCTAGACTGTAAGCATACGATTGCTAATTTTTTTTATCTTTACGTCGTACTTTGTGCAGTTGTACACATAAATGGATTAATTATAAATATGTATATATATATATATATATATATAATTATATATTTTATATATATATATAGACATAGACATAGACATAGACATAGACATTCTTTATTGCCATTAAACATGATATGCAATAGGCATAGTCAAATTACAACATGATTTATAACCAAATTACAATAGAATCTTCAATTGCTGGTTACAAGTTAGACAAAGTAAGTTTTTACATTGCAAAAATATAAAAATATGAGTTTAAGGCACATACAAAGCGTCAACAGTTAAAAGATCCTTAAAACTAAATTAAAATGGTAACTTAGCCTAGCTTAAAATTTAAAAGTTGTCTCGTTAAAAGTGAAATTTAAAAACTCTTTTACATCATAAAATGGATTATCTATTAACCAGTTATACATAACATTCTTAAATCTAGTACTGCTGATGTGATGAACAATTGGTGGGAGCCTGTTAAAAAGCTTTATGCTCATAACATTGTAGGAAGACATAGTTTTGCTTAGCCTATAGTGAGGAAAACGAATAGTGCGACTAGACCTGGTAAAATGGTTATGTACATCAGTAGCAAGGGAGTGTTGAAATAAATTATTTTTCACATGACATAAACATACAAAGATATACAAGTTGATCACAGTCAAAATTCTCTCTCTAACAAAGAGTGGTCTACAATGGTCAGTTGAACCTGAGAAAGTTAATATCCTCAATATCTTCTTTTGTAACAATAAAACATTTAATACACCTATACCATTACCCCAATACATAATACCGTACAATAACACAGAGTGAAAAAAAAGCATAATAACATTGTTTTAAAAAGTTGGTGGGTACAATTTCTCTTAATCTTCTAATCAGGTACACTACTTTACAAAGTTTACTACAAACATGTTCTATATGGGAATGCCAAGATAATTTTGGGTCAAAATAAAAACCTAACAATTTAACAGGTTGTACAAAGTCTACATTATTACTATTGAGAAAACTATTGTTTACAGAAAAGTTTATTATTTGAGTTTTTTCCACATTCAGTAAAAATTTATTTGCTGCATACCACTCAACTGCTTCACTTAGAACTGTATTTGTCATGTAATCACACAAATTGAGATAACAGCTATTGGACTTAAAAAAAAGTAACATCATCAGCAAACATAAGTGTACTAGCCGATACATTATCAGGAAGGTCATTAACCATTATCAAAAAAAGAAAAGGGCCCAAAACTGAACCCTGTGGAACACCATACAGAACTTGGGCAGCATCGGATAGAGAACCATTGACAGAAATTTGTTGATAGCGGTTATATATAAGTATATATATATATATATATATATATATATATATATATATATATATATATATATATATATAAAGTATCATCTCACATATTTATAATCTTAAATAAATATATTTTTTAATGTGGGTATTATAATTAATACAAATATCCATACATTTTTACGTAAACTGAATATATTGTGGGGGCCCATTTTATAGGTTACTATTTCTATTATTTAAAAGTGGAAAAGAGAGGGCAAGACTTTTAGTTTTTAAAATATGACTGTTTTCTTGAACCTTCCACAGATATCTGACTCACAATGCTGGACTGCATTATGCACCATAATGGCGCTGTGTTGGTATGCACAGGAAGGAAAATTATTAGGTATACACTATGTTATGTCGACACATTGAAAGAGTCAGAAATAAAAACTAAGGAGCTTAAAATAGATAATTTCTCACATATACCGCTACAATGAAATTTGTTAGGACACTGTAAATATCTTGGCATTTCCTGCAAATACAGCTGATAGTGAAAACCTCTCATTTTTGCACTTGTCGTAAGGGTTAAATACAGTATTTCAGTTGTTTGTTTGGTATGAAAATGGACTAGAATCTGAAATTTTTGACCGGGAAAATTTGTAATTTGATAAAAGGTTTTGAGTGCCCACACTGTATCAGTTTTCTGTCATATTAGGGAAACAGCCTACAAGGATTTAGAAGAAAATCTTAAATGAGAACATTAGTCGAGTAGTACATCAAGTTAAATGACTCTATTAGGAGAATACAATGCAGAAAATCCGATCTTAACAGCGTTCACCATTTAAAAACTGGTGCTAGTTTACAGTTTTCAGAAGTTACAATGTAGGTATTGATGTAGGTGGCTTAGTATTCTTTTCTTGGCTCAAGGTGGGAAAGTTTTAATGCACACTTTTTAATGCATACTGGACCTAAGAAATAATCTTATTAAGATAGTAACTCTCATCCCTATGGAGAATTTAAGCATTGGTCCAGATGTATATAATTTTTAAATATTTGTCTAGCTGAAATGAATATTACAAACAGCATTTAATAAGGTTGATCAAGTACAAAATTACAGATGTTCAAAGATTTTACTTAGTTCTAGACTGGCATTGTATTAGCAGTGACAATCTAAGCGTGATAACTCAAAGAAAATATGCTGCTATAAACTGAATACTGTATTATGCCTGTCATACCAAAGTATAATATATGATACAGAGTGATTTTCATGAAAACGCTTAATCTACCTGTACATTGCTGCTTTTTTTCCATTAAATCTTTTCTTTATACTTTCTTCAGCAGCTCAAGGGTCTCAGATGGAGATTTTTCAAGCAAATGGAAGAATTTAATATTTACATGTTGCCCTACAAATTTCAAAATGTAACAAATAATACAGTGCCTTAATAGGACATTTCTCTTCAAACAAATACTCTTCTAATTAAATGAAAAAAGTGATTCTGTCAACTTTCTGATTATCTTGTATTTTATGTTTCGTAAGAGCTTAGAAAAATAACTCAGTCCAAAAGCCATTTTATTAGTGAGAGCTTCAATATATGCTGTAGTACAGATATGTTCCAGACAATTGTATCCGGACAAAAGAGAGCAGCTGGAGAGGTTTGTCCAAGAACTGGCAGAGTCCAGTGATCAACTAGCCCCACTCAAGGTATGGCAGTTCCAGGAACTGAGTTTACAAGCGGCTCAGAGAATCCTCTCAGCTCCTAAGGAAGAAGTCCTGCACACCTTCACACATATTGCTCAGAACTTTCCCATGCAGGTGAGGGAAATGTCTTGATAATTAGTTTGAATCTTCATAAACAGTATTTGAAATAGTAATAAAAATTGTGTGTTTACTCTGTACTCAAAATAGAAGTTGACGTATAACATCTTCAAAAATTGTATGAATAAAAAACAGTGTCCATAGAAAAACTAACTATACATAGTGTGGTATTCTAACATTTTTTGCTTTGCTTGCCATTCTTCAATTTTATGTATGTCTTAAAGTAGAAAAATAACTATTCTTGGTTACATGAACTATATTGAGATTTGTTATTTTTATCAAATTAAATAAACCGATATAACGGAGTATCGAAGAACCCTACTGAATGTAATCCAAGCCATAGTGTAAAGACTGACAGACAGACTGGCTGTCCTTTTATTCTTGACCGTAAACTCAATAGAGACTTGGACAAAGATGACCTTATGTACTAGGTTTCAAGCCTCTAGGCCCTTCCTATCAAGAGTTATTGCACAGACAGACAAACTGGCCTCTATCCTTCGGACCACGAATTCAAAAGGATTTTTTTCTTGAAACAGAGTGAACCTATGTTTAAGTTTCAAGCCTCTAGAACCTTTCTATTAAAAGTTTTCGAACAGACAATCGGATGGACAGACATACATGCAAACGCATTACGCTTTGGCATTTTGACCCCAAAATCACTAGCGTTTTTCTTGAACCAAGAAGAGTTTATTTACTAAGTTTCAAGTCTAGAACCTAACGCCAGTCGCAAGTTCGATGTTTACGGAGCAACAGAAGACATGAGTGTGTTCTGTTGTACACAGAACTGAAATTGATTGTTAGTGTGCAGCAGCGTCGGTTTAAGTTAAGTATTGAGGTCAAATTTGGCCAGATGGTTAAAAAATTCGTCGCTGGTTTAATCAGTTTTGTGACACAGAACGTGTGTTGAACGGACATTCAACTGGCTGACACCGTGGACTCTACATTTGGGAATGTTTAACTGAAGACTTAGTAGGACAATTGGTTTCTTCAGGCTTTTGATACAAAATTGTCGGATTTCTACGGTTTTGTCATCATTTTTTTGGCCGTGCTCGCAACTGGCTCTGTGCGAGTATGTTACAATACTAGACTACCAGTGTGCAGCTTTTCTGCACATGCCAAGGTCAATGTTTCTTCCCAAGCTACACAAAAAACAAATAATTATTTCAACTTCAATTTGATTTTTATATCGTTTAGTTGTCTAAAATCGTTTTAAGTAATGGCAATTTAAAATCCCAGCATTTTTTCAGAGACCCTGTACTTTTCAAATACTCTGAGTATAGTTGATATTTAGTTGTATTTGATTTGTCATAGTCTGGCAGTTTACATCGCTTTCACCAGCTCTTTTGAACACTTTGTCATATCTGCAATGTTAAATAAGTGGGTATTTTGCTATGTATTGTTTGTATTGTACCAGATTTCTTTTCATTATGTGTTTTCACAGCTTATTATACTGAGGAACTTTAATAAAAAAGTAATCATTAGCTATACTCTCATGCCATCGAGAAAAAAACCGTTTCATTCATTTGATTATGTCATTCAATATAGTCTCACAATGATATTTTGAATAAGTTTCCTGTCCCCGATAAAATGGATTTGAATTTCAAGTGGAACATAATTGATGGAATGTAAAATTTATTGTTTGTAGGTTAAATAAATACACGCATTGAGGATATTTAAGGGCTCTCAAATTTTGTGATAAAACATTTAATTGATGGGATAATAGTGTCTCTTACTTACTTGATAAATTTAACTATAGTTAAAGGTCAGTTTGAAGATTGCCTAAAATCAGCTAAAGTCACCCCAGTTTTTAAAAAAGGTAACAGAAATCTACCAGAGAATTACCAACCCATTGCAGTTGTGCCCGATTTTAGTCAAATAATTGAATATTGTTTGATACCTCAATTGCTTAATTATTTTATAAACAATGCATTGCTATATGACCATCAATATGGGTTTAGGCCAAAACTCTCCACTGCAACGGCTTTAGAAACTATGGTTGAGGTCATTTTAAAAGGTTTTGAAGACAAGTTAGTTATACGTTCTAGTCTGATTGACTTAACCAAAGTGTTTGACAATGTGTTCCGTAGTATATTATGCAAAAAACTATAATATTATGACATTAAGAATGGGGAGTTAAATTTGTTAGAAAGTTACCTAACCAACAGAGAGCAAGTCGTTAAAGTCAATAATTCTCAATGTCATAGCTGGTGTCCCTCAAGGGTCTATATTGGAATCATTTCTATTCTTAATCTATGTAAATGATTTTAGTGTAAATTTACCTTCTCTATAAGTACTATATGCCTATGACACCACACTGATTAGTGCAGATGGAGATATTGCTAGTGTAATGCTACAGTTAAATACATCCCTAGAACAAGCTAAAGCTTGGTATTCTGCAAATAGCCTTCTAATAAATGAAAACAAAACTGATAATACCATTGTTCACCCTTAAATACCATTGGATTAATGATAGTTTATTCAAACCTGTAAAACTACTTGGCTTCTATCTAGATAAGAATTGTGCTGGAATGTACAGTACATATTGATAACCTATGTAAAATATTATTTAGGGTTGCTTGTATATGGCATTCGACTGTGGGGCAATTCCAGCACAGCAAAAAACGTTTATGTTTGACAGAAAAAATCTATCAGAATATTAGCCTGATTATCTTACCAAGAGTCTTGCAGACACCATATATCTAGGTTTAAAATTATGACCTTGGCAAGTACATATATTTTCTGTAACTAATACGTCTAAAAGAAAATTAAGATAGATTTGAAACACATTGTACACTCCATGAGTATGATATCATATCTAAAGATAATCTAAGAACTCCTAATATAAGGCTAGATAAATATTATAAAAACCATAAATACCAGCAATTAAAACTATTTAATAAGCTTCCTCTTTTCCTTAGATCTTCACATTTAAAGCAATTTAAATCAAATATATCAGAGTGACCTAAGCTTAAGGAATTTTGACACTATTGAGAAGTATATAAAATGTGATGTGTTGTAAATAAGAAAATAAGGATACTCCATAATTTATTATATATTTATTATAATAGATATGACTGGAAACTAGTATATATATATATATATATATATATATATAATATATATATATACTCTTCTAAGTACTTTAAAGTTTAGACAAAAACAGAATATCCAGTGCTCATGTTTTTATTTTCAAGTTCTCAGAACCCTTCATCAGAAACACACTCAATTAAAAACATACAAACAGAACTCAAACCAAGAATTAAAAACAAAACCAAAATAAAATTTTATCAAATAAATACCATAAACAACAAGATTCCAATCAGCCATATGTAGAATGTTTGTAAATGTTTACATAGAACAAAACAATTTTTTTATAAGAAGAAAAAGAGAATCATCTTAGGTTCAACCCATCTCGTTGCTTGATTTTAAAATTAATTGATATGCGATTTCAACATTTCTGAAATTTATCAGATTTGTATTTTGATTGGTATGTATATTTATATATACCATATCGAGCTAAATATTGAATCAAGCTAAACAATTGTTATTTTGACGAAGCCTATTGTAATCTTTGTACTTCTTAATGGCCAATAAAACTTATGATTTTAGAGCATTACTGTTTTTTATATATATTTTTTCGGTTTTAGGCCAAGTCGTTAGTTAGAACAGTGGTGAATTCTGATTTCAA
The DNA here is from genome assembly GCF_021130785.1 of Homalodisca vitripennis. Classification (NCBI taxonomy): domain Eukaryota; kingdom Metazoa; phylum Arthropoda; class Insecta; order Hemiptera; family Cicadellidae; genus Homalodisca; species Homalodisca vitripennis. The sequence continues at coordinate 107,687,612 of NC_060210.1, forward strand.
AGCTGAAATGCAGAAAAATCAAGAGAAATTTGCAGCAACACTGAACCTTCAACCCTCGGATACTGCTTTGTTTCTCAATGGGATCTTTTTCGACATGGACATCGTGGATATTATGACGATATTAGACTCTTTACGACAGGAGTTGAGAGTATTGGAGGGGCTGCATCTTTCAGGTGAGATAAACATGATTTTGTATTTTTAAATGTATAAAAAAATAGTTTAATATGTTATAAATAGTGTTTGTTGTACAGTATATTAAAGGTTTTTCCATAATGTGGAAATTAAAAAAAAAGAATTACTGTTTTATTTTAATAAAAATAACATTGTAAATTTAATTTTTCTGCACGTTTATTTAAATTCCCTCAGAACTCACTATAGTCAACCATAGCAAAATATCTTACATAAGAGAAGTGTGAAAAATATTATCCACAATATCCCTTATTCTTTGTTACTGTTCTTATGTGAACTTTTACAATAAATTTGTACAGTATCTAAAAAATTACTCGTCCTGTACTGCTCAGTTACAAAAAGGAAAAAATTTCTTTACAATGAATTGTTTGTTTGAAGTTTATTGTCAACAACGTATGATGTAAAAGTACACCAGGATTAAATACATGTACCATTGTTATGTGTTATAACAACAGCATACAACATTTCAAGAATTGCTATCTGCCCTCTTATTCATTAGTCAAATCCTAGAATAAGGTCAATAATAAAAGAAAGTTTTTAAAACGTTACATTTCTGTCGTTGTGACATATAATAATGCATAATTTTAGTAATTCCGTCACCCTTTCTCTCTTCATATGATGCAATGCAGTATACGTACATCAGAATTAATAATCAAAACAAATAAATTATTTTAAATGTTCAGTTGCATGGTGCAACAATCTGATTAAGAAAATCATTGTATTTGATTTATTGTTATAATTTATCACATGCAGACGAATCACAGAGCTGGTGTCCAGATATCTAAGGCAGGATTTAAGCATTGATATTTTGACCTACCAAGCAGACTTGAGACTAATTTTGTAATTATTGTTATGGTCACACTTGCATATTTTATATCATTAAAATATACTTAGGATATTTTCAACATAAAATGTCAATGTGTAATTTTTCTTTAACTCTGTAATAATGCATATGTTTTTACTTGTGTCTATATGACAATAATTGAGACTAAATCAAAGTAATCCAGTAAATAACCCCTTTGTAGGTATCTCAGACAAAAGTACTCTAAGCACCCTTCTGGGGTTGGACCTGAGCAATGCGGGGGGCCGAGACTACGCCATAGACATTCGAGACTCTGCGGTGCAGTGGATCAATGATATAGAGCTGGACAAGCAGTACCGACGGTGGTCTTCCTCTCTCATGGATTTACTGCGGCCGACATTCCCTGGGATGCTGCGCAGCGTACGCAAGAACCTCTACAATCTGGTATTCTCAGCCATTCATTAATCAAAACTTTACTTAATAAATGTAGTTGAATACATTTCTAGATAAATAATTATAATCACAAGTCCTTTCTGGTTAAGGTAATCTTTAAATTGCTCTTAAATGAATATTATTAAACTTGCTTTATAGTCAAAATATTTTAGGTGAAAATTATTTTTCAAGAATTCAATTGTATTAACACTCTTCTATCTGGTTTTTAAACGGTTTTAACTCTTAAAACGCTAAAGAAAATTTGGCCTCGGTTCAATTTGTGTGGATTTAGAGACTTGTAAAATGTTTTTGTCTATTTCTTTAAAGAAAAAAATAACAAAAAAAAAAATATTTTAAAAGTTCCACCGGTTTTACATGTAGACGCACTGTATATGCAAGAGCAGTATAGTTATATCTGCATGCCATACCCTGCATCATAGGACGAAATGTCAATAACAGTAAACAGTATAGCACTAGATTTTTTATTGATTTTTCATGTGACAGACAATCCAGTTTGCTTCCCGATTGTTATAAATCAATACATTTACAGATTCACAGCATTTTCGTGAATTGTAATGTACACAGTAAATTAAAATAGTAGCTTATGTGGAAACTTCATATTGAAATTCAAAACTCTAAATAATCATTTCTTTATTCAGTCAATAATTTCTGTATTCCCCAGCACATAAGTATTAAATATGCTTTACAGACAATTTAAGTCAATTTACTAACTAATTTAATAACAATTACAATTATTTACAAACTAACAGAACATAGAAGATTTTTGCACTTATTTAGGTTCATTGAATGACATATCTTTATCCAGTATATTTATTGAGTAACTTATCCAGCGAAACAAGTTAGACCTATCTATTTTAAGTGAATGATCAAAACATTTTTCTGCATTTTCAAATCAAAATGTCTTTACAGAAAAACTAACAAATTGTTATAATAATGCCATGTTTTGTTTTTGAAAACCTGGAAGTCATTTTGAGAACAAGTATTTTGCCTCTTCTGCAGGAGCAAAACATTAAGTTAACTGTAAAAATAAGTAAAGAAAATAAAAAAATATAACACTGGATATGTTGATAAGTTGAGAGTTAGAGATGTTAACCATCCCTCTGAGTCGAAAAACATGGCAAGATACCAACATAGGTACTAATCCCACAGCAGGTGATGCTGCTTTGACAATGAAAAAGAAGATGGTGGTGAGAGTAGCTATTGATCCATCATCAGTTGTGTAAACAAAAATTCTATCAATCAAGAGGTACAATAAATGAATTGATGACAAAATACAAAAGTTTAAAATTTGATGAAAGCTGAAAATGTTCTGTTTTTGTAGGTGATCATAGGAGACCCGGCCCAGCGCTCAGTGTGGCCACTAGTCAAGCTGATGGAGTCATTCTACGTACACACTGCTCCACTGCGGCTAGGACTGGTTTTCGCTGTCAACAGCACAGCTACCGGGCAGGAAGACGCAGGAGTGGCTCTCCTCAATGCTTACAACTACATCGCAGAACTCAAGGATCCCTATCAAGGCCTTAGCTTTATTACAGATGTAAATACTTATTTTCTATAAACCAATATATTTTTGTAGAGTGTAGAAGATCACATATTATAGTGTTAAAAAGTTACTCACATTGATTTTCTTAACTAGTGACATGAATAAACATCATGCCTTTCAAAAATTATTTTTACTGTTTGAATATGACAAAACTACTCACGTCATGTTGGAAACTGTTAAGACATTTCTGGAACTCATTTTCAAAAGGTCATTTACGTGGGTGACATGAACTTGGTATTGGAAACAGGAGAAAAGTTTTTACTATAGCAGGAATTATGATTTTTTCCAAGCAATAATATTTTTGATTGGGGCATTTCTCCCACCAAGGAAATTTAAATATTTCTGCAGTGAATTGCTTTATTATATTTTTTAGCTGGTGAAAGTAATATATTGTCATTTTATCAACATTTAAGCACATTTGGATTTAGGAGAAAATTATACTAACCCTTTGAATGCCATTGAAATTTTCCCTAGTCACATGCATAAAATCCCAGGCGGTTTATTTTTGCATATTTGCAAGCTTTTTGGATAAAAGCTGTTGTAAAATAACTATCAAACAGATTTTCATAATTTTGCAATTTGTTCTAATAAAGAGATGAAACATACTGTTGCAAAAAGATTGCTTTATAATAATATAAATATTCAATTTTTACAAAAAATGTTTTTACTTTTTTATAAAAAGTTAAGTTTGAACCTAATGTAAGTGTTACATTATTTTTAAGATTTTTTTTTATTCCATGTGAAAGGCCAGGAATATTTGAACGAATGTCATATATTATAACATTTTTTACTGACAAAGAAAACACGTAAGATGACTCAACTGAAGGTAACATTTTACTTCAAATTACATGCATTTAGGAAAAACATGATTATAAAAGCTATTCATTTGGTTTTCATGATCTTTTAAATAAATTGTTATAAGTACAATAAAATGGTATGTAATTTTCATGGACTTTTACAGTACAAAATTAAAACATTTGTTTATATAAAAAAATTGTCCACTTTTTGTAAAATTAAATGTTGAAGTAAATTTTGATGTATACATTTTTTTGTAAAGATCTTTTACAGTTATAACATGATAAAGGCCATGAAATGTGAAATAAAATTCATCTATAATATATGATTCTACAATAAAAACAAAAATAGACCAAAATGCTGCCCAGTACTGACATTTTATAAATTGTACTTTGATTGTCAGAGTTTAGAAATTACAATAGTGTAGTTTTCACAATACATCAAATCAAACATCAATATTATTAGAAAAAGTAGAGACAAATTATTAACTTAAGTTTCTTTTGTATAGGTGTCAGCAACTTTGTAAAAACCAAAATGCTTGGTTACCGGCACATTAACAACAAGAATGGCCATTACGCAACACGATACTCATCCGTTACGTAATGTGATAACTATATGACAAAATCGTCACATAGCTACTTCGGTACTATCCTAAGCCCATTATTTTTGGGCGAGTTTATCTTATTGGAAACCAAAATAAACTTCATTATATGTTCTTAGTACTTTTATTGTTTCATAATGAATAAAAAAATACTCAATGAGTCATACTTCCAATTGCCAAATCGCCTCCAAATAGGCTTAGACGAGTGACCCTTCTTGTAGGCCTAGACGCAACATTTCTCATTTAAATAGTTAATTGTTCTTTTAGTTACTATTTTCATTAATTGTTATAATGACTTGGAAATTTCAAAATAGTTTTAAATAAAGCCTGTGCTTTTTAATACTGTAATTTATTTTGGTCCCCGATAAGGAAAACTTGTCCAAAAATAGTGAGCTCTGGATAATACCAAAGTACCCAAACAACATGTTTCACATATCAAAGAGTAAGGACAACAACGTAAAACTCGTATTTATCAATAGTTTGGAAGCTTTTGAATGCAGCTATCTGGTTATTTTTCCAAAATAACATTGTACTATATAAAATGTTATTGAAATACAAAACATCAGAATTAGCGACGCCAGCATTTTATGCAATTTTCGTACTGTCAAAAGTAGCGATGCTCCACCACTCAAAGGGTTAATGTAATTGTAAGTACATTAAATTTGTACGCATTATGTAAGTCTTGTTGATTTAGAACATTGTCACATTGGATAAAAGTTCTTATATTATTTTGAAAACCTTGTCTGAAATGTTTATAGAGGGAGACAAGTGCAATATGTATTTTTTAATGCGTAATGCACTTGTCTTGGTATTTATGTTAAAGTTTTTACTTTAGCATAAATACCAAGTTTATGAAACCTGTATTAATTACGTTGTTTATGAAAAATATGTCACTATTGTCATGTAAAGATATAAAATTAAGCATTGTCAAAAGTTGTATATATCCTTCCTTCAAAATCTTTCTTTTTTTTCAATGTTTGTCCTTTCCATCATCCCTCACCTCAATTTGTTTTGACTATTAGCTCATTATTAGCCAAGATCTGATTCTTTTGTACTCTCAGCCAAAAGCAAACATGCTTTTTATGCATAACAATTGCATTGCTTATGTTGTCCTCAATAATTTTTCTTTATCATCCATAAGATCTTGAATGAGTTTTATTTTGTCGAATGTTCTTATAAATCAAAACGAATTATTTACTATAGCAAGTAATTAATTATATTACCTAAATATAAAACATTGAAGGGATAACTTATGGACATTTACTGTTGTTAAGTATTACAATAAAAGAAATAACGTTACAAGAATTGAAATTTATTTTCTTCTTCAGGTGTCTTTGCTTTAGTATCTACTTGAAGAAGAGGATAGATTCATGTACTCAAAAATGTTGTTTTTTTTTTATAACACTAAATGATGGCAAATGCCCTGTTATGCCTTCAAATCATTCGAAAAACTTTAGACAACATTGTGAATAAATAATTGTACTTTGAACAGTTTTGTCCTGAAAATGAAGTCGAGATCCAAATATACTGTTGAGAATTAAAAACTTCTGTTAAACTGTAAAAAACAATTTTCTGAGTAGGAGTTAATATAACGGATTATGCAACTATACGATATGTGCTCAGGTATACGCCACTGTGAAGACAGAAGGGGATCGGAATGTTGAGGTGAGTGATGTGGTGAAGCTGCTGAAAGTGCGCTATCACTCGGCCGATGTGGAGGAGATACTAGGTCCTGACACTGACTATGATACAGGCCGCAAACTGGCCACCGACTTTGTGCAACGGTCTGGATTACGTAACTTGCCTCAGGTAAGAAGTTTACACTTTATACAAACTTCTTTATACTAAAAAACTTCATGTACTAACCTGTAACATTTCAAGCTTTACTGGCTTATAATTTTCAGAACTATAGATGTAAAACATACATATATAATTACTTTTAAGAGATCCACAAAGGGCTATGATATAAGGAAAATTATACCAAATCAAATCACATTTATTACATCTGTTTCAATTGATCACACATACAAGTTTGATATGAAACAAATTATAGTTATAGCCTATAGCAGTTTCAGTATTATTCTAACACTTAAGGACAGAACTATTATCAGTGTGTATATTTCCAATCACAAATAAGTAAAATTTAAAACTTTAACATGTTGATTCAGTTATCTTGAATTGATTTTTGAACTGTAGTTTATTTATTTTCTTTTTAGATCAGATTACACTGCAGAAGTGTGATTCTTTTATCTATAATTCATCTTACTGACTCTCCACTTCTACTAGTAGAACCTTGTTCTTATCTGATAATCTAGCAGTTAACCTTAAAGTTGTGTAATAAAAGAACAACAATTTTGTTTTCAACTTTGAATAGTAGTAACATTTTAAGACTAAAGAGCAAGTAAATACATTATAAAATTATTATCTGTAAATTTTCTCAAATGTAAAAACAATGAGAATTTTAAAGCACAATAAATTTTATTTATTTACTTCAAACTAAAAACTATTGACATTCTGTGGTTGAGAATCAAACCTTGTATCCAATACGCTGCATATTTCTATGGAATTGAAGCAATTTACCAAAGCTGCAATATCCAAGTGTCTCTGAGTGTATTGACAAATGTCAGTAAATTACCTTGTTATTACCTGAATAGGCGCTGATCAATGGGATTCCACTGCCGGAGAAGTCGTTGAATGGTGAAGAGTTCGAGGAGGCAGTGCTAACCGAGATCATGTCCCAGACTCCAACAATACAGAAGGCAGTGTACCGTGGGGATTTGACAGACAGCAACAATGTTGTTGACTACTTGATGGACCAACCCAATGTCATGCCCAGGTTGGTTATAGTTAGTGAATAAGTCTGCATTCTGAACATTGAAATCCTGACCCACTCTGTCCACAGTTTTATCAGCCTTTGGCTTTGCAAGTTACAGTAGCTTTTCTCACTTTCCACAGCAAAAAATTCCATGTTTATAAATTTGGATTGAGTTTCTCCAATACATTACTAGTGTTTATTTTGTTTTCTTTAGTAAAGTGTGTATTTCTGAAGGTTGTTGTCACACACTCCTGAAACCATTAGTGCTAATAAGCCTAGTGAATTGTAAATAATATACTTAAAAAGTTGTATTGCATAATTTTGTGACTATAGCATTTTAAATTTAAATCCTTATTGTTGAAATAGCAAGATCTGATAATCCTTGATAAAATTTAACTTAATGAAATGAAATGAAGAATGTCTTCATTTATACAGAAGTAAAAAAGTCCTGCACTGGCTTAGTAACTCTCGAACGATTACAGGTAAAGTAATAAAACTTAGTACATCACTTACTGTTCATAAATCTGCTTTTTGAAGTAACTACCATATTTGTGTCCTGTCAGGGGAATGACCTGCAAGAAGTCAGAAGGAAATCTTAAATGAGAGCATAGATCAAGAAGTATATCAAATTAAAAGTCTTTATTAACCCTGCAAATCCAACCTCAAAGGGTTCACTCTTTAGAAAATTTAGCTGGTATAAAGTTTGAAAAATTTAAAATATAGGGCCTGTTCTAGATGGTTTAATATTCTTGTCTTGGCACAAGTTGTGAAAGTGAAACTGATGTACTACTCCACATATGCTCTCATTTAAGATTTCCTTCTGACTCCTTGCGGGCCATCCCAAAAATATGGTAGTTACTCCATAAAATACATTTATAAGTAATGATGTACCAAGATTTATTGCTTTACCTGTAATCGTTCGTGAATTATCAAGCCCATGCAGGACATTTTTACACCCTGTACATTACTAAAAACATAAGTTACGAATGTACTACTTAAAATTACATAAAGACAGTCACGTAAATAAAGTTTTTATTTGTGATGAGACAGAAATCTTGCAACGTCAATAAGGTTTGAAAGGGTTTGTGTAGATTAAAATTTGTAGTAATCCCATGAGAGATTTGAAAAATATCTTAAGTTACACTGTAAAAGGAAGGCTTACAGAAGTTGGAACAAAAATCCTCAGGATAAATTCAACCAAAAACCAAACGAGAGTTAACTGTTTAGCAAACTCTACAAAAATATATTAAAAACCAATACTTTTTGTAGGTTTCAATTCATGTTTGTTCTGAGGAGGCTACTTCTGACTTCCACCACTGCTTAGAGATGACTAGTAAGAAATATAGTCAAACAAAATTCACTTGTTTTAAAGTTGATAGAATTTGTATCTGATTATTTATTCAAAAGTTTTATTCCATTGTTTGAAGGCTATCCCGATACTTCAAGTTTAAGTTCTCGATAGTTCTGAATTTTCTTTGATGTTTCCGCTGAAGTTAATCAAAGGGACTGAAACATTTGTTTGCATTTTAATGTTATAAAAAATTAAGAACACAGTGCTTGGTTAGTAGTGTAAAGTAGATAACAAAGTTACCCTATAAAATTTATTCAAGTGACGAATTAAAAACATTCAATACATTGTATTGAAGAATACAATAAAAAATACTGTTATAAAACCCACATTAATCAGCAAAGCCCAGTAATTGATATAATTGTTACATTGTAATTGTACAAATTGAAAAAATTAATAATTTATTTGTGCTTTAATTCTATTTAATAAAGTTTATCTTTGAAATACAATATAGTTTAACTGTGCTGACACAAAACGATTGATTGTAGATTAAACGAGAGGATACTGAATACAGAAAAAAGCCGATACCTGGACCTGGTAAAGGTTGCGGCCAAGCTGGGTGAGTCTGTTACATACGTGACCAGCAAACACCACACTGACGGAGTGCAGCCACTCACGTACTGGCTCGTAGCAGATCTGAGCCAGCCCGACCACCGAGAACTGCTCTCCAACGCTCTAGATCAGATGGTTAGTGCGGAAGTTTGTTATTCAGAATTATTTCATAGTGGCATTATATATATATATATATATATATATATATATATATATATCTTTGTATATAAAAACCTCGAGTCACGATTTTCGTTTACTCTAATCTCCAAAACCACTGAAAACCAATTTCAATTAAATTTTGTATATATATTGTTTGGTCCAGATGGTTAGTGCGGAAGTTTGTTATTCAGAATTATTTCATAGTGGCATTATATATATATATATCTTTGTATATAAAAACCTCGAGTCACGATTTTCGTTTACTCTAATCTCCAAAACCACTGAAAACCAATTTCAATTAAATTTTGTATATATATTGTTTGGTCCAGATGGTTAGTGCGGAAGTTTGTTATTCAGAATTATTTCATAGTGGCATTATATATATATATATATATCTTTGTATATAAAAACCTCGAGTCACGATTTTCGTTTACTCTAATCTCCAAAACCACTGAAAACCAATTTCAATTAAATTTTGTATATATATTGTTTGGTCCAACTTAAAAGTTGAGATAGTTTTTATCTCGATTAATAGACATTAATTTGTTTATTGTGAATTTAAGGTTTTTTTATAGATAAAGTGTTGAATTCGTTTATAGAGCCTGTTAAATGTAATCACCTGTACTGTTTAACATAGTTTCATAACAGTACAACCATTTGTTTAATTAATTTATCCACAATTTTCAATTTGTTTACATTTATTGTCTTGAAGGTATCGAGTAAGCAGTAACATCACTTCTTGTATCAAACTTTTCTGCAACCGCTGTTTAGCATAGAGCATAAAATATCCAGATAAAAAAATTTAAAATTATAGTAAAAATATAATTTTAACTCTAAATTTCAGCTAATATTAAGTATACAGTGCTTGATTAGTACTGTAATGTTATAACAAGATGAGGTTACTATCAAACTTTTACTATACACTTAAAATCAATTATAAAACCCATCTCAGTTGCATTTTGACCGAAGTAGGCTTTTCTGTCCTGTGTATTTATATGTACTTCGTTGATTGTGAAACCAGACAAAATCAACTATGGAACAAGAAATGCAAAGACTATAGTAAATTACAATGGCGATAAATACAGACTTTTAGACAGATTTCCTTAATCATATCAACAAGGTAAACTCAACATTAGCGATGGAAATATAATTCACTCGAATCAGAAGTGCTCTTACACTTGCAAAACCTACGAAATTGTGGGTGAAGCATTTAGAGAACGAGACCAAGCAAGACAGCAAATTAGCTGTGTTATATTAATCATGTAATAACCAAGCCACAGCGAAGTCGGGCTAGTTCAGCTAGTATATATATACATACATAATTTATAAAACGAAGGCCAGTGGGCAATATATGTCGAAGGGCAATGAATCTTGTAAGATAAAAATATTGTTAGAGAAAAAATTGAAATACAACTTGAAATTGGTCGGCCCATATGTCTTATAGGCTGATCAGAAAGTCCATTTACCTACGTACTAAACGTACACTGATTGGAATTTGCACATATATTCTTTCTCCAAACTGCTTAAAACAAAAAACTGAAATAAATTTAGTATATTTGAATTGTAAATAACACATCCTCTAATCCAATCATTTAAGGTGTTGGTTTATTTGGTATGCAGTAACTAACAGTGATAATTATTGTTACTGTCAGTCAAAATAACAACAAACACAAGTATCTTAATTATGAATATATTACACGGTTCTTATAATTACCTATGCAGTCTGTGAGTAATGGATACATATAAATGTGGATGATCGATTGATGTTGCAGAAGTCAAGTGGGCGTATCCGTGTAAGCCTGATAATCAACTCTGCCCCTGACGCTGACCAGGCCATCAATAAACTTGTGTTGGCAGCCCTGCAACAAGACCCCTCAGCAACCACACTGGACAAGATACTGCAGGATGCTGAGGCTGTCCAGCTCGGAGACAGACATCCAGCTGCTTACGGCCTCAAGGTAATTTTGTCAGATGTAGAAAAGCTTCTATCTAATAAGAACTTTGCTCTGAAGATAAATTACTCTATATGATATTTTATACTATACAGAGAATTGAATTGAATTTATATAATTTTTCAAGCTATACAAAACAATAAGATTATGTTAGATCATTTTATGTTGAAATACTAGATTAAACTCCTCCGCCAAAAACCACACAAAAACTGTTGATCTTTTTTATTTGTTTGGTTCTAAGGTGTATGATACCTTTATTATTATTTTTTAAATAACTATTTTAAATGATGTTATAAAGTCGGTTGTGTCTCACCAATTACTATAATTCATATAATAATCAAAATTACCTTATTTTAAAATTCCATTAAATAATTTTGTTGAATTAATATTGAGTTTTATATTAAAATAATTTTTTTTCAAATCAAGTCCATTTTATAAGTGTTAATATATAACATAACATTTTAAAGAAACAGATTCCAAAAATATATTAAAATAAAATAAAAATTAAAATTGAGTCCCAAAGATTTATACATACACTACACACACAAAAATCCTGCTAGGATTGATTAGGCATGCTACAATTTTTATGGAATCAATTTTCAGAAAAAAATAAAGTACAATAATTTTACCCTTCTATAAAATTCAATTGTGAAATAGAACACAACAACCCCTATTTCTAGATTTATTAATTATAAAGAATACAACTGGACATTTTAAATTTTATATATATATATATATATATAAAATTTATATATATATATATAAAATATATATATATATATGTATATACAGGGTGATTCATGAAGTTCTCTCCCCCCACTTCTACAACAGCACATTGTACTAGCAAAAATAATGAAAAAATGTTATATATAAACATAGGTCCGAAAACGCTTTCGTTAGCGAGTTACAGCTAGCGAAAGATTTCACCTGAAATTCCTGGGTAAAGAGTAAAATAAAGCCATACTGAACTTTTGGAAAGGTTAATTAAGTAAGAAATAATCGTGGATTCTTATGTATTTTTACCTGATAAAGCTAATTAAAATAGGTTTTCAGAACTGTACCTGTAGTAGTTTTTTGAGGGATTCAGGGTTAAATGCAAAAAATTGGGGCACGAAACAATGTTTTTTTTTAAGTTTGATGTACAATAACTTTGTTTAAATTGGTAATAAATACATAAAATCAACAAACATTAATTGTGGAGAATTTAATTCTGAGAAAAATTGATATAATCAAAGTCTAAAATAAAACAGAAATAAGTACCAAAAAATCGATTTTATTTCAGTATAATACATTACTAGCTGTAAAGAAATACCGTACGGTATTTAGTTAAAATAAAACAAAAACAAAATGTTTGTTCCTTAATGATGAGATAAATTGAGAAAACAAGATTAACTGTTAAATAAATTTGTTTTGTAAAATAAAAATATCATGTTTTATTACGATGTATTTTTTTAAAATAAAACTTTACATCAAATGTTCGAAAATAAATGAAGCAAAACATTTTCCCATTATTGTTTACTAATCATCGAAATGCAGTTTTTTGTTTTATTAATTTCTAAGTTTGTAACGCACGAATAACAGCTGATCAACAATGGTATTCTGTACTGTTACGTTAGAACTGTGTATTAGTGGGTGTTTTGCAAGCTACAGCAGGAGATCGGGTTCTGTGAATCGTGTTATTAAATGCAATTTTTCTGTGAGTTATAATTCAATTGTTTATTCAGCGAAAAAATGCCTTACTTATTTACATCAGAGGAATAACGCTGATATGGTTTTTATTTTGGGTTACTGTAATGGTAATGCTAGAGCTGCTGTAGAAGAATATGAACTACGTTACCCTAATAGGAGGATTCCAGATTACCAAAACAATTTCAGGAACTTTTTCGTACTCTTCGGGAAACAGGATCACTACCAAGTACTAGAACCAATTATGAACGAGCTGTCCAACTTGATGATGATATTGTTATTAATGATGTTCATCGCAGTCCAGGTGTAAGTACACGACGTATTTCTAGGTGGATAGGAGTAGTTTCGCAGTCAACGGTGTGGAGGGTCACTTAATCGAAACAAATTTTTATCCGTTTCATAAACGAAAGTTTCAACATCTACAGCTAGGGGATGGTCCGCTTCGCTTGGGAGTTTTGCAACTTTTTGAATAATAATAATCAACTCTACAAGCGTATTTTGTTTACGGATGAGGCACAATTCACACTCGTGATGGTGTCATTAACTTCACAATGAACACTCATGGGCAGAAGAAAATCCACATGAGGTAGTGGAACAGAACTTTCAACACCGATTTAGCGTCAATGTCCTGATGTGGCCTTTTGCACAATCGGCTGATTGGACCTTTCATATTACCTGGACGCCTAAATGCTGAGTTCTATTTGCATTTCCTTCAAGAAGAGTTGGCGCAGCTGTTTAGAGAATGTTCCTTTACATCTCAGACAAAATTTGTACTTCCAGCATGACGGAGCACCTCCCCACTTTTCACGTGCCGTTTCTGCTTACTTAATCATCAATTTCCTGGACACTGGATTGGTCGTGGAGGGCCTCACCCTTGGCCACCAAGATCACCAGATCTATCTCCATTGGATTATTGCATCTGGGGATGGATGAAAGACATTGTATACAAGACAAAAGTGAATTCTCGTGATGAATTAATTGCCCGTTATTATGGATTCGGCTGTGCAGATACAGGGAAGTCCCTGAAAAATTAAGAAACGCAACAAAAGCAATACACAAACGTGCTGCAAAATGTATTGATAATGATGGCCCTCATTTTCGAACATCTATTATAAAAAGGTGCGTACGGTTGGCCCAACCTGATTAATTTTGCTAAAACTAGTAATGTATTATACTGAATAAAATCGATTTTTTGGTACTTATTTCTGTTTTATTTTAGACTTTGATTATATCAATTTTCTCAGAATTAATTTATCTACAATTAATGTTTGTTTGATTTTATGTATTTATTACCAATTTAACAAAGTTATTGTACATCAAACTTAAAAAAACATTGTTTCGTGCCCCCAATTTTTTGCATTTAACCCTGAATCCCTCAAAAACTACTACAGGTACAGTTCTGAAACCTATTTTATTAGCTTTATCAGGTAAAAATACATAAGAATCCACGATATTTCTTACTTAATTAACCTTTCCAAAAGTTCAGTATGGCTTTAATTTTACTCTTTACCCAGGAATTCAGGTGAAATCTTTCGCTAGCTGTAACTCGCTAACGAAGCGTTTTCGGACCTATGTTTATATAACATTTTTTTCATTATTTTTGCTAGTACAATGTGCTGTAGAAGTGGGGGGAGAACTTCATGAATCACCCTGTATATATATGTATAAATATATAATATATATATATATATATATATATATATATATATATATATATATATATATATATATATATAAATCAACACTAAACAACAGATTTACCCCATTTGATTCATTTCTTCCCCCTTCACAAAAAGAGAAGCTTTTCAAAGTTTAATCCAATGGCTCTTACATAATCCTTTATCAATGGAAAATTATAAAAAATAAGTAGAGAAAATTAAAGAAATTTAATCATTTAATGGCTACAAAACTTAAATGATTGACAGCAAAAGAAAATTATTGAAAGAAATTCTAGAGCAACTGTCTAACAGACTTAAATGCAAAAAACCTGAAAAGGGATATCTGTTTCCTACAACAATTTTACTAGAGAAATTACTAAACGTTTTAAAAATCATGCCAATATTAATGTATCATCAAAATTAAACTAAAATATATATATATATATATATATATATATATATATATATATATATTAGGAAATCCTATATATGTATTCTCTAGATGAATATAAGCCAAGAATTTATTACTTTCTCAGGAGTCGTACAAAAAATGAAGAAGTTGTAATTCTTTTTGAAAAAGTGTCTTAATCACATTAGGCTTAATGATCCAAATGCCACATTCACAACCTGTTTTGTCTTTATCAGGAAAATGCAGGCAAGGTGTGCTGGTTAAGCAAAGATGGAAATTAAAACAAGTAATCCAAGAGCTAGTATCCCTAATAGGGATATATGTTGTCAGAGTATAATGATGTACTTTTTCCGAATTTTGTAATGTACATGTAGGATGTGGACTGGGATAGTGTCTCTACTACACTTGAGCTACACAGCCAGCTGGCTAGTAGAATACTAGGGTTTCCTGCTGGGGCTCGTGGTCTGGTGTGTAACGGGCGAGTGCTGGGACCTCTTGAAACAGACGAACAGTTTACCACAGACGACTACAGTCTGCTCGAGAGGTTCAGCATGTCCGCTCATGTCGACAAGATATATGCGGCCCTCACCAAGAATATGGATGGTAAGTTATCTGTGTTTATTAAGTGAATATCATGTTTTTCTCAGGGTCATCTATGTTTCAACTGAAATTATAGAGATACTGCAACACATGCTCACATCTAGACTGGATTAACTACAACCCCAATCATCCCCGGTCCAATTAAAAAAAAATCTGACTCCATTCTGCTTGAGATAATCTCTTTGATACATTGAGCTTTTAACTCTATACTCAGATGAAATGGTCAAATCAATCTCTTTATTGCATTTTGACAATGGACATTGTATTGCAAAAGTCAGAAGTAAGTAAGATAAACCACAGGCTTAGACGTTCAAAACACATTCATACTTACAATTCATGCATTCACTCAAACACATTCAAACTGACTTCAGATCCAAGTTAAATTTAGATTTAGACATCCCAGCGGCTGACCATGAATTCATCGACAGAATAAAACGCTTTGGACACCAAAAGGCGTTTAAGACGAGTTTTGAATTGATGTTGATTGGCGGAAAGTTTGACACTTTCAGGGAGCTTGTTTATTAGTCTGACACCAACTTGTTGAGGGAGATGTTGTGATAATGTCAGTCTGTATTGCCGAGTTCGGAAGTTGTCCCTGCCTCTCGTCTCATAGTGGTGAACGCTATCGCCACGAACCAAATCACACTTTGATTTGCAGTACATGATCACCTCCAGAACATAAAGGCAGGGCAAAGTCAGCAATTCTAACTCCCTGAAAGATTCCCTACACGACTCTCTGTAATTTAAATTTGCAATGATTCTGATTGCCTTTTTTTGGAGCTTGAAAACTCTTTCCATTTTGTTTTTGGCACAACCTCCCCAGAGTCTCACTCCATACGCAAAGTGTGGATGAATCAGGCCGAAATATGCCATTTTCAGAACTTTGCCAGGTGCCGCAAGGCATATATGCCTGAGGCCACTCTAGCACATACATTGTCAACATGATCATCCCAGGTCAGTCCTCTGTCTAGGAACATTCCCAGAAACTTTGTGGAGTTAGTTTCCTCTAAAAGCACATCATCCACAAACACGGCAGGCTGAACTTCGTGATCATTTTGTCGGAGGCTAAAACACATGACATTTGTTTTTGAATGATTTGTTTTCAGGTTCAATTCAGCAAAATACTGAATGCATGCATTCAGTTCCATGAAGGATGTGATTTCCAGGTCTTGAGTTGATTTGTTTTTGATACAGAGAGTTGTGTCGTCAGCATACTGAACCAGTTTTCCATGCTGGATCACTGAATTCAGTCTGCAGACGTAAACTAGGAACAAAAGAGGCCCAAGGATGGAGCCCTGAGGGACACCATGGGTCATTTTAATTTTGTTTGAGACGACGTTCGATACCTCAACGCACTGGTCTTGATCCTTGAGGTAAGAAGTGAGCCATAAGTGCGAGAGACCCCGAACGCCGCATTTATCCAACTGGAGCAAAAGTGTTTCATGATGCACACAGTCAAACGCTTTGGATAGGTCGAGGAATATACTGAGCACATGTTCTCGTCCTTCCAATCCATCGACAACATTGTCCAAAAGATTGTTCACC
Source organism: Homalodisca vitripennis (assembly GCF_021130785.1). Classification (NCBI taxonomy): domain Eukaryota; kingdom Metazoa; phylum Arthropoda; class Insecta; order Hemiptera; family Cicadellidae; genus Homalodisca; species Homalodisca vitripennis. The sequence goes on from NC_060210.1 coordinate 107,704,719, forward strand.
GCGTCTATTGTGGATCTGTTTTTCCTAAATCCAAATTGTTCCGGATTTAGGATATTGTTATTTTCTAGAAAGCTTGCAAGCTTTTCATAGAAAATTTTTTCAAAAATTTTGCTGAAGACTGGAAGAATTGAGATTGGACGATAGTTGCTTGCAAGGCAAGGATCGTCCTGTTTGAAGATCGGAATGACTTTGGATGTCTTCAAAAGTGATGGGAAGGTTCCTTTTTCAAAAGAAAAGTTGATCAATTTTGTGAGTGGTCTCAATATATGCCTGAAGCAATGTTTGAGTAGCCACACTGACATCCCGTTTGCGTCACAAGATTTTTTTGAGTTGAGTCCCTGTATGACTCGTGCAACCTCCCCTTCACACACAGGAGCCATGGCCATGGATGCAACCGATACAACAGCATCTCCTCCGTGAAACCGAGGTTCAGTTAATGCCGAACCCACTGTAGCCACGGAAGAGAAGTATTTATTAAATTCGTCTGCCACTTGAGCTCGGTTTTCAACAATTTTGTCTTCAATTTTAATTGCGATTTCTTTTGTGTTTTTTATCTGGTGTGTATCACGAGAAAAGTCGTTTATGATTTTCCAAGCTGTTTTCGAGAAGTTTTCGCAGTTACCCAAGGCCTTATTAACATCATAGGCTTTAGCAGCTCGTATGACTTTTTTATAAATCCTTCGGTAATTTCTGAAAAAAAATTTGAAATGTTCGTTTTGGGTTCCAATGAAAATTTTGTGAAAGAATTTAAGCTTTTCTCGAGATACAAGAATTCCCTTTGTCAACCACGTGCCTTTTTTAGGCGCGTGACTGACTTTGGTCCTTCTGAACGGACAAGCAACATCCAGATAATAGTTGAAACTATCACTGAATGCCGCATACATGTCATCGACACTTCCAGAGTTATCCAAAAATTGCCAGGGCTCAGCTTCCAAAACATCGTTTAAGTGGCGAATGTTCTGGGGCCGAATCACTCTTGCAATTTTAAATTTTGAATTTTGACTTTCAAGTTTGCACCCACGGATCACGGCCCCCTGCGCAAAGTGGTCAGAGATTGCAGAGTTCAAAACAGAGACTGTGATGTCAGGAATGTTTGTGACAACATTGTCGATGGCAGTACTCGTCGTAGCGGTCACTCGTGTCGGTGAATTCACGGACCAATTTAGATTGAAAGAATTTAAAACATCGCGAAGCCGCTGGGTTAGGGGGTCGGTGGGATTCATTACATTAATGTTAAAGTCTCCCATTATTAGGAACTTCACAGAATTTAAAAACAGGTCATTAAGAAGTCGCTCAAAATTTTCAAAAAAGGAGTTGCTACAGCCATTGGGTGATCTGTATAACCCGATGACTGCTATTTTTCCCAAACAGTTTGACGTGATTTTTATGCCTTCGGCTTCAAAATTCATTTCAATCATGTTGTTAATTTTGAAAGGTTCAAATTTTGAAAATGCTTTCACAAAAATTGCCACACCGCCCCCTTTGAAACGATTTCGACAGAAATGTTTTGCCAATTCAAAATTTGGAATTTTGAAAAGATGGATGTTGTCATCTATGAAACCGTGCTCAGATACTATAAACACATCGGGATTTAATTCTTCGCACATGACTGCCAATTCATCAATTTTGTTGGTTGCAATTTGGGCATTCTGATGAACAAATTTCAAATTTTCGGTTGTGAATTTGGAATTTTGAGATTTTTGAAGATTTTTCCGTGTTTGACTATGGTGTAGACTATTCAAGTGGCCACTCAGTCTGGCAGGCCTGCAATGGTCAGAAATGCAAAAACAAGGTTTACAAGGGCTGTTTTTTAAGTAAGGGCCGTTTTTTTTTTTTTAAATAAACAACAATTATTTTTTTCAAAATACATTTATTTTCAGAATCTACATACTTTTTTTTATTTTTCTACATAGTTGCCTTGTTTGTTAAGGCACTTATCATATCTTAAAACTAAGTTTTGAAATCCCTCTTTAAAGAAATTTGCCGCCTGCTCTGACAACCAGGAGTTCACAGCCATCTTGACTTCTTCGTCGTCATTGTAGCGCTTCCCGCTAAGATGATTTTTCAAGTACCGAAAAAGGTGGAAATCGCTCGGAACAAGGTCGGGGCTGTACGGCGGATGATTCAAAACTTCCCAGCCAAAAGAGTCGATCATTTCCTGTGTCCGAGCAGCGGTGTGAGGCCTTGCATTGTCGTGGAGGAGCAGAATTCCCTTTGTCAGCATGCCGCGTCTTTTTTTCTGAATGGCGCGTCGGAGACTGGCCAGGGTTGCGCAGTAGACTTCTGAGTTAATCGTCATTCCTCGCGGCATAAAGTCCACTAGCAAAACACCGCGCCTGTCCCAGAACACAGTTGCCATAACTTTGCGCCGCGACAGCGTTTGCTTGGCTTTGACTTTGACTGGAGATGTTGTGTGCCGCCTTTCCATGGACTGTTGCTTTGATTCAGGAGTGATATGGGATACCCATCTTTCATCTCCTGTGACAATTCGACTCAACATGTCATCTCCTTCCTCGTCGTAGCGGGTCAAGAAAGTCAAAGAACTGCTTAATCTCTTTTTTTTGTGATCCTCAGTGAGGAGTTTGGGTACCCATCTTGAGCACAATTTTTTAAAGTTTAGGTTTTCTGACACAATTTTGAACAGTACTGACTTGGACACTTGAGGAAATTCCATAGAGAGAGCGGTTATTGTGAACCGTCGGTCCTCATGAATTTTTGCGTCAACTGCAGTAACCAAATCTCCCGTGATCACAAATGGCCGGCCTGAGCGATCTTCATCGTGGACATTTTCGCGGCCATCTTTAAATTCTCGGACCCATTTCCGCACTTTACCTTCACTCATTTCCTTGGCACCATACACCTCACAAAGCTGACGGTGAATGTCAGCAACCGACATGTTTCTTGCAGTCAAAAATCTTATCACTGACTGAATCTCACTCGCGGCGGGTGATTCGATAATCTTAAACATTTTAAAGATCCACAGTAATGCATACAGGTTAGCTACAGAGCTGCAACTGACATGAAGTTGTTCGCTAGGAATGCCGGGAGGCGGGGCGCACGCTCATTACGGCAGGAACGCGAACTACTACCGTGTACGGGAGAACGGCCCTTACTTAAAAAACAGCCCTCGTATTTTGAAATTTTCATGTAAAATTTTACCAGTTGTAAATTTTGAGATCTTTACTCCCTTACAGTCAATAATCGGTTTTCATTGATTGCCTTTATACATTTACAGATGCATTTATTTATTACAAGATTTCTAGATGTTTCAACAAATGTTTTTCTTGAGAAAGGACTTCTGCACACAGTGGTGTATCTAATGAGAGGGTAAAACGTCCTTGTTTACAAGGGTCAGCAACCAACTTTTGAATTGCAACTTTATGCTTTTGGAGTGTAAATACTAGTTATTATTATTTATTAAATTATACATCAAATTAAACCGTAAAACATTCTGATGTGCCTATTTAAATATAATTTTTGTTAAGAAGTTAGATTAAGAAGATGACTGCAAAAATTACTAAGTGATTAATTTTAGAACGACTAGTTATGGGTCATTTGCTAGATTGAGGCCGATATAATATTTTATACAAATTTAAAAACTATTTTATTTTTACTATTTTCATTCTTCAGGTGTGAAATAATTACCTATAATCTCTAAGAAGTATCTAATTAGGTAGATTTTGAATACAAAATCAACCTATTGCTGCAATTATTGTTCTTATGGTAGAACCTAAGAATAATTCCTAACTCCACCATTACCCTCAGAACCCTAAACTGAATCTATCCCCCTCCTTCAAAAGTTTTTATATGTATATATGCTATACAACATGGCTTGTAGAAACGATAACAAAAAAAGGAAAAAAGTGTTCCAGAATGCTAGATATCATGACGTAGTTCGTTGGCCAGCTTGGTAGACCATTTTGTTTTTATATGGCATTTCAAACTTTAAAGTATTCAAAACTCAGTTATTTATAAACCCAGAAAAAATAATAAATGTTCTGGAATGCTCATAACATTTCCTAAACTTTTTTATAAACAATGTACTAAGTACCATAAACAGTTTTCATGATATTGACATGTAGATCACATGAGAATAAATTAATAATATGTCAGCTGTCACAAAATCTGCCTACTTTTTCCAATTGAGCTAGAAGGACTATTATAGTATTTATAATATTAGTCCATAGAAAAGTAGTCATGTGTCCCTCTTAAATTTGTTAACATCTCTTACACTACAATCAAATTAAGATTGAATTTTAATACAGTTTTTTATGTATGAATCATTATGCTAAGTGTTTATTTTCTCTTAAATCGGGTTAATTAAATTTTAGCTAATTCCCTATTTTCAGATGTAATCAAGAAATATACTCAAAACTCAAGTGAATAATTAGAATTATCCTAAATAAAATGAGTTTAAATGTGACATAAAAACTTCATTTCTTCAGGCAGACATGATAATGTGCATTTTGTTCTCAAAACAAAGGTTTTAAAAACAAAGCCATACAATTCCAGATCCAAATTTCCTCCATCACTATTTTAGAATTATGGTCTTGGTGACGGCAATTCTGTGAACTGTGCAATGTTGTGAGCAGAGGCAGAGTTGACAAGTGACATGGTGATGAAGACAGTGGCTCTGTTGGCAGCCAGGCCTCAACATCGTACGAGGTTTGAGTTACCGCAGTTAGGAGAGGAACACAGGTTAGTCACATGACTTTTAGAGCATTAGTTCTCAGTAATTTAAAGTCTTATTAGTAAAATGGGACATAATATTATGAACTTGGTAATCATAGTATTAAAAGTTTAAAGTTTCAGTTAAGAAGAATTCATTTTATATAACATTTGAATTATATATAATTCTTGTAGAAAATTTGTAGAAATGTATACAAGAAGAAACCATTTTAATTTAAGACTTCTTTTTAAAATATAAAATAAACTGAATCTGAACTATGAGTGTGAAATTTTATATATTTTGATGCTATTAAGGTTTGAGGTAAAATGAGGATTTACTGTTGTATTGTGCTAACATATCTTCACATAAATATGAAGTGTATAGTTAGAAGGTGGAGCTGATACTATCCTCAAGCACAATACCAACTGTTCATGTATTGTTGTAGTGTGATCAAGCTGTCAGCCCAGTCAGGAACATCCCCTGCTCTAGATGTAGTGGTTGTGGTTGACCCAGTATCCAGAGGAGCTCAAAAGATTGGGCCAATACTCTCTGTCCTCCAGCACACCACCAACTGCAATATCCGAATCTTCCTTAACTGTATTGACAAACACTCTGATATGCCTCTAAAGAGGTAAGTTTGAATGTTTGTATTTAAGATGTATCATAAGTCTGCCCAGTTTGTCTTGGTGTATCTTGAAATCAAGATAACATAAGACTAGTTTAAACATAATTAGTGATAAAATGCATGTCTCAAACCACTTTTCAATTCAAAAATCAGTTTTATCAACCTATTGAAGGAACAACAATGGGGAACCCTTTATCATGTTTTATTGCAAATATTTTCCTAGCAAAAATTAAATTAAACGCCAAACCAAATGTGACTTATTTCCCTAGAGTGTGGTTACGTTATGTAGATGACATTTTTGCCATATTTAATAGAAACCAAGAGCTTCAAAATGTTATTAACCAGCTAAATACATTTTATCCGACTATTAAATTTACTTTTGAAATTGAAACTAATTCATCATTGCCATTTTTAGTTGTATTAGTGAAAAGGAATAATGGCGACATAGAATATGACATTTACAGAAAACCCACTTGCAACAACAGATACATACTACACGATTCAAACCATCCACCCTCCACCCTCCCAAAAAAGAGCTGCTTTCCACACAATGATTAATAGATTACTTACAACACCTTTAAAACACGATGGGTACATGAAGGAACTAAGAATTAAAGGTATAGCAGCTTTCAACAGATACTCAACTAAATTAATCAACAGTTTATTAAAAAAAAACAAAAGAAGAATTTATCAAAAACATCAAGAACTACTTTAAAAAGTGAACAAAAAGAAAAACGAAACTGGCAATCCATGAGTTATGGTCCATTTTATAAAGAAATAAAAAAAGTATTTAGAAAACATGTTGACATGAACATAACATTTTGCACAACAAATAAGATAAATAACCTAATTGGAAATCCAAAAGATAAAATTTTAGATGAAAAAAAAGTGGCATTTACAAAATTAACTGTGAAGATTGTGATAAGATTTACATTAACCAGACAAAAAACCATTAAAAAAAGATTTAAGGGACACGAAAGATATTATAAATACGGACAAACTGAAAAATCAGCCATTGCCAAACATGCATCTGAACCAAATCACACCTTTAAACACTTCACATTATTAAAACAAGTCCATAAACAAGAAGAACTCAATGCTTATGAAACATTATACATAAAAAAACGTAAAGATAAAATATTAAACAATGATTTTGGACCGATTCAAAATTCACCATTCCTTTAAAATATAACTAAATTCTTTTTGACCAAACATTTTATACATATACTAATATTTATTTTATTTGACTTTTAACAATATAAAAATTTTGTATTAAGTTTTACTCAGCTGATATTTGTTTTAAATTGTTGATTCACACCTGACGATGGCATCTTTCATGTCGTAAGGCCTCATGTTAAAATATAAAAATTATTGGAGAATTGTGAGTTTTCTTTTAGAAAATAACTGAAAATTGTTTTTACAATAAGAGCTCCTCCTTCAATGACTGAGTAACACAGTCAACAAAAATCTTAAAGAAAACTGGGCACAACTTGAAGCTTTGTGTTCACAATAATAAAACAACCATGACTGTGGAATATTTACAATACTCCATGCAAAGTTACTCCTTGACAATATAATGCCTAAGAAGTGTGTTCTCCCTGACGACAATGCATTATTGATAAATAATCAAATCATTATGGAAAAAAAATTAAATACCATTCAAGCAATGTCATATTATTGGAAGGAGGTCTGTACTGACTCTGAACTATATCAAGTAAAGAAAGTAGTTATCAAATAATTGACCTGATGCTGCAAATATAATAACAGTAAATTTTAGTGAAAATGAGGAAAGTGGAATGATGTGGGGGATACAAAACCATCTTTGTCACCTATAAAAGTGAAAAATAATTCTCCAAACCAGGTTCTAAAACACTGCAGCACTTTACCTGGTCTGCTTAAGAATAAATAATAAGCTACATATGAATAAAACTGTGCATTTTACAAGTTTAAGTTTTGTTTAAACGAAATGCTGGAATACAATGTGTAATTAATAGTATTGAGTTAGACAAATTTACCTCATCTGATAAAGTTATGTTTAATTGTGGCTACAATGATATGTAACAACATAGTACTGAAAACATTTACAGGATGCTGGATTATGTGATTATGAACTGCAATGCAAACATATCAGGTATGACATAAGATGTTCAGGTTTTGAAATACATAATAAGATATTCCTAATAAATTATATCTGGAAGACCTTCACTGATAAAAGTAATTTAAAAATAATGGACTTGTAACTTTTCAAGCAGAATATGTATGCAAAGCACGGTGTGCATGTATCAAAAAAGGGAAAAAAGACTTAGGAAGGATTATTGCAGATGAAGTGAGTGATATAAAACCTCATCTTAAATCATCACACGTCTCAACAGCCACTGAGCACCAGCACTTAGCCTGATAGTGTTTTTGTTTCTTTGACTGGGGCTGCCGCCGCACTCACCGATATTATCACGATGCCGTCCATGGATGCTGCTGTGCTGACTGAAAGGTATTATCAACTGAAACCTCTACTGCACTAATGGATATTACCAAATCACTGAATGCGGATTCTGCTGTGCTGACCATTAGGAATGTATTGACTGAGACCCCTAGAGTACAGATGCATACTATCATGTCGCTGATTGGGGATGCTGCTGTGCTAACTGACAGGGATATACCAACTGAGACCCCTATCACACCATGTCACTACTGTCACACTACAGTAGAACCTCGGTTAACCGAGGTAATTGGGGACCGAGGGTACCTCGGATACGGCGAACCTCGGATAACACGGAACGTAACCTAAAAATCGTTACCACCGGGGCTAAAAATTAGCTCAAGATATACTAAAACATGAACAAAAGTTATTAACTGAACTGTTGTTTAGTTTTATTAGTACAAGAAATGTTATTAGTACGCAATAAAACGTGAGAGGAAACGGTAACACTCACAATACTAAACACTGTTTTAATATAACACTCAATTTATTGCACAACTGAATACGTATGATATAGGCTACACAATGTACAGAAGTTTAGTTACAGTACAGTATTCCCTGTTTACAAAATTAAATCAAAGAAATGAAAATTAATTTACTGTACATTGTACAAAAATAAACAAAGTAAGCTAATCTTTTTTCCCAAAGAAATCAGTTATTGTTTTTTGACTTAGATTAGAGGATCTTAGGCTAGCCGCCCTGTTTGCGCCAGCGTCGCAGCCAAACTAAATCGTTTGTTGTTGCGGTTTTCTTGTTGTTCAATGTATGCCAGTGCTCCCTCGATCGTTCTTAGACCTTCTGTATGTGATATTTTCTCATCCGCCCCATCAGGTTCATCGCTGTAAAAAAAACTTTTGTTTTACGTAACCGTAACGCAATCAAAAGGCAGCAGTTGGAATTGGTATGAAATTAGTTTTGGATTGATGAATGGGCAACATTTAACTAAAGTGTAACAAATATAGTTGTGTTAAAAAATTGATGTTGGATTATGTTTTTATGTTAAAATTTTGCATAAATAAAAAATCAAAAACTTACTTGTCATCATCTTCTGGTTGGTTGAGCATCTGGATAATCACGTCATCAGTTAGGGCCTGATCCTCATCTCCATTGAATCCATTCACTGATGTCCTCTGCACTGATGGGCTCAGCCACTGGAAGGGTGGTTACAAAGATTCACAAGCTCTTCATTTTCAGGAGGACATGCTCTTGGCTGGTTTTCAGGAGCAGCTGTCTCTTGGCGGCTTGCCTTTTCAATTCCGAAAAAGTTTGCGCCATGACCTTCTATAGTGTCCTCCCTAACGTTATCCCAAGCTTCTGACACCCAGTAGACAACATCTTTCATTGTGATTAACTTGAGAGCATCAGTGACACCCAGCCCGTCCTCTAGCTTCTCCAGTAGATTTCTAAAGCAGCCTCTTTTTTGTAGTTTCGCTTAAAAGTTTCTAGAACTCCCTGGTCTAGAGGCTGGATGAGGGCAGTAACGTTTGGAGGCAAAAATAAGGCTCTAATGCCATCGCTGACTAGCTCATCAGCATCTGGATGGGACGAAGCGGTTGTCAAGAATAAGAAGGGCCTTGCGAGGGAGTTTTTTGTTCTCCAAGAAAGCTTCAACGACTGGAACGAATTCCTCAAAAAACCATTGTTTGAAAATCCGCGAGTCCAATCCATGCGTTTTTCTGGTTTGTGTATGTGCTGGGAAATGTGTCCACATTAGTATTTTTAAAAAGCACGTGGCTTTTTATACTTGCCTATTACAACTGGTTTGAGTTTCAAAACTTCCTGCAGCATTGGCACATCCTAAAACTGTAACTCGATCTTAGATTTCTTATACCCAGGAGCTGATGTTTCCTGCTGACTGGCTAAAGTTTTTGAGGGCAACATTTCTGAAGTTAAGGCCTGTCTCATCACAGTTGAATATTTGATCGGATGTAAGACCCTCACTCAAAAATCAATTTTCCCTTATTTTTTCTTCAAAAACTGTCACATCAGTTTCATTACCTGAAAGTTTTTTTCCCCAGATATATTAAGTTGCCGCACTCCATAACGGTTCTTCCATCGCATTAACCACCCGGAAAACTAGCGGTAAATGTAAAAGGTTCATCGCCATCGCCAAAAGATTTATGGAAATCTAGCGCTTTTGCCTGCAAAATAGGCCCACTTATTGGACTTCCCCTTGCTCTCATTTCCGAAAACCATAAGAATAAAGCCTCGGAAGTTTTTTTCATACTCACACTTTTTAAACGTTTTTCTCTCTGAATTGCAATTGGAATTTAAGCTCTGAGCACCCCATTTTTTCTAACTCAGCAGCCCTCTTCCTCCCTCCAATCTCCGACGGTAACCTCACCAACACCAAGTCTTTAGCGACTGTTCTTATTGACTCACCATTGTCCAAGACGACGAATCGCATTTAGTTTAGTCTCTAAGGACACAACGACACGTTTGCGTTTAGCACTCATTTACACCTACTGTAACTGCACTTAAACACACAATAAAAAAACAGTGATAGAACACTTGACTTGTAAAAGTAAACAAAGGACTGCCCACTGAGACGAAATGGCGTCTTCGGGCAGACCGATGATGCACGAACACATCCGAGCTGAAGCTGTACACCAGGACAGCCCACTAGATGCGCAATAAGCTACGGAGTTCGAATCGGGGTGGTGGTGGGGAGAGCGAGTGGCTCAGTCGCGTCTCGGCATTGAAACAGTTCGCATTGGTCCGGCGCGGCGAGCGGTGTCGGGTTACAACACCTGCAGCTGCTCTGGCGAGCGGTGGTCGGGTGACAGTGCCGTATGCATTCGGCAAAGATAAGCGCTAAGCTACGCAAATATTTGGCCGAGGAAACACAACAGTTGCCAACAATTTACTGTACAGTAGTTTTAAACGCATTGCAGGCTAGCGTGCGTATTGCGATAAAAGGAGCACCCAAACGCTCATTACTGTACGTAGTTTGTGCGTGTTTCTTTTGCTTTTTAAAATAAAAAAAATCGTCCGTAGGACGGCCTCGGTTAAAACCCGGAGTCTCGGTTAAGCGAGGCTCGGTTAACCGAGGTTCTACTGTAACAGGAATATATGTTTATGGAAGTCATAAAGTTAATGTGTGATAGGCCTGCCTTGTATAATGAGTTTACCTCCACACACCTCTTTAATACAAAGAACAATACAACATTTCAGTATCCCCACCAAAATCTCTCCTTATTTGAAAAAAGTTCATTATACATGCCTTTTAAAATGTTCAACAATATATCTCCCCATGTCGCTTGTCTTAATAAAAAACAGATGTTAAAGGCTGTAAAGGATAAGTTGGTTAAGGAGGCATATTACTCCTTGGATGAGAACCTGCTTGATAGCTTTAACTAATTCACTGCACCCTCCCGTTTTTAATAAGTTTTAATATTTTAATTTTAAAAATTTATTTTTACTATATTATCTGTTGGTCTATTATACAGTATTATAGGCTGTTATAAGTACAAATTGATTTACAAAATGTATTTTAGCTTTAGTTACGCTAGTATTATTTACGCACCTGTATTGTATACCTTGCACCCTTATGTGCCCACTAATGACTAATTACTACTTGTATTTAAGAATCAACAGAAGTATTAGTAAGCTATTACTTTAAAATTTATAACTTCATTCTTGTTTCAAACATTTTTTTTTCTTGCAATGATTATGAAATAGGATATCTAAGATTTTACTTGCAAAAGCTAATGTATCTATGATGAAGGTAAAGAAGCTGTAAAAGTGATGCTTACGCAATATTTGTAATCTTCAGCCAATCACATTACAGGTTCTAATATTTCTATACTATTTAAAATCCAAAAGCACATACTACATGTGGTTACCGTGTTGGCTCAACTTAGCTATAAGAATTATTGATTTATTGAAAAAAGTGTAGCTTTTATTACTGTTTATACATTATTATTTATGTTGGTATACCTGTTTGTGTTAACAGTTTCTACCGCTACGTGGTAGAGCCAGAGGTGACGTTCACTCCTGAGGGGAGACTGGGACCAGGACCACTTGCCAGGTTCTCAAACATGCCGCCAGCACCACTGCTCACACAGAACATGCATGTCCCTGACAACTGGCTGGTGGAGGCGGTAGCTAGCCCCTATGACTTGGATAACATTCGGCTAGAGGAGGTCGAGAGTGTGGTTCACAGGTTTGTTACACTCCAGTCATCAGAATAAGTAAATGTTAAAAAGGTACAATAGCAGTATAAAACACTCCCACAATACCAGGAATAAAAATGCTGCATCTATTAATTTTAATAGATTGAGCAAAACTCTTGAAAGAAAGCCATTTTGTTATTGCACTGAGGGTGTACAACCATTTGTTACCCTTTGTCCTAAAGTACAATAAAAATATATTTTTGAATAAATATTACTTATGGCTGTTAGATAACCCATTTTGGCACTGGACGAGTTCTTCCGATTAAAAAACATTTTATTTTAAATTCCCCAATGCCACTGACTGTATTTTGAGTATTGTGGTTTGTGTTTGCATAACTTAAGATATAATTAATCTAAGTTTTATAACTGACTTGGCTGTATTTATAACGAAAGCTGTAATGAGACTTTGTCAATGATCTTTATATTACAGCAATAAAAAATGTTTATTGATTAATTGATCATAAAAATAATTGTAACTTTAACATGTTCACTACCAAGATGCATAGCAGTGGTGTGTGATGATACTAAACATTATCAGACATGAGACACTTGGTAGCCAGTGTTAATTGATTATGACTAAAATAATATGGTGGGAAATTTACTGTCACTTAAAACTTATGATAATAATAATAAAATTAAATAGTTATAATTTCTGTTGTTGAGAGGAAAGAAAACACGTTGAACTGTCTCTGTGTGTTACTTCTTGATAGAAAGTAATTTATAGAGACTTGGTATGTTGGTCTCTTTTTGTCTAAGAAAGAAATGTCAAATGGATTTTTGGTAAAATGTCAGCCCGTTTGTTACTACAATAACTCTTTATTATGTTTTGTTGAAGCCTTTGGTACTCCGCTGCATTGATTTATTTTCGTTCCCTTACATTTTAACTTGTTTGTTATTATTACTAGTCTCTAATTCATTTAAAATTTATATCAATCACTACAGGTTAAATGTTGTAAATTTTGCTCTCAAGTGTAAACTTAATTTAACATATTTATGTAATATCCTACTGGATTACCATTTATTTATCAATATTTTGTGTGTTACAGTCAATTTGAGCTAGAGTACTTGCTGCTGGAGGGTCACTGCTTCGAGTCCACATTGGGTAACCCCCCGAGGGGTTTACAGATCACCCTGGGCACAGAGTTGGAACCGGTGCAGGTAGACACAATCGTCATGGCTAACCTAGGCTACTTCCAGCTAAAGGCTAATCCTGGAGCATGGGTACTAAGACTGCGACAGGGACGCTCCGCTGATATATTTGATATAACAAGGTATTAGTACAACCTTAGTTTTATAGCTTTACATCTAAAATGAAAATATTATACTGTCCCTAGTAACAAGCATAATTTGATTTAGTTAAATTGTTATTGTTACTAATTGTAAATATAGTTATTCCTTAAAAATATTTGGGATAATTTTCTTATGTTGCAATTAGTGTGTTATAAAGAACATGTTTGACTTAGTAATGTAAACTTGTATCTCATAAGATACGGTAATTTTATTGTTATAACTTTTATTATGTTCAGTATCAGTTAAGGAGTGAGAATGTTTCAGCCATGAGGGTTCAGACACTCCAGAGAACTCGACAGACATAAAGGCTCTTATCAGCTCATTCCGTCCTCATGTGCTCAAGCTGAAGGTGACCAAGAAACCTGATAAACAGCACATGGATCTACTGGGAGATGATGACCAGGCTCAGTCGGGCATCTGGAACTCTATCACCAGGTACAACTACTTGCCATTACGTGATCTTCAAGTTTGAAGTCAAACATCTCCATAATGGTTTATCTGCTCCAAGAGCAAAAGACTTTAAATTTGTTTAGCTATATTTTGTACATGGTAAAAGATTCTTATAGAAGCAGAATACATATTTGAATTAATTCAAAAATAAACTAAACCATTAGTAAAAACCCTAAACAAAAAATTTAAATGAAGTTAAATAAACTATTTGATACAAATATATGGAAGCTTAATCAACTTGCAATTACAAATTTCATCCTAAATTGGTAAAATTTAATCAAGTAACTTTCCACATTGATGAAGTTATGCTGTTAGAGAGAGGGTTAAAACACAATTAAGCCTCAAAATATGATTATCATTAAAAAAATAAAACTTTTTATTGAACACTTAAAGTGCTATCCAATTGTTATTGCTAAATAATGCAAAATGAATTGGTTTATAAAAATCATTTTCTTTCTGAGACATATACTCTGAATTACGTTCATATTTAACCTTGTGGTACAATTGAATAATTTTTGTATCACTAGAAAAACTGAAGGGAGTGTTAGAAATCTAACTACTTTATTAAACTTATTTTCGAGTAGCTTAAAAAGTAATAGAAATTACCTGAGTTTAAGAAAGCAATGTATTTCATAGCCAGCATTCAATGTTAAGAATTTATTAAGGAAAAACATTTTAATTTCAATATTTTTATACTTTGTTTCAGTTTTAAACATTGAAACATTACTTAAATACAGAAAATGATAAAACATCAGACTCATTGTATGAATAACAATTTTTTAATAATAAATATCACATTGTAAAAGATAATAGTTGATAGCATTCAATACCATACATCCATTTCATACATATTCTACTCGTAAGTTGATCTGACAAAGTATTAACGTAAAACATGTATACTTCAAATTCAAGAACAATAATAATTTTGGGACTGTCTTGTTATTAGTTTTTTTACAAGTGTAAAGTAAATAGTTATTTTTGCTCATCATTTTTGTCATTGCTTGATAATTTTAATGCTTGTAGCACCATTACATAAGCACATATAAGCACTCAAGGGGTGACCATTTTATGAATGTCATGAGTGTTTATATGTGCAAAACTATTGTTTGTCTTGTTTTGTGATGATGGTTCCGAGTTAGTTTGTCAGAGTGTGTGGGAAGTATGTTTTAGTAGTTTAGAGATGTGCTGCATACCTCGTGCCGCCTCTGTGCTTATCGATCAATGATAGACCAGTTTTTGTCTCAGAGGCGGCAGTTTGTTTGTACCACTTATGCCACAAGCCCGTAGATCCGTGCTCTACTGCCGCGCCAAAAATAAAAAAATCTGTTCAAATAGAAAAATATATTTGTATGCAGACTCTTTTCCTTTTGTTACGTAGAAAAATAAAATAAAATAAGCATTGAGTTTTTATTTTATTTTTTTAGTAATTAATGAGCGCTAATCAAAAGTTAGGCAGCAACTACATAGTGTTCTAAGGGTTAAAGGTGTAACCCAGTAAGATGTGATCTAACATTATTATCAAGTATTACTATGGCTATAATTTATTTCCCCTATTTTAATTATCTATACTTTATTAATTTTACTTATTTATTGGTATAAGTAGGTATTAGAGTATACTGATTGTATTGTATTCTTTATTTATTTCAATTGATGAGTGTGTGTTTTTATCCTACTCATTATATACCAATTAAATTACATATACACTTGCGGTTAAATGGATAAATGAGTGAGAGCTGGTCAAAAATTACTTAGAATTATGGTTGATACAAAGGAATATATTCTAAGAAACAATTAATAGGTTTGGATTGATTTTTTAATTATATAAAATTATGATACATACCAAAAATCTAATAAACATAATGAAACACACTTTCTGGATGTACCTCATATCATTAAACTTAGTATCACTGGTAGTGTTTAGTATTTTATAAGTTTAAAATAACATTCAGGAACAATTCATTACACTTTGTTTTTCTTCTATCAGTGTCAGTATAATACCATAACGGAATGCTTTACAGCACATTCAGCTCAACCAAGGACGAGCCAGTGGATCCAGCTGATGCAACCATAAACATTTTCTCTGTGGCATCTGGTCATCTTTACGAGCGTTTCTTACGCATCATGATGCTTAGTGTCCTCAAAAACACCAAATCACCAGTAAAATTCTGGTTTCTTAAGAATTACTTGTCACCTACATTTAAGGTAAACATTAAAATAAGGTGAATGAGCTAGAAATTCTATTATTTATAAGAAATAACTTTACTTGTTCATTATTTCTATATAATTTACTGAAACAAAGTTTTACTCAACCTTATATTGTAGCGCCAACCTCTGTGAGCCAATTTTTGTTGTATAAACTCACAAACTGGTTTTTCTGAAATCAATAGAGAAGTTTTTCATAAGGAAGAAATTGATCATTAGCCGAGCTAGATTTTTTCATGTCGAAATGAGATGGTATCAAAAGAGGTAAAAATAAGAAACAATAACATTTTACTCAGATTATATTTTTTCCATCTTAATATACTTACAACTAACCGTCAGATATATAAATAAGTTATATCACTGGTAGATAAATAAATAGACTAAAAGTTACCACTTTCATGGTATATATATGGTTACCTAATGTGATGATTTAACATTTATTTCAATATCTGACAGTTGGTTTTAAGTGTGTGCTAAGATAAACAGGAGAAAAACATAATTCAACATATTTGTTTTGACCTTTTGCTGCTCTCCTATTTTGCTACTTACATCAAACCTAGCATGGTTCTTTGTTTAAAGTTTGTTATTGACGATAGAAGGTTTGACAGGATAACAGGATCGTTATGGTTACATAAGGTATAACACAACGTTTCAAGGATTGGAATCTATCCTCTTCGTCTGAAATTCTGTTAGCAAGGTTTTCAATTAATATCTCTCTTAGAGAAAATTCTTTTATTGATTTCAAGAAAAACTTGGTTGTGTGCTGGCTTATATAACGCAAATTGGCTTTCGGCTCTTTGTCTACTAATACATTCGTGATGATATGGGCCATTATGGCTCATGCTGTCTTCACAGGTAGCATCAGTGGCACACAAACAATTCAAATATGTACATTGTACAACGTGACAAAGAGGATAGATTCCAATCAATCGAAACGTTATCCTGTCAACCTTCTATCGTCTACAGCAAACTTTAAACAAAGAAACTGTAAGATGTTGTTATGTCATATGTATTGTGTACAAGATGACTGAGAAGAGAAACTCAATGTAAGAATGTGATCTGCAGTTGAAGGAATGATGTGGGAAACTCAGATTAGGCAGGAAGAAGCACATTTTGGGCGGAAAACAGTGTGGATGTGGGCTGCTAGTAGCTCAGATGGCCATAATTAACATTATATTCAACCAACCGGCTTCGACAATTTATGGCCTAATAAGAAATGCCAAAACTATTGAAAATTATTATTTTTTCTACAAAATTGGGTTGATTTACTTAACAACTTACCAAATATCCTATTATATGTTTTTAACATAAAATTATTTGTTTTTGACATTTTACATGTTTAGTATACCGATAATATGAAAAATTCATAAACTCTTGGTCTTTACGAACATGTATAAAACCATGTCAAGATTTGTATACTGTTTAACTGGTTATTGCCTTTTTTAGGATTTCTTGCCTCGAATGGCACAGGAATATGGGTTTGAGTATGAGCTAGTACAGTACAAGTGGCCGAGATGGCTTCACCAGCAGACGGAGAAACAGAGGATCATCTGGGGCTACAAGATACTCTTCCTGGATGTGCTCTTCCCTCTTCATATAAAGAAAATCATATTTGTGGATGCTGACCAGGTATGCCAAGTATTCAACTTTTGAAGTGAACCAAAATGTTCTGTGTTAAATTTAATTGCTTGAATGTTTACAATATTATTTATAATAAACTGTTCTTGTTATAGGTTGTGAGGGCTGACATGAAGGAACTTGTTGATTTAGACTTAGGTGGTGCTCCATATGGATACACCCCTTTTTGTGATAGCCGCACGGAAATGGATGGTTTCAGGTTGGATATGTTTGCATTATATATTGATATTCTTAAACAGGCAGGATACGATATAATTTCAACAACGTATCAAATGTATCTTACTAAAAGCACACATAGACTACAATATGTATATATATTGGAATATTCCATACTCATATTCAGATTTATTTGTAAATCAAGTATTCAGATATTAAAATACATGACGTAATAATTAGCCATCTATGAGAGTTTGATTATTTTGTTAGTGACAATGAGACTTGATACTCAGGACAAGTGGTTTCATTAAGTATTGGTGTTGGAAATCATGGTAATATAATTAATCATTGATATTGGTGATTGGTAAGTGAGTACAAAGTTTTTAGTTGCAAAAATATGGGTGCCATAAACAAAAAAAGAACTTGGAAAAACATGTGATAACCAAATTAACAGTCTCGTACTGGCCAGATTTGCTTTAACGATAACAAAACTATTAAGCATTGTTATATTCTTAGTTACAAATACTATTGAATTCACTATCGAGAATCAAGACCATAGTTTCGGTATGACCATCGGAATCTAATTTTTTTATCAGTCTATCTATATTTGAAATTAAATAGTTTTGCACGAATTACAATAGTTTATTGAGTTTAGTTTTTAGAATAATGTAGTTCTAAATTTTAGTAGATGAAAAGAATTTGATGTGACACAAATGGAAGAGGTTTAAATAAAGGGTGTACGAGTCATTATTTTTTAGTTTGATCTGTAAAGTATATTTTCACAGATTTCGGCTGAGCATAAATATTCTAAGAATTTTGTTGGTCATTTTTGTTAATAATTTAGTGTTTTATATCCTAGTGGAGACAGTGTTTGTTTACCATCTTCATTTGTATAGCACTATGTTTGTGTGATGTGCAGATTCTGGAAGCAGGGCTATTGGCGGAACCATTTGCAAGGGCGCAGGTACCACATCAGTGCCCTTTATGTGGTGGACTTAAAGCGGTTCCGTCGTATCGCTGCTGGAGATAGATTGCGTGGCCAGTACCAAGCTCTTAGTCAAGACCCCAACAGTTTGTCTAACCTCGACCAGGTTCTTACCTCATATTTTTATTTCAATAAAATAGTCTTATTTTACTTTTATGTATTTATACATAATTATTACATATAAAAATATAATATATTTTTATATGTAATAGAAATTCTTAAATTTGTAAACAACAATTTGATAAATAAATTCAGACTATAATTCTATGCTATAATTCAGTTTAATGTATATTATATAAAAAGTACACATCTTAGAACTACTCTTTCTAAATTTTTATGATTACTCATTTGATGTAACACTTTGAAATCAAATTTTTATATTCTGTATAATATTTTATTGTCCAACATGTGTTGATTTGTTACTACTAAGCCAATTTCCTCATTATGCTGATGATGATAATTTAAACTTTTGTATTGCAGGACTTGCCGAACAACATGATACATCAAGTAGCTATCAAATCACTGCCTCAGGAATGGCTATGGTGCGAGACGTGGTGTGATGACAACTCTAAGACTTCAGCAAAAACCATTGATCTGGTCAGTATCATTAGAGCTGATTAAGCTATTGATTGAACCAATTTATGACAGTAGCTGGTAGCCTCCTTTCTTAGTACAAATTCTGTAATCAATGTTCAATTTTATATTGAAGTTCTTATGTGCATTTATTCTATCAAATATGTTTTTATGCAATGAGCTTAACCTGATGTTTGTCGATTTCACGTTGCACAGCTATTTTTAGAGTCATTTGATAATTCAGCTAGTTATTTTGTAAACTACATTAAAGTTCAAATATTATGAGGTATTATGAAACCTCTAGAGAATTTGTTTAATTTGAATAGCCTATAATGTGGCTGTGAATTGTCTTTATACACATCACAGCATCCTAAGAAATAGTCACATCATTTATCAACATCTGTATGAAACAAGCCACTTGTGAGAGAGAAACTTCTTTGATTTGCCCATATTCCCAAGTATTAAGTGATGTATTTGGCTACTGTAACCAACATGTTTACAATATGATTGCTTCAACAGGTTCATTATCACTGTTCTTTTAGAACGAATGACCAGTAGTGCTATGGGTACCTGACATTTGTTTACGTATTTGGAGCTGTTTCAATATTGTTTACGACTAATTAAAACAATTCTTTGTTTAAAGTCTGTTAATGAGGATGAAAAGTTATAAAAGATATTAACCATCTAAATTAATTTAATCACTAAATTTAGAACACACCAACTAATACTTAAAACTTTTATTTTTGTGAGACCTTTCGATAGCAAGGCTATCTTCGTCAGAAAGATCTCACAAAAATAAAAGTTTTAAGTATTGGTTGGTGTGTTCTAAATTTAGTGATTAAGTTAATAATAGCCAATACAAGCTCCATCTTTAACTAAATTAATGTCAACATGCTGTGATTTTTCATGTACAGTGTAACAATCCATTAACAAAAGAGGCCAAGTTAACAGCAGCTATGAGGATTGTTGAAGAATGGAAGGACTATGATGAAGAAATCAAGAGGGTTCAGTTAAGGTTAGGTGCGACTGATGATCATGAAGACGAAGAAAACACGTCTCATAGACAAAGTGAGTTGGTGATTCTTTGATAAATCTAAGTAAAGTACCTTGACTATGAGATACCAAATCAGCTATACCTCGTAGCTATTCTTATATTATTATTTCAGGTATTACACACATCTAGTAAAAAACTTAAATTCCAAAATATATCAGAATCTATAAAATATTTCAGCTAAGCAGGGTTGATCTCTTGTAATGTTATTCAAAATTCAAACTTTTCAAGTAAAGATTTCTTTTAGGGATGCTGTTTGTTAATCTTTATAATTATTGCTATAATTAGTAAAAATGTAATAACTCAACCATTACTATTTTTTACAAAAAAAATTGTAAATTTTGTAACATTTAGAAGATTGTGAAGACATCTCTCCTCCTCTTCCCCCCTCCAAGGTTCCTCCCTTCACACTCATCTGTGTGTGCACACACACTTACACACAAGTTTACAACCTTTTTGGAACCAACTATTTTTGAGTCAGGATATCCTCTTTCCACTGCAATGTTTTTACTGTACTTGTAAAAAAGAAAAATACATAGTCTATATATTTGTGTGGGAAAGTAATATAATTAATTGTGTAATATTGTGTGTAGGTCACAGCCAGCATACCGAGTTATGACACTGCGGCTCTCCTCTGTCGACCCAAGGATGTGGCCCAACAGCGAGTGACTGCTTTGTTTAAAAAGCAGATGTACACCACCTTATTGTTCACTGATTATGTTCTTTTTGTCCATTAGATAGTTTTACTCTATTTATCTAAATATTTTTTACTGAGATAGGATTGTGTGTGATGAACATTTTTAATGATCTCCTATAAATAAACCTAGACAGTAAAGCCTTTTTAAGGGATTAAACTAAACCGTTTTGTGTTAATAGCAATAAAACTTGAATGAAATGTGTGTTGATTAATAAAAGTAGAATGGTAAAAAACAATTGTAAACACCAAGATTTCTTGATCTTTGATTTCTATTCCTTTAATACTGCAGTTCCTAATTATAATTTGTATACAATCTTATAAAATTGTGTTAAATTATATAAAGGGGATAATGCAAAAGTACATAGTTTTGTTGTATCACTTATATGTGTACATTTTTTTTGTATAGCTTAAGATTCTATTGTATTAAGTTCAATTCAGTATCAGGGTATGCATGCGTGGTTCAGACAAGACACTCTGTGTATCATGCCATACCTTGTAATCATTGAATTTTGGCACCTGACATTTTATCAAATTGTTTTAAATAATTCCAAGTCCTAGGCTCTTACTGTGATATTCTGTACAGTAGAGATTACTACTGCTCCTTTTTTTAATCTTTAGGGTACCTATACATTTTGAGAATATTGTGAGCTTATCTCCTTCTCGATGTTTGTTTATTTCTTTAGTTGTTTGCTTTTTATAATTTTGATTAAACTGTGGTATGGTAAAATTTATACAAATTACAAATAACAAAGCTTTACACTATATATAATGTTTACTGTATTATTTTTAATTTTAATGCTCAATCATGATTTGTCAGCTGTGTTCCTTTATTTCTGATCTAGTTTATGAGTTTATTTTGAAATCAGAAACTGTATTTAACATGATCTGCTAGCAGCTGCATGGAATTTTTAAATCAGCTGGTAAGTCTGATATTTATACAGATTAGTAAGCTACAAATGTCCCAATATGTACTGAATATATTTTAGATTTTGCTGTTGTTCCTGTTCAAATAATACAGAATGATATTTATAAATTGTTGATGATTCACTGCACAGTAGTATGCGCTTTGATAGAGTATTGATTGATAACTAAATTGTTGGGTCTTAGTTGGTGAAACTAAATCATTTGATTAGAATATTCATTTGAGAACTCAATGTTCACAGACATGTAGCTCAGTAAGATAGACAAAAACAGTTATGGTTATTACCTAAAACATTTATATTTAATTTACATTCTGTATTGAGACAAGTATAAAATGCCGAACTACAATTGATTTAATGTTTGCACATACAATGAGCTTGGAATAATAAGTAGATATTACTCACATTCCTATTCTGAATTTTGATCAGTGGAAACAGCACGTGACTGTATCACAAGGATTAAATAAATAGAGTGAAGTTGAAATTTTATGCAATTATCCCAATCATAGTTAATAAGAAACATAATTTATTTTTTTATGTTTGCTAGTAATTGCTTATCTGTACAATCAATAAAGTTCTTAAAAATCAAGTTGGACAAGTTTTACCCTATGTTAGTGCTACATGTGGAGAACTGCTTAGTGTAAGGGGTATAAGTGACATGAACACCTGGATTCACAACGTTATTTTCAAATTTATTCGGACATTTAAAATATTAACAAGAATTACAAATAAAAAGTCACAGTTATTCTTATTTCCAATGTATGAGGCTTTTGAAAATGCCTTATGCAGCATTTGCTTGTCATAGAATAAAATATTGTGTCTATCTTAACTGTATGTCTATTGAAATTATTGATATTTTCATACTACTGTGCAGCTAATTCCATATTTCCAAGAACTTTGGAATGGCTAAATCATTCATTATGATGCCATAGTCTGACAATCCTTTCAGCATATGAAAATGTTAAACAGCATTTATTTTATAAAATCTCTTGTTTGTATCTCATCATGAGGTTTTATTCATATTTTTATCTTAAAAATCATAAAATATTATTCAAGCTTAATAATAAAACCATTTTCTTTGTTGCTAAGAAGTGCCTAAACTTGTATATTGGTGGAAATAGCCAATTAAGAGTATGGGTGGTAATTTTGCAGCTTTATAATATTGTAAGCGAATTAACAACTCAAGTTTACTTGAGTAGAACATGATGGAAAAAACCTCCTGGTGAAAGAATTTTAGAGTGATTGTAAAACAGCAATACAATTTGGTATATTGTGTTCCCCTATAAAAATTGTTGACTTTATAAAACTGAAATGTGTAGTAAATACTCTTCAGGCTTATATATTGCAGTTATAGTTTATTACCAAAAAGGAAATATTTATGTGGAAAGACAAACATTCTTCACAAAAGGCATATTTCCAAAATTGTTTCTTACAGGCTATAAAAATAAAAATATTGAATATGAATTTTGTTTGTGTCAATGTGTATATAGAAATTTCTTATACCCATAATCCAATAAATAAGACTTAACTAACCCTTTGAGTGCCGTGGCACCAGCATATCAGACACAGGAAAAACCTTGTAAATTGTGTGCGTCGATTGGCTCGACAATCCATACTTAGGCAATGTTATATATAGCACACAAATATCTCAGTAACCATATAGCAGCATTTGATGTGTTTCCATGTATCGATTAATGCCCTTTTATTTTTGTTTTCTTACTTTGGAATGATAATTACCTATGATGTTATGATCTAGCCTTACAAATCAGTTTGATGTGAATTGTGTATTATTGGCTAGTAGTACTGTTTACTTTGTTTTGTAATTGTGTTCTTATCTAAAAACAAGTCATAATGCAGTGTACAATTCACATTTATTAGTGTAAAATAATATTAAATTGATATTTGGATGTTTCCATAGCGATGAGCTTTTATCTGTTTTATTGTTTCCAGAGTTGCTGCCAAGTGCATAAATATTTGGCATATTATTCTCTTGTAAACACAAAAAAAATAATAAGTAATGGTTAAAGTTATGGTTTAAACTAATTTAAAAGTATTTTTATTTGCAATATAAAAATGCAAGTAGTCTTTCATATAGGCAACCTTAGTATAGGGTTGGTTTACAAACTTCTTTATTAAATTAATGTAATGAAAAGTAACTTTATTTATTAATATATTTATTGTAAACAGCAATGGGATCAAAAAATATCAAACTTGTTTGTATAATAATTTGCAATCCAATGATGCATAAAATGCAGGAACAGTTCTTGATTCCCAGTGGCTCCAATCTTGGTTCATTAATGTCATAAATTGTGTAGAATGGCTGTTGAATAAGAAGGTCAAGGAGTGCATTTTTAAAAGCGTCTACCTCGAGCTCTTTAAATGGTCGATGAAGATGATTCCATAATTTTCACCCAATGTAATTTGGTTTCTCCTCAAATATCAATAGAATAAAGTTATTTTCATTTTTGATGTTTTCTCCACCAAATGCACTAATATTTTAATAAATTAATGGAAACACTATGCAGCTATCATGACCAGATACTTGGAGAAAAAACTAAACAATATATATATATATTTTTTTTCCCCTGGGGCGGCCTACTGCCATGCACTTAAGCCTCAAGGGGCCTTTTGCGCACCCCGGAAAACACCATGAGGACTACCAGTCTACAACTTCAGCAGTTCAACAAACCGCCGAAAACAACCTATCAAGTCCTCCTGGGAAAACTCACCACCCTGTTCAAAGCTACCAAAGATGGCATACCGCTCTCTTGCTATTGCTGGGCAATCAAAAAGCAGGTGCTCAGCAGTCTCCTCCTGCTCATTACACCTTCCACAGAGCGGATCCTCCTGAAGGATACCAACTCTGTGTAGATGCTTCTTCAGGTGGACCATTGCCCGTAATGAGAACCAATGACCTTGGAAGACATTGATCTGTTTAATGAGAGAAGGTCCGAGGCCACCTTGGAGGAAGGTGACTGTAATACCATTCTACTCACTCTCAAACCCGGATGCAACCTCCACCTTCTCCCATGCTCCGCGCGAATCCATTTCGAGACAACCCTAGAGGATTCACACCTTGGAACACCGCAGAATGGTTGAGGGCCCGTCATAATTGTTGCTGAGCCCTGGTTGGCCAGGGCATCAGCTCTTTCGTTCCCAGGAATCCCTCATGACCAGGAACCCAACAAACGGTTACATTGTTGATTCTGGCAAGGGAGGAAACGGTCTGATAGCAAATCCCAAACCAGTTTGGATTTGATTGCGCAAGAATCCAGCGCCATCAGCGCTGCCTGACTGTCACGTGAAAATGTTAATCGTCTTGCCCCTATATCGCAGACGAAGATTCTCACGAGCACATTCCATAATGGCTGCCGACCTCCGCTTGAAAGACTGTCGGATACGGACCATAGGAACCACCAGCTCCCTACATGGTCTCACTCCCAGAATTCCAGCGCCTGTGGCCGCTTTTTGTTTTAGAGCCGTCGTCTGTGTACCATTCGAGCTCCGCTGGTGGAAAGAGGTTGCTTCCCTCTGACCAATCATCCCTTGAGGGCAAAATAATCCTAAAGGGTTTGTCAAAGGAAAAAACTTTTGTGGCATCTGATCAGAGATCATGTGCAAAAACATTCTCCTGTATCAGAGTGCCAATTCTGCAGTGCCCACCGCTGCAGCCCGACCAGAATCCCGTCTGCTGAAGACAGTAGGCACTCTTCCTGGCCATAGCTCGAATGACAATGTCCAGGGGGGCGAGATTAAGACAACAGTCCAGAGCCGCGCCTGGCGCATAGGAAAGGCCCCTGTGATAGCGAGGCAGGCCATCCTTTGGATACCTGCCAGACGTGCTACCACCGTCTTGGCTTCCGTTTTTGGCCACCATTACGACAGCTCCGTACATTAGTGCAGGTCTGACCACAGAAACATAAAGCCAGTACAAGAGCCTCGGCTTCAGTCCCCAGGGCCCACCTATCACACGTCTGCATTGCATTAGAGACCACTTACCCCTGGCAATGACCCTTTTCTAGATGAGGTCCCCAGTTTAGAACCCTATCTAGGATCACGCCCAGGTACTTGACCTCAGGCTTCAGCTCAACGGGTGAGCCTTTAAATAGAAAGGGACCAATGCCCTCCATCTGTCGCTTCATAGTAAAGGCAACCACGGCAGCCTTGGTGGGGTTGACGGTGAGGCCAACCTTATCACACCAGTTTCCCACCATGTTCAGAGCAGCATTGGTCAGTTCCGTGATTGTTGTGTTGAACTTGCCACTCACAAGAATCACAATATCATCTGCGTATCCTTGTGCAAAGACACCGCTGCTATTCAAAGAATTTAGCAGGTCATCCACAACCAGGTTCCACAGAAGAGGAGAGAGAGGACGCCGCCCTGCGGACAGCCCCTCGTAGCCTTCGCACTAACACTTGCTCCCATGAGGGTTGAAACAACAACCCTGTCCGTGAGCAAGGCCCCTATCCAGTCACACACCTGACCATCAACGCCACGTCCCGAGACCGCATTGATAATCGCCTGAGTGGCTGTATTATCAAAAAGGCACCTTCAATGTCTAAAAAGACTCCTATAGCTACCTCTTCTGCCGCCAGCGTCTTCTCTCAATCCTGCATACCAATTGATGCAGGGCCGAGTCGCATGACTTTCCTGGAGTGTAGGCATGCTGGTTAGGATGCAAAGGTCGCTCCAGAAGAGCTCCCCCCCAAACAAAACCTGGCAACCATTTTCTCCATGGTTTGAGAAGGAAGGGGAGGACAGGCATATCGGCCTGAAAGATTTCGGCCGATCCATGCCCGCCCTCCCTGCCTCGGTATGAACACCACTCTGGGACACTCTCCAGGGTAAGTGGGATGTTACCTGAGAGCCACGGAGGCTCTGAACAGTCTGCACAGCTGTGGAAGGAGAATGTCCAATCCATGCCGCAAGCAAACCGGTCCCACCTCGTCGCCCCCAGGAAGCCTGCAAGGACTGAATGAGCTAATAGCCCACTCAATCCTACTGAAGGTAAACAATACGGTGCGCCAGACTCCATTGCGAAATGAGTGGCGCGGACCCGCATGTCTCCCTCACTTTCGGGCGGCTGTTCACCCTCATGAACAATACAGTCCGGGAAGTGTGTTCCCATCATGACTTTCAGAACTCCTTCCGGCTCAGTAATGTAAACACCTTGATCGTCCTTGAGACTACCAAGCGGCGAGATGGGATTCTTTGCCAACAGCTTTTGCAGCCTTGCACTGCCCTGCACACTGTCAATATCGGTGCAGAGCTTCTTCCAGGCTAACCTCTTAGCCGTACGAACCTTGCGGTTGTACAGTGCAAGAGCCTCATGGTAGGTGTCCCAAGTGCCCCAAGTTTTGGCTCTCCTGAATAGAGCCCAGACCCTCTTCCTCAAAGAGGCCAATTCAGAGCTCCACCAGGCTACCTTAGATCTGTTTTGTTAATAATCGGCAGCTGAGATCGAAGGAGCCGACAATCGCAGAAGTTAGACCGTCAGCAGATTCGTCAAGCTGCGCCGCGCTGTGAATCCGTTTCCCATTAGTGGAATCAGAATCCAGCCGTGCCCTGAGGTTTTCCTTGTATGATACCCAGTTTGTGTTCCTCGGATTCCTATACTGAACTTTTTCCAGCATCTGTTCACCGATCTTAAAACAGATGTGAGCATGATCAGATCAGAGAGGGAAGGCTCGTCAGGACACATGCCAGCCATGCATCCGACCAGCCATACCCTCCGACATCATGGTCACATCTAGCACCTCCCTTCTTGTCCTCGTGCGAAACGTGGGCACATTTCCCACATTTGCAATCATTAGACTACGGGACATTATGTATTATAGAAGTAACTTACCTCTGTTATTGGTGTTGGTGCTGCCCCACGCCTCGTTGTGCGAGTTGGCGTCGCATCCCACCACCAGTTCCGCTCCACTCCTCCAACATGGTCCACCAAGGCAGCCAGTTCCTGGAGGGCGTGGACTCCGCATCATCATACGGTAGATATGATGATGCAACTAGCAGGGCTCGTCAGTACCAGCCACCATCAGCCTGACTGTGGCGAGATCCCTGCAACAAAATTCCAGAACAGGAATGCTGTCCACCTTGTTGCTTACAACAATACATGTCCTGGCATTTTCAACCTGGGCACTAACTATTTTCACCCCTGTCATTGAAAGCCCTGATATTTTTCCCTTGCTGATCCAAGGTTCCTGTATCAGAGCCACGTGGAAATCTTCCGACAGGAAGCGTCTGCAGAATACAGCCGAGGCAGCCTTATTTGTGCTGCAGGTTTGATCTGAAGAACCCTGATCCCATGATCAAACCGCCCCACCCCGCGCCCTCAGCTGGACCTGCTCCACACCAATGAACACCCTCCAGCCCCTCCCCTTAAGAGTGGTTTGAAGATTGTTCATCCATTAAAATTACAAGAGTTCTGGAATCTCCCGTCGTGGACATCTCCAACAACCCTCCAGTCCGACACAGAGATCCCAGCATTCTGTTTGTTAATGGCCTTGAGAGTGGTCGCAGAGTCCTTCTCGGCCATGGGGACCATCAACCCTTAGGAAGACCTTGGTAGATCTTATGAGGTCTTTGTAGTCCCCACAGATCACCCCTATTCCCCCAGGGCCACCGATCCCCAGCACCGGAGCCAGACCCGCAGCCAAATCCCTGGTCTCGTCACTGCCACAGAGCATGACGAGAGCCCCCCTTTCCGGGAAAACACCTTTTGAACTGCAGGCACACACCCTCTGCTGAGAGTACCTCGTCGAGAATGCGCCCCCGAAGTTCCATAGCCTCCTCCTCTGAGAGGCGCCTCTCAGGAAAGTTCGCAGGGACCGTGACTAGCTTATGTCCCGTCAGAACCTCCCTGAATGTTTCTCCCAACCCCTCTTCCGTTGAGGGATTGGTACTCGTCGCATGCGCTGCTTGCTCAGGAGGTGCGGTCGGGCGCCTCTTCAGCAGGGGTTTTTTCCGCCGAAGAACCGCCCGAGCGCCCTCTCTTCCCAATAGGAGTAGAGACCGCACCTGCAGTTGCCTCCGGTGCTGCCTCCCTCTGTTTTCTCATTTTTCTTCTTTAATTGGCCGACATCTTGCCCGTTTGCCTCCTCCATTGACTGTCCGGAAGCCAGTTGTGCCGTCGGCCTTCTTCTGCTCATCGCCCAACGCTTGCGCAGTTTAAAAGGGGAGCTTAAGGTTGTAGTCCATTACACATGCTCCAGTGTCTGTGTCCATGGACTCAACCCTTCCGCTAGCATCATCGAGTACTACATCGTCGTCGATGGTGGTAGCGCTAGAAGAACAGGCAGATACATCAAGGCCTGGGTGCCGGATGCAACTGCCCGTTGCAGTTCTTCCAGATCTAAATCTGTTGGTTGTTTTTTGTTAAAAGACTCCATAAAAGGTCCCACGAGGAGTACGAGGAAATAACGGTCCACCCAGCCAGAGCCCCGCATTGACCAGGTAAGGCTATTTACGCTTGGGGGGGGCGCCCAACCCCCAAGGGCTCCGTTTACGACGCACAACCCCTGCGCCATGCAATCCCTTAGGCACGGGTCGCTTCTACAACCGTGGGATTGGGGTGCCCTCAGTCAAAAACAAGTTTTTGTGTGTGGTGCGATTCCAGGCGGACCCGGACTGGCACCACTACTGCGCGGCGCCGAGGGCCGTCACCGCGCAGAGTGCACACTCGAGACACTACCCTAGATCCTGGGGTTTTGTTGACAGCAGGGCCACCTCATGCAGGACGCTAAGTAGCGTTTATCCGAGCCCAACCATTGGTTATATGGTTGGATTCGGATCCCCCTTCGGTCTTGAGCGACACCTTGGCGGTGTCGCCCCTGGAGAGGTACTTTCCCAGTTCATTTGGGATTCACCCGAACTAGGTCAGCCCGTCTCCTAGACCCCCATGAATATTAGCCATGGTATGCTGAAAATAGGGGAATATTAATTTCGTTTCTTATCTGACCAACGTCAGATAAGAAACGAATGCAGTACTTTCCAGCCACACCTGGCTAAGTACTGAATTTTATAACTGTGCGGTACAGTGGGGCAAACATATTGCCCTGATAAGCTGAAAGAGAAAAACCGGGAGCAATTAAGAGTAGCCCAGCGAGCTGACAGAAAGCTATGGCCACCCATAATAGCGAGGATAATCAAACGAGTTTGTTAAGACCTTAAAAAGTTGGTTAAAAGCTAGGTTTTTTTTGCATGGACATTGTTTAAGTTTAAGACTAATGGAGAAGAGTAACAAACAGATATAGTCAATCTTAGGTCTTAGTTCATAACTAACATCAAGTTTTGTTAGAAAAATATTCAACCTTTTTAGTCCAGTCATTTAAGGTTTCATCTGCGGAAAAATCTAGTGAGCTGAAATTTGGTATACACCTTCATTATGGCGTTTTAATGAAGATGTAAAAATCAACATTGATATCGTGCCGGCTAAAAAAGTTGCAATGGTCAAAAGGTTACGAAAATTAGTTTTTCGCGAATATCTTGCGACCTAAGGCTTGGAGTCAATAAAGGTCATTATGAAAATTATTTCTCATACAATTATCTACAAAAAATGTCTCTTGCATTTTTCTATAAAGTCAAACGTTTTTGGGCTAGAGCACTGAGAAAGTGACTACATTATGATGATGGACTCGTTTCCGCACCACCTTTGAGGTAGAATGCGAGGCAGGTTTTTTCCCCCGTAGGCATAATCCATGATCTGTAATAAAAGTTTTTTTTTTTTAATTTTATGCTCAATTATTGATATGTACATTGAAAAATAGGGAAAAAAATTTTTATATAATTTTGTTTCATATTTATTCGTCGTCAATATTTTCAGTTTCAACTTCATCAAAAGTTGCTGAAAAAACCATGAGTGGACTTATTGCTGTATATAAATTAACATCTTTATTATTTTCTTGGACTGTACGTTTAAGCATGAGTGACCCTGACAATGTCCACAAGTTTTAGAACATCTCAATCCAATTTTTTTACATCCACATTTGCCGCCACAACCTTTTGTACAAATTACAAAAGATTGTGTTTAGTAGATCATCGGGTGCTGGTAGCAATAAAGTTATTGGCTGTAATATATTATTTTAAAACTCCCAACCCCACTGTTCTGGATCAATTTTTTTTCCTAGCCAGGCTTGTATTTGATAATAGACTCGATAAATATGCTGTTGATCTGCTGAAGAAGTGGGTAATAATAATTAAAATTTCACAGCTGTGCTTTGTCTTGTTAGTTCAGCAAAGCTGCAGTATCTGTAACTGTTAATTGAATTTTCTGATTTTGGAGCACCATACATTGCCAGTAGAAAATGTATTCCAGCATTGACAAGGGCGTCTTGAGCGCACTTTTCTTGTTGGAATATTTCTGCAGAATTGTGTAAATCAGATCTTTTTCAAAGATCTTCATGACTTTAATTTGTTTGGCCTTTTTTTTCTTTACAATTAATTCATGTAAGAAATGTGAACAGTTTGTGGAATGTCATCATTAATTTTATATAACATTTGACTTGGTGGTGGATAGGAGTCGTGAATAATTGTAATGGAACGAATATATTCTTTGATTATCGATGCAGCAGTTTCTACAATTCGTAAACGTTCATCACAAAGATTTTTCTTTTTTTCTTCGTACCACGAATTAGTCAAAATATTCACTGCAGTATCTCGAAAGCAAATTATAGTCAAAGATTTGCTTTTCATGGTAATTACAATATTATTCCCATATCGAGCAATCATTTTTTTAAAATTGTCTTGTCATCTGGAACGTAACCTTGAATTACATATTTCAACTCAGGCAATGTGAATTGACAATCGTCTTTTTTTTATGTAATGGAAAACATTGTCCATAGCAATTCTGATATTCTCATCCAATGGACGGCCTACATCACCCTTTCCACTAAGTAACAAAAAATTAGAGAAACACATCATGGTACTTAGCTTCGACAGAGACAAGGTCATACTCAAAATTTACACGTACATTTCTTCCATATTTTTCACCACGCACCTCTGCAGCTTTTAAAACTGTGTCTTTAAATGTGAGAATAATTACTTCTCTTATACCGTGTCTATATTTTTTCTTGTTTTCTTTCGATTTCTTCACTTGCTTCTTTTCCAGAAAGCAAACATAATTCTTTTGAAATCAAAAGGATTAATTCTTTTTTTGCACGGAGATGTTGATGTACTCGGCTCTTCTTGGCGTCATTTGAAGGCCGCAATACTCAAATTGTTTGTATAATTTTTACGACAATTTCTGTGAACATTTACAAGTGTCACAGTATTCAAATATTCAATGTTACCACCACTTCTAGCGACACTAGCATTTTATAATGTTTTTAGACCACGTCTAACTTCTACTACGTCACCACTAGATAATAATTCATTACATATGAAACATTTATCACTCATTGTGAAAACTGTTCAAGAACACAAAACTACGAAAATAACGTCTTTAACACTCAAGAAATATTTTTCAACTGAGCTAAACATAGCCCGACAGGCAGTATCAAGTATAAAGGAATGGGTCTCAGAACAATAAAGAACGGAACATCTGCCAGTTGGTCATTTGTATTATATATAGTAGATTTTACTCTTTAGAAGTTCCAAAACCGCTATAATATAAGTATATGTATAAAAAAACACCAGAATAGAAGGTAGAAGTTTTAAGAAAACTTAAATACATATATTGATAAAAGCAATAGAATTGACGACTTATATGTATACGGTTATGATACCCTATGTGAGCGCATTCTACTCGCTTTCTCAGCACTCTAGTCAGAAAACGGTTGACTTTACAGAAAAATGCAAGAGACATTTTTTTTTAAATAATCGTATGAGGAATAATTTTTATAATGACCTTTATTGACCTCCGAGCCAAAGGTTGCAAGATATTCACGAAAAACTGATTTCCGTGACCTTTTGACCCTTATAACTTTTTTAGCCGGCACGATATCAATGTTGATTTTTCACATCTTCATTAAAACGCCATAGAAGGTATATACCAAAATTCAGCTCACTAGGAATTTTTCCGCAGATTGAGGTTTAAAAAATCTAAAATGACTGAACTATTTTGTAACTTACACTGGCACTACAGTGAAAGTATGATACCGTTTGGTACAAATTATACAGGGTGTTCTGAAAAAAAGGTGCCCATAAGTCAGGGCGTGATTCCTCACATCAAAATAAGAAAAAAAGGTGTAATTAACATAGGTCCCGAAAATGCTTAGTTACCAAGTTATACAGGGTGAAAGATTTCGTCTGAATTTCAGTTCCCCTGCTGCAACGAAGCCCTACGGGTATTTGTTGGCTGTTAATTAAGATGTTACAATTTAGCGTACTTTATGTAAAATGAACTGAAAAATTGAATAAAACCATTTTCCAGACCTGTAGCTACAGTAATTTTTAAGATATGTGACGAAATACGCGAAACTTGGTCCCGAAAAACAAGTTACATTTAGGTTTGAAGCAGATTTACTATGTTAAAATGTACAATAAACACAAAATATTTTTTCACGGTACTTGTAGAAAATTTAATTTCGAAGAGAAAGATGTAAAATAAGTCTATAATAGACAAACGCAAACTTTAAAAAATAATCCTTAATTACATTACAAAACGCATGAAAAATAGACAAAATCTGTTAAGCTCTCTACAAATGTAATATTGAAATTAAAACAGCTGTTTTATTAAAATATTTGATTTGAGAAACAAAATAATTTCTATTTAAAACATATGTTTTTAACAATGTAACATTGTTTATAATAATTTAAATAAACATTACAAGCAGCTATTTTTCCATTGCTCATTAAGTGCGTGTGTTGATCTGTACTTTAATACAAGTTAGTGCGAGTGCCGTTGAAGTTAATTTTTGATAGCTAATAATATCTTATTCATCATGGCAGGTAATATGAATATTATGTACACTAATGGTGAAATGGCAGACATGCATTTAATGTACGGTCTTGCACATTGCAACAGTCGTCAGGCTAGACGACTCTATCAGGAACATTTTCCTCATAGACAGTTACCGACTCATAAAATGTTTTCTTCCATTCATAGAAGGCTAAGCGAGACGGGAACCTTTAAAATCTGGAAAAGTTGGTAGATCAGGACGGCCACGTACAACGTGTACAGCTGAATTGGAGGAGGGCGTGTTGGACGAAATAGAGAATCATCCTGGAAGAAGTACTAGAGAACTAGCCTTGGAATTTCGGTGTTAGTAATTCAATTGTCTGGAAGATTTTACACGAGCAGCAGTTGCATTCTTATCACCTATCAAAGGGTCCAGGCTCTTTTGCCTCGAGATTACTTTCTTCTCGTGTTTCAGCTATGCCAATGGCTTATCCAAAGGTGCAGAAATCCAATCCACATTTTTAAAATTACATTATCTTTACTGATGAAGCAAAATTTTCCAAGAATGGCTATTCTTAACACCCACAATACTCACATGTGGGAAATTGAAAATCCACGTGCTTATTTCAGAGAACCGTCACCAATATCAGTTTTCTATAAACGTATGGGCTGCTATTCTGGGTGATAAAATTTTTATTAGTTTTTTACCTGATACGCTCAATGGTGAAAATTATTTACATTTCTTGACGACTAATCTGAATGAGTTACTCGAAGATGTGCCACTATACACAACGCAACAACATGTGGTTCATGCAGGATGGAGCTCCAGCTCATTACACATTACAAGTAAGAGAATTTTTAAATGAAGCATATCCAAACAGATGGATTGGTCGAGGAGCCCCAGTAGCATGGCCTGCAAGGTCACCTGACCTCAATCCTCTAGACTTTTTCTTATGGGGACATTTAAAGACGCTTGTCTATGACTCGCCTGTGGATACCATAGAAGAGTTGCGAATAAGGATTGTTAACGGGATTCAAAGGATACGTGAGACACCTGGGATCTTCGAAAGAGTTCGGCAGTCTATGAGAAGACGGCTGGATGCTTGTATTTTGAATGAGGGGAAACATTTTGAACATCTACTGTGACGTGGTTAGTTTTTTAGGACAAGTGTAACTTTTTTGTTGAATGATAATTCAGATAACTTTTTTATGTATGATAAATGTATGATTGTTAAAAATATATTTACTTGATAAAAAATAATAGTAACTCATTAATTTGTTTTAATAAAACAGCTGTTTTAATTTCAATATTACATTTGTAGAGAGCTTAACAGATTTTGTCTATTTTTCATGCGTTTTGTATGTAATTAAGGATTATTTTTTAAAGTTTGCGTTTGTCTATTATAGACTTATTTTACATCTTTCTCTTCGAAATTAAATTTTCTACAAGTACCGTGAAAAAATATTTTGTGTTTATTGTACATTTAACATAGTAAATCTGCTTCAAACCTAAATGTAACTTGTTTTTTCGGGACCAAGTTTCGCGTATTTCGTCACATATCTTAAAAATTACTGTAGCTACAGGTCTGGAAACGGTTTTATATATTCAATTTTTCAGTTCATTTTACATAAAGTACGCTAAATTGTACATCTAATTAACAGCCAACAAATACCCGTAGGGCTTCGTTGCAGCAGGGGAACTGAAATTCAGACGAAATCTTTCACCCTGTATAACTTGGTAACTAAGCATTTTCGGACCTATGTTAATTAGACCTTTTTTTCTTATTTTGATGTGAGGAATCACGCCCTGACTTATGGGCAACCTTTTTTCAGAACACCCTGTATATATATTTGGAATATTTTTGTTATTTTATAAATTTTAGTTAAAAATTTTACAGTTGTAAATAAAATATAATGACACATTGTTTCTTTTATTCCAATGACTTATGTTTATTGGAACAAATACATTTAATTTCAGGTTTAAATTAAATGCACATTGCTAGTTTTTTTAATATTGTGTAAATTTTACATCTTGTCCAAACTACTTACTAAAGATTATTTTTAGATGTATTTCATATAAAAAACTCAAAAATAAGCGAAACTGTACATCAACTACTAAAAATACAACAAAAACATCAGAAGTCTAATTTAATATGAAATTCGTAAAATTTGTACTTATTTGTTCCAAAATGTCAAGCTCATGGATCTTGGTGCTCTAGAATTCTTTTGTTTTTGTTATTTGAATTCCTACTCTTCTTTTCTTTCATATACCATTGTAAAAATGTATGAGTGGTAAATAGCCCATGCAACGAATGATTCCAGAAGGAAAGTCAATAAACGGAGAAACTAAGTATGGGATGTTGTTGAGAGTACCTGGTAGTATAGCATACTAAAAGTTCTCAATCCCAGTTGGGGCATAAGAGGGGGGCAGTTTCAAAGGTGCCTTTTTTCACCTCTATTTAAGTAGGGGTTAGTTTTACAGAATATGTGTATGTATATAATATTAAAACTGATACATTTTCTTCGTCCTTTGTTCTTACAATTGTTTTGTTATTTGTTATTGTTACTGACGTATATTTTTGGTATTAATCCTTCCCACGCGGCAAACGGATATATCCGTTACGCCTAATTTTGACCGAAAAGCGGTAAACGGATATATCCTTCAAAGTATATTTTGTGTTATTTAATAAATTTTAGTTGCCGTGGAATCCGCTAGAGTTCAAGGGAGTGTTGAATACTTGTTCCGAAAAGCAGATGTTACAGTTTGAACCTCATTGGCGACGCGCAGTGGTGGGAGGGCATGGCTTTGTCCCTCGTTGCGTGATTTAGCCTCAGTCTGCGGCAAACCATTACGCGGTAAACGGATATATATCCCGGCACGGCATATTTCAGTGTTTAACGCTGTTTTGCCATATTTCCTTATTTACTGTTCGTGTTCCTGTTGTATTTAGCATTATATTATCTTTTTATTTTGTTATTACTTTATTTGTTGTGTCGTTATAGGCCTATACTGTTCTATGCAATGGCAAATCCTGACGATTTTTTGTAAAATTTGAAAATTTGTTAAAAAATATAGGGGTCTGATTATTTTGTGATACTGTATTATTTTTTATTCTTAATAGCCACCACTAACTAAAAATAAAATTAGAGTTGATAAAATGTAAAAAAATTTAAAGTAAATTACGCGTTATGAGTCAAAATTGAAAGATATATTCCGCGTGGGAAGGGTTAAAAAAAAAACCTCATGGCAACACATTTATAC
This sequence comes from Homalodisca vitripennis, assembly GCF_021130785.1. NCBI lineage: Eukaryota > Metazoa > Arthropoda > Insecta > Hemiptera > Cicadellidae > Homalodisca > Homalodisca vitripennis. The sequence continues at coordinate 107,741,728 of NC_060210.1, forward strand.
CAAACATCTGTCTCCAATGCTTTTAAGTCTTCATTTCATGGAACATTTTCAAGAAGGAAGTTATTGAGAATTAAATTTACTCAACATGAGTTTTTGCTTGATCATTATATATAATAAAAAGTTAGAAAGTTATACAAATTTTTACTGGAATGAAATATCTTTGTACCGACCAGCACTTAATAAAATATTGGTTACTGAAGATTGGTTATTTGCAGTAATAATTGGCGGAATACCGAAAGAAAAAAGTGATCAAGAAGAGATGAGCGATGTGAGGAAGCTGTGGATGAAGAAGACAGCGTAATAAGTGTTGATATTGTTTTTGAAGAAGAAAACGTAGGAAAAATAGTAAAGCTACATTAGACAGCAGAGCTAAAAAAGGAAACAAATGAAAGATTTGAGAAAAAAGGTGAAAGGGAAAGAAAAATGTAAATGGGAGGAAAAAGACATTATAGACTTAACTGCTATAGAGTTTACTCATGTGAATTTCTTGTCAAATGATTATTCTTCTGTAGTACTATTGTTTGATAATGAGGCTGTAGAGTACATTGTTTATTCTACTAATCAATGTTCCCTAGAAAAAGGAAATAACTTTCCAACATAAAAAATGAAATACGTTTGTTTTTTGTATTCTTTTTCTTTCAGGATACAACACTATGGCTTGTTACACAATGTACTGGGAAACAGCAGAGAACACACAAAAAGGGGCGATTTTATGTAATCTTTTTAAGGACATACTGAAAAACATTGACAACTGTGAAAATGATTCATTTGACAAAGATAAGTTTGTCCATGTTCACTATGTTATGTGCATGTTGAACAATGGCTTCAGTACTTCTCAGATGATATTTACTTATCCATTGATGAGTCAATGGTATCGTATTTTGGAAGGCAGAGGGCAAAACCGATTCGGATATCAAGTTTGGATGTTAGCTACAGGTTAAGCTACGCTATTCAAGTGTAACCATGTTGGAGCAAAGTAACTGTAGCAACTATTCCTGAGCTCGATGTGGGAAGCTCAGTTGTCATTCATCTTATACCTGAACTCCACAAGACAGAAAATATAGTTTGTTTTTTTAACAACTTCTTCGCTCCTTTTCCGTGGCCCATAAATCAGTGAAAGCTCTGGCTTTCATGACTGGAATTGAAATGGCTGACTCTCAGCTATCTGGGAACCAGGTTGATCAATTTCAGTCTCTTACTGAACAAAATTTCTCCCACAAAACCCAATTTTAATAAGGAGGACTCAGGGCTGTAACAATCCTTGGGAAAGATGATACAGTAAAAATCTTACCATCTGACAAAGGAAATGCTACTGTTGTACTTGTTGTAACAAAGAGAAAATTATGGAAACTTTGAACAATGGCAAATATACTATGCTAAATAAAGATCCAACTGATTCAATTGAATGCAAAATAGCCAAAACATTTCAAAAACATAACATTTTTCAGACAAATTCAGATTAACACTAATTCCTATTAATTCTAAAGTCCCACATGTGTATGGCCTTCCCAAAGTCCACAAACCTTGCATTCCTCTCTGAACAATAATTACTTACCAGAATTTACTGTGTAGGGAAATATCTTAAGTCCTCTTGGGCACTATGACACCACTTGTTGGTAAAACTTACTCTTTTATAAAAAATTCTAAAGACTTTAAGAAGTCACTTAAAGTCTTTAAAAAACTTGAAACCGTTTTGCTAGTTAGCTTTGACATTGAAAGTCTGTTCAATAATGTAACAGTTTCAGAAAAACTAAATATCATTGCATTTCAGCTAAAAGATGAAACACTAAACAAGAGAATGAAACCTCCTAACCACTTAATTATGTATGGAACTGTTAAGATTTATACTCCCCTTTCTGGCTTTGTGTGTAGTAAAAGATAGGGACGTCTTTAAGACAACCTTTTATCGTAAGAAATTGCACACTGGCCATTATATACCTTTTCAATCGAGCCATAAAAAATCTGTCATAGAAAGAGCCGCATATTCTTTGTTTGACAGAGCAAAGAATCTGTGTGCTTCGACTAAATGGAGTAAAAGAAGAAATCTAAAACGTTCAATAGGATATTATAAAAAATGGTTACTCTCAGCCTGTTATAAATAAGTGCAAAAGAAACAATAGAAAAACCCTTAGGTCAAAAAAAAAAAAAAATGTACGTACATGTCAATCCCTTATATAAAGACAGAGGACATCATGATACAGACACAATAACAGTACACTGGTCCACCAGGAGGGTTCACTTCTGGCTGGTTATACTTTCCAGTTGAATCCATTGGGCACAGCAAAAACCAGTGTCACGTTTATATGTGTACCTGTATGTGTGTGTGTGTGTGTTATACATTTCAAACGGTAATCAAGATGGCTTTTATGGTTTTTAAAATTTTATGTTAATTTATTTTTTAACTATTGAATTTAATAAAGCTGAACTGCTTAAAGATCATAAGGTTACATTTTTGTTTGGTTTTTAATGTGATAGGAAGTAAAGCAAGCACTAACTTTTGTTGACAGGAAATAAGGCTAAGTGCTTGGTCTATCTACAACTGGTTTATTCAGAATTTTCTCGTATCTGTCAAGAACTAGATTTAAGCCTGATCATATTTAATTGCCAATGGTTGAACTGTCAATACACTATTGAATAATCGTTAAACTAATATCAGAAATTTCAAGCTTAATAAACACTGATCAAATTGACTGAATTCACAATATATTCTTTTCTGAAAAATGAATACAGTTTTTTAATATTGGATAATTTATTTTTTCACTGTCCTATTAAATCATGGAAATAGAAATTTGTAATAAAATGTACCTAAAGAATGGGAAAGAAAGGAAATAGTCAGATGGAAGGGAGTGAGCAAGAGGAAAGTTGATATTTATATTAATTAACAATTATGTCACCAAAAGGCAATGCTTTTCGCTCTAAGAAAGAACTTTTGCAACACACAAATGAAAAATTTAAAGTGAATATTGAAGTCTTTGACCTTTTTTTACAAAAAATCAAGATAGTACTATTATAATGGAAGGTAGCATAATACCAAATAATTCTAACAAGAATAACATACGAGTAAAACATGAGCGAGTTGCAAAGCTTGCAGACTGACACAACCATCAGTTGTGTAAACATGAGCAATTCCCCTCAAAATAATAAACTAAAAGATTTGTCTTTCTCAGAAACATTAGATATAAATCAGACAACTCAGCCTTTAAGCAGTAGCAGTTTTTCAGAGTAGACTACCAATAGTAAATTGTAAAGTCTCTAAGAAAATACTACAAACTGTAGAGAGACACTCGCACGTGGTTGTCTGTGCGGCTATGCTGGGAAATGACTGGTTGTTGGTTGATACCATCACATTATATTTTAATATTATTACAAGATGTAAGTTAGTCAATGATACATGTTTGATTGATCCTGTAGTAAGCACTGTAATAGACAATATAGACAATAGACAATTTATTGGCCATTAATAATTTTCAATAAAAATTACAATAGGCTTCGTCAAATATTAAGGCTTAAATTACTAGCCTAATCTAAAGTTAAAAATCCTTATGAACGATCTCACAGCTAAAATATTCATTAATATTATAGAAAGGTCTATTTTTTAGCCAAGAATACAATTTTATTATTAAAAACTTGACATGGTAAAGTTTGAACAGCATAAGGTAACAAATTGAACATTTTAATGCCTAAGGTTGTATGGTAATTCATGGTTTTACCTAATCTAGCTCTATCTACATTTAACTTATCTTTATTTCTTGTATTATAGTGATGAAACATCATTTCTTTTCAAAACCATGTGTGACTTTTTTCTTACATCTACTAATACCTCATAAATACTACAGATTTATAACAGTTAAAACACCAATATTTACAAACAAAGGTTTACAATGATCTAACACAGGTGCATCCGCTAAAATTCTCACAGCCTTCTTTTGGGATTACTAGCACCTGATCAATGCCTGTACCATTACCCCAAATTATTAAAACCATATCTAATAATACTTTCAAAAAAATGCAAAAGTAGGCCATTTTTATATACCTTTGTGATACTATTTTTTTTAAATTACACAATAAGTAAAATAACCCTAGATAATCTCTTGCATACATAATCAATGTGTTGTTTCCAAGATAGCCTGTTGTCCACTATTATCCCCAATAACTTAACAAAAACTTCAGATTCAAATATAGGCCTATTAATATTCTTAAGAGTTATTAACATATTTTGTTTTGTTTTTTCTGCGTTTAAATAGAGACCATTTACATTAAACCAGTTAACAGTTTCATTCATTGTAGTCTCTACCAAGTTGTTTAAGTAAAGCAAATTTGTGTGTGACTATTTAACAAAGTGGTATCATCAGCATATATAGTAGTAAAACTAGAGACATTAAAACTTAAATCATTAATAAATATAATAAACAAAACAGGACCCAACACAGATCCCTGTGGCACACCTATATTTATATCAGCCACTTGGGAATAAGCTCCATTAACCATAACAACCTGTTTGCGATTTGCAAGATAGGACCTTAACATGTTCAAATTCTTTGCACGAAACCCATAGAATTCCAAATTTGTTCACCAGTATATCAGGTCTAACACAATCAAATGCTTTGCTCAGATCACAAAGTGTGATCTGAGCCCAACAATTATTTTCCAAAGCTAAGAGAACATTATTTACAAGAGTATTTACAGCTTTAAAAAAACCGTTGAACAATCAGTGCGGTAACCAAATTGACTATGAACTAAATAATTTGAGATTTTCAAAATGAATACATATTTGATGTTTAAGTAATTTCTCAATTACCTTAGACAAGATTGGTACACATGAGATAGGCCTATAATTATTCGGACAATCAAGTGAGCCATTTTTATACACAGGTACAACTTTTTGAAAATTTTAAACATGTTGGAAAAATCCCTTCCAATACACAACAATTAATAGAATATGTCAAAGGCTCAATTATATAATCAATAACAGCCTTAATTAAAATACTAACTCAATCCATACACATCTTTAGAATGGGAATTTTTTAGAGATAAAACAATTTTACGAACATCATCTACAGTGACAGGACAAAAAAAACACACTCCTCAAATGGAGGCAAATAACTTATTAAGACATTGATTTGCACTATTCACAGAACTTTTCACTTTGGCACTGATCTCTTCAATAGCTGTCACACAGTGTGAGTTGAATTCATCAGGCAGAATATTACTGGACCGACTGCGTTAGGGTTTCCTTCCCCGATGCCTTGTTAATGATTGTCCTGTCCATGCTGCTCTAACTACATTTATTGACTGAATTTTTCTATGTAATCTTCATTACTCTGTCTCTTTGCTTCTTTAAATAGCCAGTCTATAGCGCCTTCTAAGAGTTCTCAGCAAGTTGAGTAAATTATCATTATTCGTTCTATTATAAATGTCATGACAACACAAAATTTGCTTTTTCATGTTCTCTAGCTCTGGGTTATACCAATTTAAATTTTGCTTTTTAGTTCTATTATTAGGTTTATTAATCTTTATCTCTTGCATTGGATGGCATTGATTAAAAATTTCTAAAAATGTATTATAAAACAAATCAAAAAAGTTTCTTCTGCTGTTAAGTTACAATTCTGAGGAGCAATAAAATTCCAGTCTACCTTACTTAAACAGTATTTAAACCCCTCCAGGTTCACAGTTGTATACCTTCTTGCAAATTGAATCGAATCTAGAATTTAAACGATGTTGATTTTATTCTGAAACCTCTTGACTTAAGTAACAAATCTTATATGTTTATTCTAATAAGTGATATGGGAGCAGAGTATAAAGTTGGTGGCTTGTATTGGAGTCTCTTATTTTATAAGCAAACTGACAATACAATTAATCAAATTGATTCTATAGATTAATATAATCACTCACGCAAGACAAATGTTCTACAAACTGGCTAATTACTTAGGATCTTCTAAAACTCTTCAATTTGTTGCTGTCACTAACTGTCCACAAGTGGAGAACAACACTGATTGTGGTATATACTTAACAATGTTTATTGAACGGCTACTGAAGTGTATATCATCCCATAATATTACATTGTCCGTCCAGTGTTATAAATTTGGGTGTTATAAATTTAACACCCATGTTTGGAAAAGTCACATTGCTGTTCTTACAGTCCTCTTAATGTTGGTGCTAATTGAAGTATAAATAATAGTTTTCTATGAAATTTTGTGAAGTGGTTGAGTTTTAAAGAGTGAATGTTTTAAACCATCAGGTATCAATTTTTGTTCTGTTTCAATTGTTTTATAACTGTAAATATTGAACACTCCTTGACTAACCTGAAAATTGAAGAAGATTTTAAGAACTATCACAGAATAATTTTATTTATAGACAAATCAACATTAATATTTCAAATACTACTAAATTATTTAGACACCTAGATCATAAACAAGTATTAATATAGACTTTCACCTGAATGGAATAAGGTTGTTATTATAACGTGTGTTTTGTCCTATCTTTATTGTGGACAAGTACTAGTTTGAAAGAACCTGAGTGACTCTTATCTGCAAGTCTTGATAGCTCAGTTGGCTAGATCAGAGTACTGTCAAACTTCACTATCAGGATCAGTGATTCAAATCCCGCCAATGGCCCAAACTTTTTGCTTACTGATTTTAGTTGTAGTTAATGAAAAAAAATCAATAAAATTCAGGAAATATTTTTTGTAAATATTTCAACATTTATTTTCAATTTATAATTATATTTTATAATTAATATTGAATTATAAAATTCTACTGTTTCCTCCATGGCATCTAGAACAGATGAAAATATAAATGATTGCTCCAAATGTGGAAGATATGTCCGGCATGGGGGTGTATTTTGCACAGGGTTGTGTAAAAGGTGGGTACACTTGAGATGTATAAACCTGGCATATTCTGCAGTTAAAGACTTAAAAAAAAGAAGAATTAGAAAAATGGAAATGTCCGGTTTGTCATCAAGAGTCCACTGAAGAACCTGTAAATAGTCTTAAAGATGTCGAAAACTCCGACTTAGAGCTATCCTTGTCCCTTGCTGCTGACATTGGAAATGCCCTTCTTCATGAAAATGAGCATTTGAAACAGGAGTTGCATAACATAAAAAACAGTAAATCATCTCGTGAACTAGAGCTTGAGGATAAGATTATGCAAAAAGAAGAGGAAATAGAAGAATTAAATAAAAAATACAATCTAATGGAAAAACAACTATACGAGGAAAATACTCGCTTAAAGGCTAGGTTGAAGACTGAGCAAACTCAAAAAGCCGAGCTAATCATACTATGTGATCAAGAAAAGGAGGAATACAGAAGGGACATTCAGAACTCTCAAAATCAATGCAAACCATGTAAAATATACCAGGAGGAAGTGTCCAAAATGTTGTCCTCAATTAAGAGCCTAGAGGAAGTCATTGAGGTGCTGCAGAAAGACAGTGTTGATCTACAAACTAAACTAAAAGCCGACGAGAAATATGTGTCAGAATGTCTCAATTCAATTCAATTCAATTCAATTTGTTTATTGCCGTTAAATAACATATGTTACAATAGGCTTTGTCACATTAGTCAATTAAATGGTAGCACAATGATACAAATAAAATAGCAGACATTTGACTTCAGTGAAAATTTGATGTAAGATAGCTTGTTGTTTGTCAATGTGTCTTAAGTCTAATCTAAATATAACAATTAAACAATATATAACAATTAACAATATATAACAATGAACAAATATAACAATTAACAAACATAACAATTAATAAAATTAACAATCAATAAATACAAACAAATAATACAAAATTACAAAAATATGAGAATAAATTATGATATATAAATATTACACACCTAAAATATTATGTCATCTAATGAAACATTGTAGCATTCGTCTAAACTATAAAAAGCTTTTTTTAAAAACCATTTCTTAAGAACTAATTTAAAACTATTTACAGACAAAGACTTTACATTTAGAGGTAATTTGTTAAAAAAGCTTTATGCCAATATGTATGTAATTACTTTGTGTCTTACTTAGACGTACAAATTCTTCATCAATAAGGTTTTTTTATTTCTGGTGTTATATACATGTTTACTGCTTCGTAAATTAAATTCTGCATAATGGTCTTTAACATACATAATTGATTGAAACATGAACACACAGGGTAACGTTAGAATACTCAGATCAATAAAATGCGGTCTACATGATTCAGTGTCCCCAATTCCCACTATACATCTAATCGCCTTCTTTTGCCATATAAAAACCTGTTGAGCCCCAGAGGAGTTTCCCCAAAGAGTTGTACCGTATAATAGGTGACAGTGAAAAAAAGAGTAGTAAGCATTTAAAATAAGTTTCCCTACTGGTACATGTTTTTAGTTTCCTTAATAAGAAAAGAACTTTAGCCAATTTTTTACACAATTGATTTGTATGTTCATTCCAACTAAGCTTGCAGTCTAGATTTATTCCTAGGAGTTTAACAGATCTATTTTCAGTGTTTTTAAGCCCAAAAACAATTCTTTCAGTCTTATTTTTATTAAGTAATAATTTATTATTTTCAAGCCATATGCAAGACTTTTTAAATGTGGTTTCACTGTCTTCGAGTAATATATTAAGATCTTTTCCTGCATTTAACAATGTTGTGTCATCAGCATATAAAGCACAATTACTGGATAAGAAACTTGGGAGGTCATTAGTAAAAATAATAAAAAAAGAAATGGCCCAAGTACTGAGCCCTGGGGAACCCCGTTTAATACTTTTTGCAGGCTTGATTGTTGTTCACAGTTTTAACCATTTGATATCTATCCATCAAGTACGACCTTAATAGATTTAGCTCATTTTGCACAATACCGTAAAATTCAAGTTTTGTCATAAGAATATCGTGAGACACAATGTCAAACGCTTTACTTAGGTCCAACAAGGTTGCATGAGTATAATTTTTTTCTTCGAATCCTTGAAATACATAGGACACTATATTTTCTATAGCATTGATGGTAGAAAGACCTTTCCTAAAACCATATTGACTTGATGATAGAAAATCTATTTATTTCAAAGTACTTATTGAGTTGTTCCTTAATTATAGCTTCTACAACTTTTGACATAACTGGGACTAGTGATATTGGACGATAATTACTTTGAGCAGTAAATATCTCCTTTCTTAAAAACAGGTATTGTAATGGTAATTTTCAGACACTTAGGATAGATACCCTCAAAAAACATCCAGTTTATCAAATAGGCCAGAGGACATAGCAAAACACTGTAACATTGCTTTAATACATAGTTTGATAAACCATAAAAATCTTCGGACTTTGAACTACTGAGTTTTTTAATACATCTTTCTACATCAAGTACAGTTAACATCATTCCATTTAAAAATTATTTACAATGTTAACATGTGTTGTTTTCTAGCATTTTTGTCTACATTTACAATATTGGGCTGGGTTTGAATTTGGTATAATATCATTACAAATATTTACAAAGTAATCGTTAAAATTTTCAGCGGAAGAAAGGAAAAACTATGATTTTTGTTGCTGCTCTCCCTCCCCATTTCTGAATTTATGACCTTCCAAGCTGCCTTACACTTGTTGTCAGAAGTAGTTATAAAATTATCATTGGCTCTCAACTTTGCTATTCTAATTTCATACCTATACATTTTTTTTAATCTAGCATAAGCTCCTTTGTACACTGTGTTGGTTTTAGATTTGTCAAAATAAAGTAAAAGTAGATTTTTTATAATGTTTTAATTTTGGAGTGTACCAGTTTTTAACAGACCGAAAATCTCTAGGTTTTTGATTGTTTTTTTATTTTTTATAGGACAGAATTGGTTATTAAGATCAGAGACAGCCTCCAAGAAAAATTGAAAAGCCTGTTCAACAGAACAAAACTTTGACAGTTTCACAAGCCAATCTAATCTGCTTAACCTACTTATAAAACTATTTACAGAATAATTATTCCAAAGGTCTAAAAGTTACTTACTGTTGTTTGGTCCTTGCAATTATTTTTTATAATTTCCGGTATTGATTTTCAATTTAATATTAAGTTTTAATCCTAAATGATCGAGAGATGTGGCTTGAATTATTTCACATGAATATTCGTCATTATGTTTGTTTGTAATTAATGTTATCAAGACAGGCATTTAATCGAGTTGGGTTTTTGTTTAAACAATACAGGTTATGAGATCTTAACATATTCTGAAAATTAATTATTTTTTTATCTGTAAAACGAATATCCAAATTAATGTCACCAGTTATAACCAGATTACAACTCTTAAATTTGTTACATTTATTCAAAAAGAGAATCAGATTATTTAGAGCATCATTGAACACTTCTATAATTGAATCTGGTGTTCTTATAAAACTGTGATAACAATTAGTTTTATACTGGGGAAAAACAACTGATGCTACTTCAAACATCTTTTCAAGACTAAATTGCTCTACATTTATTGGTTCATAATCATATACAAAACTATTACTAACATATATAGATACTCCCATGTCCTAAATTTTTTCTACAATAATTGGCTGCCAAATTATACCCATTAGGCAAGTAGAGATCCACCTCCAGAGGAGCAAGCCAATGTTCATTAAGGCAAAATTATATCATATTTACCTTCATTTAAAATATATCTAATTCATTAACCTTATTTCTAAGACACTGAATATTTATATGAAAAATTGTAATGCTATCAGAAAATTGGTGTATGTTATTGCAAAGTCTTATGTCTTCAACCCCTCTTCTGACAATGTGAAGTTTCCCGCTGGTATGGAGAGAACATTAGTCCAATTGGGTTTTGTAGCCCTGGATCGAGGTGACATCGATTCTCCGGTGATGTGTCTCAGGGTCTCCCATATCTTCATTGCCAACCATGTCTTTCCTACTGAATTAAAATGCATACCATGTGCAGTATGCATGTATCTCCCAGCTGTACTTGCTTCTAAAAAACTCACATTATCATAATGGTCACTTAAAGCTTTTAGTTTCAAATTAGTTTTCTTAATTTCTCTATTCACACATGACCAGTCCGGTAAAGTCATATCTTTGAGGTAAATCCACTAAAATCACTTTGTTATCAGTACAAAAGGTCAAAAGTACTTTTTATACTGTCCCAATACTTCATGTGCTTCGTTTCTGGCAACATCATTGGAACCACAAACAACAATCCAGGATGTCTTCTTTATCCGTTAATTCTTGTTTTACATTCTTCTCATTTAAAAACCTGTTTGGTACGGCCTCCAGGTTTAAACAAAACCAACAGGCTGATAATTTTTAAAGGTTGGTTTTTTGCATTTGTTAATATGCCAAGATAAATCCTTACCATGACTGTCTGCACAAATCAAAATTTTCTTGTCAGAAACGTATTCTTCTTCAGCTGCCACAGAGTTTGAGCTACTTTGGGCATCTTCGTCCGGTGGTGTCAAGAGATAAAAACGATTTTCTGAAAGAAAACTTCCATCGTCTTTGTTTTTGTTTGGATTATGGGGGATGTTCAAATGATTAAATTTACTTCCTTCACTAACTGCTGATGAGTAGAGTTTGGTTTGAATAGTTTTTAGATGACTTACTTGAGTATTAGGTTTTTAAACTAGATATATTTGGTAAACTGTAACGTTCATTTTTCTTTTTTCCAACCAAAAAGTAGTTTTTCCTCACATTTGCTTTTGAACTCATTCATTTTCATATCAAGTTTAATGATACTCTCAAATGCTTCCCTCCTTTTTCCAACAAGGTTCAGGCCCATACTCAAGGATCAGACCAAGGTTTTAATAAGGTTGTTTACAAAAGAGGTCGTTCAGTGGCACAGGAGAAACCTCCAACATTGGATAACATAACGAAGAGTTCTTTTACGACCCAAAATCCCTTTGCAGCTCTTTCTCACATAGATGACGATCTAGAAACTAGCATCACAAACACTGATGACAAAGCAAGAGCTGGGGAAGTCACTCTGCCAAGAATGTTGCTTTGCACTGATAGCCATGGTAAAGACCTAGCATGGTATATCAGTAAACACAAACATCCATACGATGCAATTGGTTTTGTAAGACCTGGTGGCAGAGCTAGTCAGGTTTTGGATCATAAAAACATTGATGGGGAGGAGTTGAAGAACAAGGATATTTTGGTGATTTCCTGTGGCAATAACGATGTATCTCATAATGAAGCGCACCTAGCCATTGACGCCATTACTAGCACCTTAAAAAGATATAGTACAAAAAGAATCATTCTGGTTGACCTTTCTAACCGGTATGATTTGTTGGACTGGTCTTGCGTAAACAAGGAAACTAAGAAAACTAATGTAGCCCTAAAGAACATTTGCGATGGTTTCAGTAATGTCACTCTTGTGGAAGCCAGCAAAGCCACTAGGGACCTCCACACGAGGCATGGTATGCACCTAAATCGTACAGGAAAGCTGTGGTTGGTGAGCAAGATATGTGAGGTGGCGAGAGAGAAAGCTGATTCACCGTCACCCCCATCTGAGGAACCGAGCAACAGCGAGCAGCCTGCAACAGTAGACAACACACCAGGAAGCCCTCAGCAGTCAGCAGTACCTGGGTCTACAGCGGGAAACTTACCAATGGCAGTCCAACACCTGGTGACCTAGTGTGCAACAAGAGTGATGATGTAAATTCTGTATATAATTTTAAGTCTAGTTTAAGTCACAAACTGGTTAATTTGAAATCAAATAACACCAAAACTGTACGCATCATGCATTTAAATATCCAGTCAATAAGGAACAAGTTAAATGAGTTAGCTGTTGTTTTAGATGAAGCCAATTGCGACATTGTCCTTATTAATGAGCACTGGCTGCACAAAATGGAAGTCTCCTTGTATGTTCCTGTAGGTTTTAATTTAGCTGCTGCCTTTTGCAGAGAAAATGCTTATGGAGGTGCTTCTATTCTTGTTAATGACAATATTGCTTTTGAGGTGATTGATACCGCCCATTTAACCCAAATTGGTTTACTTGAAGCTGTTTGTATACATGTAAATATTTGGAATGTAATTTTTATATCTGTATATAGGACTCCTAGGTCTATGTGCCAAATGTTTTTGGCTAATCTTGATAATCTCTTATGCTTTATTCAAAGAAAAAAGCCTAAATGTAAAATTGTATTAGGGGGGATTTTAATATTGACATTCTAAAGAGTGGAGAGCAAAACACTGTAATGTTTGTAAACCTTCTAAAATCATTCAATCTTTACTGCGTAAATAAACGCCCAACAAGAAATAACAGTTGTATTGACAATATAGCTACAGACTTAGATAATAATTTGTATAAAAACCGCTTATGGAAGGAGAGAATCTCAGACCATTCTATTGTTTATTTTGAATTCACTGCTCCACTTACTGTTCCCCAAACTGTTAAAATCTCTTATAGGAAGCTAAGTGATGAAACATTGCAAGAGTTCACAGAAATAAGTTCTTTATTAAATTGGAACTTGTTGTATAACATAGAAGATGTAGATATTGCATATGATTATTTTTTAAGTAAATTATCAATAGTATACAATAACAGTTGTCCAAGAAAAACTAAAAATGTTAAACAGAGAAATCAAAGTAAGAATAATACTTCTTGGTTTGACAGTGGCTTAAGAAAAATGAGAAGCACAGTAATTATGTTACAGGATTTGCTAAAAATTCCTCATTACAAAAACAATATATTACTTAAGAAATGTTACATTGCCAAAAAGAAGTTTTACAGGAGTAAAATTAAAGAAGCAAAAATCTTGCATAATGAGAACATATTAAAAAATTCAAAGAATAAATGTTCAGCCACATGGAAAATAATAAAGTCTGAGGCTGGTAATTACTATAAACGGGAAAATCCAATACCACCTATTACAGCTGAAGAATTTAATAACTATTATATTGGCATTGGGAAAAATGTAGTTGATAGTGCTAAGGCAATTAATAAGAATAATATTAGTCATTTTTCCTTTCTAAGTAATGTTGAACAGCCTCCAGGAAACTTTTACTTGAAATATGTCAGCGAGCTTGATGTACTTAAGGTAATAAGATCATTAAAACCCTCTAACAGTGAAGATGTGTTTGGTTTTAGTAACAAAGTTATCAAACTTATTGCTGATGCTATTGTTAAGCCATTAACATTTTTAATCAATCTTTCATTTCACTGTTCTAAATTTCCAGATTGCTTAAAAAAGTCTAGGAGTATACCTCTTTTTAAGAAAGGTAATAAATCATGTATTGACAACTATAGAACAATATGTATTGTATCTGTGTTTTCAAAAATAATGGAGTCATGCGTTAAGAACAAACTGTTAGAATTCTTTGATCTATATAACATTTTAAGTAATAGCCAATTTGGCTTTCGTCCTGGTCGATCTACAACTAAAGCTCTAAATGAAGTTGTAACTAATATCATAAATAGCTTTGAGAACTGTGAATATGTTAATATGACTCTTGTGGATCTCAGTAAGGCCTTTGATAGTATATCACATGAAACTCTACTGAGTAAACTGAAATACTATGGTATTGATGATAAACCGTTGCACTTCCTTAAAACTTATCTTTGTGGCAGATTACACAAAGTCTCAGTGGCCGGTTCGGAATCCTCATTTCAGGAGGTCCTTGCTGGGGTTCCACAGGGGTCAGGTTTGGGCCCACTCTTGTTTATTATGTATATAAATGATCTGCCAACCAATATTCCATGTAAGACTATTCTATATGCAGATGACACTTCTTTTTTAGTTACTGGCAAAGTTTTCCAAGAAGTGGAAGCACAAAGTGACCGAGTGATGGAAATTGCAAACTCGTGGTTTGATGTCAACCATCTTAAAGTCAATGGGGATAAAACTGAAACAATTTGTTTCACATTAAAAAAGTTGCACATAGCAGAGAGCTGTATTAAGCCAGTGAAATTACTTAAAGTAACATTAGATAAAAAACTATCATGGGAAGCTCAAACTAACTCAGTAATTTCTAAACTATCTAAGGCTTGTTTTCTGTTACGTAAATTACAAAACTGTGTTGGTAGAAATATGTTGCTCTCTTCTTATTTCAGTGACTTTCACTTACACTTACTTTATGCCTCAATGCTCTGGGGTAACAGTAGGGGTGCCAGTCAAGTTTTTGCGTGGCAAAGAAAGGCAGTAAGAATTTTAGCCAATTTGGGTTATCAAGATGATTGTAAACAATGCTTTATTGACTACAATATAATGACTGTTCCTGGCATTTTCATATTTCAAAATGTAATATATGTAAAGGAGAATTTTGAAGACTTTATCTGCTTTGATGAAATTCATGATTATGACACTAGGGGAGCTCGGGATATTGTTGCACCTTCCTCTAGACTTAGGAAAACATTAGTTAGCCATAAATATTTACAAATTAAATGTTTTAGCAAATTACCTCAAACGTTTAGAAGCTTAGAACTTCAACCATTTGCAGCTAAACTGTCGAACTGGCTTATAAGTAAGGCATTTTATTCCCTTGAAGAATTTTTTGCTACGAATTGTTACCTTCCTTAGGCCTGGAATGGAGTTGTTGATTAGTTGTAATTTAATTCGTTTCAACTATTTATTTTGTTATGTATTTACTAATACTACAGTTACATTTTTTTAAATTGACAAATACACTGTACGAATTAGTTCAATATATTATATCAGTTAATGACATTCAAATAAACTAAGTAGCCTTATAACATTTTTATTTATTATATTAGTTATATTGACGTTGTCTATAGCAATTGTAATATTGACAAATGACAATAAAGATATTCTGATTCTGATTCAGGACTATATGAGCAGTTTTATAATTATGTTTGCCATTCAGAAACATGCAATATTGACTTTTTTAATGTATAATAATAAAAAAATACAAATTGAAACTGACATTATTAAGGAGTTGCTCTTTAACACGTTCGCTGCAGCAAAACGGCCCAATGATGTACCCAATATGCGACAAAACTTGATCCCGTAATTTTTATTGTAAATGCGTAATTCTTGTTCAGTTTGACTAAAAAATGGTATTTTATATGAAAATAGGTATCTGTGCATGCGCAATGATTGTGACTACCTGGGTAGTCAGCCGCACCCACGTCAAGAAAATTTTCTAAAACTATTATTTTTTTAAAATAACTTACCTTGTTATCAGCCAAGCTCCAAAAATACCAGAAAACTCCATAGGACGTAGTAGTGGACATGGTTGTGTCAGTTTTTGTCCATTTTCACCGTGGCTACCCGGGTAGTCAGCCGTACACGGCACATTACACATAAACTACACACAGCACCTTCCTCCACCCCTTACATTTACACTAGATAAAAACATGTGTCACACAAAACACTATTTACAATATGTACATCCCCTCCCTCCGCCCTCCAAGTTTATTCTCTCTTGTGGTAGGAGTCAAAGCATTTTATAATGCATAGGCCTGGTTCACCGACACAAGCTTTACAGACATATCGTGTTTGTGACCTTTTGCCCTCCCTGAAACAGACTCGACATCTCTTCACTTTGAACCTGTTCATGTTGGTTCTGTTTCCCTCACTTCAAGGTCCAACTAGTGAAGGTGTGTGCTCAAGATTTCTTGGAAGACGCAATGGTTCTTCCTTGTTCGGAAGTAAAGTTTCTATGACTTGCATTCTGAATTCATACATTGACATTTTCTTAGCTTTAGGGTTGGGAGTATGCATGTTATGGAGCTGGTGTGCATTAGTCATAATCATCTGTAGGAAGTGCACGAAAATTTTCTTATACCAACGGAGGGTTTTCCTTTCTGATGGGTAATAGGCCATCATTTGGTCAGAGCTGTCGACCCCTTTCATGAAAGCATTATATTTTATTATAGGCACGGGCTTTTCCTTTTCTACATTCTTGGCATTTATATAAGTCACCATTTCATTTTCGTACTCCGTTGAAATATATAGGACCTGCCTTCCCTATCATTACTCAGTTAGCATATCTCTCAACCGTTTCCCCCTTAGACAGTTTAGCCGATTTTACTTCATTTGGAATATATTTTCTATTTGATCTCAGTGTGCCAGTACAATAAGTACCCCTTTACAACAGTTTGGCTGCAAGGGCGAAGCTGTTATAATAGTTATCCATATAAATGGAGTGACCATTATTAAATCTACCCTCCATTGGACTCAAAACAACATTTGCTGTATGGCCTTTACCACCAACCTCATCAGTAACTCCACAGTACATGATAAATTTTAAAATCATGCCATGTGGTTCTGTCAAGGTGTATAATTTTATTCCATATTTATGTCGTTTCCCTTTAATGTACTGGCAAAAATACAGTCGCCCCCGCCACAGCACCATACACTCATCTAGTGAGTTTTTTTGCGGATAGTAAATATCCTTCATTTTTTGATTGAAATAAAAAGTCGAACCTTTTGTAATCGATCATTGTTGGTTGCTTGGTTGTTGGGGGTAAAAAAGTACAAGCAACGTAAGATGCCTAGAAACCTATCACGGCTCATGAACTGTGGAAAGCATGGTAGATTGAAGATGTAATGGGTTTTCCAATAGTCTTGAAGCCTTGGTAGCTTCACTGTGCCATTGTGAAGTATTAAACCAATGAAAGTATTCAGTTCATCGATTGTCAAGTCTTTCGACTTGGAGATTCTAGAGTTAGGAGTAAGACCTGGGGAGAAGAACACAGTAAACGCGTACTGGTTGGTAAACCTCACAATATTTTCGAGTAAGATAACATCAAACAATAAATTTAAAAAATCTATTGGCTTTCCCTCATTTGGCACATCAACCAACAGGCCTTGATCTTTTTGAGTATCTGTTCTCCTCAATCCACTAGTATGTAACGACCATTCGGGAGGAGCTGCATCGTAATCACAGTTGTCGTCGCTAGATGACTCAAATTCTTCAATATCTGAAGACATAACCTCTGATTCACTGTCTGAGAATGTCCCCGAACGATTGCACAAGCCACCCCCGGACCCGGAATTGCATTCATTGTAAAAATGCACAAACGAAATACTGGTTGAATTCACAAACAAAATACTTCTTGTGCGCACACAACAATAACTGTGGAATTTGTAATGATTCGTAAAGAATACATTTTGCACTATCATGTTTCTCGCACCAACTAAACATTACACATAAAATGTTTCCTGCCAATTCGTGTTTCATAAGGAACACATGACCAAAGGATTACCGAATAAGGAACGTGTTTCTACAATGTATACAAAGATAGCAGCACGAAACAGTCACAGTACAGTGTCATCGAAAAATAATGCCTAGATTTAATAAAATTAAAACATCAAAACCTTTCATGTTAAATGAGTAATTCTTTCACTGGACAATAACTGGTGAACGCAAGTTTTGTTTTTAGTTCGTCTGATTGTGTTTCCCTGTCTTTGTGATGCGCAGACAAGCTGCGCAATTGTCAAGGTCAGCCGGCCACAGACGCGCCGCCGCTCAGTACGATGTTGACCGTGCAACAAAAAGCACAGTGCGTGATTTGGTACGCGGAGTCAAAGTCAATTGTCAGTGTACAGCGGCTCTTTTCGGAGAACATATCCGGGTCAAACAGCACCTGATAACAAAGCTATCGTTCGATGGTTTAACCAGTTTAGGGAAACAGGGACCGTCGGCAAAAAATCTAGACCAGGCCGACCAAGAACATCAGAAGAGAATGTTGAGCGTATCCGGCAATCTTGTGTTAGGAGCCCAAAACAAATCCATTGCTCGACGAAGTCTTCAACTAAACATTCCAAAAACAACAATACAAAATGTACTGCACAAACGGCTAAATCTTCATGCGTATAAAATTCAGATAAAACAGCAAATAAAACCTACCGACCGCCCTAAACGAACTGAATTTGCAAGTTTTATGTTAAATGAAATTGATGATAATCCAAATTTTCTACAGAGTGTTGTTTAGTGATGAAGCTACGTTTCACATAAATGGATGTGTAAATCGTCACAATTGCCGTGTATGGGGATTGCAACAGCCAAACGAAATCCACGAGTATGTGCGTGATTCTCCCAAACTCAATGTGTGGTGCGCGTTATTTCATGACAAAGTTATTGGACCTTTCTTTTTTGTAGAAAAAACCATTACAGGCCTAGTTTACCTGGACATGTTTGAACTGTTTGTGTTCCCCCAATTAGATGATATCGAACAACAGACTGGACATCGAATCATTTTTATGCAAAATGGGGCTCCACCTCACTACCATCGCGAGGTACGCGCTGCACTAAACGCACGCTTCCCAAACGGTTGGATTGGTAGAGCAGCCCCCATTTCATGGCCTCCTAGAAGTCCTGATCTTACCCCTTTGGATTTCTTTTTCTGGGGGTACATAAAAAATATAGTTTACGCAGAAAAGATTCGGGATTTGGACCATCTTCGGGAGCGAATTTCTTCCGCAATCTTAACTGTTACGCCAGATATGATTGGACGCACGTGGCAGGAAGTTGACTACAGACTTGATATCTGCAGGGCAACGAACAGTGCTCACATTGAAACATACTAAGGTATGAAAAAAAAAATTTATTTCTTTCCGCACATTTTAAGACTACAACCTTTAAATTACCTTTAATAGATTTTTTATGACAGTTATTTAAAATCTATGCATTATTTTTCGATGACCCTGTATTGTTAACTACGCTGTGCTTACCTGTGTAGTCACCAGGGTTGCCATGAGAAAGAACTGAGGTTTCAGTTATAAATTATTATTATGTATTATTATAAATGAATAATAATACAATTCATTTATAAGGAGCTTGTAAAGTTTCAGGCTGCTGTCACTAGGTTTCAGCACGTACCAGCCCGTAACCTGGAGCTCTACATTTTTGATACTGTGACTACCCGGGTAGTCGGCTGCAGCGAACGTGTTAAAGATAATAAAATAGCAAGCAAATGTCTTATACAGGAAAATAAAGAGTACTAGCTAAATCAGTTATAAAAATGAGCTGGAAACAATGAAGTTATTAGACAATTCACAGACAAATTTTCCAACAAAGAATAAAATTAGTTGCTAACAGTAGAATGAACGTAAAATTACTGCCAGTAGTAGACTTGAGCCACTAAACCCTCTGGACAATGTTCTCCTTCACATGGTGAATGAAACAAATCAAAAGGAAGGTGAAACGTAATTTTAAAATATTCAAGTGTTTGCAGGTAGCCTTGGGATAAATCTGTTTAATGTGCTCATCTATTTTACCAGCTGACTACAGATTGTAAGTAAGTACCAATTCGGGTGCATCCATGCAATCAATATACTTAAAAAGCAAAGATGTGGCTATACTAATTTCTGATGCAAATACATCTGAAATGATTCCTAAGCTGCTAACGAAATTGATTCTGATCAATTCAATTTCGTTAACTTACCTGAGCTGCACGTACTGAGAAGAAAGGACAGCCAAACAAACTTAGTTGTTGTACCTTTATTTCATAGATTCGGTTTACCACTAATAATCCAATAAATTCTACAAATTTTTAAAGTCAATTACTGTCTTGATAACCTTGACTTGATTATTGTAGACACCTCTAAACATATTTCACTACACTTATCATGGTCAACACTTAAATAAAATTGGAAGATGTCTTTTATGAGATGAAATAAAAAAGGCAACGATAAATATTCAAAATGGAGACCACAAAGTTACTTCTGGTATTAAAGTTAGAGAAAAAACATGCGGATAGTAATAGAAGAAAACTAAGAAAAAAATGGTGTAGCCTTCGCTCACTGCATTTCATTTGATTTTTGTGAAAGGCAGATGAGTGCTGGTGTTACATCTAAATTCAAACAAAAATTTGGAAAATAACTTTTTTCTGATACCTGTAACAAACATCTTACATGTCAGAAAACCAACAAAGGGGTAATTATTGTTTATGGACTCTTTACAATTCAATGATAAACCAACAAGTGAAACATATTATATGGCATTTGAAGAACTAACTGAAGTTGAAACGAACTTGAAGAATCCATTAATCACTTAGTTAATGAAAGAAAATTACCATTGAATGTTTTAAATATATATACCTAAGAAATGGTGGCTCTGAGCAAATACAGTTGGCTTACAATGCTTGTAAAAGAAATTAGATTTAATTTAACCCAAGCCATAAGGCTGGCACGTGAAGATTTTATTGAAACAGCTCCGAACAACAGATGTGAAACTGCTTGGGATATGATCTCACTTGAGCATTCTTGTGTAAATTCATATGAAGTAACACTTAATCTGGAACAAAGCTTACTTCTTGAGCTCTGACACTAAAATTTCAAATAACACTCCAGTCACTAATACTTCATCAAATTTATTGGGTAATAGTTCTGTTAGAGGCCGTGAGGAACGAGGCTGTCCCTAACCTTGAGCAGAGAAAGCAGTTAGAACCGGATTTGCAGTGGTGGGGACGGCAGATGCATAGTTTGCTGCTATCTCTTTCGCAGTAAACACCGTGCCATAGGCACCTTACTAAAAACATTATTTTTCGTGATATATACGTGAAGTGCCAATTTCATAGTATTTAAGTAAAACGTGTTACGTACTGTTAACAGTGTGTATTTTACAATTTTTATATACTTAGTAAATAATTTTGTTATACATTTGTGAATAGTGTCGAGATGGGTGACAACAGAAAAAGCAAGGTCGGTGGTAAAATTTTACACAGCCAAACTAGAGAAATAATTTTTAACTTGTACACTTTTATGAAAAGGGAAGCAGAACAAGGGTCAATATTATTAAAACAAGTTCAACAGCGTGTAGCAGAGGCCACAGGAATTTCTAAAACGAGTGTAAAAAGAATTGTGAGTGAAGAAAGAACTGCGCCAAGAAATGGTCCACATTCTCAACTCCCAGAAAAACATGATCGAAAAAAATTTTAAAAACAGCTGTTGACAAGACCGTTATACGGTGGACTGTTCATGAATTCCACAGAATAGACGGTCAACGACTTACCCTAAAAACTCTTCTTCCGGTATTAAAAGAAAAAATCGGGTTTAGAGGAGGAATATGGACTCTGAGACAAGTTCTCAAGGAACTTCAGTTTAAATGGAGAAAATCTACAGATAATAGAAAACTTTTAATAGAAAAACACAAAATAAGAGAACACAGAGTTCGTTTTATTAGAGTTATAAAACATTACAGAGAAGAGGGCCGACCAATTGTTTATACGGATGAGACTTATGTCCACGCTTCGCACACAAAGCCCCACTCATGGTCAGATGGCAGCAACAAAGGCCTCTTAACACCTATTTCTAAGGGCGAATATGGAATAATTGTTCATGCAGGTAATGAGAACGGATTTATCGACAATGCATTGTTGGTGTTCAAATCAGGCCAAAAGTCAGGTGACTATCATGATTGTATTAATTTTAAAAATTACTAAAAATGGCTGCAAGAAAAACTTATCCCAAAATGCTTAAAACAGAACTCTATCAGATTGTGAAGAATGTCTGGAGACTGCTTTTCTTGACTCCTTGAAAATATCCAAGGCCATCCCAATTTATAAAAGAGGTGATAAACTTTTGCCCGAGAACTATCATCCAATTATTAGTTTCCACCAATATACATAGATTCCATTATGTACACAGCAGGATACTGAGTTATTTAATCATATGTATTACAATGGTCTGAAATGAAATATTCCAAACATTTCAATGAACATTGAATGTTAATTACCGCTTTACTAAAACTGAGTATATTGTTTGTTTTTGAAAGCAGTGCCAAATATACATTAGTGGTTATTTGATTTGAACTGATCATGATGGCAACACAGATTCATTAAGCAATACCAAATCCCTCTTAATAAAGTTGTAATAAGCTGATCAACAGATGGATAAATGGATTATTTTGGAAAGTAAATATCTACAAATCTCTATATAATTACTTTTAATAATTTGAAATTTAAAACAACTGCTTTATTTAAAATTATACTTTATTTTTGAATGTAGAGATTCTTGCCAGACGTGTTGATTAATAATTACTAAAATAAAAAGTAAATTTTAGGTAAAACCCAAATACTGTCTGTACTAATATGTTAAATTTTATACACTATAATTTTAATGGTTTTGTTTAGCACTTTCTGAATTATTAAATTCTGTTATTTGATACTTAAGGCCATCATAAATGGCGAGACCAATTACATCTGGTTGCGCGTTGAAATAAAATTCCAATTTGCTTCATGGTGATCATAAATCAATACATTTATTTATGCATTCCTACACATTCACAGCATTTTTGTGAATTATAATGTAAACAATAAACTAAAATAAGACAACACGAATATTCCCATATGCCACCTTTAGTGCAATTCCGATGGTACGGTCATCCGTATGCTGTGCTTTAACACATACGCTTGTTACATAGTGCTCGGCCGGGACCGAAAGCGAGTCATGTTGTCGGAATTTTACATTACACTGTTCACGTACGTCACCGTATTTCCACTCGATATTGTTTGTATGTCTCTTATAAGTGTTTAGAAGACACAGCCAAATAAATAATTTTGTTTTCATACTGTGGTTAACCAGATTTTTAAATATCCTTTTTGCTGCTGATAGCTCATCACTGTGTTCTCTGACTGTTTGTTTACGTTATGTAAAATGATGGAGCGTGAAAACTTGCATGATTCTGAAGTTGATGCTGCACAGTGATTGTGAATATAATTTAAGTGACAAAGTTAGTGATGAAAGCATTGAAGATTGCATTATATCACAATCTAGAAACAATTTCACTAATTTAGTTGTAGACGACTCAGACCCTGAAGATGGAGGTTATCTAATATTTTTTTGGTCAGGACAACTCTGATGATATTATCCTTCCTTCAAATCAAGAGGATGAGCAACAGGAAAGTACATTTGACTTGAACTGTAGCTACTGACGTTTTTGTGGAACAAAACCGTGGTTAGTATTTAATTTTGTTTGTTTGTTTAAGTTCGAATTTTTAGATATATGTCTAACTATTTTTTCCTGTGTAAAATACGCTAATTTAAGTTTTATTTGATAACTTTTTTGCAACAAAATTTTTTTGTAACTAAAAGTTTTTACATAAAACACTTTTGTTTCTTTTAATTTTATATAACAATGTAGAGGAACAAATTATTTTAAACAATGTTTCAAATTGCATTGCTCTATCAAAAACAAAAAAATGTTATTACAGTATAACTAAATGGTTATATTTTAACCTAAATTAATTGCTGCTACCTGGCCCACAGAGGCTCATATAACTATTGCTTTAATGGGTTAATACATGTGCATTAATACATTTTATAGTACTTTTCTGTTAAAAATAATTATAAATACCAAAGTAAGCTTTCATGTGGTAAATAAAACACAGGTTAAAATAGTAAAACAGATGTTTATTCAACCCTACTGGGTTAAAATAATAAATAAATTGCTCCCTCATTTCCACCTTAAATACAAAAATCTCCTATCAACAGTTTAATAAAAAACTCTAAGGATGTTTGTAACCTAAGCTACTCACATTTAGATTGAATCTATCTGTTATGCAACAACTGTCTTAACATTAAAAATATAAATTAGAAACTTGTCATTTAATAATAAATATATATTATACGGGCATCCTTCATTTTACATAGTAAGTGATGAAATTGAAAGTGCATTTCAATGTTTTAAATGTTTATACCAAGTTATAAAATGAAGAGTGTCCAAAAATCGTTGCATACAGATCCAACTTTCCACACAGCCAAGAAGAGGCCTTACAAAAAGTTTGTAGACATCTAACAATTTCTCATTCCAATGTTAATACAAAGTTAGTCTGCTCTGAATGGTAACAAAAGCACTTTTCTTGGAGAAAATATTATAAAAGTATTCTTTTAACCCCTTTAGGACTGCTGGTTTTCAGATTTTCCATGTCTAATAGACTGTCCTAAGCTACTAATAGATTATCCTACTTTTTACTTTTTTCTATGGACAAATAAAAAACTAAAAAAATATAAGCTACTTTACTTTGTGCACAACCAAAACCATTAGTCAAAAGCATTCTTTTTCAAAAATATATTTTTTACACGAATTCGGAAAAAATACAGTCTACGTGCTTATATATACATTTAAATGTTATTTAAACAATTCATCAAATAAAAAAATAAATATGAGGAGGAATAAAAATGACACAGATAATGTAAATGTAGTACTGACATTTTTAGTTGCGTTTTAGTAATTTTGAAAAAGGAAAATTTACTGAAAACACTGTACACAAAAACAAACTCAACATCAGCAGCTGGCTTACTAGATGGCTGTCGGATGTATAATTTATTGGTCGTTTGAGCCTAAAATGAAAGCTAATGATATATAGTTGGTCCTAAAAGGGTTAATAAAAAAAGATCATTTTAGGAGCATCAGAGGAGAATACATGGAATTGTCTGGTGTCAGCATCCTATAATTAATTTAATTTGCATTGTAAATGGTATTTCAGTCTGTTATTTGATGAACTTCTTTCTCAAAACATAAAAATTATTGGTTATGAGTAAATTGGGTACAACAAGTTTTCAATCATTATTTATCACAGGAATTTAATGTATATTACATATTTTCCATTAATCCTGCAGTTTGAAAAACTTAAAAATAATTAACACACCATACAATGAGTTGAAACAAGCATTGAGTAACATTTTAATAACATTTGTAGTTGATTGTGCAAAATAGTTCCTAAACCGGTCAGTTACCGTATAATGAAAAAGAAGACATAAGAGTTTATTTATAATATTCATTGTAAAATAGTAAATTTTATTTATATTAATTAAAATTTACCCTAGGAAAATACATATGGTATAAAAGAAAGAAACATCGGAATATCGTTACTTCATATGGTGTTTATATCTTTTATAAATGAATCCTATTTATTTATGCAGCACTAGAAAACTTAAACAAAACTTGCAACTTAACAATCTCTTTTTAACTAACAACTAGAAAGTTGTACATTAATTGGTATAATGAGTTCCATAAAGATTTCCTTTTGATTTGGGTACAAAAATAAATAATATTGCCTAACTGAGGATGTGTATAACAAACACAAAGATGAGGACTTGTTCCTGACGAGTACCGGGGCACTAAAGCTCTACATGGCCTGTCCACTGTGCAATGGAAAGTAGTACTTATATACCACAAGAGGAACAAACAAAGCGATGGTGGAATGAGAGAGAGACGACGTGTAACATTACTGTTCCCACCAGTCCTTGCCCTGACTGTTGTTGCTGTTGGAGTTACTGGAGTAGTTGTTGTAACTGTTGCCGCCTCCACCGCCACCACCATAATACCCTACACACACAATAATCATTTCAATATTTATACTTTACATTTTTTTTTTCTTGATATTGGTATTCAAAACAATTCAATTAGAAAAACACCCATCGAAGCTTAAATATATAACAATATACTTTTAGTACTATCGTTTTTTCCAAATTTAAAGCAATAATCATTTCAATATTTATACTTTACATTTTTTTTCTTGATATTGGTATTCAAAACAATTAAATTAGAAAAACACCTATCGAAGCTTACATATATAACAATATACTTATAGTACTATTGTTTTTTCCAAATTTAAAGTCAAAGTCTTTTCATTGGTTACATTACAATTGAAATGGTTACAATTTAGTACCATCAAACTTTGTTATGTACCTGACAATTAACCCTTCAACGCGTTTTGCCGTACTAGGTACGTCATGACACTTTTACTTGAGATCGCGTTTTGCCGTACTGAGTACGTCATGGAGTAGTCGGTTATTTTTGTAGCTGTAACAGACGACTATCGAATGTTTTTCAATGAAAAATGTATACCAATCGAAAGGAGAAGATTCAAACTTTCGATTAATTGAGTCGATATCTCGAAAAATCGATCTTTAGAAAAAATATCTGAGAAATCAGCTGCATTCAAGACGACGTCATTGCCGTGCAGCCGATCGTTTGTCAGCTTACGTTTGTTGTTGTTTACAGTCATTGTTAGTGTGATGGTTATGTTCAACTGACATATTTTTGTGTGTTTTACGTTCCTTTGTTTAGTTATTATTATTAGTTTTACAAGCTAACTATATTGTTTTGAAGAAGGAAATCCCGTTTTGACAGGAACAATTTGTTGTGTTTTATAAACATGAGTTGGGGATGGTTTGTAGGTTAGCTAGCTTTTAGGGAAATTAACCTAAATAGGTTAATTTTGTTTAATTTGGCTAATTAACACTAACAACATAGAAGTATAATAAAATAATTATAAACTTGGGTAATTTGCTTATATTATTTATAAAACACAAAATCTCTAAAAAACCACCAGAAAAATCAACGCAGGAGGGAGTATGACCATGAAAAAAAAATAACGCGTTGAAGGGTTAATACTAAAATATTTAACAATGCTAGATTATGTGTAGGATATTAAAAAACAGTATTGTGGTATGTGCCATTTGTATAATTGCAGGCAACATTTTGAAGTGTTCTAAATTTTAAGAACCAATTAGGCCTACAGCATTTCAAGATTGTACAAATATGGCAAGATATACAAATTTTGTTGTTAAAGAGTAGTTCAACAGCTAGCTTTAAAGGTATCTTTTGTTATTAATATTGATTTTGAGCTTTTAATTCTCTATTGAAATCCAAAGACAGGATGCAGACACAACTGTATATTTTAAAATAAACTGAGTGTAACGTTGTAGACATTATAAACTCATAATACACATATATTATTGAGACCGAATGTATACTGCAAATCTTAAATTCATATTTCCAATCAATTTATTCATAAAATAATCAATGTGACATATTCAAATAGATTCTTGTCAATAGTTATGTCAGTAATTTATTAGAAAAAAAAGACAATGTGTTTCCCTTATTAACACTGTTATAGCTTTAAAATGTAGAATAATACTCTTTCCCTAGTTCAATATTAATCCATTTTGTTCAAACCATTCTTTCTGAATAAATCAATAAACATTTCTCATTGCTGGTTATTTTATCAAGTGAATAAACTGCGTAATCAGAAAATTTGTGTCATTGACACAAAAAGTATGAACTGTCTTGAAGTATCCATAGGTAGATTATTTGACCTGTATTAGAAATAGAGTAGGTCATCCCTGTGGGACACTATCTTTGGTTTAGGAAATTTTACAAAGATCAAGCTATTGCATTCATCTAATTAAAATTAAGAGCCTGTCACTTGAAAGGCACCGTGAAGCCGAACTAACAACTTTATCTTTAGAATTATAATTTGATCACAGATACAATTATTGCCTTAATTTTAATAAATCTTTAAAAAAATGTTTATCCATTGACACTATAATATTTTTGTCTCTGACCCCTCTGAGATTATATAACCTTTTGCGGATAGCCAAATATTGGCACAATACATTAGAGTTTGAGGCTCAGGACAAAAAGAATTTTTTGTATAAAAGTTGTACTTACCAAGACTGGTTAAAATGCAAAATTTTACATTTTTCTGCCTTTTGGTTTTTGAGTGATGTCTCAGCATTTTCAATAGTTTTTTCAGCTACATTGTTTAGAAAATACTGAGACACGAACTGCCTTTTTGTAGGTTTTTAAAAACCTGTAACTCAAAAACCAAAAGACGGGAAAATGTAAAATTTTGCATTTTAACTAGTCTTGGTAGGTACAACTTTCACACAAAAAAATCATAAAATGTGAGAGGTTAAGGTCCAAAAATAATTTTTCATTGGTTGCTTTGAAATGGAATGACCCAAATGTAAAACATGGGGTATGATACTAAATTTACACCAAATAGGTTTTTTATGGTTTTATGGCAAAAAAACATATTGACATATCCAAAAATAATCATTGAATTTGTGTTTTGAGTTTATATATATATATATATATATATATATATATTTGTTAATTTGCTCCGATAAATATGGTTTTCAACAGTTTTACACACAAATTAAATTAGTATCATCTGCTATGATTTGCAGATATATTCGTAAACTATCTGTGAAGAATGTAACTTTAAGCGAATATATATCGGCTAACCATCCACTACAAACATGTAGTTTTTGGCGGATACATCCATATCCCTCAGTGATATATGGCACAAGTTTTGTTATTCAGGTTTATTAGTAAAATTATTTTTTTATCTAGCAAACAATCTTCAGCTTTCCAGAAATGAAAGAAATACTCCAAATTTATTTTTGAACAGAAATGTTTGGACTCATCAATACAAATTAATTAGTTATAGATATATGTCATCGATTGTATTATATTAACAAGTGGTAGTAACAGGTGAGAATGTAATGTAGTGTGTGGACTTACCTCCTCCTTGGTTACCACTGTTATAACCACTTCCTTGTCTTGGATTACTTCCCCGGTTCCCTGAGACTCCACCACCTCCACTTTGTGTACGATAATCACGAGCGCCAAATCCGCTGCTAAAGCGATTACTGAAAACAAATTCAATCAAAATTAGAGATTTATTTAAAACAGAAACGAGATTTTTGATATTCTATACAAGTTGTAACTAATTATAATATTATTTGTAAAGAAATACCACAAAGAATTTATTAGAATGGATACAAACATTATATTAATAGATGTAAATTACTGAAAATACTCTTGCCTAATGTTTAACACCTCTTAATAGTAATCTAGAATTTGTTACTGAAAGGTGTATAAACTTCAAGCCTTTCCTACATTTTGTAACAAAGAAATAAATAGTATTAATAACTTACCCTTTGGAACCACCACGACCACGAGACATGGGCTGCCCAACTTCCCTTAACATGTCCTCTAGCCAAGGTGGTACTTCTTGCTTTGTCTCCACTAGCAATTCTAGCAAGTCTCGAACAAGATTTTTATTCTTGGCATTGAAGAATGATGTTGCCGTACCTGTTAAAATATAATGTGTAAGAACATTTATCATTCTTACTATGAATACATTAGACTGTAGTTGATGAGAGATTAGACTCACCAAGATTACCCATACGACCCGTACGACCGATGCGATGGACGTACTCCTCCACATCATTTGGCAGGTCAAAGTTGATGACATGCTTCACATGCGGTATATCTAAACCTCGAGCTGCTACCTGTTGGCATTTTTAACAAAAAGTTTATTTTATAAATGATAAAACCTTTTCACTGTAAGAGATTGCTAACAATAGCACCTTTGATTGTAGTAGATAGATCATTCATACCACGAGGTGTCCTGCAGTCTGGTGGATTTTTATTAGTTCTAGGCTGTGAAATACAACTTTGATTGTTACTGCTAAATATTTAATGTCAGAGCCTCTCACTCCATTGAAGGCAGTCTGAGTGCTCAATTTATATAATTGGATAAGTTTTCTCCTGTAAACTAATATACTCAAAGGTAGTACTAATAATGAATGATTCAATAATACAATGGCATGGTTGTTTTTCACACAAAGTTTCTGCAATTATTAATGGTTTTAATTTGTTTATTTATTTTTCCTTGTAACACCACAAGTAGTTTATAATTTTAAAAGCACCTTTCTGAAAACAGCCAAAATGATTTCATCTGAACAACATAGTCACTTCACTTATTCATTAACACTAATATTATTTAAATTCAAATAAACAGATACAAAAACGTACCACAGGATCACCAACAAAACGTAAGTGGAAGCACACAGGAGGTCAGACAGATTGTGTGCCCTTTTACCTTTCTACCCTTAACTCAATATGGTTCTTCCATAGAACAAGAGTTCTTCTATATTTCACGTTTCACGTGTGTAGGATCTTTCTGTCAAAATTTATCGCACAGACAGGCAGACGGACTGGCCTTTAACTTGTGACCTCAATATCAATAGGTTCATCCTTGGACTAAGAGTGACATATGAGGCAAGCCTCAAAGTCTCTAGGAATTTTGAGACATATGGACAACAGGATTTCAATACGGCCCTGTTGGATGCTTAATAAATATCTGGAATTAGTAATCCATCTAGAAATTTTAAACTTTTCAGTGCTGACATTGTCTTTTATTTGTAGAAGTGCCAACGTATACAAACTGGATGTCTTCTCATATACACTGAGGGAATTTTAATTATTGAAAATGCAACGAAGAAAATTTATGGTGTTAAGGCATCTTAGAAATTAAAGGTGTTACTTAAAGCTTGTAAACAAATTATAACATTTATATAAAACGTGAAATAAACACATTACAACAGCTCATCACCACGATATGGACATAAAAGCTCCTTATGATGACAATACAATGACAAAAAGCTTTGTTTAGATTATTTATGTAAACTAAAACTTAAAATATATGAACATGTATACGGAAAAGACTGTATTCATTAACATAATGCAATTTTATACTTAAGTTAATGATGAAATTCCAAAAAGAATGTAAAAAGCATAATGCTATAATATTAGAACCAAAAAGGAAATGTTATAATGCAAAATCAATTAAATTACTATATAATTCAAACATAACCATGAATAAAACCATCAAATTGCAGTGATATTTCTACATTTTAATATTAGATTCTACAGTAATACTTCATAATATGGTAACATTTTAAGACGGTATGTAATTTCTTGATTAGGAAAGTAGTCCCAACCATCAATTCAAAATGTGTAAAATTTTATTCACAAGGCACCTTAAAGAATTTAACATATCTATATTGCGTAGTACTTAATTGATAAAAATTACGGTCAAACTCAGAATTTTGTAATCACGAATACGATTCCGAATTGTATAAATTAATTCCCCATTCTCGAATTTCGAATCCTAGGAGTAGCTTATATAAATTTTTAACATTTAAAATCCATTGCGGATTGGATTTTTTGGCTGTGCGTGTGCAAGCTAGAGTGAATTAATTCATTTGTGCATTAACGTCAGCAGCAGAACATTAATGCTATGCTGTACCAAACTGCCAAGTGTTTATATTATTATTAACAGCACATAAAAATACACACAAACTAATACCGTAAAATGTTAAAACTAGTTGCTGTTGTAAAAACAGATGAGGAAACAATAGTTGTCCTACATAGCGGAGAGTAAATTAAGCTGACTCTTCAACTTCTACATACAACTGCAATCAACGGAACATTTACAAATATATTTGAGAAAACCTAAAAAAGTTTGTTGTTAAATACATTCATCATAGAAATGAAGCACATAAAATTTACAAGATATTATTAGAACTATTAGAAGGTATATTACATTAGGCTTCGACTACTATGTGACGAGATACTTTATCAGTGGTTACAATCGGTTAAAATTTAAAAATTAAAATAATGTATATATTTTTATTGTTAGAAAGCCTATTAATAACACCTGCAATTAAATTTATTTAACTTTTTATACAAAATTACTTATGCTAACTTATAATATTATGTAACTGCATTACAGATGAAATGTCTTAGTAATTTTAACCAACTAACTAAAAAAATATATGGACTAAAAGAGTTAATCATTAGGGCTGCAATTTGCCTCTTCTAATTTACTTTGTTTGGATCTATCAATTTTGGTTAGGTTTCATTTCATTGGCCTTTTATGAGAGATTAGTTATTTGATTGTAAAAAGGTTTTTAGTTTACTTTGAACTGGTAATATTTGTATGTTAAAGATCCTAGAATCTATCATATGACTTAAAGGAACTCACGGCTGTAGCCACCAAGATCGGTGTATTGCCAGACCGGAAACGCCGGAGTGCTGCCTCTCGTTCCGGCTGGGTCCTGTCTCCATGGATGGATGTTACTGGGAATCCCAGCTGGTGTAGGAAGTCTTCCAATGAATCGGCACCCTTCTTGGTCTCGACAAACACTAGAGTAAGTGACTCTGCTGCTACAACAGCAATCAATATAAATTTGAGAGACCATGAAACAAACCATTTTAGTAAGTGATATTAATCCTTTAAGGGCAAAAACTTAGATCATACTAGAATTGAAACACAGCTTCCAAGCTCTGTTAAACTGTTCAGTATTAAATAATACACTTTTACATGTATGTGGGAAGTGAATGTGCACCCAAAATATACAAATACTTTAATTTCCACAACAAAACATTATTTCTGTAAATTTTATTTACACACATTTCACTATATATATGATGTGATTGATCAGTTAAGTTTTTATTTATAAATAATTTGTTGTTGATCTTGGAATGTTTTACATTGGATCCACCAGAATGCGCTACGATCGCAGTTTCAAAGGTTTTTCTATTTTAATACCAGGTTTTCCCGACAGTTTGTGCTGCTATCAAATTTTTGTGTTGTTTTGTAACCGTGTAATTATTGTATGAGTGCTAATTGTAATATTACATTAATAGATCTGAATTAGACAATAGTTATTTAAAGGCTGAAGTATAATAAGCGGCCACCATCACAATCGAATTATTGGTATTTCTGATTAGCCTATCTAAACTACAGAATTTCATTATAGTTATTTAAAATTACAGTACAGTATCGGAATAGGCCAACAAAATTTATTTTAAAACCAATTCCTACACTATTAACAATAGTTATTCACACATGTGATTTGTATGCTACTTAATTTGAACTTATGTGACCAATTGTGACTGTAGATTAAAAATGTAAATTACAACAAATTATTTTAAATCCAATTAGTTTAAAGCTTGATTATCTAAACTGTTAACAAATTATTCACGTATAGAAACTCAACCTTTTGATTTGTATGCTACTTAGGTTATTTGAGGTTATGCGACCAATATACTCACTTCAATAAATTTGCAAAATAAGTTCAATAACTTCAATAAGTAACTATAGTTTTTTATGTACTTTAAACATCTTATTAATGTAATATTACAATTAGCACTCACACAATAATTACACGATATTACAAAACAACACACAAATTTGATAGCAGCACAAACTGTCGGTAAAACCTGGAATTAAAATAGAAAAACATTTGAAACTGTGATCCTAGCGCATTCTGCTGGATCCAATGTAAAACATTCCAAGTTGGTCCACCCGTTTAGGAGGAGTTCAGCTCCATACACACGCACACAAGAAGTATAAAGATAATGAAATTCGGTAGTTTAAATAGGCTAATTAGAAATATCAATAATTTGATTGTGATGGTGGCCGCTTATTATAATTCAGCCTTTAAATAACTATAATCTAATTCTAATCGTCATTTTAGTAGTTTAGATAGGCTATTCAGAAATATCAATAATTCGATTGTGATAGTGTGCCCATTTATTATACTTCAGCCCTATAGGGAATACTTATTTAGTATTTTAGATAAATTAAATTCTGTTGGCCAGTTCCAATACTATACTGTAATTTTAAATAACTATAATGAAATTCGGTAGTTTAGATAGACTAATCAGAAATATCAATAATTCAATTGTGATGGAGGCCACTTATTATACTTCAGCCCTATCGGAAAACCATCTAATTTGTTTGTGTATACTCCTGAAGGATTAACAAAAAATATTGTACATTCAATGGCATTACGATAAATTAAGTTGTAAATTGAAAACATATACCTGTTATAAAATACTTTTTACCTTCAGATTAAGTAAGTTTAAGTTTTTATTTAAAACATCCTCTACATTTCACATCACTCATGTTATACTCACACACTATCGGTTGGTGGAAGTGTGATTAAATGTACATGTAATGAAGTTAGATATTGTAATAACTTTTTAATAGACATTTTTATCAAAACAGCCCAGATTGTTACAGATTAACACATTCGAGTCTACGCTCGAGCCAGACTCGAGCGCCGTTGTTTAATCACCCGGCCGGCGCTCGAGCGTGACTCGAGCACAGCTTTGCCGATTGATATACGGAGTTGCCCGAGTGATATTCGAGTGCCGTCTGCTGCATTAAAAAGCCAGCTTTGTTGGTTAGTTCAGAAAAATTCCGCTAGGCGCTACTACGTCATACCCGCTTGAGGCTTTTGTTTATCGACTGACGTGGCCTGGCGCGTCGTCAGTCTGTCTACGACAACAATAATTTTTTTAGCATTTGGAATTTTTTTGGCAAATAAAATAATTATTTGTAAATATATATATAGTAAATGCCTTTAAAAAAATTGAAATTAATTATATTATTTATTCAAAAGTTAATTTTCAAGTAATACAAGACATGCGGGGAGTTTTTATTTTTCTTCAAAAAATTTAAGTTTTGAAATTTTTTTTAAAATTTATTACATTTTATAGGAATAAAGTTTTACATATCAATTTAAAGAGGAAAGATAGAACTTTCAAGAAAATATAATATCATATACATAATATTTAACAGTTTTCTAAAGAAAAAATCTGAAAACCCAATAATTTGTGCAGACCAGGATATTAAAACAGCAAATAGCGAGCCAGACTCCAATGTGTTAATCAAAGTTTAAAATTTTCAAATTAAAGGCGTGTGTACAGGACAACGTCTGTCGGGTCTGCTAGTATATATATATATATATATATATATATATAATTCTATATCACAAAACATACCTTAGAACAATAAAAGCAATATTATTATGACGGTATACTTATAACTATTAACCAATATAATAACAAGCAACTAAACATGCTTGAAATTAAACAAACATTTACTTTTTATGAGGACGCTACTATCCAATATTTACAGTATTAGACTATAAAAAGTATTTTCTTCTGCTATAGTACACAACAAATCACACACTTTCACTCAATAATATAGAGTCTACACATTTATTTACAAAATCACACACTTTCACTCTATAATATAGAGTCTACACATTTATTTACAGACATGTAAAATCAATTAACTTGCTAATGTAAAACATTAAACATTGAACTAAAAAATACTAAATAGCTTATTCCCACAATTGTAAACAAAGACTCACACAGTTGACACCATGACGATTGATGTCAAATTACAATTTCCTTGCCAACTGCACTATCGTTTTATATGAATGCTTATAATGTTCCGAATTATTAATCATTTTGCCCAACAATACTTGAAAATTCATTTTATAAATACAATGGATATTATTAAAAACTATTTAACCTTATTTACACCTCATAAAGAGTATTAGTTAGTAAAGCCAGCCAATTTGTGGACAAAAATATTTCCATTCAAATACTGGCCATCCAGACATTGACCAGCTGGCTTATTCTCGGAGGATTAAAACAACCTCTTAATTAAACTTACAAGGCTGACTCAGTTGTATTGCATTAAGCAAATCCAACAAGAAGCTGCGCTTGTCATTGTCTTCCACCCAGACGACCTTCTGGGTAATGTTCTCGGAAGTGGAGCCGACACGGCCGATGGCTAGGAAAATGTAATTGTCCAGGAAATCTCTAGCTAAAATCTGCAACACACAGTCAAACTAGTGAAGACACAGTAAGTAACTAAAATAAAACGTTGGTACTGTAAACTTCGGTAGAACTAATATTTTATTCAAAACTCCACATAACAGATCAATCATGCAAACATTATACTTATTTAGTGTTTTATGGTTGTGACATTCAAAGTGAAAAATAGTAATTATTTCCCCCAAAATAAAATGCTCATTAAAAAAAATGTCGGATGGATCAGTTATAAGTAATGTATCAGTTGCTAAAGACAGTTAATGCGCACTATAGCAAGAACCACCTGAGAGTGCAGTTGAGAAAGAAGCCTACTTGGCAGTGACATTGGAACAGCCAACCAGTACTGAGCGAGTTCCTTGCTGTAACGGCAAGCCTCACTGGTACAGAGTACTTAAAATACTTAACATCGCTAAAATAAAATATAAAAAAAAAAACATATAAACATTAATTTACTGTATTTCATCATAAAGAGATACAATATCTTTGATATATAATAAAGGCATTACATTTTCACATCCATGTTATTTTCAATGAACATTCAATTTGATAAGAACGTTTTCAAATACATTGAATTAAATTGAAAATCTCTTTATTCATTAACACTTAGAGTGCTAATCCCGTAATTTTACGGAACGGCGAAACTTCCGAAGAATGCTAATCCCGTAGTTTTACGTGGTTGTCATTTCAATTGGTATTATATTACATTGTCCGTATTTAAACGGGTTTTGCCTACTCTACAATGTTATTTGGGTTT
This sequence comes from Homalodisca vitripennis, assembly GCF_021130785.1. Classification (NCBI taxonomy): domain Eukaryota; kingdom Metazoa; phylum Arthropoda; class Insecta; order Hemiptera; family Cicadellidae; genus Homalodisca; species Homalodisca vitripennis. The sequence continues at coordinate 107,778,607 of NC_060210.1, forward strand.
TTTAGTAACACAATTCACCGCTAGAAAGCGTCAGATGTATTGTATGAGCTTAATGACAAAGCAACTTCGGTCGCGTTGTTTACGTGCCGCTAACGTGACATTCGTTTGCAGCCGGCAGTCGATGTCGCAATCATGGCTTCTCGCAGCTTGAACGACGTTGCGATCAGTGATGTATTAGATAAAGATAATTTTATTGGAGTAGATAGTATTTTTGACGATTCTGACATTGATCCTGATCTAATGGAAGAAGATTAGACACATACTTCAGGTAAGAATAAGTAAGTCTATTATCATATAAACATCAGTCTAAAAGTTTGGTTATGTTATTGTTTTCGTGAATCAAACTATAATTTGTATTATAATAAATTAACTTTATACAACTAATATTTTATTCTTATGAATAAAATAAAAATATATTCATATTTTGCATAGTATATTATTATGTTACAGATGCTGAAAACAGTGCTGACAGCGAAAGTGATGCCTACGCATCAATATGACGGCATAGTTTTTTGTCAAAAAACTACAAAACATAAAAACATGATTTTTATTATTCAAAGGACAGTTTATATTTGTAAATGGGTCATTGTAAATAATTGTATGTATGCTTAGTTTAGTAAGTTAGATAAAAAAAACTGTCTCAAAAAATAATTTTTTTTTTTCAAAAATATATGTTTTTAAAAAAACATTTTTTATGTGTACTTTTTAAAAAAACCACAAAAAAATCTCACGTTAAAAGAAAGACGAAAGTAAGCTGAATTAAGGTATGTAAGTATTTTTCTCATACCTTAAATACTTTTTTTTAAATAAATTTTTGAAAACCACCAAAAACGCCCAGCATTCTACAGAGTTACATGTCATTTAGGGCCAGCACTCAAAGTGTTAAATATACATTTTGTATACATCGAATAGCATCAAAAATAACTTAACTAATATACTTTTAAACTAAGAGGTTATAATGTGAAAAAAATACTCTAATCCTATAGTCAATCTAAGCACAAATACCCCAATAATTGCTGCTTTAGCCATAACACGGATTAATTTAAAAAAATACAGAAATAATTAACAATATTATAAATAATTACAAAGAAACATTTTTAAACTATGGAACTAATACAATAATAATATATTTCAGTAATCAACAATAAGTTAGCAACAATTATTTAAATAAATACATAAATAATCCAAATAAATATATAACACAAAAACAAATTGATATATTGCTGTTGTATAAAAAGCTCAGCTCAACCTAAAATTATAAAATCGTCACATAAACATACACATAAAGAAATTAAGTATAACTTCAATTTTTTTGTAAATACTGAATTATTTTTCTCTGTAGTTATTGTTAATGGAATGTTAGTTAAAAATATTTTTCATGTGTAATTATTGTTTTTCTCATAACACTATAGTCTATGTTTATCCAGTGAAATACCACATCTTGTGCTGTACTTATACCTCACTCTTAACATGGAAGGGTTGTTATTTTTTGAGATTCATCTGAGAACTATGTTCCTTTACAAAGATATATTTCAATACATCACAGTGAGAATTTGTTACCATAATGATTTGTTTTGTGTCACTTTGATGTCTCAATGGCAACAAAGTGAAGAAGAACCTAAGAGACTGGCTTGTGAACCACCCTGTATATGGCATGGCAGAAACTCCAAGTGTAATAGAAGAATTGGACAATAATACTTTCTTCTTTATTGATTACATTTTTACTATATAAACTATATATATTTTTACTATATATATATATATATATATATATATATATATATATATATATATCAACAATGTTTATACTAATATTGTGAACATCACATTTAATGTTCTTAACGAATAAGTAAATACAGATTGATGACTATACTATACTGTTATGTTATACACTTCAGATCTTGTAAATTTATAAACATTTGATAGTATCCTTTTTAACACGGCTATGATTGATTTTAACCCTTCTTTTGTATAAAATTATTTTTATACCTCAGTGATTCCTAAATATTAAAACTGACAACTGTTGAAAATGTCATAAATGTTTTTCTATAATAAGAATGCACTTTCTTCTAAAATTAAAATGTAACTTTTCTTTTTTTTCAATCCAATGCAATTTAAAACAATATATATTAGGTGATGCTAGACAAGTAAAAAATACAGGTGAAACACATGTAAACAGAAGCAAAGCCTGTTATGATAACAGGGTTTGCCATACAATATTGCCTCCTGAGACTGAAAAAATATAAAATTGTAAAGGTAAGCATATTAACACATTCGCTGCTGAAAAAATTTGACCGGCCACAGTAAATGCGGGAACTTTTTTTTACTTACCCAAAATGAAGTCAGAGCAGCCAAAAAGGTTGTCCAGGTAACCCCACTGCCAGATTTGGTGACAATTGTTGCCAGCCACACCTGGCGCTGGTCCCCGCTTAGTCAGTACCGCAGGACACTGGGTCTATTACTTCCGAATGGCACTGACACTCGCGGAAGACATTGTCAATTTCACAAATAGTGAAAAAAAAATTGTTTGTGTAAAAAAATTTAAAATAGTCCATAAATATAGAAAAATAAAACTTAATCGCAATCATCCTGTTCACTCATAAAGTCTTCCATTAGTTCATCGTCGTCCTCCATATTGCTTAAATAAAATAATAAACACACATCACAGTCACCTTACACCATACACTACATAAAATACAATATGCACACAAACAATACAGCACAGCCAGTGAATGAAAATTGCGAACCAAAAACGGATTGGTAATAAACAACATATGTAACAGGCACAACACGTGGCAAATGGCACAACGTTCCACAGCAACTGGTAGGCTCACACTGAGGCAATGGTGTCCAAGTGAGCTGATGTCTACTGTTGTCATCCGCAGTGAATGTGTTGTCATTTTAAGCAACACAGTGTGGCAGATCAGTTTTAAAAAATACAATGTTTAGTAAGCATTTAAAAATGTTTATAAAATATAGGCTTAAACTCATCTAAAAATATTGTTGTATCCTATGATAAATAAACAAGTACATTTACTAACCGCTCCACATTAACTAAGAAGATTTATGTTGTTTGTGTTAAAGTAATCAAAATATGATTTAGAAAACTATTGTAGCATTAAATGCTCTTTTATTTTTGTATAGAGCTTTTACCTTTATACTAAAAATATTTAAATGCAAATCAGTTTTAATTTGAGGTTTGTATGTGTCGTGTGGGCATGGATATTGTATTGATTGCTACCAACTGCACTCTTTCATGGCCCTTACTGTAATGCTTTTATCGTTGTTTGCTTATTAAAAAAAAAAATCAATCAAAATGGTTTGTAACCGAAATTAACTTTAAACTTTGTTAATATCTTCTGTAATTTAGTTCCATAAATAAAACTATTGTTAGATTAGAGTAGTGTTAAATCTAAATTTTTAAATTGGCAAAGACAATTGTCTTACACTGCAATTTTATTCAAGTAAATCAAGCATGAAAAAAGAATCTACTTAGTAGAGAAAAAAAATATCCTACCCAAAAGCTTCAATATTTTAATTTAAAATATAATTCATGTTGCCTTATATAATTTTTTGGATATTAATAAACAAATATTACAGTCAAAATACAAACGTTTTATATTGTATTTGATTGCTGTATATCTTAAGTTCTGAAATTTATGTGGACAATTTTCATAAAATATTGACTGTTACTCGTGATAAAAATTGTAAATGCAGAAAAAGAGTTCAAAAGATACCCTCTGCACTCCTGTTAAATGTTTGGAATTAAAACTTGTACAACAGTCTACAAGGGAAAATAAATTATAAAGGGTGATTTGGGTAGTGTTACCGGCACTTTCTAAGCTTATTGTACTATAAAAAAATAATGAAAAATGTTCATATAAACATAGGTCCGGAAATGCTTTGTTACTGAGTAACAGCCAACAAAGGATTTCACCCACAATTTAGTACCCGAGGTTAAATGATCATTTGCTGGGAGTTGGGCAGACTACTCAACGCAGTCCGGGTGTTGGTACACGACGCCTTTATATACTATATGGTATGGAGGTTTTTGCATAAAAATAACACATTTCCTTACCATAAGCAAAAAGTGCAAAATATTCAACTTTTTCGTTTAGAATTTTATAACTCGTTAATTATGAATGCCAACATCACAAATACATTTTATTCATGGAAGAAGCTCAATTTACTTAAGATGGCATCAATAACCTTTGCAATGAACACACTTGGGCAGAAGGCAAATTCACATAGCACTATTGAATGTAACTTTCAATACAGATTTAGTGTAAATTTATGGTGTGGCCTCCTTTACGATAAGTTAATAGGACCGTTCATTCTCCGAGGACATCGAAATTCCAACATTTATCTGGAATTCCTTAGAGAACAATTACCGCAGTTATTAGAAGATGTTCCATTAGCATCAAGATGCAATATGTACTATCAGCACGATGGTGCTCCTGCCCACTTCTCACATAACGTAACTGTGTACTTAAACGAGCATTTTCCCGAGCGATAGATTGGCCGCAGTGGACCACACATCTGGACGCCACAATCACCAGATCTAACGCCATTCTGTGTATTTCTGTGTATGGGGTTAGATGAAGAATCTAGTATATAAAATAAAAATAAATACATGAGAAGAGTTATTGGATTTTATTGCAGATGCTGCCACACAAATCAAGAATAACCATGCAGCGTTGCGGAGGGCTACACAATCAATCTGAAAGCAAGCTGCCAAATGTATTGAAGTACAAGGACAGATTTTTGAAAACTTTCTCTAAATTTTATTTCTAACATAAATTTTTATGCCAGTAACACTTCCCGAATCACCCTGTACATTATTAGTTAGTATCAAAGTAGTAAAAACACAACTCAATATTATAATAACTATGTTAAAATCACCAGTTATTTTTACACCAACCTGAAACCGAATTTAAAACAAACATGTTACAATCCGAAACTTGAAGTGTCTGATCACTCTTGAAAACACTAGAGTATAATTCATATTAGAATAGTGCCTGACACTTAAATTACCTGGATTTCTTTAGGAAATGTTGCAGAAAACATAAGAGTCTGACGTTCACCAGTTTTCGGCATTCCATTGTTCTCTACGATTGTTCGAATTTGAGGTTCAAAACCCATGTCTAACATCCTATCAGCTTCGTCAAGGACCAAAAATCTGAAGCCAACATGAATACAATAAATAAAGATTTCATAATATATATGTTAGGTAAATATCAAACATTATTTTTACCCATTACTTATATTTATTATGCTAAAAAAATAAAACATCAATATTAGAACATGAAACAACACTAAGAGTTTTAAAGTTAATTTATTTATTGCACTCACTCAAGCTTTAATCAAATTTCATTCATACGTAAAGTAACCGCATAATCTAATAATCAACCACCTGTCCAGTGTTGGATCCTCTTTCCCAGGAGCACTACATACAACAAAGTAACCATTCAAAACCCTCTTTCAAATTTTTTTAAAAACTAAATGTAATCAGCTTTAACCCTGATGTACTACTATATTAAACCTTTAAGTACTACATGCGATTTAGTTCTGTTACTAAATGTATAAGCATTAAATGTCACACTGATTTAATTTAATTAAAAGCCATGTAAATGCCATGGTGGCAATTCACTGCCACTATATAAACTTACTTAATATTTTTGTATCTTCCGATAACATTCTGTGATATTTGCATAAAACATGTATCCCAACTATTAGACTAATAGATATACCATGAACAAAAATCAGTATATGATATCTGTCTTTGAAGAAGTTAGGTTACCTTAGATTGCAAGAAAAACAAATGTAGCTCACATTGGGCAGGGAGAAAACACAATTCAAACAGAGGAGCGTATTTTAAAACTGCCAGAAAATAAGGAAAGATTTGCTGTTTGCAGCAAAAATGGCCTACAAAGTGGTGACAAGATGATAAAATCTAGAACAGTTTGCAAGAAGTATGAAAGAGGATTGCATGGAATATGTTATCCATATAATGTTTACTAAATTGAACTCAAATTCTTTTTTTATTTATTTTATAAATAATTTATTGTTTGTCAGTGTAGTAAACAAGGAGAAGGCCTATCTGAAAAACATTTGGTTCAAGTTCACATGAGTCCAATTTCATCCATTCATTGTTGGAAAACACAGTATTTAGGACTTTGCACAAAATGTATATATAATATTCTTAACTGAGAATTTTCTTGAGAGTCATACTTTTTGTGGTTGTATATAGACAAATTCAATGTTAGAATACATATGGCTTTAAGGCCATGTCACACTGCCGTGGCGTCGCGTCCGTCCATCCATAGTATGAACGTCCGCGTATGCCGCGACGGTCTCGAATCCCGTCAAACTACCAGACACGCGTCCGCGGCCAACGCCACGTCTTTCTATGAGTTGCTTATGCATTTCAACTACTTTGAATTTGTTTAGTTATACACTGATAGTGGAATTAATAGTTTGCTATAGCTCTACAAAATTAATTTATTGTTCTGGAGCGTATTCATTAATAATTATTATTATCAAAATTATATTTTCATTATTACATGCAATACTATTTCTATTATGAACTTAGTAATTAGGGCATTCAATACTTTGATATACCTCTTTAAAACTATTGGTTTTTATATATAAGATGCACTTGAAAGGATTATTTTGTAATTTTTGTGTTGGTGTTTTCAGTTTTGTGATAAGTCTTTATGTATTTAAAATAAGGCCTATTTAATTTTGTTATAGATCAAACATTATATGAAAAATAACAAATAAAATGATTGCATATAAACATGACACCAGAGTATTCATTAACCCTAGAACTGGCGGTCATTTCATCCTGGAGTGTCGGGCTGTTTTAGAGCTTCGCGCAAGGGTTTTTTAAACAAATTATTAAAAATATAAAATAAAAGGAGTAGACAGTGGCAAGAGCGCGCGGTGCCCTGGTGAGGGGGTTGGGGAGGTGCTTTATGCGCATGCGCGAGCCTTCGTAGCATCGCCGACGTCGGCCAAGGATCGCTCCAGCCGCATAGCGCAGCAGACGGTGGCCGACGCGACGAACGTTGCGCCACGTCGGTTATGTCAGTGTGACTTGTCCTATTTGACAACATGGTTAGCGATTATTTTAAAAATCCATCCGCAGATGGACGGACGCGACGCCACGGCAGTGTGACATGGCCTTTATGCCTTAATATTTTGTTATCACTGGAGTCGTTTGAAACTTTTTCTTTTTTTTTTAACTTCAAATGTACAATGCTTATATGTATATAAAATTCATACGAATATGATTTTTGCAAGTAAATGACATATATTCTAGCAACCCATTAATAAAAAAAAATGCGAAGGATGTGATTATTGTAGTTTTTAAAATAAAGTCATTTCCCGGAATTCTGCAAATCCTGTAAATAGTATTTCTGGTTTACTTCTTGTAATATAGATTGTAATATACTTCTTGTAAATAGTTGACCGGAGAACTGATGGGATTTCCAGCCGTCGTCCAACCAATGCCCCTCTGACAACAAAAACTCTGAGCGTGGCTGACTGGCCGTCTGCCGTTTGTAGCAGACAACATTAAGTTGCGTTTACACTGGCAAGTAAAGTTTCGAGAGAATTTGCACAACTAATGTAGCATAATGTGAACAATATAAGCAATTTTACTCACGAGAACTGTCGCAAGTACTTGCAATGGTTGTATCGCTGGTTGTTACAAGACGAAGTATGTTCACACACCACAGTGATGTCTCAGAAATGTTTATAACTGAAATTTTAATATCCGATACTGTTCTCCAGTTCTTGTAACCAGCTGTCTGGCACTGGTTGCGGCAGCGCTCGCGAGAGCTCTTGCACCCATTAGACTAACAATGTTTAGTTGGACACAAAACTTGAGCCATTTTTTTGCCGTTGTAAACGCAGTTCAGTTGAAATTTGGATGTGACCGTGATATCAAAACATAAAATCACTTCCTTTCTTTTAACACTTGTAATTTGATGACAATCTGAACGTGTGTGAGGAGCATTCATAGACCAACCGAAGCTTTGGCAGCGATACGAGCGGTTAGCGGTGAGCGCTATATTGGGCGAGGTCAAGTTTAATGTTTGTGTTGTACATATGGGGAACAGCAGCAGGGCAGTGCAACACGATGGCACTTATCCATCGCCAATTCTGCTGCTCAACCCACAGCTCAGTCTGTCATTGCTGTGCAACAGGAAGCAAACGCCCCCTTCTCAACGTTACTTGTAACTAACCCACTACTTTTTTTCTCCAAAAGGTTTCTTATTAAGCTATGTATAAGCTCTTTTCGGTGATAAACAACCAGGCGACGAACCAGATGCTAGTATCGGGGAAAAGCTTCTTAGCCTAATTAAGGGCACGAAGATAGGCTTACCCCTCTAACATCAAAGGGGCACACAATAAGCTCAGGTTGACGTGTGAGGATCTAGGAATCCACCCCAATATCCCAAAGGAAAAAAAAAAAAAAAAAAAAGCTATGTATAAATCCAACTGACATTCTGGTGTACTCAAAAACCTGAGCTTTACCTCTTATCAAACCGTCAATCATTATATTATTCAATGAACCGAACTCTGAATCCTGTTTATAACACTGCACATTTTAGGCCTGTGCTATCTATCTAACACACATCTTTCCAAAACACCATTTTCTCTATCGCGGTTACTACTGCTCTACCACTTAAAGCGTACCACTTGTTTAGTGCCGTCAGAAACAATCGGTCGGTCGAACGATTTTAATTGTCCAATGTATTGTTACGTCTTTTTGGAGGGAGGGGCGGAGGCTTGCCACGGCACTAGAGTAGAACTAACCAAGAAAAACTCACTACACTAGTGGAGGTAACCTTAGATCAATCGGCGTCAGATGTAGCTCACGAACATATGTCGATCTTCATTTACAATTTCACGAGCTACGTCACATAAAATACGATGTTTCGTGATTCAAAAATTATTTTTGTAATTTTCCCGGTTCTCAGAAAAATTCCTGGGTTTTCCTCGGTCCGTTTTATTCCCAGTTTTCCCGGTCGGGAGGCCACCCTGTCACTCCACAGTTGCAAATGTTTCTATTAACCTCCCATTAAGCATGAAAGTTACTTTGCCACTGAACACAATGAAATTTAATATGATTTTATCACAAAATTCTAACCTTTGATCGAAGTCATCCATTTTAAGTTCATACACAAGATGAAATTTGTGTTCTTTGCATCTAAGTCTTTAAAAATCTAACAGACACACTTGAGAAATATTTCATGTGGATTTTTAACAACAGACCACAAAACCAGTGTTTGCTGATTTAGGTCTGCCTGATCTGGCAAAGTTCTTGAAAGAACCTGTTTCTACAAAATACCCAATAAATTTTTAACTAAATCTCTTTATAGGATTTCGATCAAGTCCAAATCGTTGATTTAATTCTTCACTTCATTATAAGAGCAAATTCAATTACTGTAATCATGCATCATTAGCACTGTTGTAAGTTCTCACTTACTTAACTCAATAATTAAAGCAGAAAACAGATATTACTGTGACTAATACTGGCAAGAGACTGTAATCAGTAATGAGAATATCCATCAACTGATAAAGAGTTTAAATACCCAATCAGTTTACACTGGTTATCCATCAATTGATAAGAGTTTAAAGACCCAATCAGTTTACACTGGTTAGAGTGCACTTTAGGATTGAGGTTGAGTTTTGGAATTTTCCAGAAATAATTTGTTGTTATAACGGTCATTCAGGGCAGGATTGAGATAAGAGTTCTCTAGTTAACATTCTTAACTTTTTTATAAAAATCTTCAAAAACAGGGGTGAAATCCATCATTTTGGATTCGGGTATAATTTTTAATTGGGAGGAATCATGTGGTGCATTATGTTTAATTGCATCAATTTATGAAAAAAATAAGGTATCTTGTTTACTGTGTAGGATTTATGGCACGTTAGTCTGTTGGTTATTTTAAGTGTTCAACCTTGTTTACTGGATTAGTTGGGATTTTAAGATAATTATTATTACTTGTTTGATTTAATAAATGTCAGAATAGAAAATAATTTCATTTAAAATTGCGTTATTTATTACAGCACACAAGTACGTTTAGGTACCATTGTCATATGCAAAATTTTGATAAACTCTTACTTGTACATTTTAACATAGGTTCCTTTCTCAGGAACCGCATGATTTAGAGAGCTGTAATTTAGTACACTTATAGAACTAACTCTTTTACGCAACTAGACATGAAGAATTCGTAATATTTTACTCTAAAAATGTCTAATTATATCAAAGGGTGAGTTCAAGAAGTGTGCCAAATTTGAACTCCAAGTCAAGCAGTTCCTGAGAAACAAGTTTATTAAGTATTAAAAAATACAACTTTTCGAAAACTGAAAAATATTACCAATCAGTTGTGTCCTGAGCTGTAGGCTGGTTGTCTTGAGTCTTCATTTCTTCAACCTTATCCTTCTTCATATCCTTCTTCTTCTTCTTAGGGTTATTTGCTGCCCTACTACTTTTGAAGTTCCAGTATTACCTTGTCTGTTTTTTGTGTTCTTCGAAAATCAAACATTTTCATTGAGGACACAGTTTTCCTCAGCAGACAGACCCATGAGTTTGAAAATCAGACACTTTGTAATATTCCCCTTATTGTATAGCCTCCTATTGCATCATGTACACCTAGATGTAGTATACCTAGCCTAGCAAATATTTTTTTTGGGATTCTACTCCATATTGTTATTTATCGATTTGCTTATTATGTGCACCGCCATGAGGACATTTTGCAAACAAATCCTGGAAGATAGGTTTTATTTCTAATATTACTGCAGAAGGAAGCTAAATAAGGAGTCAATATATTTCAAATCACCCAGTCAATGTTGCTTAACATTCTTTATTTTGCTGATTCTTTTATCATAGATTCTCTATGAGTACACACAAACAAAACTTCAATTGAAAAATTAACGAGCCATATTTTTATTTGGTAGCCATTTTTTAAAGATATCAGAAATATTAGTGTGTTTATCATGGAATGACCTTCAAAAAGACACTATTTAAATTTTCCTAACATGCTAGAATGTCAGTCAAACTCTTTCTCTAAAATCTCTGAAATAATTTAACAATCGTTAATTTCTATGAAAGAAAAGAGATCCACTAATAAAATTTTATTTCTGTGTTGAAATAAAAGTATAATTTTATTTATACCAACGGTATAAGTTTAAGTCTTGAGAATGAAACCTTTTTTGTTTCTGGTTTTTCAAAAACGGCTGAAAGAACGTTAACGCCAGGTCATTATCTGAAAAGGGACTGAATGAAAGCAAGTAAAAATGTTATAATTTTTGTATACTGGTAAAAATATTCCAAGAAAAAGTATGACTGAGACTCAACTACATTTTTAGTATAGAGCTATGAATTTTAATAATAACACTAACTTTTGTATATACTGTACACTACAAACGGTATATTACAAATGGATGCAGATTTTCTTGTGTATTAATTCAATGTAAACTTTGCATTTCGTCCTGCACTGTGAATATAAAGTTTTCTGAAAAATCACCAACTACTAAAGAGTGGTTATCTTCCAAGTTTTCGTTAGTTTCTTTGAAATTTTGAGCCTAAGCTTTTGATATAAAGTGATGGTGCACTGTGAACGGTATGTTTTCTGAAAGATCACCAACTACTAAAGAGTGGTTATCTTCCAAGTTTTCGTTAGTTTCCTTGAAATTTTGAGCCTAAGCTTTTGATATAAAGTGATCGTGCACTGTGAACTGTATGTTTTCTGAAAGATCACAAATCACTAGAGTGGCTATCTTCCAAGTTTTCTTTAGTTTCCTTGAAATTTTGAGCTTAATCTTTTGATATAAAATGATGGGATTTTAAAAGCATAAGCTTATCAACAAGAGAATGCAGAAACTCCTAACTAAGCATCACTTATATTATGAGCACAATTCTATCGGTTTGCACCCACTGTTTGAAAACTACTACTTCATCAGGGAGATTGTCAATTTCATTTTGAAAGACAAAAATCAGGGTATCAGGTCAAGGACATTCTGAACAGGTGTCAAGCATACATTTTTTTTATTTTCAATATCACATACCATGAAAGCTATGAGGCCTTCATAATTTGCATTAAGCTTTGTTTCTCTATTGTAAGCTTTGTGTTTTGGTAATGTTTGCAAACACAAACTATCAGTTTCTGATGAATTTTCCTTTTAGTTAAGTAATGAGTATGTCGTGTGGAAAGTTTGGAGTTATCTGTAACATTTTAATTCTGAGTTTCTACATCCACATCAGTATAGAAAGATTCTTCCAATTTTCAATTGACTGCACTCGTAATTTATCTGTTTTTCTTTGCAAAGCTAACAGTTGTTCTGTATTAAACTTTATTACTTTACATAAAGGCGATAATTCCCAAGTTTCACAAAGGGATTACACTTGATGCAATGTATTTGCCTTTACTAATTCAAAAGGGCCAGGAAGATATACAGGATCACTCTCATTGTTACATTATTTGTCTCGCCTTCGGACAGTTTTTCATGAGCAAGTTAGACATAGATGCTGTCCAGGAATTAGATTAATATTCACATTTTTATTTTTGAAAATGTGTTTAATTATTATTTTATGCAAACCAGTTTTAATTGGCCTTTTATGACGACCAAATGGGTCACATTTTCCCCGAAAAATGTGGTTGTACTTGTCTAAATATTTATCTCTTTGGTAATGGCAAATATTAGTAATTTCATTTAAAATTTTTTATTTGAGCAAACATTGATATTCAATTGGCAAGTCACTCACCCTTATCACATCTTCAGGTATTTCTTTCTTGTAGTATTGTTTATGACACTGTTCACTTAATAGTTCCCCCACAAAACAACTCATACCAAATACTGAAATAATCAATTATTCTTAAAAGCTAATACTACAAATAAAGGTACATTTTATAAAGCACAATAATGGAAAATACAATCCCAATACTACACTAACAGAACATGTTCACTAGTCAAATAACTATTACCAACTGAGCCTTATCCATACCAAAGTAATGAAGATTGAGGGGGGGAGGTCACCACTTGCAGATGTATAGGTATAGGAAAAATATAGCCTGTACAAGCAGTTGCAGACGGAAGAGCTCATGTCCAGACATGTAGTACTCAAATTAACTTGTTAAAACATGTAAACGCTAATTACAAATTCTTTGAAATTTTTTTCAAAATCAAGGTAATTTTTAACCATATGGATCACAGTTTTACACCTACAGCGCCATCTACTGATTCATTACTGCTGCCAAACTCAAGCAGAAAATTCCAGATTTTCGTTGGGAACTCTTTGACCACCTACCACCGTACAGTCCTGACCTTGCATCTAGTCACTACTTTCTCTTCTTGCACTTGAAACAATGGCTTGGTGGACAACGTTTCAAAATTGAAGAAGAATCGAAGAAAGGTGTTGTCAACTGGTTAAACTCTCAGACGTTGAGCACAGGGGTTAAAGAAGCTGGTGCAGCGGTACAAAACATACTAACAAGTGAACGGTTAGAGAAGTGAAGTAGATTTGTAGCTAACTAAATGTGCCAATAAAATGTGTTTCTTATGAGTTTATTTTTAAAACTATAAAAAACCAAGAACTAATAAAAATTCAATTTCAAAGTGGTTAGCTCCATTTGAGGCATTTTTCATTTAATTTACTTTCAATTTTCCATCACGAGATATCCTCATACATCATTTCCATGAATCTGGTGGATACATAGAGCAGTAAATATTATGTCCTTCAACAATGGCCTGTCAAAAGCTTCACATTCTATTAAATGCCATGATTAAACAGTCCAATTGTACCAAGTGGAATTCTAGAGGAAAGAAGTAAAAAAAAAAACTATGACAATTAAACTCTATAACCCAGTTGATTTCGAGTAATTTTTGATAGATTAAGAGGTGAAAGGCTAAACAACATTAGGTACCTGCAGTGTTCAAGACCTATCTTGCCTCGGTCCAACATGTCTACCAGTCGCCCAGGGGTAGCAACCAAGAGGTGACATCCACGCTCCAAGTCTCGCATCTGATCACCCACATTGGATCCTCCATAACTGTAAAAATACCATTATCACAATTATTATTTTATATGGAATTATAGCTTTTGTATTAAATCATATTTAACCCATTCAAGACATTGGACGGGCAGTTTCCTGCCTTCACTTCGCGCGGCCCAACGACTAAAGACGGGCCGCGCCCGTCCGTTAGACACGACATCGACGTAGTTGAATATATTGCCGATAGATCGCAGAGGCATTCACATTTGCTGCATATTTTGTTTTCAATATTCTAGTCTATGTTTTTCTTCTTTGTTGCTGAAAATCATCTGATATTGCCTCAAATCATCTTAGCAAAACAGCTTTCTTTCGTTTGTAAACAGTCAAGATGGCGTCTCGTGACCGGAATGATGTGTTTGTAAATTCGGATGATTTTGCTGCTTACGTTGTTAATGTTTTAGATGAAGTGGTGATGAGGAATGTGACAGTGAACAAGATGACATGATACATGAAAATAATTAAATGTCTGATGGTACAAACGTTGACAGCAGTGATAATGAAAGTGACGATAACCCACCGGCTAGGCCTTGTGATTTTGCGTGAAGTGTTGGACCAAATACTGTTAGTACAATGCGTTTTTACCGGCAATGATGGAATAAATCCTATCATTTCGAGGTAGTTAAGAGAAAACTGCACTGAATCAGATGTGTTCAATCACTTCTGTGACGAAACCTGTTGGGCTCAGGTAACCCTTTGGTAGGCTTCCGCTTGTGGAGTATCACCACTGCGCCTTCAAGGAAAGTTTTGGGGGCATTTTATTGAAAATATACCTCCAACCACGAAAGCCAGGCCCTCGAGAAAATGTAAAAGTTTGTGCCTCACAGGGGAAAAGAAGTGAAACAGTGTACCAATGTAAAAAGTGTCATGTTCCACTTCATCTGGGAACATGTTTTGAGGTGTTTCACACCCGAACCAACTTCAAAAGATGTATATTAAAAATTTGTAAATGGTGTACATATATTTATATAAAAAAAACTAACATTTTGTGTTCATACAATAACAAGGAATAACTAGAGTAAATGTATAATATTCATAGCATGTTATACATTAAGTGTTATGTAATGTGCACCTGTTCTTACACGAAAGCATGGAAAATATCCAGTTCTGTAGTCCAAAAATTATAGTAATTTATTCAGTCACGAATGGGTTAATCCAAATTGTACTGTTTCCAAAAAATGTATACACTAAGTTAAATTTAACTCAGTAATAATTAATAAGTAAATACAACATTATTGTTCATAGTATGCTTACTTACAAACTATAAATTCAATTTGAGTTTCCCATTAAAAATCAAAGTTCTACTGAGGACTTCATATAAATGGAAACTAAATAAAAAGCAATAACTTACACAACACAAGGTCGAAGACGTGATCGATAGGCAAATTTTCGGCTTTCATCATAAATCTGTGTAGCTAACTCTCGTGTTGGAGCAAGCACTAGGCCCAGAGGAAACTGCTTACGTTTCCCATACATCTGCAATGAGAACAGATTCAGGTAACTAATCAAATGAGGGTAAACAATTAATACATTTATATTACACTGTACAGGTGAAAAAAGTGTAAAGAATGACATTACAAAATAGAAAGAAATGGGTTAAGTTTAGAAACTTACTTACACTAAAAAAGTAATGGGAGACTACGATGTGCTCTGAAAGATAGGTTTTACCAGGTATGGTCAAAAAGTGCATCCTTACTAGTCCAGAGCCAATTTAAAACAAAGCATGGTTAAACAGGGTGCCTAGCAAAGAGACTGGAAGACATTTCCTGACTTTACCACACAAAAATTTTTTCCATATCCTATTACTGAAAAAATCTAAGGTTTTTTAAAGGTTTTATTTATAAATCACGTGAGTGTCAAAATATGGCCACAAATACTGATCAAAATACAACAGTAAGTTCAATAGTTAGTAACAAGCTAATATTTATTTGGACAAAGTTACAAGTACATCAAAGTAAAACTAATGATAGGTTGTACGTGCAATATATTGGGGTGTTTGCAATTTACAACTCAACCTCAGAAAAATCCAGAAATTCTACAAAACTTGTTTTGAATCTTCTGAATACTAGAAGAAATAAAATTGTTACGATTACAAGAGATGGTGTCTACTGCTAAGGCGTTACTTTTGGTGACTTTCAGTGACCCTTGAAGCAAAAACTCAGGTGACCTACCTGCTTTGATAAACATTATAAAAGTAACATCCTTTCAAAAAACAATTTTTAGGGCATATTCTGTTTATGAAACTGGAAAATATATGCATAGATTGAAGAAACCCTTTTAACAACAATATTACCTCACTGTGTGTGTGTGTGTGTGTGTGTGTGTGTGTGTGTGTGTGTGTGTGTGTGTGTGTGTGTGTGTGGTATTTAGTAATCCAAGCAATTTTATTACATAGTATTTTAATGCTTGTAAAAAAATTCAAGATAATTTTGCCTGATGAAATCACAAAAAATATGAACTGCAAAAAAATATTATTGACAAAAAATTACAATTTGTTGATTTGATAGTCTATCTACGGTTTTTTATACATAAAGTACAACATGTTTTATCAATCAGTATACTGCCGATAAGTCACAGTCCGCGAATACACGCATCATACTTGCTGTGATACATGTCATGTATGGAACTGCAAGCAAAATATTTTCAAAAGTAGGATAATTTATTTGTTAATTAGGATATGCATCTATAGATTTTCATACACAAGGTACAACACTAAACACGTTTCAGCGAAAAGTAACTCGCATACTGCTGATCAGCTGCTGTACAGGAATATATGCAGCAGACTTGTGGCGATGCATAAACATAAATACTTACCTAAATAAGCACCTGGTTTACATAAATAAAGCTTTATTTTAAATCTGAATAAGTGCAAATGTACAGTCATACTTTCAATGCTACATTAATGGAATTTATGACAAAAATAGTGAGACAGTTCAAGAATTCAAGAATAGTTTTTGCACACAAAAAATGCTTTTAGAAGATAACAACACCTTCACCAAAAAAAGAACAAACCTTTACCCTTTGAGTGTTTGACCCGTTGAATGCCTGGGGGCCTCTTTCATACATCTGGTTGAGAATTGGCACTAGAAAGGCGGCAGTCTTGCCGGAACCTGTCTGTGCACACGCCATCACATCTCGTCGTGCCATGATAATGGGGATTGCATATTTTTGCACGGGGGTTGGTTTGTCATAGCGAGCTAGAGCAATGTTGCAGGAGATTATCTCAGTCATCTGGATATCCGAAAACTGAAACAATATTTCACAATGTCATATGGTCATTATATTTACTACACTGAACTTGACAGTATTTTAGTCTATAGTTTATGATCATTAGTGATTTACTTTGTGTGTTGTAAATAACGACAAATCAGACAAACCAGAAAAAACCAAACTTAGTCTCCACCCGGATGAATATTTTGAGATTTACCATACCAAAGTAGATTTTATATGGTAATTGTTTTGTGTTTACCATACAATCTGGATTTAATATCTTGATGATATGATTATAACGCAATTGTTATAATTATAATTATTGTTGCAATTACCTAAGATAACACCAATTGTATTTGTGGGTATTAATATCTACATTGTATACTTTTAACTACCAATTAAGTTTTTACCAACTTTACTATACAAATAATAATAATCTAATAGTAATATACTAAAAGATTGTAAAAGTTAAATAAACATTGATATAATTAAAAAAAGTTTTTACAACTTGAGCGTTTGCTTAGAATATTGACTAGCGCTTTATAAGTTAAGATATAACCTTATTTGGATCAAGAATACCCTAAAACACTGGATAAATTCTACATCTGAAACACTCTTAATGTGTTTCTGCTGCCATGTTTAACCCTTTGCACGCCATAAGCGAGTTATTTCGCATGCATAAAAGTCTGTACAGCGCCCATAGCGAGTTATATCACGAACTACATTTTACAACATTAGATAGTTTAATAGTTGTCGAATTTGCCGCTAGATGGCAGAGAAAGTTACTTTTGCTGCCTAGTGCATTAGCCAACGTGCCAACTGAACGTTTGAGGAGTATCGATCGGTAACAGCTGTTTCTTTCTATTCATGTTTATTTCCCGTACTTCTCGAAACTCCTAAAGTGATTATACTCGCCGCCATTTTGTGAAGCGCCGCCATTTCGTGAAGTTCTATCTCTAGTGTTCCTGCTCACTGACAGTTTATGTTTTTACAGTTTTATTAGTTTATATTATGTTTAGTGCTTGTGAACTATTAAAACTATTACTATAGTAATAACTATTATTTATTATTTTGTCGTAACTTGTGAATAAATTGCCATAATTATGGCTAACGCAGACGATCCGGACTTTGACGATTTCGTTCTTGGGGTTACATACTTTGGACGATTATTCCTTAAAAAAAAAAAACAGAAAACAGTTTGTAAGATATCTTTTTACTGTTTTCGAAAATGTGTATTTATTTACTTATCACACATCATATCTACTTCATGTACCGGTATACGTTTGTAAAAATTATAAGTTTTATCAAAATAACGCTCTCATTCATTTCATACCTACTGGTCCTTAAAATAGAAAAATATCTATATTTCGTTCTAAAAAATGCCCATTAAAGCATTTCATGGTTTTTTATTCTTTAAATCAATTACTTAAACAAATAAAAAAATGGCTTTACAGTTTTCAAAAAATTTAAATATTCAGTAATTTGGCGCTAGGGCAAAACATATACGTAATTACTTGGCGTGCAAAGGGTTAATTGTTATTTTTATCTGTATTGGTGCAAGAGGGATCAATTTAAACAAGTATTTAAGAATGTTAGAAAATGTTTAAGCTGTTACCATTTATTAACAAATAGAAAATAAGTATTTAAATTTTTACTGCTAGTTCTTTCTTTAAATATGTCCTGTAAGTTAGAGAATTAGTACATCCTCACACACTAAAAGAAATAAATATATTTTTAACACAATTATAGTTAAACAAATGCTTATATCAATCTCTACAATAATCCCAATAACAAATTAAAATATCAACCTTAGTATAAAGCAAGATTTTAATAATTACAATTCTTCAAGGAACTTGATAAGGTTCACATTGAAATAAATAAATTAAAATATTTGTGTTAGAGATTATAAAATGGCATTGTTTCAATGTAACTGTTTGAAACAAAATGTAAAGGTTTTGTATGATATATATTGGATAGATTATTTAATTGTGTTTTAAGATGAAAATAGGCTGTTTCAGATAGTAAAATCATAGAGCTTAAAACCAATATTGTAAAAAAAATCATTTTTGAATTCATGATACATGTGAGATAAAAACATACAATAAATAACAAAAATATTGGCCATGTAACCTTTATTGTCAGTAGTATATTGGTACTCACGGAATCAATGTGATTGGGTACATCTTCGCCTGTAGCATCCACTGGGATATCCTCATACTTATTGAAGTTAATACCAGTATTTCCAGTACCAAACAGCTCAATCTCCAGACGTTCATCCTTAGCCAGAGGTATGGTCCAGTCATTCTCACGTGGTGACTGCCAGCGGTCGTTGTTGCGGATGGGTCCTCCTCTCTCGTCATCTCGGTTCCCACCTCTGTCTCCACGCCGGTCACCCCAATTGCTCCCACGGCTACTCCAAGAATCAGCGCTATCTCTGAAATTACAATCCAATAGTGAACAAATATAATTGACAGCAACAATTTTATAAACAAAAGAGAAAAAACAAAAGAAAACAATTAAAATCCGCAACAGTATGCAGAAATACTGAAAAATGATACACACCTGCCACGGTATCCACCGCGGTCCCCACGATCATCCCATCGGTCCACACCATTCTGGCTCTCGTAGTCTCCATTCCGGCGACCGCCACCATCTCTGCGATTACCTTGTCCACCTAAAATATACAGGTTAGGTAATCCAGGCAACCACTATTTTTGTGTAAACTGATTTAACAATTCCTTGTCAAGTAGGATAATCTAAATTACACCAAGATTTTTCATTGTCAGCAAAAGTATTTTGGTGTCTACACTGAGGTACTATTTAGATTAACCATTGGCCTAGTTTATTTTTTTCAGTGGGGTATGGACCACTAGCAATTAACCCTTTGTTGTCAGGCAATTTGTCCACAGCCTGTTCAAATACTGCCATGCTTTTCACCAAAGGTGTACATTTCTTAAAACTACAGTTTGATGTCACTTAAAAAAAAACTAAATATGGAGAGCCACAAGGCTCAATTCTAAGCCCTCTGCTTTTCATAATTTATTTAAATGAATTGCCAAGAGTAGTTAGTGAACCAGGTAAACTTATTCTCTATGCTGATGATATATGTCTAAAAAAACTAGTTTTGATCAAAGTAATTTAGAGTCTTGTCCTACATAGATTTAGCTAAAATAGATCAGTATCTTAGTAATTTATATAATTTAATGAACCCTGACATATTATATGTTCTGACATTAGTATTTCTGACTATATTATATGTTAATACACTCATTGTGACATAAGTCATGTACCATATTTAGAGCAGTGGAGATAGTAGCTGGGTGCATCCGCAACAGATAATGTATATTAAACTATGATACATTTCCGGCTACATTATATGTTGTTAATACACTCATTGTGATATGAGTCATGTACCATCGTTAGGGCAGTGGATATAGTAGCTGGGTGCATCCGCCTCAGATAATGTATTATTATTAAACTGTGATACATTTCTGGCTATATTATATGTTGTTAATACACTCATTGTGACATGAGTCATGTACCATCTTTGGGGCTGTGGGGGTAGTAGCTGGGAGTGTCTGCTGCAGTCAATGTGATAAGCCTTTAACACATTCACTGCGGATGCCGAGCATGCTCGTCATGCGAAAATGGCGTGCCGGGCGGTGGACGAGCAAGCTCGGCATACGACAGCTGCTTTCATATTGCCTCAGTGTGAGCTGAGCAGTTGCCCAGGAAGGCTGTAACACTCATAGTGAGGTGTGTCTGTTTCGGTGAGTCAGTTGGTGCGATTCATCACCGGTTCGCCATTTTTATTTGTTGTGTATGCTTAGCGATATAGTGTGTTTGGATTATAGTGTCTATTGACTGTGTAAGTGTATGTACTGTACTCATAATGGAGGAAGACGTTAATGTTATTGACGATAATTTTTCATCTGATGAAGACAATTGAGTCGCAATGAAATGCACTTTCTCCAGGTTGTTGTAGTAAATTCTTTTAACCTGTACAACATGTACAACTCAGATAGACTGTCCATGTATAACTTCTGAGTTCGTGTTCTTGAAGACCTGCTCACTCCAAAAGAAGCCCCACTGCTCATCACACCGACCAGCAACAGCATGCATCGTCTCTCCAAACTAACGAAGCGCAAAGGAAACGGCAAGTCAGTTACCCGGAGGTGCCGCGTTTGCTACCAAGAAGGCAAGCGTAAGGAAACAGTGTACTATTGTGCAGTGTGCCCTGGCGAACCAGGTCTGTGTGAACTCAGTTGCTTTGATAAGTATCACGAGGACAAATAAATAGTTTTTAGTCTTTGGCGGTGGGTGGGTGGGGATGTATATAGTTTTTTCTAATTTTTACTCGGGGAGGGGGGAGTGTTAACTGTTTTTGATGTTGTATATTTTTCAAACTAATATGTAATATATACGTGTTATTGATGTACAATCTACGTGTCATTCATGTACTATATACGTGTAATTCATGAGTGTTTGTGCCGAAACCTAGTGCGCTGCGAGCACATACAACACGGGGACCGGCACCCGGTGCAGATGACGAGCAGAGTCGGCACGAACATGACGTCACCTGTTCCGGCCAACAAAGCTTCCGGGATACCTTGGACAACCCTTTCGGCTATCCTGAATCCGTTTTGGGTAAGTAAAAAACAAAAAAATTCCCGCATTTTCTGTCGCCGGTAATTTTGTCATCTGCAATGAATGTGTTAAGCAGCAATGGCCATGTACATGGACGTTGTGAAAACTACAGAAAAATGCCGACGTCTGTAAATACGGATTTTTACTGTAAAAATTCTACCAAGATAATTTTTTACGTATTTACAACAAAATAAAAATGAATCAAATCACAAGAAAAATATAGCAATTTTGTAAGATTAATTGGATGTTTAGTTTAACCCTTTTAGTGCTATCGCGTCTACGTTGTAGACGCTGCGTTTATGTCTAAAAGTGCTAGCGTCTACGTCGTAGATGCAGCGTATTTTTTATATATATTGGTTCAGTTTATGCAAGTTACTGGCTGCAAACGATGACAGTTCATCCAAAAGTCATAGAATAACAATATTTGTATATTTAATTGCCGACGACCAGCTGTTTATACGTCATTGACGTGAAATAAAAAGGTCAGTTCGGATGTTTACGTTGCGAGCGAACTGACGCTGTGCTTTGTTTACTCTGTTTTATCTTATTTTATCGATTAAATTGTATTATAATTGTGAAATACTACTTCATTAGTATTCCAAATCATTGCATTACATCATTTTTCATTTTTGTTTTCCGTGTGTATTATATTTTACTAAGTTACAATGTCTAATAAGAACATTGTAGGTTATGATGAGTTACTTTTTTTTTTAGTTTTATTACTGAATAAAACAATTATTTAGGTAAAAAAAGTGTTAACTGTGCTTGAATTTCTTCTTTTATAAATAATAATAAAGTTAGTAAAGCATTTATGCTAATAATAGTAAGTGTATTACTTTTTCTCTTGAGCGTTTCAAACATTAGGCCTATATCTAGGGCAAAATTTGGCGCGGACAACATATTATATTTTTAATCCACACTTCTTATTTGTTGTGTAAAAATAAAATCAAATATATGGAATTTGTTTAGTTTTAGTTGCTCTTTCCGATGGTAGTCTCAGAAAAATAATATAAAATTGTTTACACACTAAAATTGTATGCCAAATTGAAAAAAATTTTAAAAAAATTTACATTATAAGGACATTTTTTTATAACAATCCAAATATGTACAAATGTATTTTTTTGTATTTATTTCTGTTTATTGGTTATACAATACAAAAAAAAGTAACAAGATATGACCTCAATTAAGGAAATAGTAAGGAATTTACTAAAACTCTGCATTTATGCCCTAAAATGCTTAGCACTCTTGGGTATGGCAATGCGCCAGACCCCTTAGCACTAAAAGGGTTAAATTTAGTGTAAAACAACACAAAAGTAAAAATGTTGCTTTCTATAAATTGTTTTACAGTTTTTAAAATATTAATAAAAACTGATGATTGTATTTTAGTTTAGTTTTCTCTTTCAATTTTGATTATGTTTTATAGTGGAATAATTCTTAAACGTGCTATTTATCAAGAGAAACTGAAAAAAATAGATGTATATTTGAACCATTTGTGTATTTTTAAACATAATAAATTAGCTGTATATGTATGTTTTATGTGCTTTTAACTAAACAATTTATCTGTAAATGTAATAATCATTAGATCCTATATAAAACCATTTTGATTTTATGGAGTTTTAGTAAAATGTTACAAAATTGCTGAAATAGGCTTATAATTTTTCAGATAAACTTTATATTATACTCCAGCATTAAAAGGGTTTAACTATGATATATTTCTAGCTATACTATATGCTGTTAACACACTCATTGGGACACTGTAGCTGGGTGAGTCCGATAATGTGTTCAAGGTGTTGATATGTAAGTCTCCACCAATAACGATGTTACACTAATAGGCATACATTTTGTTTAATTCTCCTGTCATTCTATGATGAAAAGTATCTAAAGATTTGTTTGGCAGTATGTAAATACCTAAAAAACATTTATGTGTTTTCCATTGCGGATATTTCACACTCCATTTCTTGGTTGTGATTTTCAACATCCAGGCTGTGACTTTCTACAGTAAATTTAGAGTGCTTATATATGGTCCTTTAATGTGTTTTTCTTTACTGTAGGCAGTAACAAGTGTATAGTTTATTAGCTGAGCATCTAACACATTCACTGCTAAAAAAAATTGAGACTCATTAGACATGCTAACAATTATTTATACTCATAAATACCTTATTATGAGGTAGTTCCAAGAACGACAAAAAAATGTTAAGACACCAAATTACTTGGAAGTGAGATGTCATCGGTTGTTTCTCCTATCAGAGACGACAGCACCAGAAGGGAGTTTGACCCAACTCTGATCGGAGATGTTAGCACTGAATGTGTTAAAAAGTATTCTGCTTAAGATCTTGTTCTGTTAGTACAACTACTTATAGAATGTTACTGAATAGCAAGTTGTTTAGCATCTCAACTTAGTTCTTTATTATGTTGATTGAAAATGTTTATTTTCATGGATGTGGACTTTGTATTTTTTCTGAATTGTGCTCTAATACAATTTTTTAGTTATTTACTAGTTATGACATCATGTTGGTATGGTCTAAAAAAAAAGAATTGGATTAATGTATTTCTGCCTGCACAAGGAACTGCTGCCCAGGTTCATGTGGGTATGAGGAGTTAAGACAATATTATCTAGACTGCTTGGTGTATTCCCTGTTCTAGCGTTTCCAAAGAAACTTGTGAAAGCTGGGGCTTGTACTAGGGGGAAGGGCAACATTTCTAGTGTGATCTTGATTTTTATTCAGTATCTGAATGTAAAATTCAATATTTATTAGTAAAAAACTCATTCATACTTTGATTTTTAACACTCAGTTTTGCTAAAAAGGAGGTATTTTTGTGAATTTTATTTTTGTTTTGACTGACTTATACAATGGTGAATTTCCAGAGAACATGTGTTCTCTTATTTTCCAACTTATTTCGCTTTTTGAGACTTGAAGGGAGACACTGAGTACGTTCTTTTACTCACACACCACGAAGAAATTTTCTGACACATTTGCTTACTATGTTATATTGTTTTGTCTTACTTCACAAAACTTCACAAATCTGACAATGAATTTCAAACCTTTAGCACTAAGAAAACAACAATGTGTATTTCATTGACTGCAGGATTCTCAATGAGCAGAATTTTATATACACATGTACAGATATACGTACACAGTTTGCAAGTGTGGGACACCAACTGCAATCCTGCGGCAGTGGAATTCCAAAACATGGCAGTGGTACTTAAAAATACATGTTTTTAGTAGTCATGCTATGTCACCAGGTTTACATCTAATTACTTCTCATGCATTGCTATTTACTTTTTTCTGTATGAAATCTGAATATTGTTATTTCATGTTTAAATTAAATTAATTAATATTTACGATTATTACTGTAGTGTAGACTATTGTGGTATTTTCATGAAGTGGATTTATTTAGTTGAACAGCCAAATAAAACATTAACATTTTATTCTTTGAACAATACCATTTAAAACAAATAATATAATCTCATAGATTATGGATTAGTAATACTTATACATTAAATAAGATAATGTTTTTTTACTGATATTTTTGTGCTGTAAGATAAAATGTAATCTTTTCTCACCCCTGCTATTATATCCTCCTCCTTGATTCCTGTTACGGTTATCCCTGTCACTGAAGCTGGAGGAAGAGTAGTGAGTTTCTCCTCGACTGTCACCTCTGCTGTCTCTGCCAGTATCTCCGCGACTTTCTGTAATCAAATAATTTCCATTCACTCTCCTACTACATGCTTTATACCAGGGGCCACCAAATGGCGTATTGGGGTCCGGCGCCAACCGATTGTGCGGACCTTGTGTTACCAACTGAAAATATTTTAAATATGTTACTTGAGTACGTTATTTAATTTTTCTCACGCTTTATCTTTCCTACCGTCGCTGATGCACCAACAGATCAGTGCGGAGAGCAAATAGTGCGTAGTGACACCGCCCAAGAGTGCCTTCAGTCAGTCAGTGTTTTGTTTGTACATTGAGTGACGGACGCCAACACAGCGTGCGCTAAATACCTTTGCCTGGTACCTACGCTACACTACGAGTTAAGGTACCTGTTATCTTGACTCCTGTTAGTTTTGTTATTTTTTATAATGAAACTGAAAAAAGTTGGAAGTAGAAAATATACAGTTTTTGCCAGAATCGGCCAATTTGTATTGCTTCACTGCCAAATCGTGTTGGAGCAGTAACGATGTGCTTGATTTGTTGACAAACAGTTGCGTTAGTTAAAAACTCAAAAATTGAGATCAAACAAAAATCATTTGTTGACCATGAATGAAACCATTCACCGATGCTGACATAAGTTATTTATTCATTTATATTGTATCTACACATACTGTATTTAAATAGTAAAGTTTATTATTTAACTGTTAAGCCTGTAACGGGTATTTTCCTTCCTATTGTCCAATAATGGACAAAAAAGAACCTCTAATAAGTAATTGGTGACCTCTGCTTTATACTATAACTTTCTTAATAATAAAACAAGATCAAGTATCATACACACACACACACACACACACACACACACACACACACACACACACACACACACACACACACACACACACACACACACACACACACACACACATATATATATATATATATTTGATCCTTTTTTGGAACTTTTATATATATATAAAAGTTCCAAAAAAGAAAAATTTTACCATCCCAAAAAAAGATGTTAGTAAAAAATATAAATTTTTCAGTTTGTTTATGCACTTCTTTAAAATATACAAAAAAGAGGGACGGAACTGTACTTTAAAATTGTACTAATCTTGAGAAATTGAATAATCTGTGACAGCCATTACAAAATGGATACTTTATGTATTTGCTAAAAACAAATTTGTTGACTCATGTAGAATAAGAAAGTTATAAATAGAAATGTGGTAAGGTGTGTAAACTAAAATATCTGTATTATTCTAAATAATAAATGCCTTAGAAGACAGTTATAAATAGAAATGTGATAAGGTGTGTAAACTAATATCTGTATTATTCTAAATAATAAATGCCTTGGAAGAAAGTTATAAATAGAAATGTGATAAGTGTGTAAACTAATATCTGTATTATTCTAAATAATAAATGCCTTGGAAAACACAAATCTAATGGTTTTTCTTTTTCATTTAGTAGTAGTTGTAGTAAAGACAAAAAATTCAAAATTGGTGTTTTTGGGTCTGATACACTTATTCAAGAATATACTGGTTCCATCAACTTCCACCCAAGCCAACCACTGTTAATTTAAGGTGAGCTCTACTACAAACGACCCTCATTGAAGTGTAGGCCTACATCAAACTACAAAGTCTCCAGTGTGAGGTGCAAGAATCGAACCTGTGACTACAAGGCCAATGCGAGAGTAGCGTCTCTAGATTTAGACCAAGCAGCCATCCCGACTTAATGCATTGGATTTGAATAGTTGTCTCCTAACGTTTCAAGTTGATATGTTCAACGGAGTGTCAGTGGTCCAATATACTTTTAACAGGGCATCATACATATGCGAGTTGTCCAATTACAACCTCAAAAAATTAGTGCATTAATAGAAAATCCCACCAAGTGTGAAGTGTGTGTGTGTGTGTGTGTGTGTGTGTGTACACGTGTGTATGTGTGTGTGGTGTTATAAGATTTCTTTGGGTGAAAAATATTTAGTGGCTAAGATTCATTGTGGACTGTTCATAGTTTATGACCCAAACAATATAAATGTAAGTGTATTTGGTCAATGGGTGCCACTATTTAATGATAATGGGAGAAGAAATATGAGGAAAGGAGCGGAAGATTTTCTCAAGGTCTCTCTGAACGACAACTAAAAAATTTGTAAGACCTGTTGCTTATGATTTATTTCCGATCATTTATATAAGATGTTGGCAGAAAACTTGGCTATCACAAGTTTCTTTTTTGCTGGCTAACAAAACTTCTAACCAACACCCAATAAAACAAAAATAATGAATTCTGCCAAAGAATATAGTGTAGTGTTCTTTTATTCACTATACATTGGCAGTCTTCCCTACGCACTCGAAAGCAATATTTATAGTTTGTCCTCGGTGCTCGAATGGCCAGTTGTACTGCCCGCTGACATTTCCACCTTAGCTTGGTTTTAATTTTTTACGCTATGTCCTGGCTGCTCGAATGGCCACCTGTACTGGCCAGTACAGAATACGACCATTGCTCGTATGGCCAGTACTACTGGACACTACGTAAACACTTTATTATTATTATTTTAATTTATACTTCTATGTCCGGCGAGTGCTGTAACCTATTGAGGAACTCTTAAACTAAATTTGACATCTGCTAACAATGGTTTCCCGCCAATTACATTTCTGGGTAGAAGATTCAGACAACTGATGTTTCGAAGGTCAGTCACCCTCGCTCATTACTACTTGTTGTGTGTTCATTTGACTTGTGTTTCGTACTGTTTGATGTTATTTAGCTGTGAATTTTTATTAATTTGTAAATAATAGTTGAATATCTTTATTAACACATCTTTCGAATAAAATGGCAGCTGTGCAATTGATTATTTTGTAAATATTTGTAAATAGTTAGTGTTTACATTTGGAACAGTTCTTTTGTAGTAGGCTTTGTGAACAATACAATAAATTTGTTAAGTTTATTATTTTGTAAATATTGTATTTTTTAGTAAATGAACAATGGATGACTTTTTACGTTCTGATGAAGTTAGAAATATATTGGCCGATGAAAGTGACATTGATGAAGACAGTGGTTCTGAACACAATAGTGATTTGGATTCCAATTTCAATGAACAATTTGAAGATGAACTCTGTGAAGAATTGGGTGAAGATGCCGATTATCGTATAATGGAACAAAACATAAATGATGAAGAGGATATTCAAAATATAACAAATGAACAAAATGTGGAAGAGGACAGTGGTGAGTTGTCAGTAGATGATACAGATAGGAGTGAAGACGAAGTGAGTCCAGACGGATGGCAAAAATGGAAAACAGGTAATGCTAAATTTAGAAGGTTTAACTGGGCAGGTAACAGTGGCTATAAACCTCCACACACCAAAGACTCCCCTAGATTTTTTTTCAGCTGTTTTTTAATGATACTTTGTTATCAGAAATCGTCAATGAGACTAACCGTTACGCTGGTGAAAAAATTCAGATGAAAACACCACTCCGAAAAAGGTCAATGTGGCGGTCTTGGCATGACATGTCATTATCAGAATTAAAAGCTTTCTTGGGTGTAGTTCTTAACATGGGGATGAACGAGAAACCAGAACTGGACGATTATTTTTCTACTGAATGGGTAGATTACCAGCCGTTCTTTAAGGACGTATTCAGCAAAGAGAGATTCCTACAATTATTTTGGAACCTTCATGTCAGTCCACCCCCCCCCCCTCTGGACGTGTAGGTGGTAGGCTAACACGCTCAGGTAAGATACGAAATGTGGTGGCACACATGGATAAGAATTTTAGAGAATTTTATGTACCAGAGAATAAAGTGAGTGTTGATGAGAGCACCG
The DNA here is from genome assembly GCF_021130785.1 of Homalodisca vitripennis. Taxonomy (NCBI): domain Eukaryota; kingdom Metazoa; phylum Arthropoda; class Insecta; order Hemiptera; family Cicadellidae; genus Homalodisca; species Homalodisca vitripennis. Next base: position 107,807,991 of record NC_060210.1, read on the forward strand.
TCGGATACAAAGGTAGAGTTGTCTTTAAGGTATACAATAAGGACAAGCCAATAAAATGGGGTATTAAAATATTTGTTCTTTCCGAATCAAGCACAGGCTATATATGTGCAATGGAACCATATTTTGGCAAATGTACCACTGATAGAATGCCACGGCAAGACTTGGGCGTTACCAGCCGTATAGTTATCCATCTGGTTGACAAACTTAAACAGACTTATAGGAACATAGAAGGACTTCATGTCTTTACTGATAGGTATTACACGAACCTAGATCTTGCTCAAGTACTTTTTGAAATGAAAATTCATATCACAGGAACTGTTACGATGAACCGAAAAGGCCTACCAGCGCAAATAAGGAGTCAACAGAAGAACAAAGCAGGCAAAATCAAACTAAAAAAGGTGACATTATTTGTTATAGAAAAGAAGAAGAAGTTTGCAGTGCTCCTGTGGCAAGACACAAAGTTGGTAGCTATGTTGAGTACCCTGTATGATAACTAAACCCAAACAGTTCACCGCACAAAGAAAAACGGACAAGAAGAAGACGTTGAAAAACCGACTGTGGTTTGTAAATATAACCAATCAATGGGCGGGGTAGATCTTGCAGATCAATACATCTCTAGTTATTGTTTTACAAGAAAATCCATTAAGTGGTGGAGGAAGATTTTCTTCTGGCTTCTTGAAACGGCAGTTGTAAATGCTTTTATACTTTACAATCTGAACCAAGGACAAAATAAGATACGGCAAAGAAGATCCAGAAAAAT